>NC_132796.1:88055854-88680854 GCF_048418805.1 Vulpes vulpes | reverse complement strand
AATTGTTCATTACTACTGTAATATATGGTATATTAGCTATATTTCCAGACTTTAAGGTTCTCTTCCATATCTCCAGCCCTGACCACCCCCCTAATCTCAGATGCAGCTGCCTACTAGACATCTGTATCCAAATGACCTGCAAGTATCTCTGGTCCCAACTGAACTCAGGTTCCTCCCCATCTTGTTTTGTTGAGGATGTCAACTTCCTATCCACTCAGCACTGAGGGTCATACTTAACCCCATCCTCACTCCTACAGCTAATCGGTGTATTGTTTGTCTGATTCCTCTCCATCCCTTCACTGCCCTTGTTCAGGTTACCATCATTCATTCATTCACTGTTTTTTGAAACCACACCCTGTGCCATTTACGTTCTAGATTTTGGAGTTACATCGGTGAACAAAAAACAAAATTCCTGCTTTTGTGGAGCTTACATTCAAGTGGAGAAAATAAGTAAAACAAGCAAAATAAGCATTGTTACAAAGTGACTGGTATGAAGTGCCTGGCTGGCTCAGTTGGTACAGCATGCGACTCTTGATCTTGGGGTTCTGAGTTTGAGCCCCATGTTGGGTGTAGAGATGCCTTAAAAAAAGGGGACAGGTGCTTGATAGAAATAATAAATCAGGGAAAGGAAATAATGATGCTCATGGTTGGGGATTGAAAGGCCTAAATGAGAAGGTGACTTTGGAGTAAAGACTTGAGAAGGAAATGAGGGAACTAGCTACATGGGTATCTGGGGGTATAAGTCTCCAAAGGAAGAAGTATGTGAAAAGGCCATGGGGTAGCAGTGTGCCTGGCCTGTTTAGGAATGGCAAAGAGACCATAATGGCTGGAGTAGAGTGAGCAAGGGGGAGGGCAGCCTAAAGGGATGGAGTAAAGTCAGAGAGCTAACAGGCAAGACCCTCCCTTTGGTTCATAGTTAGGACTTGGGCTTTTCTTCCCAGTGATATGGAACCACCACAAAGTTTTGAGCAGAGGTGTGATATATTCTGACCTAATATTTTATTTTTTAAGATTTTATTAATTTATTTGACACAGAACAAGCACAAGCAGGGGGAGCAGCAGAGGGAGAGGGAGAAGCAGACTTCCCACTGAGCAGGGAGCCTGATTCGGCTCGATTGATCCCAGGACCCTGAGATCATGACCTGAGCTGAAGGCAGATACTTAACCAACTGAGCCACCCAGGCACCCCTAATCTGACTTAATATTTTATTTTTTTAAAGATTTTATTTATTTATTCGTGAGAGACAGAGAGAGAGAGAGAGGCAGAGACACAGGCAGAGGGAGAAGCAGGCTCCATGCAGGAAGCCCAATGTGGGACTCGATCCCGGGACTCCAGGATCACGCCCTGGGCCAAAGGCAGGCGCTAAACCCCTGAGCCACCTAGGGATCCCCCTGACTTAATATTTTAAAATAAAAGGATCACATTGGCTGCTGTGTTGAAAACAGGCCAAAGCAGGGGAAAGAAGGAGAAAGAGAGGTTAAGCTATTGCAGTAATTTAGTTGGGAAATGATGGTCACCTGGACCAGGATGGTAGCAGTGAAAGTAGTCAGAAGTGATCACATTTTGTAGGTAGAGCCCACACAATTTGCTGACTGACCAGATGTCCCCGGGGTATGAGAGAGTGAAAGATTATTTAAGCAACTGGAAAGATGGAGAAAGGATTCAGATGGGGAAAACTGCAAGAAAAATGGTGTGTGTGTGTGTGTGTGTGTGTGTGTGTGTGTGTGTGTGTGTCGTGGTGCAGGGGGCTATCAGGAGCTCAGTTTTGGACATGTGAGGCCATGAGATTGAGATCACGGGAGTAAGTATAGATTGAAGGGAAGAGATTCACGGTCTGAGGTCCAGGGCACTTAAGCATTTAGACATGAGATTAAGAACCAGAAAAGGTTTCTGAAGGAGTAGAGAGAGGGAGGAAGAAAACCAAGCAAGGGTACTGTCCTGGAAGCCAAGTGAAGAAAGTATTTCAAGAAGTCAACTAAGACAAATGTTGCTGATAATTCAAATAAGATCCTATCAGAGAAACTAATTTAGGATTTAGCAATAGAGAGGTCACTGGTCATCTTCAGAACACTTTTGGTTTGAGTACTAGGTAAAAACCTGATTGGAGTGGGTTCCTGAGAGGATGGGCACCCACTAAGATGGCTATAATTTTTTTTTTCAAAAGAAAATAACAAACATTAGCAGAAGTGGGAAATTGTAACCCTCATACATCACTGGAGGGAATGTAAAATGGTGGAAGGCAGTCTGGTAGTTTTTTTTTTTTTTTTTAATTTTTTTTTTAATTTTTATTTATTTATGATAGTCACAGAGAGATAGAGAGAGAGGCAGAGACACAGGCAGAGGGAGAAGCAGGCTCCATGCACCGGGAGCCTGACGTGGGATTCGATCCTGGGTCTCCAGGATCGCGCCCTGGGCCAAAGGCAGGCACCAAACGACTGCACCACCCAGGGATCCCTGGTAGTTATTTAAAAGGTTAAACATTGGGATGCCTGGGTGGCTCGATGGTTGAGTGTTTGCCTTCGGCTCAGGGCATGATCCCGGGGTCCTGGGATTGAGTCCCACATCAGGCTCCTTGCACGGAGCCTGCTTCTCCTGTCTCTGCCTCTCTCTGTGTTTCTCATGACTTAAATGAGACTAAAATATTTTTTTAAAAAAGGTTAAACATTATAAGTTATCATATGACCCAACAATTCCACTCCTAAGTATATACCTTAAATCACCAAAAACAGGTACTTAAACAGGTAACTGCATGCCAGTGTTTCCAGCATTGTTCACTACAGCCAAAAAATGGAAGTCACATGTCCATCAACTAATAAACAATTCTACATATTGTAGAATATTGTTCAGCTGTAAAAAGGGATGAAATACTGACATTTGCTACAACATGAAAGAACCCTGAAAACATTATGCTAAGTGAAAAAAAGCCAGACACAAATGGCCACACAGTGTACAGCTTCATGTATATGAAATGTCCCAAGTCTAAATTCACAGAGAGAAAGTGTATTAGTGGTTGCCTAAGGCTGAGGGCGGCGACGGGGAATGGAGGTGACTGTTAACAGGTACAGGTTTCTTCTAAGGGTAACAAGGTATTCTGGAATTAGACAGGGGGGATGGTTGCACAGCCTTGTGAACATACTAAAAAATAAAAAGCACTGCATTGTACACTCTAAAGTGGGGACTTTTATCATATGTGAATGAGATCTCAAAAAAAAATGGGACGAGAGTGATTTAGAAGGGTAGCTATAGACAAATCTTCCCCAGCTTTGTTTTAAAGGGAGGAATGGAAAGAGCAGTAGTGGGAAAGGGGACTGAGGTAAAGGGCAGGTTTTTAAGATGGGAGAAAGGACCATTTGTGTATTCATAATGTGGATGGGAACAATCCCATGAGAGGTAGGGACAGAATGGGAGGAACTGACAGGGCAAGGTTCTCAAATAGGTGACAGGGGTTAAGACAGAGGGCACAGCAAGCAGGAAGGCTGGCTGTAGCATGGACACTTCATCTGTGGGAAGGGGACAAAGGCAGAGGCGTTGGGTGCAGGTGCTGGGAGCCGGGACGTGGTAGGGGAGTTACACAAGTTCTCCCATGATTGCTTACTGGTGCCTCACCGACAGAGGAAGGACTGCAGGTCTGAGGACAGAAGAAAGGCTTGGAACTGTCATCCAAGCCACTGGCTGGCAAACTGTGGACCACACCTGGCCACTGCCTACTTGTGGACAGCCCACCGGCTAAGAATGCCTCTGTATTTTTACATGGTTGAAAACAAAATCAAAAGACGTGTGTGGGATGCCTGGGTGGCTCAGTGGTTAAGTGCCTGCCTTCAGCCCAGGGCGTGATCCCAGGGTCCTGGGATCGAGTCCCGCATCAGGATCCCAGTGGGGAGCCTGTTTCTCCCTCTGCCTGTGTCCCTGCCTCTCTATGTTTCTAACGAATAAATACATAAAATCTTTTTTAAAAAAATACTTGTTTGTGACACCCACAAATTCTATGAAATTCCAAATTCAGCCTCTGTAACTAAACTGTTAATGGAATGTGGCCACACCCCTTCATTTATGTATTGTCTGGCTGCAACAGCACAGTGGAACAGTCACCGTTGATGTAGGTTGCCTGCAAAGCCTAAAATATTTACCATTCGGAATTTGCCAGCCTCTGGCCTAAGCCCTTGTTACTCAGAGTGTGGGTCCATAGCCCAGAGCACACACGTCATCCGGGAAGTTGTCACAAATGCAGAATCAGCATCTGTAGTTTGCCAAGGTCCCCAGGTGACTTATGTGTGCATTAAGCCTCAAGAAGCACTGCTCTAGGAGAATGGAAGTGGGGCTGGATGAAAGAGATGTGGGGCCTGTGCTGGGGGACCTGGGGGAGGTGAGCTGCAAGGAGAGCGAGAACGGGTTAATGCCAAGGTCAGAGCTATGGCTTTGGGATCGATGCAGTGTGGGGAGGACAAGATTACTGGAGGAGGGGAGGCCAAGGGGCTGGAAGCATCTGCATGGATATTACACTCATCAAGAACTACGACAGCAGTGGTCAAGAGAGTGCCAGGAGCTAAGTCGGCAAGGAGTGGGAGGGAGGGACCACTATGTGACTGCAACAAAGGAGAACGTGATGGCTTCGGGGCTGTGGCACCGGCCCCCCATGGGTCTCTTCATGTCCACTCCGCCCTCCACCTCCATCTGGTCTCTACACAGCTGCCCAGAGGATCTCTCTAGAATACTTCCATAATTGACACTTACCCTTCCAAAGCTTGCAGTAGCTCGAGTTTGCCTCAGCAGTCATTTTGAAACCATACAGAGGAACCTTCTTGGCGGGGCAGAAGGGCTCCAGGAGTTCCTCAAGCAGTGTCCAGGCCAAGCAATGAAGATGTAAACTGCCCTGAGGAGCCTGTTCTTGTAATTTGGCTATCTGATGTAGTCGACTTCATTCATTCATTCTTCAAATGCTTACTGAGCACCTGTGAGGCACTAATCTAGTCTCAGAGAAGATAGCAGTGAACAAAACACAAGACCTCACAGGATTTACACTCTAGGGAGGGAGTCGGACAGGAAAGAAAGAAAACATATGCTAGTCAGATATGTTCTATGGAGAGAAACAAAGCAGGAGTAGGAGTAGGGAGTGCTGAGTACGGGGGCAGGGGTTGCCATTGTAGATGGATAAGGTCGTTAGGGAAAGCCTCACTGGGAAGGCAACATGTAAATAAAGACTTAAAAGAGACTGATGGAAGAAATTTCCAGGCAGAGGGCACAGAGAATGCAGAGGCCCTGACATGGGATCATAACTGACCAGCATGGCTGAAGCAGAGTGAATTGAAGGCAAGAACAGTTGAAGTCAGAGGTAGGGATGGAAGGGTCTGATGGTGTATGCCCCTTGTAGGTCACTGTAAGGACTGGGATTTTTCCCCAGAGTGAGATGATGAGCCATCAGAGCTACTTTAGCAGATGAGGGACACAATGTGACAGGTTAACAGGATCACTCTGGCTGCTGTTCTGAGAAGAGACTGGAAGGGGTAAGCGTCAAAAGAAGGGAAAAGAGGGGCACCTGGGTGGCTCATTCGGTTAAGCATCTGCCTTCCACTCAGGTCATGATCCCAGGGTCCTGGGATCAAGCCCCGCATTGGACTCCCTCCTCAGCGGGGAGTATGCTTCTCCCTCTCCCTCGGTGTAGGAGAAAGAGAAGAGTCAAGGGTGGATTTCTATGTAAAATGGCTTTTAAAAACACAGAATTAGGGCAGCCCCGGTGGCCTAGCGGTTTAGCACCTTCCTTCAGCCCAGGGTGTGATCCTGAGGCCCCAGGATCGAGTCCCACATCGGGCTCCCTGCATGGAGCCTGGTTCTCCCTCTGCCTGTGTCTCTGCCTCTCTCTCTGTGTGTCTCTCATGAATAAATAAAATAAAATTTAAAAACACACAGAATTATTCTGCTAAAGAAGTTGCAGATTGTCGGCCTCCAGGATAAAGCTCAGATCCCTGGGCCTGTACTGGGAGGCCTAGGATACCTGCCCTGGGGCTCTGCACCTTTGCAAATAGAGTTTCCTCTTCAAGGAAAGACATCCCTCACTCCCCTTCTCTGCCCCTTCCTATTCCTTCATCAGGATTTCCCTCAAGCAGCCACATCTCTGAAGACCTTTCCCACCCTGACCTTCTCCTGCCCAGGCTGGGGAGGGGGCTGCTCTCCCAGCATCCCATGTGTCCCTCTTAGCACATGGGCCACACCATGCTGCAAATGACAGTATGGTCAATCCGGCTATTGCACATAGTAAGGGCTTTCAACTTCTTGAGTGAATGCATGTACCGATTCCACATCCTTTCCCCTTCCTCCAGATGCCTTTACTCCCTGCAGAAGGCTGGTGAGCCTAATTTCCTGTACTCCAACCCACCTGCCATGCGCCACTTCGGTCTCCTTCCATCCACTTCACAGGCTCTCTCTTGTATGTACCAGGCTGCTTCTGTCAAAGGAGGGCAGGGGTGGGGGGCTATTCAAACAAATATATGAATATCTGAAATGACATGAAAACGAAAATATTCAAGGGGAACCTGGGTGGCTCAGTTGGTTGAGCATCCGACTCTTGGTTCCAGCTCAGGTCATGATTCAAGGTCATGGGATCGAGCTCCAGGTTGGGCTCTGTACTCAGTGTGGAGTCTGCTTGAGATTGTCTCCCTTTCTCTCCTTCTGCCCTTCCTCCACTGACGCATGTACATGTGTGTGCTCTCTCAAATAAATATAATTTTTAAAAAAGAAAATATACAGATATTTTCCAAAAGAAACAATGAAAGGAGGAATCAGCAACTAAGAAAAATTACCTATGGGATAAAATAGCCACTGGGGTGTGGGGGCAGACTGGGATAGCACAAAGCCCTCTGTAAATTGTTTCATTTACACTTTTGTCTGTAGACTCATGTCGATGTGTTTTTAACTTGACACTGAAATAGAACACACACACAGAAAAGTGCACAAACCCAAAGTGTACAGCTAGATGAATTTTCACAAAGTGAACACACCCACCAAAACAGCACCCGGATGGAGAAACTGAGTATGACCAGCGCCCCCTGCCCCCAAGGATAACCACTATCCTGACTTCTCATGGCACAGAATCCATTCTCCTGGTTTGGGTCTTTATGAAAATGGAATCATATAGTATGCGTGCTTTTGTCTGGCTTCCTTTGCACCACATTCCTGTGGATGTTTATGAGATCAAGCATGCCTCTGTGCATGGTTGTAGTTTATTCATTTTCATTGCTGGATAGGAACAGTTTGCAAATGTTTTAGTCTTCAGATTCCTCTATGCTTAAAAATCATTGAGGACCCTGAAGGACCTGTTTGTGTGGATTATGTGTACTGATATATACTGTTTTAGGAATTAAAATAAGAATATTTAAAACACACAAGCACACATTCTATTGTCTAAGCAAAGAAGTCATTCTAAGTCATGCAGCTGCAGCCTCTTGAAAACTCCAGTACACTCATGAGAGCACGAGAGCAAAAGAAGCAAGGGACTGCTTTGTATTATTATAAAAACAGTTTGGACCTCGTGGACCCTCTGAAAGGGTCTTAATGACCACCTCCTAGACTTTCGAGGATCACACTTTGAGAACTGCTCCTGTATAGCAGCCCTTGATAAATAGGCAATGTATCTGCTTACCTGGTGATAGATCAGGACAGCTTCCTGTGTGGGGCTATTGCAAATAACTCTGCTACAAGCAATTTGGTACATACCTTTGGATGAACATTTGTTCACCTCCCTGTAGGAGAAACACCTAGAAGAGGAAATGTAGGGTGATATAGGATGCAACCATGGAAAATACTGACATAATTTAAAAACTAAATTTACAGAAAACATCCTCCCTTCACGTCTTTCTTCTTCCCTCCCAATTGCAGGAAATGACTGTCGTCCTTTTCAAGGGAAGCTCCTCTCCCAATGCCCTTCAGCCTGCCCCCATGTGTCCTCCAAGCCCTCGCTGTGATTCACTATACCTGCATTTCCATGCATCTTTAACCTCTCTCCTTCCCTTCTTCTCCATGATCGAACCAAAACAACCTAGGGGTGCCTGGGTGGCTCAGCTGGTTAAATGTCTGCCTTGGGCTCAGGTCATGATCCCGGGGTCCTGGGATCAAGCCCCGCATTGGGGAGTCTGCTACTCCTTCTGCCTCTGCCCCTCCCCCTGCTCATGCTTTCTGTTTTTCCCACTCTCAAATAAATAAAATCTTAAAAAAAAAAAAAAAAGCCCAACCAACTCTTGAGCTCACCACCCTCTCATGGCCCTTCTTTACCTCCTTCCCCGCACTCAAACATACGAAAAGCATCTCCTCTCCTCAAGCCCTGCCCCAGCTCACCAACCACTCTCCCCTTTTCTCCATGTTCCTCATCTCCATCTATACCGCCCAACTTCCACGGGCACCAAGGAGCACCCGATGGCAAATCCTGGAGCCTTTTCACAACCCTTGTCCCTTGTGACACCTGTGGGACCCAGCTCTGTTGGATTCTGGTCCCTGTAACTTGCCTCCCCTGGCTCCAGCCAACCAAAAGGTACTGCACATCGGCTCCTGTGGCATGCGGCTCCTTCTGGCTGGAATGCCCTCCTCCCCATCTCCCCATCTCCCCCTGTCCTGCTCCCACCTGTATTAGTCTACCAGAGCTGCCATAACAAAATGTCAGACTGGGTGGCTCAAATGACAAATTTCTCACAGTTCTGGAGGCTAGGAGTCCACACCAAGCCATCAGTGGGTTTGGTTTCTCCTGAGGCTTCTCTAATTGGCTTGCAGGTGCCCGGCCAGCTTCCGTCGTGTTCTCACTTGGTCTTTGAGCATCCCTGGTGTCTCCCTGTGTATCCTAATCTCTTCTGATAAGGACACCAGTCGGATTGAATTAGGGCCTACACTAGTAGCAAGCCTCATTTTAACTCGATCACCTCTGTTAAGGCCCTACCTCCAAATAGTCACATTCTGAGTAACTGGGGGCTAGGGCTTCAACATATCAATTTTAGGGGAACACAATTCAGCCCATACCACCACCACTCACCTTCTAAGGCCGGATTCAAATGCCGCCTCCACTCCGTCGCTGGCAATCAGCACCCCTTCAACATTCTTATAATAGCTTATTGGGTTCCTGGCACCATCTGCCCTGTGACAAATCAAGGGAATAAAAGCTGTTGTTTGCTGAGCTGGATGGCTATTATGTGCCAGGTATACATCAACACAGGCTTACTATGCGCTGACCATGCCTGACCAGTCTCTCTGAATCCTTGCCACAGCACTCTGAGTTAAGTAATATTATTAATCCCCACTTTACATTAGAGAAAACTGAAGCACAGACAGGCTAAGTTATGTATCCAAGGCCATATGACTAGTATGTTGCACCTGGTGGTACTCAAACTCCCATAGTCCTGGCTTCAGAGTCAGTCAGCACTATGTTTATTGCCCTTTTCAGTTCAACAGATACCCAGGCCTACAATGTGTCAGGCTTGGTTCTTGGTGCTAGGGGTACGAGAGCAAACAAATCCAAGGGGGAAAAAAAACCCAACCCTGCCCTCGTGGAGGCTTGTGGTAATCGTACATACAGTTCTCTATTTTACTGTGGTGGCAGTTCCATGAAGTTATACCATGGGATAAAACTATATAGAACTCTACACATACACACACACACACACACACATACACATAGAAAAGTGCATATATAACTGGTGAAATCTGAGTGAGCTCTTTGGATCGTTCCAACATTAATTTCCTGGTTTTGATATTGTATGTTTGTGATGCAGGATGCTAATGCTAGAGAAGGCTGAGTGAAGGGTGCACAGGACCTCTGTAGATTTTTATGAGTTCTTATGAATGCCCAATTACTTCAACATAAAAAGGTAAAAAAATGTCTCTGCCTTCATTGTGCTTCATCCAAATGTGGAATTAGATGATCAATAAATGGTTTGACATGATGGAGGGTGATAAGTATTATCGAGAAAAGCAGGGAAAGGGGCTACAGACTGTTTGGGGGGATGGTCTCTCTTAAATGGAGACATCTGACCCTTGATTTGCAGGAGGTAAGGAGACCAGCCACGGGCTACCTAGGGAAATGGAGTCCCCGGCAGAGAGAGTACCTAGTATTAAGGCTGTGGAGAGAACTGTGTCTGGTATAAGGAAGAGCAAGGGGATCAGTGAGGCTTTAGCCAAGTAAGTGAGAGGTAGAGAGCAGATTGGGTCAGAGAAGTAAGGTAATCCATTCAAGTGGGTAGAGCCTTTTAGGCCACTGCAAATTCCTGTATTCTCTTTCATTAGGAGAGGAATGGGGAGCCACTGGAGAGTGCTGAGCGGAGGAGTGACATGATCTGCCTTAGGTTTTGAAAGGTCACTCCAGCTGCTATGGAGAAGCTATAACAGAAGCAGGAAGACCAGTGAGGAACCTTAAAATAATCTAGGTGAGAGAGGGTGGCTCGGACCAGGGTAGAGTTGGTAGGTCCTCAGATTCTGGATAAATTTCAAGATTCTGGATAAGTCAAGCTGACCAGATCTGCTGATAAACCAGGTGCAGGATATAAAAGAGAAGAGTGGAAGATAAATTTTGGCCCAAGTCACAGAAAGAATGGAGGTGTCATTTGTTGTAATGGGGAGGACTCTGAGTGGCCCATTTGGGGGCAGGGATCAGGAGTTCTGTTTGGGACATACTGAGTTTAAGGAATCTATTAGACATCCAAGTGGGTGTTGGGAAGGTAGTAGGAGTTCCAGGAGGGGTCCAAGCTGGAGATATATGTTTGGGTGTCATCAACCAAAAGAGTATTTAGATCCACGATATTGGATGAAATCGCCAAAGGAGGGAGTGTATATAGAAAAGAGAAGAGGTTCACAACTGAACCTTGGGGCTCTCCAAAGTTAAAAAGGAATTGAGATAAGGAAGAATCAGCAAAAGGAACTCACAGTGGATAGTGTGCAACGTAGAAGGAAAACCTGGTAGGATGAAGAGTGCCCTATCAAGCTGTGAGAGTTAAAAAAGATGATTTACCCTTCTCGGTACCTGCTCCTGGGGCCCTGAGGGGTCACAGGCCAAAGAGTAGGAGGTGGAGGGGGAGCTGGTATGCTGGTCTAAGTGGCACAGAGATGCACTCCTGGCAAGAGCTGGGAGCAAGAGGAGGATCCCACAAGGATAGGCCCAGGACCAATGGCATCCAAAGAGGAACAAACAGTGAAAAATCTCAACGTGGAAAATGCAAACCAGGAAAACAAAACAAAACATAAGGATGAAAAGGAGCAAGCTGCCAATAAAGAAGAGCCCCTGCCCTCCCCCTTTACAAGCTAGTGAATACTGTGGGCCCAGAGTAAATCCCAGGCGGTTCCGTGTTAAGCAGCCCAACCTGCAGTATAGGTGGGCCCCGATTCAGATGCCTGGAGAGCCGCAAGCAATGATGAGAGAAGAGAATATGGGAAGGATTGGGAAGGGGAGAGAGCTGAGGAAAAAGCTGATGGGGACAGGGAGAGGGGGAAGCAATTCAGTCAGTCTGTGGGTGGTTAGTGCTGACCCTCCTCACCAGGACCATTATGATGAAGTTTGCTTTATGTCTTGAATCCTGACATTTTCCCTGAAATTAATAGGAAGGCACACCTGCTTCCTAAACTTACATGTTCTCAATGCACTTTTGTTGTAATCCTTTTGTTACACGTCTCCTGTGGGTCTCCTATTACCAGCTTTTTTTTTTTTTTTTTAGGATTTTATTTATTTATTTGAGAGAGAGGAGGGAGACAAAGATCATGTGAGCACAGAAGGAACAAAGGGAGAGGGAGAAGCAGACTCTCTGCTGAGCAGAAGCCTGATGTGGGCTGGATCCCAGGGCCCTGGGATCATGAGCTAAGCTGAAGACAGACACTTAACTGACTGAGCCACCCAGGCACCCACATTACCAGCTTCTAATTGAATGTTGTATTCTGACCCAATCTGTAAGATTCTGTTAGCAGGGAAGTTTTACCTTATTGCATGGCAAGATGCTCATTATATATTGTGAAGTTAATAAAGCAGCTTAAAACAGCAAAAGAATTTGGGGGAGTGCACCTGGGTGGCTCAGTCAATTAAGCATCTGCCTTTGGCTCAGGGTTCTGGGAATTGAGTCCCACATCAGGCTCCCTGCTCAGTGGGGACTCTGCTTCTCCCTCCTCCTTTGCCCCCCTCCACTTGTACTCTCTCTCTCTCTCAGATGAATAAATAAAATCTTTAAAAAAATAAAAAGAAAAAAAGATGATTAGGGGGCACCTGGGTGGCTCAGTCAGTTAAGTGTTTGCCTTCAGCTCAGGTCATGATCTCAGAGTCCTAGGGTCCCCTCTTGTCAAGCTCCCTGCCCAGCCCCCCTCCGACTTGTGCTCCCTCTCATTCTCTCTCTCAAATAAATAAATAAAATCTTTTTTTTAAAAAAAAGGATGATGGGCAGCCCGGGTGGCTCAGCAGTTTAGCACCGCCTTCAGACCAGGGCCTGATCCTGGAGACCTGGGTCTGAGTCCCACGTTGGGCTCCCTGCATGGAGGCCGCTTCTCTCTCTGCCTGTGTCTCTGCCTCTCTCTCTCTGTGTCTCTCATGAATAAATAAATAAAATATTTAAAAATAAAAAATAAATTAAAAAGGATGATTTACATAAGCTCTTAGCATAGGGACGCCTGGGTGGTTCAGTGGTTAAGCATCTGCCTTCGGTTCAGGTTGTGATCCCAGGGTCCTGGGATCAAGTCCCACATCAGGCTCCCTGCAGGGAGCTTGCTTCTCCCTCTGCCTCTGTCTCTGCCTCTCTCTCTGTCTCTCATGAATAAATAAATAAAATCTTAAAAAAAAAAAAACTCTTAGCACAGTGTTATTTCCACCCTAAATCTGAGGTAAATGGTAGCTATAATGATGAAGATGATGATCATTTACCAATTAAAGGCTTATTTGCTGCTCTTTGGGGCCACCAAAAAAGAAAATACTGGCTCTCAAATAAACAGTAAAAATCGAGATTTAGAAGTCTGAGGTCTCGGGATGCCTGGGTAGCTCAGTCAGTTATATATCTGCCTTCGGCTCAAGTCATGATCCCGGAGTCCAGAGTTCAGGGATCGAGAGCCAACCACATCAGGCTCCCTGCTCAGCAGGGAGTCTGCTTCTCCCTCTGCCCCTTACCCTGTTCTTACTCCAGCTCTCTCTCTCTCTCTCTCTCAAATAAATAAAAAAATCTAAAGAAAAATTTTTAAAAAGAAGTCCAAGGTCTCACTTTAATTAAATGTAAATTTACCTGGATGATAGTCTGAATTTAAAAACTGGATGGGATTGGGGCACCTGGGTGGCTCAGTCAGTTAAATGTCTGTCTTTGGCTCAGGTCATGATCCTAGGGCCCTGGGATTGAGCCCCTCACCACCTCCCTGCTCTGCGGGCAGTCTGCTTCTCCCTCCCCCTAATCTTGAGCATGCTCTTACTCTTTATTTCTCTCTCTCTCTCCCAATCTCAAATAAATAAATAAAATCTTAAAAAGAACCAGATGGGATTAAAGTAACTAAACTTTTGCTGTTAAAAAAAATGGTTATTATATTGGGCTCAAGGTTCCTATTGTTTGTGTATTTCCTCTCCAGACCTAAGGCACCAGCATCCAGTTGCTCAAGACAGAAACCTAGAAACCAGGGGCAGGACCAGCAGCTCTGCTCAGCGCGTGCCCCAGCGCCCGGACCTGAGAAACACACGCGAGGTGAAGGAAATGCCTCTGGATCTTCGGGTTAACATTTCCCGGAGTGCACTGAACTTTCCTTGTTCTGGGATCTTCTATACAAAAAAAAAAGAAAAGAAAAGAAAAGAAACTAGAAACCAAGTCCTGTTAATGTCACAATCATCTCTTGATCTTATTTCTTCTTATTCAACATCCTGGGGACTACTTTACTTTGGGCAATCATTTCTTTCTTTTTCTTTCTTTTCTTTCTTTTCTTTCTTTTCTTTCTTTTCTTTCTTTTCTTTCTTTTCTTTCTTTTCTTTCCTTCCTTTCTTTCTTTCTTTCTTTCTTTCTTTCTTTCTTTCTTTCTTTCTTTCTTTCTTTCTTCAGGATTTTATTTTTAAGTAATCTCTACACCCAACGTAGGGCTCGAACTCACAACATTGAGATCAAGAGTCACATGCTCTACCCACTGAGCCAGCTAGGTGCCCCATGGGCCATCATTTCTCACCCAGAATATTTCCAAAGTCTCCTACTAATTTGTTTGTTCTACCATCTGTCACTATACTCCAATTAAGAGATTCCCAACCATTTTTGTTGCATGGAATCCTCTGGCAGTCTGACGAAGTTTATTTTCAGAATGTTTTTAAATGCATAAAACAAAGTACATAGGATTACAAAGAAAACCAATGCACTGGAATATAGTTATCAAAATATTTTCTAAAAGAAATGTGTGCTACAATAACATACAGGCTTAACACAGTTCTACTTATGGGTCTAATAACTATAGTTGACTTTTGACAACGCAGTGGTTAGAGGAGTCAACCTTGCACAGTGGAAAATCTGCATGTCACTTCTGACTCCCCCAAAATTTAATAGCCTACTGCTGACCAGAGCCTTACAGATAACATAAACAGTCACATATTCTATATATTATACATATTATATTCTATATCCTTGCAACAAAGTAAGCTAGAGAAAAGGCCATTAAAAAAATCATAAGGGGGTGCCTGATCATGCCCTGCGATGGGTTCTACACTGCTTAAGATTGTCTTTCTCCTTCTCCCTCTGCACATTCCCAACCCCCGCCCCCTCTCTCTTTCAAGAAGAAGAAGAAAGGAAAAGAAAATTATAAGGAAGGGAAAATACATATAGTACTTTATGTACTGTATTAATCGAAAAAAATCCACCTATAAGTGGATCCAATGCAGTTCAAATCCATGTTGCTCAAGGGTCAACTGTACTATAATTTCAAAAAAGTGATGAGTGTATAAATGATATTTCAAGACGTCTCCATCAACTGCAGTGTGATATGAAACCATCTTTGATTTCCACTGGTGACCAAGTCATAGGTACTGTTAATGCCACCCACTACAGTTTGCTGCCTGTCTGTAAAGAAAGAAAGCGCTACATTTCAAAACAGTTTGATAAAAACGAAGTTGTGATGTCCCCCCTCCCCACCATCCAAGTTCATGGATCCTGTGAATTCTATACATGGACTGTTTGTGGACCCCAGGTTAAAAACCCTTACCTTAATCTACTGGTGCAAAACTGCCTGAGGTGACTGCAAAGATACATAGAGGTTTTTGTTTTTCAACGTGGAGAAGCAAAACACGAAAACGGGGATCATTAACATCCAAAACGTATGCCAACAATTCCTATACATTTTGTAAGGCGGGCTAAGAGCCCGGGACCCCTAGTAGCTGGGGGAAAGGTTGTCCCGAACTTTCTCAGCTCTGGCCTAGGCTTACCGGACCCACCTAATGCAGCCCCCGCCGCCCTCTCCTGCTTCCTCCATCATCACCATCCCTTCCCGTCCGGCGGCCCAGCCGGGTGGAAACCACTTCAAGAGGTCGAGATACGGCCGAGATGGATGCCGCAGGCCCAACCCGGCGGAGGGCAGCCCTCGCAGCCCTCCCCGCCAGCCCAGGAGCCAGCCCAGGAGCCAGCCCAGGAGCCAGCCCAGGACCGAAGTCCCTTGCACTCGGACGTGACGTCTCCCCGGCCCGCCCTTGAGCGAAACCCGCCCACCCTGCTCACTCGGCCTTCGGGAGGGTGACCACTCGGGCATTGACCACGGGCCGTGCGCCACGCCCACAAGGCACAAGGCGCGGTGCCCTTAGCACACTTGACGGGCTCCCGAGGAACCCACTTACGGAAGTGGTGCTAAGCGAATTCCGTCGCGCTCGGCCCAGCGCGCTCGGCCAGGTTCCCACCGGAGCCCGCGCGGGCGTGCCGGGGGAGGGCGGCCGCGGGGAGCCGCCGGGGGCCTACGGCGTGCACACGCCTAAGCTCCGCCCTTGGCGACGTCTTCTAAATACGTGCTTCCGCCCATCTCCTCCTCTCTCCTTTCCGCCGCCATCCTGGTTGCGTGTCGTTGACTGTGATCGCCATGGTAAGTTCATCCGTTACCATCGGCTCGGGGCCGGGTTGCCGAGAGCCGAGATCTCCAGAGCTCGCCGGTGCCGCCCGCTGCGTCGAGGTGCGCGGGCCTCCTTGAGGCTCCCTGCAGAGCGGCTCGAGTTGGGCCTCCGCTCCACTTCCCGGAAAGCTCGCAGGCTCGAGTCGAGGCGGGCTGCGCTGGCGATGCGAGGTCCGTAGTGTGGTGCTTTGTGCGCCCGGCCGCCGCCCAGCCTAGCACGGGTTTCCACTGCCCTTTGCCCCCCACTTTTTAAGATTTTATTTATTCACAAGAGACACAGAGAGAGAGAGAGGCGGAGACAGGCAGAGGGAGAAGCAGGCCCCACGCAGGGAGCCTGTTGTGGGACTCGATCCCGGGTCTCCGGGATCACGCCCTGGGCTGAAGGCGGCGCTGAGCCACCCAGGAATCCTACCGTTTGCCCTTCTGTAACGAACTGTGATTCTGGGGCAGGAAGAGAAGTCGGGGGGCTTCACTCCAAAAATCGTGGCCTGACACTGGGGTGCGCACCACACATACCAGGCATCGAGAAGGGAACGAGGTCTGCTGGTTTTCGGAAATTGTTTTAAGTTGGCGGCCAGGAGCATACCATGTTATGAGCTTACAGGACTTTCTGGCCTTTGTTCACCGACTTTTGCATCTTCCCGTGGAAGTACCTGGAAGGAGGGGTGCTGTAGTGTGCATCTGGGTGCCGTTCGGACGTTCTTGGTAAATGCCAGCTGCGGACAGTTAATGGTCGTGGGTTTTACCTGTGATCGTTTTCAGAGAAATTAAAATTGCTGGATGCTTCTAGCTATGGAGAGGATGAGTGGTGCTTTCTTAGGTGACAGAACGTTTACAAGTCCCATCGTGAGCTGGGTGACAGGAGTGTAATCTTTACCTTCTTTGTAATGGCCCCCTATTATTATGCAAGGTGCAGGATGGATATTGGACCACATAGGCCAGACTTGAGACTGCCACTCCTGCCATTTCCAGATTGCCCTGCAAACTGAGGAGGGAGAGCGTTGCGGTTGGACTTGGATGACCCAAGTTCTTAAATCCAAAAAAAAAATGAAATGAGAAATTGGGAAATAATATTTTAAGTACAGAATTAATAGCAAAAAGGTTAGTGGGTGTGGCACCTGGGTGGCTCCGTTGGTTAAGCAGCCCACTCTTGATTTCAGCTGAGGTCATGATCTCAGGGTCCTGGGATCTAGCCCTGCATCTGGCTCCACCCTCAGCAAGCTATCTTCTCTGCTGGTGGACTCTCCTCCTGCACCACCCCACCACACACACACACGCAGGCAATCTCCGTGTGTCTAAAACACAACTTACATCTTTTCAAAAGATTGTCAGTGAGTTAGAATAGATTTATTGAATGTCGAGGACTTTGTGGAAATCTTAATTACTCTTGGAGTGATCCTTGACTATTCCTGTTTCACATAGTGCGCTGAAATTGACTTGGAAGTGCTAGATTGCTCTGGTTGACAAAAAGCTGTATTCTTTTGTTAAAACCAAGTTCCCCAGCCATTCCCAATGGTCTTCTGGGTCGAGGGTGACAGTAGGAAGACTGAAAGGTACCCTAGCCATGGAATATGGATGACCTGGGTTTGAATCCCAGCTCTGCATTAATATTCTGATTTGGGGTAGGTTACTTACTTTCCTGACTCTTGGTGACTTTTTATTTGAACAGTGGGGGATTATGCCTCTAGAAGTTGCGAGGAACAGAGCCAAGGGCGTGATGGGTTTAGCATTGAAAAGGTGGTTTTTTGGTATGGACGAAGCATTCAAATGTTTGTGGATTGAAGGCGTTCTTGACTGAATCATTTGAGTAAGCTCTGCTCTCTAAATTGATTACGTTTCCTTCCTAGTCTTCTCACAAGACTTTCAGAATCAAGCGATTCCTGGCCAAGAAGCAAAAGCAGAATCGTCCTATTCCCCAGTGGATTCGGATGAAAACTGGTAATAAAATCAGGTAAGGACCCCCACGACCACCTGCTTCTTCTGTGGTGGTTTTTTTTTTAACGTGCTTCCTCAGTGTTTCTGGAAAGCAAACCACCCTACAGCTAGGATTAGGGGCAGACACTCTAACATTTGTTAATTTCCTGTTGTCTTCAGTCTCTTGGGGGACCAGGTAGACCTTGAGACAAGTCTCAAAGGAAGAAAAATAAGCATCAAAAATTGGTGATAACTTGCTCAAGGGCTGACAACCAGTGACAGCCCTTGCATGTTAAACAGCTTTCAGAACTTGGGTTTGTTTGAAATGAAATATTAGATTTTGTGGCTTTCCCAAGTAAGTAAGTCCCGAAGACAACAGAGGAGGAGAAAGCAAATACTGTTACCAAAATTTTTGATTGAAAAGCCTTTTTAAGCTGATACTAGAGTGGGCCTAGCGAGTGGGTCCCTTTTGCAAGAGAAAGACTTGGAAGCTGAGGAGTGCAAGATCATGATGCCAGTATAGAACTCTGATTTGATTGAATTACAGATCTAAGTGATACTAGTTTGCTGATGTGAAGACAAAGATGTGAATTGAGGGCCTGTTAATTCTTTTAGCCAGTTCAAAAGACATGTGAAGATCACCACACCCTGTAGCCCTATAGGCCAGTTAGTTGCTACCTTTAGTTTATTGTGTACTGAACACTGGCATTTATTAATAGGTGTGGGAGATGTCTCTGTATTAGAAATGCATCTAGGTTTTAAAACCTATGGTGTTGCCACCATTCAATACTAAGAAAAAGTATTGAGTCACTTGGAGAAGTGGTTCCTTTGGTAGCTTAGCCCTTCTACAAGCTTGATTGATTTCTGTTGAGAGCATCAGACCATCCATAGTAAAGCCCCTTTTTAAATGTATTGACGTGAACATCGGTTTCTCTGTCATATCCCCATCTGGTGGCGGGACCAGTCATTACAGGTTATTGTGCAGAATGAAAGAATACTACCTCCTCTGTCTTGCAACCTTTTTTTTTTAAAAAAAAAAAAACATTTTATTTATTTATTCATGACAAGGGAGAGAGGCAGGCTCCATGCAGGGAGCCTGACGCTGGACTCGATCCCGGGTCTCCAGGATCACAAAGGAAGCGCCAAACCGCTGAGCCGCCGGGGCTGCCGTGCCTTGCAACTTTAAAAGTGTATTGAAAGCAGGTTGCAATTACAGTGCTTCATTTTGTGGAAGTACTGACATTACCCTGCTGAAAGAAAATGTTTGTCAATCATTTTTGATTTTGCCTTTATGAGGGTAAAATCATGACAGATTGATATGGACAATTCTGGCATGGCCTGAGCTCTGCAAATCACTTGTTTTGATATTGAAATGATTGGGAGTGTTCATATATTGTAAAATTAATACGGGAGCTTTTGTGTGTGTGTGATCCATGATGTAGAAATGCTGCTTTTGATGAAGCTTGGAAGGGATGGTTTCAAAATAAATGTGTGTGGGTTTACCCAGGTATGCTGAATGAAAAGTAGGCAGGTATACTCTTGGGAGGGGAGAGAGCTTCCCCACTAGTCCAGTCTCAAGAACCAGTGTGTTTTCCTAGCTTGGAATCATTTTGAGAGGTTAAAATTTTGATTTGACTAGTTCTTAAACACATTAGGAAGTCACTTTTTAGTTTCCAAAGAGAGCTCCAAACCTGTTCAAGGAAGGAAAAAATGAGACCCTTTGCCTTTCAAGGATTTTATGGTACTTAAAAGACAAAGTTTGTGATTGAGGGCAGACAAATTGAGGTGACATTGTCTTTGTAACCTGCAGTTTCTTTCTGTGCAGGTACAACTCCAAGAGGAGACACTGGAGAAGAACCAAGCTGGGTCTGTGAGGAAGCATCGCACATCATGAAATAGCAAACATAATTGGTACACATATTTAAGCCACATGGAGATCACATGTTCCTATCCTATCAATATGGAAACATCCTTCCTACCTGGCCAATAGACATGTCTTATCAAGGGAATGATTTTCTCTGTTACTATGCCTCTATACCAGTAGGTTGGTTCAGTAATAAATGGGAGACCTTTCAGCTGAGCTGCTGTTGTGTCCTGATTTGTGAAGTACTGAATTCCCCCTCCTGTCAGATCTCACATAGCACCGTCTGATAGAACTTTCTGCAGTGATAGAAATGGCCCTTGACAACGAAGTATTTAAAGTGTGGCTAGGGGACGCCTGTGTGGCTCTGTCTGCTAAGCGTCTGCCTTTGGCTCAGGTCTTGACGGGGAGTCAGCATGTCTCCCTCTCTCTGCTCCTCCCCTTGCTCATGTGCTTTCTCTCAAATAAAATTTTTTTAAAAAAAAATAGTGTGGCTGGTTTGAATAAAGAACCAATTTTCAAATTTTTAATTATTATAAAGCTCTGTGTGGCTAATGGCTCTTATACCTTATGATAATGGAAAGTGAATATATGTGTCATCCTTATACCTGTAAGCACACTTTTTAAGTAGCACGTTATTAAATAGCATCTTTATCTGCTATTCCATAATGCCAGTTTTCAAGTAGGAATCCTCTGAACCAGTGGTTATCAAATTGCCTGATTTTGTGCAGCCTGTGAGCTAAATTTCTGCATTATTGTTGAGAGAAGTCAAAAGACTTGACACTTAATAAATTTAGATTTACAGGGTGATAATGTGCCAGGCACTGTTCTAGGTACTTGGGATTAGTTGGTGGATAGATAATATCTGTTAGGCTAGTAATAGGCCAATTCAGAAGCTAGAGCAAATGTCTGGAAAAGGGAAGGAAAAGTTCCTTATAATTACCTGTGGAATGAAGGTAAATTCAGTTTGGTGGCAACCCTATATCTAGTTTGTAAGGACCCTCTGCTGGATGTAGCAGAGGAGCAAGTAGTAGGAGTGGTATGGTATGGGGGACGCTAACCTAGAACCCCACTAGGAGGCTCTGATGACTATAGTTTGACTAAGGACCACTGCCAGAAATTGGAAGAGTGGGCTATAGAATGCCAACTAACCAACCTAGGAACCTGGGAGCTGCTGCTGTGTGGATAGCACTAAGTGTTACCCTGCTAAAAGTGCTCTCGGGCCAAAGTAGAGGGACCTGATCTAATTGGCAGTTGTGATGTTTTAGAGCATTAAAAATAGCCTCACTATTCAGAATAGGTTGGGACAAGGCAAAGGTGGCACTGGTGGCAGAGTGAGCTGCTCTCCCAACCCTAAATGAGTAGTGTTAGAAATGAAAAGGGGAAATGATGTGGACAGGAGGGTTGGTTATACATACCGGGTTACTTAGGAGCTGGGGAATTAGGCGCCAGTTCTGGCTCCATTGGCCCCACTCTAGCTCAAACAATCGCCCCGTTATTTGATTTCCCAGCTGTGAAGGACTAGGTCAATGCTTCCTGAAGGGGGGAATAACGGGAGTTTTGAGACATTTAAGATCCCCTTTTACAAACTACAACAGGCGTCGCACTAGAGGTCAGTTTTTGGAGGACATGAGGTTGACCCTGTGTTGATACTACCCACCCCTTGCTGGCTGGCTGAGAAGCAGGCAGCAGCAGAAGTCAGTGCGGAGTGCGTAAGGATTGCAGAGTTGGGATTCAAATCCTGCTCTTCCTTTGCCAGATGTAAGCCTTGGTGTCTTCAGGGATGTGAGGCTGGTGGGAGCTCCCTCACAGGGCTGGGAGGATGAACTGTAATAGTACACAGCATTTGGTTTGGTACTTGACTAAGAAAAGAGGAATGGGGAGTGAGCAGGATTAAAGGTTGAGTGTGGATCCCTCCCCAGCAGATATGAGCGATGAGCTGCATAAAGCTAAAGTAAGAGAGTGGGGAGGGGCAGATGGTCAAGGGAGAGGTCAGGCTGAGCTGGCTTGGAGCTGGCTCCAGTGTCAGCCTCTGGATAGATGCCAGTTCCCTTCCAATTCCAGGATTCTAATTTGGAGTACATGAACCCCTCTAGGGCTTGGATAGGAGGCATGGCAACATGAGAGTGAAAATCCTGAACCAGTGGGTCGCCTGGGTGGCTTGGTGGTTGAGCATCTGCCTTTGGCTCAGGGCATGATTCCGGGTCCAGGATCAAGGCCCGCATCTGGCTCCCCATGGGAAACCTGCTTCTCCCTCTGCCTATGTCTCTGCCTGTTTTTCTGTGTCTCTCATAAATAAATGAATGAATGAATGAAAAAGAAAGAAAGAAAGAAAGAAAGAAAGAAAGAAAGAAAGAAAGAAAGAAAGAAAGAAAGAAAGAAAGAAGAAAGAAAGAAAATCCTGAACCAGCTGTGCAAACTTGATCTCTTACAAGACTTCTTCAAAATCAGGCACCTGGGTGGCTCAGTTGGTTAAGTGCCTTCTTCTCAGATCATGATCCCAGGGTCCTGGGATCAAGCCCCACATCAGGCTCCCTGCTCAGCCTCTCCCTCTTCCCACCTGCCACCTCCCCCTGCCCCAGCTCGAGCGCACTCTCTCTCTCAAATAAATCTTTAAAAAGAGAGAAATAATTCTCCAAAATCATACCTACCTTGGGTTTCTAAGGATTTGATAACGTCTGTAAAAATCAGTTGTACCAGGTATTCTCTCATTGTACAGATTAAAAAAGGTTTGCAGCTCTATTCCTGCTAATAGCAATAACATTTTGAGTGCTTAACCTGCCAGGTAGATGGTGTTAGCAGGAATGGCAATGAGAACCAGACTGAACAGAGTGAAACATTAACTATTTACACTTCACTGATCCTGTTCTATTCCAGAGAAGTGAACATCAAACCCTAGCCCACGTGAAACCCTGGTGGGTGTTTGGGCAGCCAGAGGGGAGTATGGCCCGCAAGAGTACTGTGGTCAAGACTAACGTGCACCTGTGTGTGTGCCTGTGTCCATCATATGTCCGTGTCTGAGAGCGGAGGGAGGGAGGGACGCAGACCTTCATCAGAGAAAACTGATTGGGCTGAACACAAAAAATGGTTTGACAGCCATTCTTCATTGGGAGCCGTTTTGCTGCTTGCAACCCTCCCTGCCCTGCCCAGGGGACATTTGACAATGCCCGGAGACCCCTTTGCTTCCAACAATGGAAAGGAAGGTGCCACTGACGGCTAGTGGATAGAGACCAGGGATGCTGCTAAACATCCTACAATACACCAGCATGCCCCCACAGCAAAGAATTGCCCAGCCCAAAATGTCAATTGTGACGATTTTGAGAAATCTTGGTTGTTTTTTTTAAAAGATTTTATTTATTCATTCATGAGAGACACACAGAGAGAGGCAGAGACATAGGCAGGGACTCAACCCCAGGATCCTAGGATCATGACCTGAGCCACTCAGGCGTCCTGACAAATCCTGGTTTACATGCTGCAGTGAGCCAGAGTGAGCTTTTTGAGACACAGATCTGCTCAGCACACCACTCCCCTTTCCCACCACTTCATACTACTCTTGAGGCAAGTCTTTTTTTTTTTTAAGATTGTATTTATTTATTAGAGAAAAAGCACGAGGTGGGAGAAGCAGAGGGAGAGGGAGAGCAGGCTCGATCCCTGGACCCTGGGATCATGACCTGAACCAAAGGCAGACGCTTCACCAACTGGCCATCCAGGCACCCCTGGCGCAAGTCAATATGGCCTAAAAGAAGTGCAGAATGGTTCCTACCCTCTCTTGACTCTAAGCTGGATCCAGCCACGTTGGCTTCTTCATCTCCCAGAGTACCAAGCTCCATCTTGCCTTAGAGCCTTCCCACGTACTATTCCCTGTAACGAATGCTCTTCCTCTTTACCTTGTGAAACTCCCATTTGTCCTTCAGGTCTCAATCCAGTTTTCACCTCCACAGAGATCTTCCCTGACGACCCACCCCACTCTCCTCTCAATCCAGTTTGGTCCTTCTGCTTTAGTACCTCTGACATCAGTCTGTAGGTTTCCTTCAAACTGGAACTAGAAAGAAATGTGTTGGTTAACTATCTGCCTCTCTCACTAGACTGCGCTCTGCAAGAATAGGGATGGGTTTTGTCCTGCTCGCTGCTGATTGCTTTCTCCTAACAGCATTTGGCACAAAGTTGGTGCTCAATAAATGTACTGAATGAGCAAGTGAATGAATGAAGGGGGAGAACAGGCATGCAAGTGAGCAAGAGCAGGACAAGTCGTATGCCTTAACACATATGCAAAGAGTGAGGGAGCAAGGACTTGCCGGGGAGTTGGAGAAGGCCTCAGCCGGGTTCCCAAGGAGACAAATTGTGAGCCCACCCCCCCAAACACACACAGTGGGTAGGTAGCTGGGTATAGGGTGCTAGAGAAAGGACCTGGCGAATGGGGCATGCCATGCATTGGAAATGGCACTGTTGACACCACTCACCCTCTTGTAGGGGTACTTCCTTCACCACACCAGCAGGCACTTGTCCCTGACAAGGCCACTTGGGACTGCGCGTCTAAGTTGCTGATAGAGACTGGCTGGAGCGGCCAGACCGGACTTGGCTCTCAGCCTGACCTTAAATGAAACTGTTCTCTCAATCAGTTGGAAAAATTTAGATTCCAGCAGAGCTGAAAATACAGATATCTTAGAGAGGCTGCAGAAAGACAAAGATGCACGTAAAGTAGCAAGCAGGGAAATGTCAGAGAAGCATCCCAAAAAAGCAAAGACCAGCAGCGCGGGCCAGACCCAAGTCATTTCCTAGAAAAAGCAAAGAAAAAGAGGAAGTTTAAAATTTAACACACAGGGCAGCCCTAGTGGCTCAGCACTTTAGTGCTGCCTTCAGCTCAGGGCCTAATCCTGGAGACCCGGGATCGAGTCCCATGTCAGGCTCCCTGCATGGAGCCTGCTTCTCCCTCTGCCTGTGTCTCTGCCTCCCTCTCTCTCTCTCATGAATAAATAAATAAAATCTTAAAAAAAATAAAAATAAAATTTAACACACACCCCCCAAAAAATCTGGATTATCACCTCCCTCCCCAAAAGTCTGGAAGCATAGGCTATTTTTAAAATTCTATTAAAATATAACATACAGAAATGTATACTTATTTATTATAAGTGTATAACTCGATGAATTTTTGAAGAGTGAATCCAATTGTGTCACCACCATCCAAGTCAGGAAATAGAACGTGATCAGCATCCCAGAAGCCCCCCTTGGGAACCCTTCCAGTCACTATCACCCCCAAATGTAACCACTGTCCCAATATCTAACAGCAGAGAGTAGTCTTGCCTATTTTTGCACTTTATATGAATGGAATAATTGACTTTGCACTTACTGTGTCTAATTTCTTTTACTCATTGACCATCATATGCGATTTTGTTATTGCATGCAGTTGTAGATGACTCATTCTCATGGCTATAATTGATTAACCTTAAAAATAAAACTCAGTTATTTTACCAGCAAAAATGGGTTTATTCAGGAATAGCAGATAATTGCATTTCAGGACACGCAAACCAAGGCAAAAGCAGCAAACAAGTTGATGAAGGCTCAGTTGGAAAGGAGAGAGTTGGGAGGGGCGGTTACAAACAAAAAGTCCATTGGAGTAAACTGACAACTCAAAGCCTGGTGGCTTTTCAATGGAAGGGTTGTAACAGTTGCTCATTGGCAGAGCAAGGAAAAAATCATTCTTCCTCTTCCTGGGGTAGTAAAGTATACAGGCTTCTTCCTGTGGGCAGTGCAAGGTCCTGCTAGGTCCTGCTAGGGTCTGCAATTGACCACGAATGATAGGGTATAGGAGCTTGCCTTTTTGGCCTCCTGACTCCATTTTATTTTTATTATTTTTAAAAGATTTTATTTATTTTGGGAAGTTGGGGGAGAGACAGAGGAGGAAGGAGGGGGAGAAAGAATCCAAACCCAATTCCACCCTGAGCGTGGAACCTGTGGTGGGGCTGGGCCTGGAGCTTGATCCTACCACGGGAAGATCACAGCCTGAGCTGCAACCAAGAGTCAGATGCATGACTGGCTGAGCCACCCAGGTGCCCCTCCTGCCTCCATTTTAAATGAAGTTTCCTTTTATCAATTTTCACAAGTGTTCCAGTGTGTGACTATAACACAATTTATTTCCCCATTTTCCTCTTGATCGGCATTTGGATAGTTTCCAGTTCAGGGCCTTTACAGAGCTGCTCTGAACATCCTGGTACATATCTTTTGTTGAACATGTGTATGCATTTCATTACAAGTGATTTAGTTTTCATTTTATATTTCTTGGGATGTATAGACATAACAAAAATGTTTTTATAATGAGAAGAAAGCTAATTAAAATTTCTACAAGGAACATGTGTTTATAATCAGAAAAAAAAATTTAAGGAACAGGAAAAGTAAACAACTTTCAGGGTTAAAAGGGAGCCACTCACATATGTTGCTTTATTTTTTAAGTGGGATGTTTATTTATTTTTTAAAAGATTTTATTCATTTATTCATGAGATACAGAGAGAAAGAGGCAGAGACACAGGCAGAGGGAGAAGCAAGCTCCATGCAGGGAGCCTGATGTGGGAATCAATCCTGGGACTCCAGGATCAAGCCCTGGGCCAAAGGTAGGCACTAAACCACTGAGCCACCCAGGGATCCCTTTTTTTTTTAAGTGGGGTGTTTAATATAAGCCTTCAAAGGTGTCTCATGGAACCCAAGGGCAGGGGACAGCCATGCTTTAAGAAGAACCAGAACCAGGGTCTTGAAAGCCATTAAGAAGCCAGGCAATCTGTGCTCCCTCTGGGGCCTTTCTTTCAGCTTCTTTCTGAATGTCCACTTTATGCTTGTCTTCCTTGGCAGACCTGTTTCCTCTGCTTCTCTTAGAGCAAAGCCAAACATGGCATCCACTCTGTCCCAGAGAGAACTGGGTAGGAATCTCTAAATCCCGACAGCAAGATCATGAGAGGGTGAGCCTGATTGGCCCAGCCAAGAATCAGTCAACTATAGATGAATGGCAGGGTTCTTTTTTTTTTTTTTAATTTTTATTTACTTATGATAGTCACACACAGAGAGAGAGAGAGAGAGGCAGAGACACAGGCAGAGGGAGAAGCAGGCTCCATGCACCAGGAGCCCGACGTGGGACTCGATCCCGGGTCTCCAGGATCGCGCCCTGGGCCAAAGGCAGGCGCCAAACCGCTGCGCCACCCAGGGATCCCCAATGGCAGGGTTCTGTGTATGTAAGCATGACTGCCCAGTGGGTGGGCCGGTGCCTAGAGAGAGCCTTATGGACTGAGGCGACATCTCCCAAGAGCATCCCCAGCTCTGAGCTGGGAACAAGACAGCTGCACCACTAGTCCTGGGGTTGCTTCAAGAAATATCTTACTTCTCTGGGCCTCTGTCCTCTTCTGGTTGCTTCTCTTCACCCAGTGCTTTCTACAGTTCTTTATGTTGATTTTTGTTTAAGTTTGCTTTTCTGTGTATCTTCAGAAGTTTCCAAGAATACGGAGATGTGGGAAAGATGACATGTCAAGTAAACAAGAGATGGTCCTGAAATAAATTAGACAAGCTCATGAGCTGTGGGATTTGAAAAAGACCTACCCTTTTGACCTTAGACCAAATTCTTAGTTTGGGACACAAGGCCAGTTAGAAGTTCAGGCTAGAATAAAATGTTACTTCTCTTTAGAGACTTAAAGATAAGTCCCATGTTCTTTTTTTTTTTTTAAATAAAGATTTTATTTATTTATTCATGAGAGACACAGAGAGAGAGAGAGAGAGGCAGAGACACAGGCAGAGGGAGAAGCAGGCTCCATGCAGGGAGCCCAATGTGGGGCTTGATCCATGGACTCCAGGATCTCGCCCTGGGCAAAAGGCAGACGCTCAACCGCTGAGCCACCCAGGTGTTCCAAGTCCCATGGTCTTATCTGGAGCTGCTTGTTCTGGAAGAAGCCCATGTGGCTGCCTTATATACTACATTTACATGGGTTCCAAACAGCACATGGTAGAGGCAACTTGTTTGATTGCTATCAATTCATTACTGTGGTTGTTTTTGAAAACATTTTTTAAAAAGATTTTATTTATTTGAGAGAGAGAGAGCACAAGCAGGGGGAGCAGCAGAGGGAGAAGGAGAAGCAGATTCTGCACTGAACAGGGAGCCCAATGTGGGGCTCAATCCCAGGACCCTGGGATCATGACCTGAGATGGAGGCAGAGGCTTAACCAACTGAGAAACACAGGCACCCCTTGTTTGAAAACATTTTCAAAAATACAGTGACCATAGGCGAAATTGTGTGCAGGACATACAGGAACGCTCTGTAATATTCTTGCAACTTTTCTGTAAATTTATAACTATTTGAAAATAAAACATTTATCTAAAAATAGAATGAAATAGGGGTGTTTGGCTGGCCCAGTTGGTAGAGCATGCAACTCTGGATCTCGGGGTTGTAAGTTCAAGTCCCACGTTGGGGGTATAGATTACTTAAAAATAAATCTAAAAAAGAAAAAGAAGAAAAAAGAATGAAATAACCAACCAAACAGCTAAGCCTAGGGATGAAATTAATTAAATACACATTTTAGGGGCACTTGGCTGGCTCAGTTAGTAGAACATGCAACTCTTGATCTCGCGGTTGTGAGTTTGAGCCCCACATTGGGTGTACAGATTACTTAAAAAAAAAATCTTTTTAAGCCACACTTGGGTGGCTCAGTGGTTGAGCATCTGCCTTTGGCTTAAGTCATGATCCTGGAGTCCCTGGATCAAGTCAGGTGTTGGGCTCCCTGCATGGAGCCTGCTTCTCCCTCTGCCTATGTCTCTGCCTCTCTCTGTGTCTCTCATGAATAAATAAACAAAATCTTAAAAAAAAAAAAAAAAAAAAGAGTTCCTGGAATAAACCTGTCACCAATATTTTTTCTTTTTTCTTTTTCTTCCCTTCCTCCCTCCCTTTCTCCTTCCTTCCCTTCCTTTTTTACTTTCCTTTGCTTCCTTCTTTATCCTTTGACTGGATTGGGGAAGGGATAGACCTTTTCCATTTCAGCAGGCAGTTAAGAGAAAGCTCACACCGGTGCAGATATTTAGGAGCAAACTGAAAACTAAAAACTGAAAATGAATGAATAATAAATAAACTGCTATAAGACTCCCTAATTTATGGAAGGAGTGGAAGTCTGGAGGCCAGCACTATTAGGAAAGAGTAAAGGGTCCCAAGAAGATGAGGATGTTCATCTCCAAATAGGAAATGTCAACAATAACAAATATTTATAGAACATCTAGATGTGTCAAACAATATGCTGGCTGCTGGGGATACAGTGGTGAATAGGCTAGGCATGGACGCTGTATTGGGATCTCACAGTCTAGTCCAGTAGCCACACACACACACACACACACACTTGCAAGTTTCTTGATTTAATACTTATGTGCGACACATATTTTTGTTTTATTCTATTTCATTAAAAATACATTTCATAACCCATTAATAGGTTGCATCCACAGTTTGAAAAACATTGATCTAGTCAGGGAAATAGACAAATAGACACACAGACACTTAATTATCCTACAGTTTTATAAGTGCAATGACAGAGAAGTATTTCTGGAGGCCAAGAGAAGTATTCTGAACTCATATATTTTAAATTAAAAGGTCTGGTTAAGCCTAGTGCCAAAACAGTATATGTCCCTAGTGTGAGATGTATTTTTATCCTTTATTTATCTTTTTTTCATTTTTGCTTTTTTAAAAAAGATTTTATTTATTTATTCATGAGAGACAGAGAGGGGGAGAGAGAGAGAGAGAGAGAGAGAGAGAGAGAGAGAGAGAGAGAGGCAGAGACATAGGCAGAGGGAGAAGCAGGCTCCACACAAGGAGCACAATGTGGGACTCGACCCCCAGATCCGGGGATCACACTCCGAGCTGAAGGCAGATGCCCAACCGCTAAGCCACCCAGGTGTCCCTCATTTTTACATGTTTTGTCTTTAATCACCAAAGTGACATTCCTATGTTTCTAATATGCATGCAACCATATACTTAGTATGTAATTTGGGGATCCCAGAATGGCGACATTTTATACAAATAAAAGCTTTGTGCTTTATAAGATTTTCACTGACATTTCAAAGAATACTAGGGACAGTACATTTTTCCATTATCTATTGCTGGGTAACAAACTATCCCTGAACTTAGTGGCCTAAAACATTTTGTTTCCATCATTATTTTATGAGTCAGTAACTTGAATAGGCCTTGACTGGATATTGGGAGCAACAGGGCCTGGAGAATCCACTCCCAGGATGGCCTCTTCACTTATGTTGAGAAGGGAAAATTTCCTCTACCCTTCAAGGTTCTTCTGACTGATCTAAGAATTGTCTTGCTATGAGACAGACTGACAAGGGACAATCAAATTTAATTATATATGTATGAGGAATCCAATAAACATGAGCATTCTAAAGACCAGTAAAATGAGGTATATATGTCATCCTGAATGAAGGATAAGAGGGTAGGGGCCTGGGACTTCAAAGAGAAGGAAAGCAACTGGCAGGAAGATAGAAAGGAATAAATGTTTGGTAAACATATAGTTTGCAAGGCCACACAGAAGCAATGGATCATAGAACTTAGATCAAACAGGCCTTGCTAGGTGCCTCCTTGTCTACCATACTTAGTTCATATTACACTGTAGTTATCTATGGTGTTAGTTCTCTTCTTGGAGCAGATTCTTCCTCCAAATTCTTTTAGGCAGCTGGAGGGAAGATCAAAGTTTCTTCCTCAGTCTTTTGGGCCTTGATTGTTTTCAGCTTGAAATAATCTGCGTGTAAAAGTGGCACATCTTGAGGTGATCGTTCTGAACCCCTACACTCACATGCTGAGCACCTTGGCATTCCTTGGTCTGTTTTCCTCCATATGGCATCTCATCTCCCCAGGGCCTTTCCATGTAGCTTGGGCTTCTCACAACATGGAGATCTCAAGCTAGTTGACTGCTTACATGGCACCTGCTTGACCAAATGTTCCAAGAAACAAGAACTGGAAGCTGCTGACAGTCTCTTCTGACCTGAGCTCTGAAACGGGCAGCAGGAGCATGTTCATGGGAGTACAGACTGTGCAGTTGCACAGGGCTCTCTGCTGAGTTTGACGCCCTGCTTTTGCCATTTTGAAATTATTTTTTTAAATTATTCTATTTTTTTAAGTTTATTTATTGGGATGTCTGGGTGGCTCAGGTGAAGTGTCTGCCTTTGGCTCAGGTCATGATCCCAGAGTCCTGGGATCAAGCCCCGTGATGGGCTCTCTGCTCAACAAGGAGATGGCTTCTCTTTCTCCCTGCTGCTCTGCCTACTTGTGCTCTCTCTCATTCTCTGTCAAATAGTAAATAGAATCTTTTTTTAAAAAATGAAGTTTATGGGATCCCTGGGTGGCGCAGCGGTTTGGCACCTGCCTTTGGCCCAGGGCGCGATCCTGGAGACCCGGGATCGAATCCCACGTCGAGGCGTCGCCTCTCTCACTGTGTGCCTATCATAAATAAATAAAAATTTTTTAAAAATAAAATTAAAAAAATGAAGTTGATTTATTTTTTTAGTAATCTCTATACCCCATGTTTATTTATTTTTTAGTAATCTTTATACTCGATACCTGATGTAATCAAGATCAAGAGTTGCATGCTTTTCCAACTGAGCCAACTAGGCACCCCACTATCTCAAAATTCTTTTTTTTAAAGATTTTATTTATTTATTCATAGACACACAGAGAGAGAGGCAGAGACACAGACAGAGGGAGAAGCAGGCTTCATGCACTGGGAGCCTGACGTGGGACCCGATCCCGGGTCTCCAGGATCACACCCCAGGCTGCAGGCGGCGCCAAACCACTGCACCACCGGGACTGCCCTCAAAATTCTTTTTTTTTTTCCCCTCAAAATTCTTAATACATGTTTAGAAGGGATACATTATCAGTTTGGGCTCCGTCCAATATATCTCTTTTGCTGTATTTATTGATCTAAGCATTACAGAACCCACCTGGATTCAAGGGAAGAGGATATAGAACCCACCATTGGGAAGAGTATCAAAGAACTCATGATCACCTTTAATCCTTCACAGCATGGTGTAAGAGAGGGCATAGAGTACTAAAATCAAGAAATCTGAGGTGTGGGGGTACCTGGCTGGCTTAGTCAGAAGAGCATGCGACTTTTGATCTCAGGGTCATGAGTTTGAGTCCCACATTGGATATAGAGATTACCTAAATAAATAAACTTTATTATTATTATTATTTTTTAATAAACAAACTTTAAAAAAAAAGAAATCTGAGGTCTAGTCCCAGTTTTATAGCTACAGTGGGCCTGCTCCTAACAACCAATTCAACTTTGGGGACTTTAGTTTCCTTCCACTTGAAATAAGGAAATTGCTTCTAAAGCCATGAACCTCTAGTGCCACATTTGTAACTCTAAATGTATCTGTGATATGGTATTCATTAGAGAAAGTGAAAAAAAAGTGTTTCTACGGGGCTCACCAAAGGGAGAAAGGCATGGGAACAGAAGGCAAATGAACTACAAAAAAATGATTTAGTTTAATCAGAAGGACCTTGGATCTAAATTCAAGATCGACTGCCTCCAACTCCCACTTGTTCATTCCATAAACACCCATTATAGACTATGAGGTCGACCCTCAGTGCTGGGCGCTGGGTGCTGGGTGTTGGGCTGCAATGGTGAGCCACATCCACAGGCTCCCATCTTCACAGGCTCACAGTCTACAGGCGAGCATGCAGACATTTGCAGCTCTTAATGCTGAGTGCTGTGGTGAGGAAGGCATGAAATCCTTGTGTACCTGTCCTGAACATGGGAGGGGCTGAGGAAGAGCAAGCTGAGCTCTGAAGGCTGAAGAGGAGTTAGGTCTGAGAGATGGCGTGTGACATGTTCATGTCCTATGCAGAAGAAGGAGACTGTGAAAAGGCCCAGTCAAGAGGAAGCTGGAAGACTTAGGGAACTGAGAGTCACTGTCTGTGGCGGAAGTACAGAGAAGTACATATTCGGTGGTGGCAGGAGAAGGTGCTGACAGAAGTAGTGATGAGGGATGAGGCTGGAGACATAAGCAGGGGTCAGATCATGGGGAGCCTCTAAGTTTTGAGAGAGATTTTGTTTTTTTGTTTTTTTTTTTGAGAGAGAGATTTTGAATTCTATCCTGAGGCCCAGAAAAATATCGAAGGTTTCAAAGTTGGACAATGGTCTATCAGATTTGGGTTTAAGGAGTCATCAGGATTACTGTGTGGACTGCTGAGATCAGATTGGTTGGAAGTGGGGCAGGGTAGGCTAGGAGTAGACTGGTCAGAGGCTGTGGTTTGCAGTCTGGGTGAGTAATGATGGAGACTCCAGGATCACACCCTGGGCCAAAGGCAGGCGCTAAACTGCTGAGCTACCCAAGGATCGCCAGGAATTTTTTAAAAAAGAGTTCAGGGGTGCCTGGCTGGCTCATTGGTAGAGCATGCAACCCTTGAACTCACGGATGTGAGTTCATGCCCCACGTTGTGGGGAGAGAGTACTTAAAAAAAAAAAAAAGAATTTAGATTCTGGAGAACACTTGGTTCTGGCTGTGAGACCTTGGGCAAGTCACTTACTCTCCCTGAGTCTCAGTTTCCTCAACTTTAAGATGGGAAAATTATGAGAACCTACTAAATTTGGTCTAACAATTAAAGGAGATAATGCATGTAATAGGCTTATTATTGTGCCTGGCACATAGGTAGGTAGCATTGCATAAATGGTAGCTATTATTATTATAACAGGAGCACAGGAGGAAAAGAATGGGTACACATGCAAGTCAGTTCATAGGCTTTGTTGCAGAAAGCTGAACAAATTATTTTTAGATATTTTATATATTTTTGATGAAATAAAAGGTGAGGTTATCTATGGAGGGCTATCTACTAATGTCTCTGGGAATAGAAAAGCCACTTATTTTGCACTGACTAGGAGATAGGATAGTCACTATCATAGAGGGTCAGCAAATTACCGGTCACTAGAATCATCAAGATTTGCTTTTAAATTAAAGTAAAAAAAAAGTGGGGTGCTTGGGTGGCTCAGTTGGTTGAGCACTGACTCTTGGTTTCAGCTCATGTCATGATCTCAGGGTCGTGAGATGGAGCCCTGCGTTGGGTTCCACACTTAGCAGGGAGTGTGCTTGGGATTCTCTCTCTTCCTCTCCCTGGGCCCCTCCCCCAGCTCCTACTCTCAGTCTCTCTCAAATAACCAAATCCTTTAAAAAAATTAAGTAGGGACACCTGGGTGGCTCAGCGGTTGAGCATCTGCCTTCGGCTCAGGGCATGATCCCAGGATCCGGGATTGAGTCCCACATTGGGCTCGCTGCATGGAGCCTGCTTCTCCCTCTGCCTTTGCCTCTGTTTCTCTCTCTCTGTGTCTCTCATTAATAAATAAATAAAATCTTTTTAAAAAATCAAAGTAAAAATGGAAATAGCAAAATGACTCCTGATTTTGTAGCCTAGTACTGAAACTTGTATACAGTGCAGTCACAAGTATTTGTTCATCCGATCTTTTCCTGATCTAGTTTATTTTTTAAAAAATGATTTCAGGGCGGCTCAGTGGCTGAGCATCTGCTCTCAGCTCAGGGCGTGATCCCGGGGTCCTGGGATCGAGTCCCACATCGGGCTCCCTAAGGGGAGCCTACTTCTCCCTCTACCTGTGTCTCTGCCTCCTCTCTCTGTGCATCTCTCATGAATAAATAAATAAAATATTTTTAAAAAAGATTTCATTTTTTGTCTTGTTTTTATTTTTTAAAAAGATTTTATTTGTTTATTTGACAGAGAGAGAGAGCACAAGCAGGGGGAGTGGCAGGCAGAGGGAGAGAGAGAATCAGGGTCCTCACCAAGCAAGGAGCCCAATGTGGGGCTCAATCCCATGACCACAGCATCATGACCTGAACTGAAGGCAGATGCTTAACCAACAGAGCCACATAGGTGCCCAAAAGATTTTATTTTATTTTTAAAATAGTCTCTACACTCAACGTAGGGCTCAAACTTACAACCTTGAGATCAAGAGTCATGTGCTCTCCCATCTGAGCCAGACAGGTGCCCCCCTAATGCAGTTTTTTAAATAGACTTTCTAAAGAACAGTTTGAGATTTACCAAAAAATTGAGAAGACAATACAGAGTTAAAGTTCATGGTTTATTTGGATTTTCTTAGTTTTTATCTAATATTCTTTTCTGTTCCACGATTTCATCCACCTTGCATATAGTTGTTATGTCCTTTTAGGCTCCTCTTGGCTGTGATAGTGTCTTGGACTTTCCTTTTTGATGACCTGGATAGTTTTTTTCTTTTTGGTCACTTTTTAAATTTTAAATTCAATTAATTAACATATAATTATTAGTTTCAGAGGTAGAGGTCAGTGATTCATCAGTGTTATATAATACTCAGTGTTGATTACATCACATGCCCTCCGTAATGTCCATCACCCAGTTACCCCATCCCCCCACCACCCTCCCTTCCAGACCTTGACAATTTTGAGGAGTACTGGTCAAATATTTTGTAGGATGCCCCTATATTGGATTATTTGATGTTTTTCTCATTTTTAGATGGAGGTTATAAGTTTTGGGGAGGAAGATGACAGAGAAAAAGTGCCATTCTCATCAGATCACATCAAGGGTACATACTATCAATATGATTTATCACCCTTGATATTGACCTTGATCACCTGGCTGAAGTAGTGTTGGTCAGGCTTCTCCACTGTAAAGTTACTTTCCCCCTTCTCAATTGTACTTCTTGGAAGGAAGTCACAATATGCTGCACTCTCTGAAGGAGTGGGAAGCAGACCATAAGGAAGGCATATCCCTATAAATTATTTGGAATAATTCTGCATGTGAGATTTGCCTCTTCTTTCCTATTTATTTATCTATTTATTTATTTGTTCTATCATTTCTTTATATCAAAATGGACATGGATATTTCTTTTATACTTTGTGTTATAATCCACTACCTCCCCAGCCCTAGAATCAGTCATTTCTCCAAGGAAACAAGGAACTTTGGTTTCTTGTATTAGAGAATGGTATTAGAAACCATGATCTGGGGCAGCCGGGTGGCTCAGCGGTTTGACACCACCTTCAGCCCAGGGCGTGATCCTGTAGACCCCAGATCGGGTCCCACATCGGGCTCCCTGCATGGGGCCTACTTCTCCCTCTGCCTGTGTCTCTGCCTCTCTCTCTCTCTCTCTGTCTCTCATGAATAAATAAAATCTTTTAAAAAAAAGTGAACTATGGATTTAATTACATCTGTAAAACCTTCACTGCAACACCTAGATTACTGTTTGAATAAATGAGGACTGTAGCCTAGCTAAGCTGACACATCAAAAAGACCATTCCATCTTTAAAAGGCTCCAAATCCTGGAGCACCTCATCCATTGACTGTGTTCCATAAATGTACATTTTCTGTATTACTGAGGAGTACCCTCTTATGAACTAAAGCTTTCAGACTGTTACATATTCAGAACAGAGGGTTTTTTTAAGTAAGCTCCATGTCCAATGTGGGTCCTAAACTCAAGACCCCAAGATTAGGAATCACATGCTCTACCAACTAAGCCAGCCAGGTACTCCCTAGGCTGTTACATATTCAGGATGCACCATAAAGTTCTTGCCTTCTTCAACTGAACTGCTGGATATTTTACTCTGGTCATAATCACCCAGGGCCCCCAATGTGAACATCATTTATCATACTGAGCTGAGCTCACAGGGATGTCTCAGGGCCTCTGCAGCCTGGAAAACACCTTACCCCCAAGCCCAGGAGCATCGTTACTCCACATCCTTTAGTTTATCTGCCAATTTTCTTTTTAAGTTCACTTATTTAGTTAGTAATCTCTACATCCAATGTGGGGCCTGAACTCACAACCCTGAGATCAAGAGTCACATGCTCTTCTAACTGAGCCAGCCAGGCGCCTCCTCTCTGTGAGCTTTCTATTTACAGACTTCTTCCTCCTTGCCTTTTTTTTTAAATTTTTATTTATTTATGATAGTCAGAGAGAGAGAGAGAGAGAGAGAGAGGCAGAGACATAGGCAGAGGGAGAAGCAGGCTCCATGCACCGGGAGCCCGATGTGGGATTCGATCCCGGGTCTCCAGGATTACGCCCTGGGCCAAAGGCAGGCGCTAAACCGCTGCGCCACCCAGGGATCCCCCTCCTTGCCTTTCTGAGGGCTGCCACTTCTCACAGTCATCAGCCCAACTCTCCTACACACCACATGCAACAATTTTGCTGGGTGATGAGGACTGAAAGCCAAGTGTACACAGGTTGTTGTGGGAACAAATGTCGGTCCTATGGGTCTCTCTCTGTCCTTGAGGTTGAGACAAGTGTCAAATATGAAATGGATGGGCCTAAAGCATGATGCAAAAGGAATGCTCATATTTCTGTACTGGGTACTGGGATATAAGGATAAATGAGAGTTGATACTTTCCTTTCATTATTTATTCAGTAGCTCCCTCTGTGTGTGTTATGTACAAGGTAAAGGTTATAAGGCAATTAGCTAATCTTTCAGCAGAAAATTAGCAGGCCAGATGGAGATGGCATGATATATTCACAGTGCTGAAAGGAAAAACCTACAACCAAGAATACCCGGCAAGGTTATCATTCAGAATTAAAGGAGAGATAGAATTTCTAAGGCAAAGAAAAGTTAATGGGGTGCCTGGGTGGCTGAGTCGATTGGGTGTGTGACTCTTGGTTTTGGCTCAGGTCATGATCTCAGAGTGTTGAGATCAAGCCACACATTAGGCTCTGTGCTCAGCATGGAGTCTGCTTGAGATTCCCCCCTCTCTCCCCCCTCTTCTCCCCCTGCTTGCTCTCTCTCTCTTTCTCTCAAATAAATAAATAAATAAATAATCTTTTTTAAAAAGTTAAAGCAGTTCATCACCACTAAACCAGCCTTCCAAGAAATGGTAAAGGGTCTTTAAGCAGAAAAGAAAAGGATATAACTAGAAGTAAGAAAATTATGAAAAAAATTTCATTGGTAAAAGCAGATATGGAGTAAAGGTAATATAGACCAATCGATTATAAAGCTAGTATGAATAGTAAAAGACAAAAGCAATAAAATGAATTACATCTAAAAAATTAATTCAGGGATTCACAAAATAAAAAGATGTAAAATATGACATCATATACATAAAAGGAGTAAAAATGTAGTGCTTTTAGAATGCATTTGATCTTAAGTCACCATCAACTTAATATAGACTTCTATAAACTTACGATGTTACATATGAACCTCATGGTAACCACAAACCAAAAACCTATAATAGATACACAAAAAATAAAGAGGAATCCAAAGATAACACTAAAGAAAGTAATTAATCAACAAGGGAAGTGAGCAAGAGAAGAAAAAAAGGAACAGAAAACTACAAAAATGACCAGAAAACAATTAACAAAATTGGCAATAAGTACATACCCATCAATAATTACTTTAAAAGCAAATGGTCTAAATGCTCCAATAAAAAGACTAGGATTACTGAATAGATTAAAATAACAAAACAAGACCCATCCATGTGCTGCCTACAAGAGACTCACATCAGACTTAAAGACACATACAAAAAAAAAAAAAAAAAAAAAGACACATACAAACAAAAAGTGAATAATGGAAAAATATACTCCATGTAAATGGAAGCAAAAATATAAAAGGTGGGGTAGCTTACATCAAACAAAATAGACTTTACAAGAAATAAGGTAATAAGAGACAAAGAAGAACATTACATAATGATAAAGGGATCAATCCAACAAGAGCATATAACAATTGTATATGCACCCAACAGGGGAGCACCTAAGTATATAAAGCAAATATTGACAGATATAAAGGAGAATGTGACAGTAATACAATAATAGTAGGGGACTTTTAAAATTAATTAATTAATTAATTAGTTATCTGAGAGAGAAAGCATATACCCAAGAGTGAGCACAAGCAGGGAGAGGGACAGAGGGAGAAGGAGAAGCAGACTCCCTGCTGAGCAGAGAGCCCCATGTGGGGCTCGATTTCAGGACCCTGAGGTCATGGCCTGAGCCAAAGGCAGACACTTAGTCGACTGAGCCACCTAGGTGCCCCAACAGTAGAGGACTTTAACACCCACTTACATCAGTGGATAAATCATGCAGACAGAAAATCAGTAAGGATAAATGACTTTGAATGACACGTTGGACCAAATGGACTTAACACATATATACAGAACATACCATCCCAAAACAGCAGAATACATATTCTTTTCGAGTGCATATGGAACATTTTACAGGATAAATCCCATGTTATGTCACAAAACAAGTCTCAATACATTTAAGAAGACTGAAATAATATCAAATATTTTTTCCAACCACACGGTTTGAAACTATAACTCAATTATAAGAAAAAAAAACAGGAAAAAAACACAAATATGTAGAGGCTAAATAATATGCTACAAAACAACAAATGAGTCAGCAAAGAAACCAAAAAGGAAATCAAAATATACCTGGAGGCAAATGAAAATGGAAACATAACAGTTCAAAATCTTTGGGACACAGGAAAAGCAGTTCTAAGAGGGAAGTTTATAGCAACACAAGCCTACCTCCAGATACAAGGAAAAAAGTCTCAAACAATCTAACCTTACACTCAAAGGAACTAGAAAAAGAACAAAGAAAGCCCAAAGTTAGTAGAAGGAAGAAAATAATAAGAATGAGAATGGAAACATAAAACAGAAACTAAAAAAACAAAAAAAAAACAAAAAAAAAAAAAACAAGAAAAATCCCTCACACAACCCAACAGTAGAAAAGATCAATAAAACCAAGAGTTGGTTCTTTGAAAAGATAAATGATATTGATAATCCTTTAGCCAGACTCATCAAGAAAAAAAGAGAGGACTCAAATATATAAAATAAGAAATGAAAGAGGAGAAGTTACAACCAAAGAAATATGAAGAATTGTAAGACACTACTAAGAAAATTATAAGCTGGATCCCTGGGTGGCACAGCAGTTTGGCGCCTGCCTTTGGCCCAGGGCGCGATCCTGGAGACCCGGGATCGAATCCCACGTCGGGCTCCTGGTGCATGGAGACTGCTTCTCCCTCTGCCTGTGTCTCTGTCTCTCTGTCTCTCTCTCTCTCTCTCTCTCTCTCTCTGTGACTATCATAAAAAAAATTATAAGCCAATAAAATTGGACAACCAGGAAGAAATGCATAAATTCCTAGAAACATACAATCTTCTGAGCCTGAATCAGGAAGAAATAAAAAATCTAAACAGAGCAATTGCTAGTAACAAAATTCAATTGGTAATCAAAAACTCCTAAAAATGGGCAGCCCAGGTGGCTCAGTGGTTTAGCACTGCCTTCAGCCCAGGGTGTGATCCTGGAGACCCCGGATCGAGTCCCATGTCAGGCTCCCTGCATGGAGCCTGCTTCTCCCTGTGCCTGTGTCTCTGCATCTCTCTCTCTCTCTCTGTCTCTCTCTCTCTCTCTCTCTGTCTCTCATGTATAAATAAACAAAACCTTTTAAAAAATAAACTCCCAAAAAATGAAAGCCCAGGACCAATTGGCTTCACTGGTGAATTCTACCAAACATTTAAACAAGAATTATATCTATCCTTCTCAAACCATTACAAAAAAGAGAAGAGGAAGGAATCCTTCCAAATTCATTCTATGAAGCTACCATTACCCAAACACCAAAGTCAGGCACTACAAAAAAAAAAAAAAAGAAAGAAAGAAAGAAAGAAAGAAAATTACAGGCCGATATCCTCGATGTACATAGATGCAAAAATCCTCAACACATTATTAGCAAACCGAATTTAAGAATACATTAAAAGAAGCATTCACCACCATGATCAAGTAGGGTTTATTCAATATTCACCAATCAATCAACATGATACACCACATTGACCTAATGAACGATAAAAATCATATGATCATCTCAATAGATGCAGGAAGACCATTTGACAAAATTCATCATCTGTTCATGATAAAAACTCTTGACAAAGTGAGTTTAGAGGGAATATACCTTAACACGATAAAGGCCATATATAACAAACCTACAATTAACATCATATTCAATGGTGAAGAGCTGAAAGCCTTTCCTCTAAGATTAGGAGCAAGACTAGGAGGTTCATTACCACTTTTATTCAGCATAGCACTGGAAGTCCTAGCCACAGCAATCAGACAAGGAAAAGAAATAAAAGGCATTGAAATAGGGACAGTTGGGTGGCTCGGTGGTTGAGCATCTGCCTTCAGCTCAGGGCGTCGTCCTGGAGTTCCGGGATTGAGTCCCACATCAGGCTTCCTGTGGGGAGCCTGCTTCTCCCTCTGCCTGTGTCTCTGCCTTGTCTCTGTGTCTCTCATGAATAAATAAATTTTTAAAAAATTTTAAAGGCATCGAATAGATAAAGGAGAAGTAAAGGGATGCCTTGATGGATCAGTGGGTTAAGCATTCGACTCTTGATTTTGGCTTAGGTCATGATCTCAGGGTTGGGATATTGAGCCTTGCATTAGGCTCTCTGCTGAGTGTGAAGCCTGCTTGGGATTCTCTTTCTCCCTCTTCCCCTCTTCCCCCTCCCTGGTTCATGTGCTCTCTTGCTCTCTCTCTCTCTCTCTCTCTCATAAATAAATAAATAAATAAATAAATAAATAAATAAATAAATAAATGTTAAAAACAGATTCTATCTCTTCCTCTCCCTCTGCCCCTCCTCCCCACTCACACTCTCTAAAAAAGAAGAACGGAACAGAAGAAGAAGAAAAAAACCTTCACTATTTGCAGATGACATGATACTATATGTGGAAAACTCCAAAGACTCTACTGAAAACTAGAACTAATAAATGAACTCAGTAAAGTTGCAGGATACAAAATTAATATGCAGAAATGTGTTATATTTCTGTACACTAATAACAGAAAGAAAAATAAAGAAAACAATCCCACTTACAATTGCATCAAAAAGAAAAAAATACCTAGGAACAAATTTAACCAAGGAAGTGAAAGACCTGTACTCTGAAAAACTCTAAGACATTGATGAAAGAAACTGAAGATGATGTAAGTAAATGGAAAGACATTCCATGTTCGTGGATGGGAAGAATATTGTTAAAATGTCCTTACTACCCAAAGCAATCTACAGATTCAATGCAATCCCAATAAAAACACCAATAGTGTTTTTCACAGAACTACAAATAATCCTAAAATTTGTACGGAACCACAAAAGACCTTGAATAACAAAAGAAATCTTGAGAAAGAAGAACAAAGTTGGAAGTATCACAATCCCAGATTTAAAACTATACTACAAGCCTACAGTAATCAAAATGGTATGGTACTGGCACAAAAATAGACACATAGATCAATGAAATGGGATAGAGCACCCAGAAAGAAACCCATGCCTATATCGCCAATTCTTCTATGACAAAGGAGGCAGAAATATACAATGGGTTAAAGACAGTCTCTTCAAAAAATAATGTTGGGGAAACTGGACAGCAATATGCAAAAGAATGAAACTGGACCACTTTCTAGCACCATACATAAAAATAAACTCAAAATTAAAGATTAAAGACCTAAATGTAAGACCTAAAACCATAAGACTCAAAAAAAAAAAAAAAAGCACCTAGGGTACCTGAGTGGCTCAGTTGGTTAAGCATCCGACTCTTGATTTCATCTCAGACCATGATCTCAGGGTCGTGGGATTGTGCTGCACATCTGGCTTCATGCTCAGTGGGGAGTCTGCTTGAAATTCTCTCTCTCCCTCTCCCTTTGCCCCTACCCTACCACTCTCTCTCTCTCTCTCTCTCAAATAAATAAATAAATAAATAAATAAATAAATAAATCTTCTTTAAAAAGCAGTAATCTCTTAGTAATCTATTAGTCTTAGCAATATTTTTCTAGATCTATCTCCTCAGGCAAGGGAAACAAAAGGGAAAATTAAATAATTGCAACTATATCAAAGTAAAAAGCTTTTGCACAGTGAAGGAAACCATCAAGAAAAGAAAAAGGTAACCTATTGAGTGTGAGAATGTATTTGCAAATGATCTTATTAATTTTTTAAAAGATTTTATTTATTTATTCATGAGAGACACAGAGAGAGAGGCAGAGACACAGGCAGAGGGAGAAGCAGGCTCCACGCAAGAAGCCTGATGCGGGACTTGATCCTCGGACTCCAGGATCATGCCCTGGGCCGAAGGCAGGTGCTCAACCGCTGAGTCACCCAGGCATCCTTAAATAAATTTTTAAAAGAAAAACTTGCATGCTCTTCCAACTAAGCCAGTCGAGCACCCCTCCATAGTCCATTTTAGAACATTTTCATCACCTTGAAAAGAAATTCCCTGCCCTGTAGCTATCAGCTTGTAGTCTCCCTTCCTCCACAGCCCTAGGAAACCATTAATCTCCTTTCTGTCTCTATGGATTTGCCTATTCTGGACATTTCATATCAGTGGGATCATATAATAGGAGGTATTTTGTGACTGGCTTAATTCACTTCTCATTACCTTTTCAACGTTCATCCACATTGTTGCATATATCAGAATTTCATTCCTTTTCTTGGCTAAATAATATTCCATCATATGGCAACCACAAATTTTGTTAATCCATTCATCTATCTGTTGATAGACATTTATTGATAGACATTAGGGTTATTTTTACCTTTTGGCTATTATGAATGATGTCACTATGAACATTCATATAGAAGTTTTTGTGTGGATATATGCTTTCATTTCTCTGAGGTAAGGAACTCCTGGGTGGTTCAGCATCTAAGCATCTGCCTTTGGCTCAGGGCATGATCCTACGGTCCTGGGATTGAGTCCTGCATCAGGCTTCCTGCATGGAGCCTGCTTCTCCTTCTGCCTGTGCTTCTACCTCTGTCTCTGTGTCTCTCATGAATAAATAAATAAATAATCTAAAAAAAAAGTCATTTTTCCTAAGTAGATACCTAGGAATGGAATTTCTGGGTTATATAGTAAACAGATTGTTGTACCAATTCCAACGTGTGTGTGTGTGTGTGTGTGTGTGTGTGTGTGTCGGGGGCGGGGTTCCCCACGCTACAGGAGAAACTCTCCCACGCCAGCTGAGTATCCTACAGTTTAACTCAATTTCACTTAATTCTGACACTATCTACTGAGAGCATCAGATTCCACAGGTTGAGGACGGAGTCCTAGAAGACTCACCCCCTCCTCTGCCAACTTTAGATACCAGTCATAAACCCAGATGTCACCTGTGCTTCTGACTGACCAGCTATAGATTGCAGATTCCATGGCCCCTTTCTTTAGGTTTGATTAATTTGCTGGAACAGTTCAGAGAAATCAGAGAAACATTTTACTTATTAGGTCCCGAGTTTATTATAAAAGGATATGACTCAGGAAGAGACAGATGGAAGAGATGCATAGGGCAGGGCATGGGAAATGGGCTCAGAGCTGACATGCCCTCCAGGGTGCCACTCAGCCAGCACCTCCATGTGTTTACCAGCCCAGAATTTCTTTGAACCTTGTCTTTTTGGGTCTTTGTGGAGGCATAACATAGCCCCAGTTGATTAAATCATTGGCAATTGACCATGGACTCAACCTCCAGGCCCTCTTCCTTCCCAGGAGGTTTTGCGGGGAGGTACTGAAAGTTCCATTCCTATTATCAAAGTTGATTCCCCTGGCAACTAGCCCTCATCTTAAGGGCTTTCCAAAAATCACCTGCTTAACATAACAAAAGACACCATGCTCACTCTTATCACAGGAAATTCCAAAGGTTTAGGGGCTCTGGGCCTGGAACAGGGTCAAGACCAAATATATATTTATTATAAATCACAATATCACATTGGTAACTCTATGTTTCACTTTTTGATGAGCCGCCAGACTGCTTTCTAAAGGGGATGCACCATTTTACATTCCTACCAGCAGAGTATGAGGATTCTAATTTTTCTGCATCTTTGCCCAATGCTTGTTATAATCTGGTTTTTAAAAGATATTTATTTGTTTGTTTGTTTGACAGAGAGAGAGAGCACAAGCAGGGGGAGCAGCAGAGGGAAAAGGAGAAGCAGGCTCCCCGCCAAGCAGAGCTGAACTCAGGGCCCAATCCCAGGAACCTGGAATCAGGACAAACCAAAGGCAGATGTTTAACCAACTAAGCCACCCAGGTGCTCCTAATCTCCCTTTTTGATAACAGCTATCCTAGTATATATAAAGTGGTATCTCATTCTGAGTTTCACTTGCATTTCTGTAACGACTAATGATGCTGGGGTACTTGGCTGGCTTAGTTGGTATAGCATGCAACTCTTGATCTTGGGATCATGAGTTCAAGCCCCACTTTGGGCCTAGAGATTCCTTATAAAAACACAAAACAGGGATGCCTGGGTGGCTCAATCGGTTAAGCATCCACCTCTTGATTTTGGCTCGGGTCATGATCTCAGAGTCATGGGATAGAGCCCCATGTTGGGCTCCACGCTGAGTGTGGAGCCTGCTTAAGAATCTTTCTCTGGGGGCGGGGATCCCTGGGTGGCCCAGCGGTTTAGTGCCTGCCTTCAGCCCGGGGTGTGATCCTGGAGTCCTGGGGTCGAGTCCCATGTTGGGCTCCCTGCGTGGACCCTGCTTCTCCCTCTGCCTGTGTCTCTGCCTCTATCTCTCTCTCTGTGTGTGTGTCTCTTATGAATAAATAAATAAAACCTTAAAAAAAAAGATTCTCTCTCTCTCTTTGCCCCTCCCCCTCAAACCAAACCAAAACAAAGTCCTAATGACTAAGGATGTTGAGCATCTCTTCAAGTGCTTGTTGGAGATTTCATATGCATCTTCTTCGGAGAAATGTCTGTTCAAGTCTTTTGCCCATTTGTAAGGCAGGTTGTTTATATTCTTTTGTTATTGAGTTGTAGGATTATTTATATATTTTGGATCTTGGACCCTTATGAGATATACTTCTGCAAATATTTTCTGCTGTTCTGTGGATTGTCTTTTTACCTTTCTAATAGGTGTCCTTTGAAGCCCAGAAGTCTTTAATTTTGATGAAGTCCAATTTATCTATTTCTTGTTTTGTTTCCAGTGCTTTTGAATTCAAATTTATGATTCCATTGCCAATCAACATTGATTTATGAATCACCTTCCATCTACCAGGAACTAGGGATACTGTGATGAATAAGATGACTCAGTCCCTGTCCTCCTGGAATATCAGTGTAGTGGTAGTGGGGGAGATAGTAATTAAATAACTGCTGGAATAATTTCCTCCAGTGTAATAAGGACTATGAAAAAGGAGCAGAAAAGGGGAGCCTGGGTGGCTCAGTTGGTTAAGCATCTGCCTTGGGCTCAGGTCATGATCCCTGGGTCCTGGGATAGAGTTCTGCATTGGGTTCCCTGCCCAGCGGGGAGTCTGCTTCCCCCCCTGCCTCTACCCAACCCCACTCCTGCGTACTCTCTCTCAAATAAGTAAATACAATCTTAAAAAAAAAAAAAAGGAAAGGAGTAGAATGAGTGAGGTGCCAACCTAGCCTAAGGGGCAAGAGGTGCTCCCCAAGGCGGTGACTAACATCTGAAGGATGAGTGTGGAGTGGGCCGTGTGAAGGGGGCAAGGAATAGAGGGAAGAGTGTTTCTGGAGAGGGAACAGTACGTAGGCATCCCAGAGCTCAGAAGAACATGTCTCTCTCTCTTTTTTAAGATTGTATTTATAGGGATCCGTGGGTGGCCCAGCGGTTTAGCATCTGCCTTCGGCCCAGGGCATGATCCTGGAGTCCCGGGATCGAGTCCCGCGTCCGGCTCCCTGCAGGGAGCCTGCTTCTCCCTCTGCCTGTGTCTCTGCCTCTCTCTGTGTGTCTCTCATGAATATATAAATACAATCTTTTTTTTAAAGATTTGATTTTATTATTTATTCATGAGAGACATAGAGGCAGAGACACAGGCAGAGGGAGAAGCAGGCTCCCTGCAGGGAGTCCGATGTGGGCCTTGATGTGAGACTTGATCCCGGGACTCCAGTATCACGCCCTGAGCCAAAGGCAGACACTCGACCGCTAAGCTACCCAGGCAGCCCGGACATGGCTCTTTCAAGGAATAGCTAGGAGACCCCTGTGACTGGAGCGGAGAGAGGGAGGGAGAAGGGGGGGACGCGGGAAAGGAGAAAAAATCTTGGGGAGAGAACAGAGAAGGTCGAGTGAAAAGAAAGATTTGCTAAGACTTCAAGTTGGTAAGTGCCAGCAGTTAAAGCTGCCAGAGATCACAGAAGAGTAGAGAAGAGTTTCAAGGACTGGAAAGTAGCCAACAGTGGCTGCTGGTGAGGCCAAGAAGTGACTTAAGGACTTGAATTTGGCAGTTGGGAGGTGATCGCTGGAGAGCCTTGTGGAAGGAACTGTGTGGGGATGGTGGAGGTGGAAAGCTGGATGCGGAAGGTTGAGGAGAGATTAAGAAGTAAGGAGCTGGACAGAGTGAGGGGAGGAGACCTCCTTTTGGAGAGCACTGGCTGTGAAGAGGAGAGGGAGCGTCAGGAGATTGGGCCAGAAGATGGGGCAGTGTGGCGGGGAGAGACTTGAGCCTGTTTGTTCCCTGCCCCCAAGAGCCTGGCTTCTTAATAAACGTTTGTTACACTGAACCACGCTGATGGGGAGTTTAGAGACAGGAGAGAGGGACAAGTGACAGAATTAGGCCCTGGGAGGAGCTGGTGTGGAGAGCCAGAGTCACATCTTGAGAGGAGACAGGCATCTCCTTCCTTAACATGAATGGAAAGAGGGAAGAGGTCTCAGGAAGCCGGATGTGGAATGTAGGGTCAGGGATGGAAGGAGGCATTTGTGTAGATAGTAGGGTCAGGAGATAAAGCACTTGTATGCATTTACCCTCTTCAGAGGATTTCGGGTTTAGCCCTGACTCTAGTTTATGACTTTATCTGGAAACAATATCTAATGTACTTAGTATTTGTGGGCCCCTGTTAACTTGCTGCTTTTACTTCTGTGGGCTGGAGAACAAGCCAAGTCAGCTTGCTTTGATCTTGTCTAAAGTCAAAGTATAGGGGCTCCTGAGTGGCTCAGTTTGTTAAGCCTCTGCCTTTGGCTCAGGTCATGATCCTGCGGTCCTGGGATCAAGCCCGGGATAGAGCCCTGGGTCGGGCTCCAGGCCTGGCGGGGAGTCTGCTTCTTCCTCTCCTTCTGCCCCTCCCCCTGCTTGTTCTCATTCTCTCTCTCTCTCTCTCTCTCTCTCTCTCTTCTCTGTTTATCTCAAATAAGGAACATAAATCTTAAAAAAAAAATAAAGTCAGGGGTGCCTGGGTGGCACAGCGGGTTAAGTGTCTGACTCTTGGTTTCTATTCGGGGTTGTGAGATCGAGCCCCACATCAGGCTCCACACTCAGTGTGGAGTCTGCTTAAGATTCTCTCTCCCTCTCCCTCTGCAACTCCTGACTGTGCTCTCTTTCTCTCAAATAAATAAATAAATAAATAAAGTCAAAGTAGGTAGGTTGTAAAGAACATCGCAGAGGGAGCAACCACTTGTCGGGCACAGAGAGACAAGGACTTGTAATCAGTGTGCACACATTTTAGAGAGAGGTTAACACAGGTAACCACAAGATCCTTCCCGGACCACCATGGCAGAGAAACTAGTTTTACCACAATAGCCTGCTGAACACCTTTAAATTCTTCCAAACAGCTACCTGTTTTCTGTGTCCTGCAGTGTGTTAGGTGATGCGTATCCATGATCTCAAACCCTCTGCACCCTACTAGGGAGATTGTATTTGTCTGCTTTTACTGATGAGGAAAGCACAACACAGAGGGGTGAATGACCTGCTCAAGGTCACTCACCAGTAGTCAGCATTCAAACTCAGGTTAGGCTGAGCCGCTGGCCGGGCATACCAGTGATTTTGGATTTTGCTCCAGGCGTCACCGTGTGCTACCATCTATTCGCCTCTGTGTTTGCCAGTTTTACACGTGGGGCTCCGAGGTAAACTCTCCGACAGCAAATTCTATGGGGGGATAAAAGTCTGAAAGCCAGTGCTCCCCACAGGCTCCTTTGCACGTCTCAGCTGAAGCATGACTTTTCTCCAGAAATGCTTTGCTTGCATGATGCTCCATCCTCCCCACCCCTACCCCAGTTGTCCCCTTGCTTCCTGGCACATCCCATCCTCTGTGTGACTGCCTGCTGGAGAGACTTTTCTAAAATCCCATCAGGTTACTCCTCTCTGCTTAGAAACCTTTTTGGGTTCCTGGCTACCTTTAGGTTAAAACCTGGGTTCCTCTTTTAGCAGGCCCGATGAGACCCTGGGTGATCTGAGCGCCCAGCCACTTATTCAGCTTTGCCTTTAGTGACTCCAGCTCCCACCTTCCTGCCGCGAGGGCTGACTTCCATTTCCTGGTACTCACTCTATTCTCCCAGACATACTCCAGGGCTCTGCCAAGAGGCCCCTCTGCTTCTGCACTGACCAACTCCCACTCACCCCTGGAACCTCAGATCTGGCCTTACCTACCTCCCAGGAAAGCCTTTCCCGCATCTTTCACCCTGGGTCAAGCCCCGCGCCTGTGCAGCAACCAGCCCCCCTCCCCCCCGCCCCCAACTGCCACGCTCACCTGTCACAGCCCTGCTTCTATCTCCTTTCTTGTCCCTTGCTCTACGAGAACGAGAACGTAGATTTGTATCATCTGCTTAGCTCTGTTTTGCTCCCCTGGAAAGCAGTTTCTTAGGGAATTTGTTCTTTCTCTTGGGGTAAGCATACCAGTCTTGCCTCAAAAAGCATACCAGAAATGCCAATGGCTTGATGTTAGGCACGGAGAGTTTTCAGCATGGGAGTTTGTCCCCTGCAGCCAAACCTCAATTTTACATGGAGGAGGTAGGCTAGGCACTTTCACATGATGAGAAAAATCTGTGGGGAAGAATAGCTGACTGCAGGAGAAATGACAGAAAGAGCTTTCAAATCCCCCAGCTGCCTTGGTTTTCATGTTGGAAAAAGCAGGGTAGATGCTTGTCTCCGGTCCCCAGATCTGCTCATAGTTATGATGCTTAGGTTCAGCCTTTTCCCATGAAGAGGGGACTACTGTTCTCAGTGTCCTTTGAATGTTGGGCAAAGGCACAAGCCACTCTTCCCTCCGAGCCAGGAGCCTGTAGACCCAGCCATTTGGCAAGAAGGCCCCGTCCTGGCAGTCTTCATCAAACCCGACCGGCCTTGGCAGCTGTCAAGGGTGACTGTGGAGCGGAAACCGCAGCCCTGCATCTATAAAATGGGCACGGGCAGGGCGCCTGGGTGGCTCGGTTGGTTAAGCGTCTGACTTCCAATCAGGTTGTGATCTCGGGGTGCTGGGATGGAGCCCCAGGGACAGCTCCCCGCTCAGCAGAGAGTCTGCTTGTCCCTCTCCCTCTGCCTCCCACCAGCTCATTGCCTCTCTCTCTCTCTCATAAATAAATAAATTCTTAAAAAATAAACTATAAAATGGGCCCGGGGGATCCCTGGGTGGCGCAGCGGTTTGGCGCCTGCCTTTGGCCCAGGGCGCGATCCTGGAGACCCAGGATCGAATCCCACATCAGGCTCCCGGTGCATGGAGCCTGATTCTCCCTCTGCCTATGTCTCTGCCTCTGTCTCTCTCTCTCTCTGTGACTATCATAATTAAATTTAAAAAAAAAATTAAAAAAAAAAAGAAATAAAATGGGCCCGGGGGTGGAGGGAGTTATGCCAGATGCTGATGCCAACTGCCAGAATCCAGAACCAATCGCCCTCTCCCTTTCAGACATTGGAGAAGTTCATTGAGAATGCAGTTATTGCTACATCACACTGTGTAAATATGTTTTAAGGTGTAGTTCCTAGAAACATGTGACCGGCTAAAAACACTGATAGGGGGTTTTGGATCATTTCATGGATGAGAAGAATCTAATGGGTTATTAAGAGAAGATTGGACCATTATGAGCACAGAGGAGGTACTAGGGGGGCAGGCAGGCCCGCCAGCAGAGAGGGAAACTTCTATGGATTCGCTCAGGGTAGTGTTTCTGGGCTGTGCTCTGTGATGACTCAATTTCTTCCTGGTGTTTAAGGACAGGGATGGGAGGGCTTGGGGACACAACAGTCCATTGCAAGAGCACCCCAAGCTTCCAGGGATACAGCGCTATGTTGAAAATGCACTATTCTTTAAGGCAGCATGGGTCCCTGGCCACCAACTGCTTTCCCTCCTCTCAGCCAAAGTCAACCCTCCTGTATTTCACTCAATTCAGACCATTTCTGAATGGGAGCCATTTTCCAAACTACAACTTACATATTAAAGGTAATTAAAAGGCAATGCTGATGATTAAAGCCCTATGTATTGGAAAAGGTGTCAGTGGGTGTGTCTCACAGGAAGGCAGAAGTCAAGGTAAATTACAGGACTCACCACAAAACATCAGAAATGTACATTTGGAGATTTTTCCCTTTTTACCCCCCCCCCCTTACAGACAACTGGCCTGGGATGAGACTTGTGCCGGAAGCAGGACCTAGCTGCCAAAGAGCCCAGGAGACAGGCAAACTCTGTTTGCCCAGGTGAATGCAGCTCCTGCCAGCGGGTGGCTTGGCCATTTGCTGTGGGAACGAGGTCCAGAGCAGCCCGATCACTAGCTCAGGGCCATGGATTGGTGAACTTTTCCCTGCGAATGTAGAAAGCTTGGCACACTCAGTGGTTAATGGGGGGGGGGGGGGGGAGGGAAAGTCACCCCAAGGACAGCTTTGTCATGTGAAAGGAAAACATACCCCGCTTTAATATGCTTAAGAAGTCATCGGTGCTACATTAGAACAAGTACCGGTAAAGCCTGATGTCTCGGAGCAGGCTGGGGGGTAAGGACGACTCGCCGGCAGGAATAGCAGAGTCCAGCCTTCAGCTGGGCGCTTCCTCTGTATCCGTGGTTTACAGTCTTAACTCCTTCTTCTAGCAAGTGCTTCCCAATACCCTGAGCTTTTGCCTGCCCAGAACCGGCTCCTGGAAGCCCGACTCTTCCTCTGCCAAGCAGGACCACACTCCTGCCCCTAACTCCTTAGTCCCCAGTCTTGGGCCTCGGCGCCAGGACAGATTGGCCTTTGCGCTCTCCATCTCGGTTAGGGCGCGTCCTGGTCCCCAGGTCTCCTGGCCCATGACCGTGGGAGACCCGGGACAGGCATCTGCGACAAACCTGTAGGTGGTCCGCTGCTCGCCGGCCCCGCGCACTCGGCTGCGGCCAGAGCTGCCACCCCTCCGGGTGCGGCCCAAGACAACCCGAGACAGGGGCTTCGACGCAGCGTCGCCGTCCCTCCGCGCTCTCCAGTGTCTGTCGCCCTCAACGGTCCTGGAAGAAGGGGAACACTTGGCGGAGGAGGCCCTGAATCTGCGCCACCCGGCTGCCCGTGTAGTTCTTCTCCTTGCCGGTCGCCGCCGCCGCTCTCGCCTGTGTCTCCGCGGAGTTCGTGCCCACTGAGCTCGGGGACCGTCGCGGCGTCCACGGGGCGGCGCCGCTGCTGTTGTTGTTGGCATTGTTCCGCTCGCTGCGGCCCGCCGTCTCCCACTCCTCGGCCCCCGACAGCTCCCGCAGGCTCTGCGGCGCGTTGGGCCGCAGGTAGTGGCAGGCCCGGTGGCCGCTGTAGTCGCGGCGCGTGGGGTCAGCCCCCAGGGCGCCCACCAGCACCTTGATGACCATGTCGTGGCCCTGCAGGGCCGCCAGGTGGAGGGGCGTGAGTCCGCCGCTGCCCGAGCCGCTCACGTCGAGCTGCAAGCCCCGGCGCTGGGCGAAGTCATGCACCAGGATGAGCTCCTCGTGGCACCCGTGCTTGGCCAGCCAGTGCAGCACCGTGTAGCCCGTGACCGGGTCGCACCGCAGGAGCAGCCCGGGCTCGGCTTCCAGCTGCTCCCACAGCACCTCAAGGCGGCCCTCGGCGGCCGCCAGTATCCACGCGTGCTCGTGGGGCTCCAGGCCCAGCCCGCCGCCGCCCGGCCCGTTTGGCCCATTCGCCGCGTTCGGCGCGCTCGACCCGGCGGGGGACTGCTCCTCGGCGCGCTCCTCCGACAGCCGGCCGGCGGGGGCCGCCCCCTGCAGCCCCAGCAGCTCCCGCAGCGCTCCCCGCCGGCGGCCCGAGCCCGCCGCCGCCGAGAGCATCAGCGAGCCGTGGAGGAGGGGGTCCCGGGAGGCGACGGCGGCGTGGCCCCGGTACCTGCCCAGGCTGCCGGTGTCCGCTCTCGAGGGGCGGGGCGGCGGGGCGCTCCGCGGGCTCAGCGCGGTGGCGACCAGGGAGGCCTTGGGCCCCCGTCTCGCGGTCCCTCGGGGCTCGGCCATGGTCCCGCCGCCGCCGCCGCGGCGCTTCCAGTGCCGAGCGTCCGCTGCCCTTCCCGGGCCCCTCCGGGAGAGGAACTGGCGCTGGCGTTGGGGAAGGAAGCGGCTTGAGCAACTGGGCTCGGAGGGAGGGAGCAAAGGAGGGGAGAGGGAGGGAGAGAGCCAGCGAGCCGGGGGAGGGCCCCGCGCGGGAGGTGGGGGGCGTGGAGTGTGGGAGCTCCGGCCGGGTCCCCGGGGCCAGCCCTTGCAGCGCCCCGCGGGGACCGCCGCCACCTCCCCGGTCCCGGGTCGCGGGCGGCCCCGCCCCGAACGGCCAGGTGCGCCGGGCGGCCCCGCCTCCGGCCCCGCGCGCCACGGTGGGGCGGGCACCGGGTGGGGGCGAGCGGGCCCTGGGCGCCGCGCCGCCGGCTTCTCGGCATCCCCGCAGCTGCCGGGGTGAAGAGGCTCTAGGGCGCCCCCTCCCCGGCGGGCAGGGCTCGGCTGGCAGCCAAGGCCTCCGGGAGCCCGATCTTGCAGCTCCAGGGCGCTGGCTCCCCGCCCCCCGCCTTCGCCCTTCCCTCTTATCTCCTGCACTTTGTCCCCGAGCCGCCTTCGTCCCGCCCCTCGATTCGCCGAGGCGGCCCGGGACTCGGGCTCCCCCGCCTTGCCCTTTGTCTGGCCTTGACCCTCCCCGCAGAGCGCGGGGTTGCCCGGGATTCCTGCCGCGGAAACGGAGACAGGGGTCTAGGCAGAAGCTCTGGCGGGGAACGGAGAAGGGATACTCCCCCCCCCCCCGCGGGTCCCTGCCCGGCCCTCCGGCCTCCCCTCTTTATCCTCCCAGGTCGCCGCCAAGAAGCAGCCAGTGGCCGCGGGAATGCCCTGCCCTCTTCAGGGGTGTGTCCCTGTGGTCTCCTTGAGGATAGTTTGCCTTTTCACTTCTAACAGTGGCCTTCTCTTTGCTCTTCCCTGCCCTCAGGAAGTGGTAGGTCTTGCCTCCTGCCCCCCACCATGTTAGGGAGTTCAGTTTTTGAGCGACTGAGACCCTGAAAGAAGATTCTTGAGTCAGAGAGGGACAAAGCCATGATTAAGGTGGCGTTTCAGAAGGTGACTCTGGGAGCGGCAGAGACTAGAAGCCAGGAGACTGTCCCAACAGTCTAGGTCAAAGGGGATGGGCGTCTCAAGCCAAGCCAGCTCACTCCACTGGGCTAGGTCAAAGGGGATGGGCGTCTCAAGCCAAGCCAGCTCACTCCACTGGGCCACCATGATGGAAGGTATCAGAGGCTTTTCCTCCTTGGCCCTCAAATATTTTGCCCTAAATATCTTGAGCTTTCCTTCCTGACAGCCTATGCATTTGTGATCAATGTTGGAACATTTATTATGTGCCAGGCACTGTGCTAGATGCCATATATTTAGATGATAGATAGATAGATAGATAGATAGATAGATAGATGTAGATATATAGATACAAACACTTTGAATCTTCCCAGCCACGTCAAAAGCTAAGTGTGATTACTGTCCCCAGTTTGCTGAGAGGTCAGGCCACTTGCTCAAGGTCCCTCAGCAGGAAGTAGCAGAGCAGGTCTGTGTGACACCGTAGCCTTTGTTCTGGCACCAAGGGACTGGCATTCAAGCCAGGCTTATCAACTGTAGATCACTCACACAAGCCCCAGATTCCAGCCCAACAGAGGGACTTGCCCTAACCTGAGCATATCTTGAAGTTGCTCTCCTCTTCTAGAATGTCCTCCTTCAGGGTGCACCTGAGTGGCTCAGTGGTTGAGTGGCTGCCTTTGGCTCAGGGTGTGATCCCGGGGTCCCGGGATGGAGTCCCACATCAGGTTCCCCCACAGGGAGCCTGCTTTTCCCTCTGCCTGTGCCTCTGCCTCTCTTTGTGTCTCTCATAAATAAATAAATAAATAAATAAAAGCTTTAAAAAGGTTAAAAAAGAGAACGTCCTCCCTCAGAGCTTCTGTCTAGGAAATTCTCCTTGTCCTTTAAGGTTGGCCTCAGCTTCCACCTTCTCCAGTATGCCTCCTTGGATTACCCTAGCCCAGAGTGATGGCTCTCCCCCTCCCAGCCGGCTGGCTGTATTCCTCCTTTGGCACCCAGCACAGACTGCCCTGTGTTGTGTTTCTTTTCCTTTGCTCCCACAGGCCAGCTAAACTGGAAACTCTTTGACAATTCCGTCACACTATCCTGTGCACTTAGTAGAGGCGTGAGAAACATTTGTTACCTTGCTCTGATTCGGCAGCCTGGGAAAATGTAATCGTGTGTGTATGTGGAGGGGGGCACTGTGTGTGCGTGTGTTGGGGGCTGCATCTGCTGCTGGAACCCCCATGCCCGCTCCCACATCTCTGCCTCAGAACCTGCAGGACACCAAAAACAACTCCTATTTCATTGATTCATAAAAAGTAAAGGAGTGATCCAGTAGTTGCTTCACTGAGCCAACCAGCCAAAGCCACCTCCTGGCCTTTGCTGACTCCTCAGAGACCAGGCCCAGGCTCAGAGTGGGCCCCAAGCTTTCAGGCTTTCATTTTCAAAATGAACCCTGACTGACAAGCAGCTACTTCCGTTGCTCTGGAAACTCCCCTTCATAACCCCAAATTTGTAAACACCAAACCACATACATGCACACACACTTCCAGAATATGCAAACAGCTGCAGCGATATATGTTTTTTTTTAATCAAAATGCCAGCACGGAGAATGCAGGAAGGAAGAATGCTTGGACTATTAACTTTCCTCATCACTGAGCAGGCAAATCCGTTCCCTATCAGCACTAATAATATCTCTGGTTCCAGTCCAAAGACTGCAAAGGCAGTTGCCTGACCAGCACCACACACCCATGACGCACGTGCCCTTGCCTGGGTCTGTTGCCAGAGACGGAAGCCATGGCACCTCCCTAACAACTGGTTTCATCTTTACTTAGCAAGTACTTCCTACCCTAGGTAGCCAGTTGCATACACGGATTCCCCAGAGCCACAGCACTCTGTCTCTATGACAGTAGAGAGGGTCTCTGGAGTTTCAGAGCCGGGAGGGGGTAGAAGTAGCTGAAAGCAGAAGGGACAGTTACTGACCCCCTAAAATGAAGATGCCTATCACCTGAAGTGGCTGCCCCTTCCCAAGCGAGGGGACAAAAATCCCTTAAGCCTCTGGAAACAGTCTCCCCCAAAGTTGCCTGCAGGATGGGTATTTGCATTTCAAATTGTGACGCCTGGTGTCTTTTCCAGATAGCCTCTCTGATGTATTTCTGGGTTTGTTTACAGATCCTGGACTACTTGAACTAGAACTTAATGTTTTGTCGTCTTCGTCGGTTATTTCTTCATTTTTCAGGCGTGGTTTAACTGTCAGAAGGGGTGGCAGGAGGCAGAGAAACTTCAAGCTGAGGTGTTAGGCATACACTGAAACTTGATCTCAGTGAAGAGGGACTGGCCTATCTTTTTAGAAGTCAGTGGGGAGTGATAAATGATCTGCAAAAAATGTAATTTGTATGCCACTTTCCAGGAACACGGTCCTGGGGGGAAGCCAAAGGCACTTGTATCTTTGGCTTTTGGTGGAGTTTGCCAGTGAGGCTGATAGATTTAGAAAAATCCACAGCTATGAAACAGGCAAGAGGGGAATAGGTGGGATGCGGGAAGGAAGTCCCTCCAGCTTCTATAATCCTGGCTGATGGAGGGAGTTGGGAACATTCTTGAGGTTCTAGAAATAAAATGTTTTCTTTCTCCCAGAGACCTGTACTAATATCATGACATGATTCTCAGTGAAGGAGAAAGCCATGAGAGGAGGTTCCTTTCCCACTGAGCAAAAGAGTGTGTGGCTGTGTGTAAACGCGTGTGTGAGTGTATGCTTGAGTGTGTGTTCGTGTGCTTGCACACACTGCCAGGCGTGACCATCTCTGGTTGTCATTTTCCACTTTCCAAGTGTTAGGTCTTTATATGAGGATACCCTTGTGAAAGGTTTAACATTCTGAATACCTTTTCCTTGCCTGATAGAACACATTACTTAGAAGCTCTTTTAAAATTATTTCCTAGTATTTTGGAATTACTCTCCCCTCCCCCCAGTCCTTCAGTAAAGTGGGATGTATTCTTTTTAAAGATTTTATTTATTTATTCATGAGAGACACAGAGAGAGAGAGAGGCAGAGACATAGGCAGGGAGAGAAGCAGGCTCCATGCAGGGAGCCCGATGTGGGACTCGATCCCAGGATTCCAGGACTATGTCCTGGGCCAAAGGCAGATGCTTAACTGCTGAGCCACCCAGGGATCCCCGGGATGTATATTTTAGAGAATAAAAGTTATGATCTTGGGGCACCTGGGTGGCTTAGCAGTTGAGCGCCTGCCTCCGGCTCAGGTCATGGTCCCGCGGTTTTGGGATCGAGTCCCACATCGGGCTTCCCGCAGGGAATCTGCTTCTCCCTCTGCCTGTGTCTCTGCCTCTCTCTGTGTCTCTCATGAATAAATAAATAAAATCTTTTAAAAAAAGTTACGATCTTGCTCCAGGAGCAGGATAAGCTTGGAACAGGAGAAGGTGGTAGGCCTGAGTTGACATCTGTGAACGATGGGAGCAGAGTTTTTCAAAACGGCTGAGAAATGGGTGTGCAGGGAGCACAAAGAAATCTTGAAGCCCTGGAGCAAACATTAAGCTTCCTCAGATTTGGGCTGCAATGCTTAACTGCCTTCCCCGTGTCAAGCACGGGCTCTGAAGTGTGAGTAGAGGGAAAAAAAAAAATCCAGGACCCATTATATGACACTGCTGTGAAAATGTCACATTTCGGACAAGACCTGAAGCGTTACCACGTGGAGACACACGAGGGCGCTCTAACCCACCGGAGCTGCGGCACCCCAGGAAGGTCGCGCAGATGTCAACTTGGGAGGAAAGAGGCCTTGCGGGTCCTTTGTTGATGTGGATTCAGGTTTTCACCAAAGCGGCTCACCCTCGGCCCTTAAATAGATGCGAAGAAGGAGGCAGTAGCAGCAGGGCCTGTGGTGAGGAGGCCTAGACGTCATCTTGAAGAGAATGCGAACAATCTGGAAAGAGGAGGACTGTGAACAGAGCGAAGTGTTTCCTTACTTTATTCGAGAGGGGTGGGTGGGCTTCTGTAATATGTAAGGCTTGGAATAATAATCCCTTGTGATTTTTCAGAGCGCTTTCATATTTTTTGATTATCTCTTTGACCCAGGCGGCAAGCCTGTGAGGTATGTAGAAAAGACAGTATTTATCTCCAATTCATACCTAAGCCTCAGAGAGGTTAAGTGACTTGCCCAGAGTCACACAGCGCAAAAGTGATAGAGCAAAAGTGATGGAACAGGGTCTGCGCTCCTGCCTCCCTGTCGTGCTGCCTTACTCTTTTGGGGATGGGGGGCAGGGGACAGCTGTCAGCAGCGTTGTGTGGTATGTGAATATTTTCCATGGTGCCTTCTGCCTTCTGTTTCGAATCCAGACACCCTGTGCCCCACATTACCCAACATAGCACTCCCTAGTAACAAGGGTGACAGCCACCTGTTGGTATTGGGCACTTGAGTGCCTAGCAGGCCCTGTGCCAAGTATTAAATGTGCATAATCCTACATGAAAGCTCATAGCAGTTCTATGCACAGCGGCCGAAAGGTAGGAACGATCCCAGTGTCCAACGGATGAGTGGATGGACCAGATGTGGTGCATCCATGCAGTGGAATATTACTTGGTCATAAAAGGGAATCAAATAATGACACCTGCTACAGCATGGAGGGACCCCAAAAACATGAGGCTAAGTGAAAGAAGCCCAACACAAAAGACTGCATATTGTCTGATTCCATTTATATGAAATATTCAGAAGAGCCAAATCCATAGAGAGAGAAAGTAGGTTAGTGGTTGCCTAGGGCTGGCAGGTGGGATGGAGGCAGGAAAGAGCTATTGGGGAATGACCGCTAATGGGTACAGGTTTGTCTTTGGGGTGTCAAAAAAGTTCTGGAATTGGATAGTGGTGATGGTTGCATAACCAGATGAATATACCAAAAATCACTGAGGTGTACACTTTTAAAAAATATTTTATTTATTTATTTATTTATTCATCATTCACACAGAGAGAGGCAGGGGGAGGAGCAAGCTCCATGCAGGGAACCCGATGTTGGACCCAATCCCCAGACCCCAGGATCATGTCCTGAGCCAAAGGCAAACGCTCAACCGCTGAGCCACCCGGGCATCGCTGAGGTGTGCACTTTTAAAAGGGTGAATTATATGGTATGTGGATTATATTGCAGTAAAGCTGTTACCAAAAAAAGGTGCACTCTCTCTCATAATCTTTACAACTCTAAGAGATGGGGACTAGTGAGAAATTGAAGCCCAACGAAAATAATGTGGTCACGTTCACTCAGTGTCAGGGGAGCCCATTCAATCTGGCCTGACTACAAGGCTCCTGCCTTTGATCATATCCTTTTTAAAAAATACTTTTATTTATTTATTCATTAGAGACACACAGAGAGAGGCAGAGACACAGGCAGAGACAGAAGCAGGCTCCATGCAAGGAGCCCAACATGGGACTCGATCCTGGGACCCCGGGATCACACCCTGAGCTGAAGGCAGATGCTCAACCGCTGAGCCACCCAGATGTCCTTGCCTTTGACTGTATCTTACACTGCCTCGAGTGCTTTGCTCAGATAGAGGATGCTGATAGAGCTGACACTTACTGAGGACTCGTTATGTGCCAAGCACATTACGTTCATGATCTTGTTGATGCTTACAACAAGGTAGATACTATAAAAGCAGTGGTCTCCCAACTTTTTTCTTTTCTTTTTTTTAGAGAGAGTTAGAGAGCCCACATGTGCTTGCGTGACTGGGGATGGGGGGGGGCAGAGGGAGAGGGAGAGAGAGAATCTCAAGAAGGCTCCACACCCAGCTTGGAGCCTGATGCGGGGCGGGGGTTGATCTCACAACCCTGATCATAACTCGAGTCAGCCGAAATAGAGAGTTGGATGCTTAACCGACTGAGCCACCAAGGCGCCCTGGTCTCCCAACGTGTGTTTTATTTTTAAGATTTTATTTATTTATTCATTTATTTATTTATTTATTATTTATTTATTTATTTATTCATGAGAGACGCAAAGAGAGGGAGAAGCAGGCTCCATGCAGGGAGCCCGACGTGGGACTCGACATGGGACTCGATCCCGGGGCCCCAGGATCACGCCCTAGGCTGAAGTCGGCGCTAAACCACTGAGCCACCCAGGGATCCCCTCTCCCAACGTTTTTGATTGTACATCCCTAGAATGAAAATATTTTGAGCCAGTATTCTCTGCATTTGAGTGTTTTGTAATTTCAAAATGATGTGTGTTACCCTACTGATATATGATGTATATTATAAAGCATACACAAAAGGACAGTTTCATGGGTGAGACAAGGTTGAAATAAACTATTTACAAATAACGAACTTTTTATATAGAGTACAAAACCGATTTTGACTGTCACTACAGTGTTATAAATATTTTTTTCACAAGATAATGTGATTGCATATGCTTCATTAAAAAAACAAAACAAAACCTGGGGATCCCTGGGAGGCTCAGCGGTTTAGTGCCTGCCTTCAGCCCAGGGCATGATCCTGGAGTCCCGGGATCGAGTCCTGCGTCGGGCTCCTGCATGGAGCCTGCTTCTCCCTCTGCCTGTGTCTCTGCCTCTCTCTCTCTCTCTCTCTCTGCGTCTTTCATGAATAAATTTTTAAAAATTTTTAAAAAACCAGGTTAACACTGTAATGTAGCTACCCAAAGGTGTGGTTCTAAACTTAGTTTATTTCAGCACTTGGCTTCAGGAGCTGTCATAGATGAGAAAGATATCTCAAAGAGACACAGCCCGCAACAGAAGGCAAATTCCACTGGCTAGGCTTACTACATCATGATTCTCATTTTTCAATTCCACCCACCAATTATGCAATGGTTTTTGATGAAATTCAGCTGGTAAACGGTCACCTTTCCTGATCGCGATCATTTGTTCTTTCTTTTAAGATTTTGTTTATTTATTTTAGAGAGAGAGAGCACGAGAGGGGTTGGGGCAGTGGGAGAGGAGGAGGGAGATGCAGACCTCCCACTGAGTTGGGAGCCCAACATGGGGCTTGATCCCAGGACACTAATTTCATGACCTGAGCCAAAGGCAAGCGCTTAACTGACTAAATCACCCAGGTGCCCATCAATCATTTTTCTTGCCAACCAACCAGACCCTTTTGTACTTTTGCGTTTTTAACAAATGTCTTCAAAACCCACAAAAACTCTACATTTGAGAAATTTTAAACCAGTGTAGAAAATTTCAGTCCCAGTTTTGTAAGTGTGGAGATACGAGAGGTTTTCTAGGTATGCAGCTTACATCATTGTTGGCAATAAAATTACATAACAGTGAAAAACATGTATTCATTTTCCAAATGTTCTCTCCATGTACTGAGTTTCCTTCCAGAGCAGTTACTTTCTCCCTCATTCTTAAAATATCAGTTTAACCTTGAATAGCTAGATTGGGTATGTTTATTATAATTGCTTTTTTTTTAAGATTTTATTTATCTATTCTTGAGAGACAGAGAGAGAAAGGCAGGGACACAGGCAGAGGGAGAAGCAGGCTCCATGCAGGAAGCCCGATGTGGGACTCAATCCCGGGGACTCCAGGGTCACGCCCTGGGCCCAAGGCAGACGCTTAACCTCTGACCCACCCAGGCGTCCCTGGGATTTTTTTTTTTTTTTTATGTTCACTGACTGCTATAGGACGTTCAGTAAATTTACTGATAAATTTGAAACACATATCTTTGTGGGAAAGGAAAGTGTATATTTTAGGTTGAAAACTCTTTTAAGGACTTTGTCACAAAATAAACAGCCTCTATGTGGTACCAAAGTGACAATGGGAGTGTCATTCTCTACCTTGTTACAAAATAGAACACTGTGTATCAAAAGATCTTGTTTCTAGACCATACTGGATGAATCCTATAGCACTCTGCATGCTTTAGTATCTTAGTTGTAACATCTCGCCAACCTGCTCAGTAACTTACCTGGAAATCCACCCCTACCTTTTGAAAAAAATTCCTGTCAAAGCAGCACTACTGTATTTCTAGTTTTTCTATAAGATATTTTTAAAAATTAGGGGGTGCCTGACCAGCTCTGTTGATAGAGTATAGGACTCTTGATCTCAGGGTCGTGAGTTCAAGCCCCGTGTTGGGTGTGGAGCCTACTTAAAAAATTTTTTAAAATAATAAACTAAGGGGCACCTGGGTGGCTCAACAATTGAGCGTCTGCTTTTGGCTCAGGGCATGATCCCGGGGTCCTGGGATTGAGTCCACATCAGGCTCCCCACAGGGAGCCTGCTTCTCCCTCTGCCTATGTCTCTGCCTCTCTGTGTCTCTCATGAATAAATAAATAAAAAGTCTTTTTAAATAATAATAAAAATAATTTAAAAATAATTTAAAATAATTAAACCAGTCATTTTTTTAAAAGTCATGTTTTGATTAAATGACATATTTATATCTTTCCTTTAGTAGCCTTTAGTAGTTTATATCTTTTCCTTTAGTAGCCTTTAGTAGTTTTTTGTGGATTTCGTTAAACAATCTAGCAAATACAAAGCTGCAATGTTAGAAACACTTTATCCAGCTGTATAGTGAACTTCACATACTGTATCATTTATTCTAATACTCTGTGCTCAAATCTTCAGGAATGTTCTTTAGATGCCTTCCAACAGTATTTGCTGACAAAAGAATGAATTTCAGTTTGTCACCGTATTATTTCACATGGATTTATTTTGACCATTTTAATTTATTTTCTTAAAATTGTATTTATTTATTTATTAGAGAGAGGGAGAAGAGAGAGAGAGGCAGAGGAGAGGGAGAAGCAGACTTCCCTCTGAGCTGGGACTCCAACATGGGACTTGATCCCAGGAACCTGAGATCATGACCTAGGCCAAAGGTAGACCCTTAACCAGTTGAGCCACCCAGTTACCCTGATTTTGACCATTTTTACCGTGATATGAAAAACAAGTGTTTTCCCAAAGGGATCTATGGACTTTGTTTTTCATTATTTAGCAAGAAACTCCAAACAAAGCTTCTAAACATGTATCTTTACATTTAGTGAAATTTATTTATTTTAAATATTTTATTTATTTATTCATGAGAGACACACAGAGAGTTAGAGACACAGGCAGAGGGAGAAGCAGGCTCCTCTCAGGGAGCCTGATGTGGGACTCGATCCCAGAACTCTGGGATCACCTCCTGAGCTGAAGGCAGACACTTAGCCGCTGAGCCACTTAGGCATCCCATTTAGTGAGATTTAATGGAGTACTGTCTTGAAACTCACAGGAGAGCAGCCCTGGTGGCACAGTGGTTTAGCACTGCCTGCAGCCCAGGGTGTGATCCTGGAGACCTGGGATCGAGTCCCATGTCAGGCTCCCTGCATGGAGCCTGCCTCTGTCTCTCATGAATAAATAAATAAAATCTTTGAAAAAAAAAAAAAAGAAACTCACATGATGTTAAACATTGCCGAAAAAGTAGTAGAGATTTATCTTTTTTAAAAAGATTTATTTATTTACTTGAGAGAGAAAGAGAGCACACCAGTAGGGAGAGGGGCAGGGAGAGAGAATGCTCAACCAGATTCCTGCTGAGCACAGAGCCTGACGTGGGGCTAGATCTCACGACCCTGAGATCATGACAAGCTGAAACCAAGAGTTGGGCACCACCCAGCCGCCCCAGAGATTTATCATTATGTTCTGGATGCCCAGTTTTTAAATGTAAACTTAAAAAAAAAATTAGGACATACTTTTAAAAAAAGTGCACAAATCGTAAGTGTACAGCTGGATGAATTTTTACAGATTTACCACCAGCAACTAAATCAAGAAATAGGGTATCATAGCACCCAGAAGAGTCCTTACCTTTTCATTATTCCTTCAGTTCCTACTGCTGTGTAACAAATCACCTGAAAACTTAGTGGTGAGAAATAACCATTTTATCATGCTCATGGACTCTGTTAATAATGATCCCTTCATGTTATTATTAGCCAGTATATTGAGGCAAAGTACACACTTATAGTTTATTATTAACGAAGTGGATGCAAATCATACTTTAAGTAGCTTTCTTGATATTTTCCTTTTGTTGTTGTTTCTTTTCTCTTTTGGCTGATTTCTTACCGGAATCAATTTGTTGTTGCTGTTACTTTCTAATAGGGCGGATAAGAAGCTCACACTAAGAATGGAGACGAATCAGTTCTGCATTTTCCTTTGCCCATTTGTACTTGTATCCTTCATATTATCTTCATTCAGGCTGTGGTTTTGTAGGAATCTCTTCAAGCCACTTTTCCATTTGGGGAGGACTGGTTTAGTTAAAACCAGATGATATAATCTGGAAATTCACAACACAACACAAAAATTGCAGAACTTTGCAGTAAGTTAAAAATAAAATGAAAGAGGGCTGGCGTCACCATCAGTCTTTCTGTCATGGAATTCCCGGTCTTCCCTCCGGACATCTATCGGGCATCATCTCACAAAGAGACCGGATGAGGGTGCCAGCGTCAACCCATGTGTTGTGTACATTACACTTCCATTTCTCTTCCATCTTTGTCACAAAAGAAATTTGAATAGAAGTTCTCATATTTTCTTCCCACACCTCAGTGAGTCATCTCACACCCTTCACTTTGGAGACAAGTGGTCCATTGCATCGGTTCCGTTTTACAAATCAGGTAACTGAAGTGCTGGCAGGATACACAGCCGATATGGGATGGAGCCAGTATTCAAACAGGTCTGTTTGCCTCCAGTGCCCACGCTCCTTCAATTACACCCCACAGGTTCTGGCTGATTCAGTGACACGTAGTTTCTGGTTTCAGATGCCAGAATGGTGAATGCTGAATCTTATTTTCTCAGCTGAGGGCACATTTCCCTCCGGGTGGTCTATGGCAGAGTAGGGTTTAGGATTAGAGAGAGGATGTGGGCAAAATTGGAATCTAACGACCAGTCACTGGGCACTTATTATGTGCAAGACGCAGAGCTGAGTACTGAATCCTCATCGCAGCCCTGGGAGTTGGGTCTGAGTGTTATCTCCATTTCACAGATGACAAATGGATTAGGTGGCCACGCAGGCAATCCAAGCCAGAATTGCAGTGACCTCTCAACCTGGGCCCTTAGCCAATATGCAGTATTGCCTCTAGTCCATCTGCCTCATAGATGATGTGGTTTTAGCAAGCATACGGTAAGACTTACCAACATGCCAGGCTCTGTGACAACTGCGTTCCATGTGTTGTATCTCATTGCATTCAAACAACAGTCTCACGAGAAAGATACACATTTTACAGATGCAGAAACTGAGGCTCAGGGAGGCTAGGCAGTTTGTCCGGGGTCACACGGCTGCTAGCAAGTGGCAGATCTTCTATCAGTCAAGCATCCCTTCTGTCATGGCTTTGGGTAGAGAATGGATAGAATCTAAGTAGAGCCAGCCTTTCTTTTCTCTCTTCCTTTTTTCTAAAGATGTTATTTATTTATTTGAGAGTGCACGAGAGAGCACAAGCAGCGGAGACGGAGAAGCAGGCTGCCCATCCATCAGGGAGCCCAATGTGGGACTCGATCTCTGGACCCCGAGATCATGACCTGAGCCGAAGGTAGACGCTTAACCGACTGAGCCACCCAGGCAGCCTGAGAGTCAGCCTTTCTTAGGGAGTTGGATAGCTGTGCCATCGGCATCTCCTCACTGAGCAGAAGGAACCCAGAGAGGCCTAGAATGGTGTGGTCTGTGGACTGATGCCAGTCCAACAGGATAAGAAAAGAAATTGAGGGATCCCTGGGTGGCGCAGCGGTTTGGCGCCTGCCTTTGGCCCAGGGCGCGATCCTGGAGACCCGGGATCGAATCCCATGTCAGGCTCCCGGTGCATGGAGCCTGCTTCTCCCTCTGCCTGTGTCTCTGCCTCTCTCTCTCTCTGTGTGACTATCATAAATAAATAAAAACTAAAAAAAAATTAAAAAAAAAAAAAAAAAGAAAAGAAATTGAGAGCTTAGAAGCATTTATGGAAATTCTATATGACTGCAGCATTGAAGCACATGATTCTTTTTTTTTTTTATCTTACTAAAGTATCTGCTCGTGACAGATTGGAAATTAAAAAAAAACTTCTCTTTCACCACAGATCATTTGAAAAGCACTAGTATAAACAAATCCTGTGCACCACCCATGCCCATGGTCTGTCATTTTGAGAGTGGGAGTGGGCAACTCCAAGCCAGAGGAGTGGTGAGCTGCCTGCAAGTGGTTCCCAAAGGATTCTAGGAGTGACTTGATTCATCCTGGGTTGAACCTGGTGATGAGGGTTTGTGGAAAACAATAAGGGCCTGACCCTGTTCCTCTCAGGGGTTCTCCAAAGAGGAGGAGGCAGTTGGCTTTAGATGATAATGATGCTGCCTTTATTTATTTATTTTATGATGCTGCCTTTTTAAAAAAAGATTTTATTTATTTATTCATGAGACACACACACACACACACACACACAGAGAGAGAGAGAGAGAGAGAGAGAGAGAGAGAGGCAGACGGAGAAGCAGGCTCCATGCAGGGAGCCAGACTGGGACTCAATCCCTGGTCTCCAGGATCAGGCCCCCGGCTGAAGGCGGCGCTAAACTGCTGAGCCACCCGGGCTGCCCTATGATGCTGCCTTTAAAGATCCAGTGTCATTTTTATTTTGAGGGCTTGCTTGGTGGTACTCCGATGACCATCCATCAACAGAGGGTATCGATACACCGTCCTCAAAGTCCACACCTGCCACTGCTGTCCTCAGTTTTAATGGGCATTGCCATCTCTCCAGATGCAGCCGGACATGACCCATTAACTGCTGTGGAACAGGACAGTGGGAACTAGAACTAGATTGTAAAGTGAGTTTTAAGGGGCTAAGCTAAAGGTCCAGGCATGTGACCAGACTCCGGCCTTTCCCTTCCACTCTGCCAGAGTGACTGCTACCTATCCCAGCTCTGCTCCTCCAGGCAGCTCTGCCTGACTGCTCAAATCCTAATCACTTGCCTCCTCACAGGACCCTTGCAGTCTGGAATACCCAACCCAACATGTTATCATATAGGAGCCTGGATGGTTCTCAGTGACTGACATGTCAATGTCCCAGCTGGGTGAAAGGTCCCCAAAGCAAGCATAGGGGAAAAGGCAATAATTTAGCGGCCAGAACTAAAGCATGATGGGAGGGGACACAGAGGGGCTGCCTAGTTATCAGAATGGAGGTCTGAAGTCAGGGCTGGCTCAGCAGTAGGGTGACCCCAGGCAGAGTCTCAGAGTACGGAGCTGGAGCTGCTGCTTCTTCTTTTAAAGATTTTATTTATTTATTCATGAGAGGCACATGGAGAGAGGCAGAGACAGAGGCAGAGGGAGAAGCAGGCTCCCTGTGGGGAGCCCAATACGGGACTCCACGGGACCCTGGGATCACACAACCTGAGCCAAAGGCAGATGCTCAACCACTGAGCCACTCGGGCACTCCTGGAGCTGGAGCTTCTGTGGTGTCCCTCTGTCTCTGGTGTCCTTCTGGCCTAGAGCCTGGGGCAGGCCTGAGCCCATCGCTAGAGGGTTGGTGGATCCTTGGAAACTGGCTCCAGCCACAGAGTGGGGTGGAGTAGAGTCTGGAAACTAGGCAGGACCTGAGCCCGCATTGCTCCTTAGGCTGGCATTCAAAGCCCTCCACAATCTGATCCCATCATAATGGTAACAGTTAACATCTGGTGAGCACTTCCTAGGTTTACATGTATTAACTCATTGAATCCCTCAACTAACCTCATCGGAAGGTTCCATTATTGTCTCCATTTTACAGATGGGAAAATTGAGGCACAGAGAAGTTCAAAGGTTAAATGACTCACCCAAGATTGCACAGCTAATAGTCAGTGCAGTTGGGATTCAAACCCGGGCAGTGTGGCTCAAAGGGCAGATGTTAGCCAATAGTTTATACTGTGAACTATTTGCCTTATTATCACGATGAGCCTTCAATGCCTAAAACTGAAGGAGAGGCTCTAATGGTGGAGATCTCAGACCTGGAAGAGCCTGACAGGGGAGACAATGCTGGTCTTGGAGTCCTTTCCTGGAGGCACACTCAACTCTGCCATCCGAGCCCTATGTTTCATGGCAGCTCCTCTGGGAGACCATCCTGCCTCTTGCATGAAGTACATGAGGGAAGATAGCTCCTTACTTGGGCACTCGTGGCATCTTCCTGAATGACTCAAGGCCTCCAAGCCTTGGCCTCAAGGTTTCAGCCACCTTGTAAGGCCTGAGTGCACTTGAATATTGTTCTGACTCGGGTGGGCAACGATCTCAACGGAAAGCATTTTTGGATTTATTTTGTATCATCCTTACTTGTCATTTGTCCTGGCTCTGGAGATTAAGAAACAGGGCCTGTCTTTGAAACTAATTATACACTATATGCTAATTAATTAAAAAAAAAAAAAAAGAGGGGCGGCTGAGTGGCTCAGTCCGTTAAGCATCTGACTTTGGCTCAAGGTCATGATCTCAGGTCCCTCCTCAGCGGGGAGCCTGCTTCTTCTCCCTCTCCCTCTGCCCCTCCCCTCATTTGTGCTCTCTCTCAAATAAATAAATACAATCTTTAAAAAGAAAAAAGAAACAGGGCCTGTGCTTTGATGGCACCGAGTCTGTGGCTGTCAACTGTGCATTCCATGGCCTTGTGGAAATCATAACTGTTCTCATCTACCGGTTAGGGCAGGTGTGGACGGTCTCTTACACCTGGTCTGCTAAGAGCATAATCTCTCTGTCTGATGTGCTGGGTTTGCTTCAGGTTGGTAGAGGGGGCAAGGAGGGCCTCAAGCTCAGCATGGCTCTCAAGAGAAGACTGTTCTTGGATTAGCTCTTCCAGTGAATGGCTAGCAGTGCCCACAAACAGCAGAGGAAGGGAGAGGGAGAGACCTTTGCGACTGGTCCCAGGGCCATCGCTGATTTGCCTGCCATCCTTGGCATGCATGCCACAGGTTATCAACCCCTTGAAGGAAAACAACCCTGCCTGGCCCGGGCAGGACAGTGGAGGGATCGGGGTCAAATGCCCACCGGGTGCTCTAGGATCCTGAAGCCTACACCTCAGTATTATCTATCAAGAGGTGGTTCCTTTTTATCTGGGAGTAAGAATCTGCCCCGATTTGGCCCCCCCATTCCAGTTTGGCCAGCTGGCATCATCAAGGGTTCTGTGGCTAGGGTCCCCTGGCAGCCGGTTTGGCAAGAGTAGGCTGTGAAGAATAGTCACTTGATTTGTTGTTTCCTGTCTGCCAGACGCTCAGAGCTGCTGGAAATCCACACGGATGCAACAACTAGACATGGTTTCATTCATCGAGATCCAGGGGGAGGGGACACACTCCTTCCAAAGACGGATAGGACCCACAAGCCTAATCTAGCAAGTCGGGGAGGGTAGGTTTCACACTTCACACATTTCAAAGTATAATTAAATGTCGGGGCTGCTTCATGCATCTCCTTCTGTGCTCATATAACACTTGTTCCTCGGGGCTCCTGGGGACTGAAGATTTTGTAAAGGAACAAAACAGACCAAACACAGATGCAAATTATTCATATTTGTGAGTGAAAAATAAGTAAGACACCAGATTGATGAGGCTTTGTTAGCAACGCAGGCATTTGATTCTAGGCTGCAGGAACAGTGGGACAGTGTCCAGAGCAAAGGGGGGGGGGGGGGGCACGAGAAGGTTGCTCTCCACGGGACTGGCCAGACCCCACCTGGAACATGGTACTCAGGTTTTGGAGCCCATTCGTGGGAGTGGCCAGGAGTGGAGGGACTCTGATGAGAAACAGCTGAGAGAAACTGAGACTGTTTAGTTGGAGGAGGAGGAGGCTCACGGGGGAACATGACAGCTGCCTTTAAAAAAACAAAGGGCTGGCCCGTGGGAGAGCTGGAGGGGACTCAGAGTGGAGGAGTGTAGGGTGGGCTTTGGACTCAGGACCCCCAGCTGAATTCACAGCTCTGCAACTTACCAAGGCTGCTCCCTTTGGTAAGTCACTGAATCTCCCTGAGCCTCAGTTTCTCCATTGGTGCGAGGAGGGGAATAATGTCGTGCTGCTGTGAAGATTCAGTGAGAGGTGGTCTATAAAAGAGTGCTTGAAATCTGCAAAATCCTTGGCGATTTATATTTCTGTGAGTTTCTGTGGCAGCAGAGCACAGAGCGCGGTGCCCTGGCTGTAACTGAGAGGGAGACTGGCGCCGTCCCATTGATTACAAAGAGCTACCTAACCCACAGAGAGATCTTAACATGCAAATAGCTGCTTTGTGAAGGAGCCAGTTCATCATCACTGGAGATGTTCAAGCAGAGGCTGGACCAGTATTTTCTGGAAGGCTGCAGGGGGGAATTCCTGCATGCAGAATAAAGTTGGAGTGTATTATTTCTTCTTCTTCTTTTTTTTAACTTTATTTATTTAAGTGATGTCTACACCCAACGTGGGGCTTGAACTCACAACCCCAAGATCAAAAGCCGCATGCTCTTCAGACTGAGCCAGCCAGGAGCCCCAGAGTGCATCAGTTCTCAGGTCTTTTCCAACCTTTAAAAGGCTTGAAGATTCTATACTGAGTCCCTTCACAGGCCTGTGACTATAAGGAATTGTGCATGCTCCACTTATGCATTGGGTCTCTTTCCCTCCCGCTTATTTGCGACTCCTTGCCTAGCAGTTGGCCCCTCTCTCCTCTCATCAGCTTTTCCTTCTCTATTAGATCTTTTCTATTCGCACACACATATGCTGTTTATTCTCCAACTGAAGAAAAAGAAAACTGATTTCCTCTAGCTGTTGCCTAATTTCTCTCCTTCCCTTTTTCTAAACAGTTCAAAAGAGCTGCCTGCGTTTGCTGCCTTTCATCTTTCTCCTCCGGGCCTCTCTTGTACATACTCCCATCTGGCCTTTGCTCCCACCACTCCACCAAAAGATGTTCTTAAGATCATTGTGAGTTCATAGACAAAATATATATTGGTCTCTGCCCCTAGTTCCTAGCACTGAGCTCCTAAAACCTTTGCAATTTTTAAAAAAGATTTTATTTATTCATGAGAGACACAGAGAGAGAGAGAGAGGCAGAGACATAGGTAGAGGGAGAAGCAGGCTCCATGCAGGGAGCCCGATGTGGGACTCGATCCCGGGACCCCAGGATCATGCCCTGGGCCAAAGGCAGGCACTAAACCACAGAGCCACCCAGGCATCCCACCTTTGCAATTTCTTAAGTTCCTAAGCACTAGGAGCATCTGTTGTGCTATTGCAGTGACTCTGAGTGGACACCTGGATGGCTCTTGGATGGGGTGCTGGTCACCAGAAAGACCAAGCCATGATTGGCTTGGGATTTTCAGCCTCAACCCCATCCTCCAGAGAGGGGGAAAGGGGCTGGAAATGGAGCTAATAATGGACTGTGCCTACATGAGGAAGGCCCCCTAACATTCCAATAGTAGGGGATTCAGAGAGCTTCCAGGCTGGTGAACAATACATCCATACACATCCACACCGGAAGGGTGAGGTGTCCCAATCACCTGGACACGTGGAGCTCCTTGCCCATGTATCTCTTCACCTGGCTGGCTGGTCATCTATGTCCCTTATCATATCCTTGAATAAACTGGCAAATGTGTTTCCCTGAGTTCTGTGAGCTGCTGTAGCAAATTCATGGAACCTAAGATGGGGAAAGGTTATCAGAACTTCTGGTCCATAGCTGGTAGATCAGAAACACAGGGGAAAGCCTGGGCTTGTGACTGGCACCTGAAATTGGGGGGGCAGTCTTCTGGGCTAAGCTCTTAACTCCTGGAATCTGATGCCATTTGTAGGTAACTACTGTCCAAACTGAGTTGGATTCCTGGACACCGTACTGGTGTCCACGGATTGCTTGCTGGTGTGGGGAAAGACCGCCACCTCTGGCGACCAGAAAGGGGCAGAAGTGAAGCGTTCTCTGTGAAGGCAAAGGAGACACACAGGAAAGAACCTGGTTTGCCCCTAGAGTGGAAGGAATAAAACCGAGGTTTTTCGCTATACAATCACCAACGATTTATATGCTGCCGAATCCGAGGATCAGTTTTCTCCATCTTCCTGACTTATCCCTTCTGCATAGTCCATAAAGTTGACCTTTCCCTTGCTCTCCAGGACATCGCACTCTCCTGGCGTTTCTCCTACCCCACTGGCCCTCAGTCCCCTCACGCTGCCCTCTTCGCCTGACTTCTAAACAGTCTGCCGGGCTGTGTCCTCCGAGCCTTTCCTGCCCAGTGTTTCCTAGCGGTGTCCTCCAGGCCGTGGCTTTAAATAGACGCTGAAGGTGGTTCTTGCCTCCGGATGCAGGACAGCTCCATGCTCGCATCTCCAGCCCAGAGGCCTCTGCCGTGAACTCCACACCTGGGTGGTCAACCTTGACATCACCGCCTGGATGTTTAACTGCCATATCATATTCGGCAGGCTCCACACCAGAACCTCCCACCTTGCCCCCAAACCGCTCCTCCGGCAGTCTTCCTCATTCCGCAAATGGCAACACCATGCTTTCAGTCCCGCAAGTGAAAACCTTGGGGTCATCTAGCACCCCTTGTCCAATTCATCAGCAAATCCTGTCAGCTCGGTCTTCAACATGCATCCACAACTTAGCCTCTTCTCACTTCCCGGTAAAACATAAATCAGACCACGACTCATCTCTCTGCTCAGAACAGCCCAATGGCTCCAAATTTTTTATTTTTTTATTTTTATTCATCTGAGAGGCAAGCCGGCAAGGGGGGGGGTAGCCATGCGTAGAGGGAGGAGGCCCAGGCAGGGTGGGGGCAGAGGCAGAGGGAGGGGCAGACTCCTCGCTGATCTGGGAGCCAATCTGAACTCGATTCTAGGACCCTGGGGTCCTGACCTGAACCCAAGGCCAACGCTTAACCACCTGAGACACCCAGGTGCCCCTGGCTCCATCTTAACCAATGCAAAATCCCAAGTCCTTATCTCCCAACTATTCTCCCCATTTAACCTGCTCCAGGAATCAGTGGACCTCCTTGCTAGTCCTCCAAGATGCCAGCCAAGCCCCTGGCCTGGAATGCTCTTTCCCCAGATACCACCTCCTTCAGGGGTTCTTGGGGAGGCCTTCCCGGACCATCCTACTTAAAATTGCAGCTCTCCCCACTCTCCCCGCCCAGCCCCTCTGTACCACTTTCCTTTCCCTGGTTTATTTTTCCCACAGGCCTCTTCACCATCTAGCATACTATCTGTTTTACGTAATTATTTTCTTTATTATTAACTGTTTCCCTCCCAGGACAACGTAAGCTCCGTGAGCACAGGGATTTTTGTGTTGCATTGTGTTGTACACTTTTGGGTCATTAGGTCTCTCCAGCATCTAGAACAGTGCCTGGCACAGGACAAGTGCTCAATAAATGTTTGTTAATCTCCCCAGACGGACTGGTAAATGCCAAATGCAAGCTGGCAGAGCAACAAGAATAGTGTGATCTGATTTATGTAGAACACCCACGGGGCACCATTCTCTGTATATATGCATGCAAATGGATGGAAATGCACGGAGTGGGCTCTGAACGACCACACCAAAGCAGTAGCAGCAGTTAGAACAGGGGGCCTGGGGGTGGGGGGAGGGGTGCCAAAGAAGACTTCAGTGGCGTCCGTAATGGTTCTTTGCCAAGGAAAATGTATTCCTTTTTTTTTTTTAATTTTTATTTATTTATGATAGTCACACACACACAGAGAGAGAGAGGGGCAGAGACACAGGCAGAGGGAGAAGCAGGCTCCATGCAGGGAGCCCGACGTGGGATTCGATCCCGGGTCTCCAGGATCGCGCCCTGGGCCAAAGGCAGGCGCCAAGCCGCTGCGCCACCCAGGGATCCCCTGGAAAATGTATTCCTGTATTACTTTTGTGGGATTTAAAAGAGATAGAAATGAGGTCCATTAAAAATGATACATGGCAACGGTTTCTAGGAAGTAAACAGAAAAGGGTTGGAGGACTCAGTAAGTGCCACAAGCCATTCTTGGGCTGGGGGCTGCTGATGGTCTCTCATGCTGCCCCCCTTTCCAGCCCCCCCCCGGCCCCCCGCACCTCACACATGACGTTTACGTGGTGCCTATCCCTTGTTGGGTTGTTCTAAGAGCTGGGGATGGAGAAACAGCCTTTTTCCTCACAGGGTTGACATCCTGTCAGGGGAGCCAGGGACCTCCCCAGGCGCTCAGCCAGGCCTGTTAAGTGGAAGGCGTGGGTTCCACAGACACAGAAACTGTCCCTGGAGGCCCACATCCTGGCAGGCTGTCTCGGGCCTCCAGGGACCTGCCCTGGGAGTCTGGCCTCACAGAGAACGAAGGAGCCTTCCCACCTGGCTGGGGTTAGGGGATGGAATAACACCACCATACTGATCAGAGTTAACAGATATTGACCCTCCCGGGGATCTTTCTTGACCTTTCTTGCCCACGCCCGCCTGGTCTGTGGGCGGCTCCATTCTGCACCTGAAGACAGTAGATCCAGGAAGATGGGGCTTCTGGCCTCTGGCCGTCCCTCACCCCATGTTCTCATCAGCAGGGCAGGGTCACCCATGAGCAGGCCCCCCATTTTCTTGTAACCAGGCCACAGGGGTGTGAGAGCACCTGGCTGCCAGGGGAGGGGGGGAGGGCAAACAGGCCAGGCTGGGTCACTCCAAAATCCAAAGGCAGAGGGATGAGTGGTGGTGAGACGAGAAAGGGATTTATTTCAGTGAGGCCGCCACCAGGAAGACGGCAGACTAGCAGCTCCAAGACCATGTTGAAGAGCTGAAAAGCCTTCCAGGTTCACGTAAGGAGAAGTGGAACAAAGGTCATTGGGTGGGGGCGGGGAGAAGGTCAGGTTGATAATTTTCTTGGGGTCAGTCATGGGGCATCTTGCTGGCTCAGGGCAGCCCCCATTGCTTGAGGGGGTAGTTTCAGTGCCCATCCTGGGACACTTGGCCCACAGGATCTTTCTCCCAAGTTAAGAGATAAGCTGGAAAGAAGAATTTAATCAATTAGGAGGTAGACTGAAGTCAAAATAGAGGTAGTTGCGGTCCTCTTTCAAATCCCCACCATCAAAACAACATTCAATTTCTATTTTTTTTAAAGATTTTTTTTATTCATGATAGACAGAGAGAGAGAGAGAGAGGCAGAGACACAGGCAGAGGGAGAAGCAGGCTCCATGCCGGGAGCCCGACGTGGGACTCGTTCCCGGGACTCCAGGATCGCACCCTGGGCCAAAGGCAGGCGCCAAACCGCTGAGCCACCCAGGGATCCCCCCATTTCTATTTTTTAAAGATTTTATGTATTTATTCATCAAGAGACACACAGAGAGAGGCAGAGACATAGGCAGAGGGAGAAGCAGGCTCCCTGTGGGGAGTACGAGGCAGGACTCGATCCCAAGACCCCGGGATCACGACCGGAGCTGAAGGCAGACTCCCAACCAATGAGCCACCCAGGTGCCCCCACCATTCCATTTATACCAAGGGACTGTGGTCATTTCTTTTGTATCTACTTCCTCCTGTCCCCACCGCCCAGCTTCTTGTGCCTTTAGCTGGAGATATTTAAACTGGTGTTTTGGGCCATTTGGGAGAGTTCCTCTGTTTTCCTGGGTCTCTCCCATGGATGCAGGAGGTATACATGTTAGTAAACTTTTGCTTGCTTTTCTCCTGTGACTATGTCTTTTATTGCAAGGATGTCTCAGCCATGTACCTAGAAGGATAGGGGAGAAATTATTTTTCCTCCCTCCATGCTATGTAGGGGAAAACCCAGTTCTTCCCCTTGTGTGTTTCTTTCTTGTGAGCCTCCTTTACTGCTCACACAAAACACTTCACTCCTGGTCCCCCAAATGTGTGGAGGTTTTTCCCCCACATCAAGCAATTCTCTGTGACACCAGCTGGGTGTCCTACAATTTCATTCAATTCTAACACTATCAATGTCCAATTGGCTACAGACCGAGGTTCCAACAACCTCTTTGGTTTTTTTTTTTTTTTTTTTTTTTTTTTTTTTTTTTTATGATAGTCACAGGGAGAGAGAGAGGCAGAGACACAGGCAGAGGGAGAGAAGCAGGCTCCATGCACCAGGAGCCCGACGTGGGACTCGATCCCGGGTCTCCAGGATCACGCCCTGGGCCAAAGGCAGGCGCCCAACCGCTGCGCCACCCAGGGATCCCAACCTCTTTGGTTTAGATTAATTTGCTAGAGTAGCTCATAGAGCTCAGGGAAACATTTATGTTTACTAGTTTATTAAAGGATATGATAAGGACACCTGGGTGGCTCAGCGGTGGAGGCCTGCCTTTAGCTCAGGTCATGATCCTGGAATCCTGGGATTGAGTCTCGCACCAGGCTCCCTGCATGGAGCCTGCTTCTCCCTCCACCTATGTCTCTGCCTCTCTCTCTCTGTGTCTCTCATGAATAAATAAATAAAATCTTTTAAAAAATAAAATAAATAAAATGAAAATAAAGGATATGGTAGAAGATATAGATTTTTAAAAAGGAGACAGCAGGCCCAAAATGAAGTCACTTGTGCTAAGGCCCATGTTGGCACACCAAGACTTAATACCTAACATAGTTACAGTTTGAACATCTCCCAGGAATGTGACTTTTAACCTGTCAATATGGAATAACCTGGTTAGCACTTGTGAGGTAATCTTCCACATAAATCCTTTCTATCCCCCAAAGGAAGGTGAGACAATCTGTTCTTTCCTTATCTCTTCCCCCCTCCTGCCTGTAAAAGCCTTCCATTTTGTGCAGTTCCTTGGAGCTCCTTTCTATTTGTTAGATGGGATGCTGCCCGATTCACGAACCATTGAATAAAGCTAATTTGATCCTTAAATGTACTCAGTTGAGGGGTGCCTGGGTGGCTCAGTCGGTTAAGCTCTAACTCTTGGTTTTGGTTCAGGTCATAATCTCAGGATCGTGGGATCCAGCCCCAAGTCAGGCTCCCCTGCCTAGCAAGGAGTCTGAGGATTCTCTCCTTCTGCCCCTGCACACACTCGTTATCTCTCTCTCTCTTTCTCTAAGGTAAATAAATAAAGCTTTAAAAAAATGGACACAAAATAAATGTACTCAGTAGAAATTTTATTTTTTTCAAAGACCCCAATTATTTATTCATGAGAGACACACACGCACACAGAGAGAGAGAGAGAGGCAGAGACACAGGCAGAGGGAGAAGCAGGCTCCATGCAGGGAGCCCGACGTGGGACTGGATCCCAGGACTCTAGGATCACGCCCTGGGCCAAAGGTGGCACCAAACTGCTGAAATTTTATTGTTTAACAAGAGAAATAGCCAGATAGAGATACATAGGGCAAGGACCAGAAGGGTTCTGTGCGCAGGAGCTTCTGTCACCTTGAAATCGGGATGTGTCACTCTCCCGGTATGGATGTTTTCGCCAGCCTGGAAGCTCTCCAAACCCCACTATTGGAATTTTATGGAGTCTCTCTTATGCAGGCATAATTGATTATTAACTTTATTTCTCTCTGGACGATGGAGGGGGTGGGCTGAAAGTTCCACATTTCTAATTATGGCTTGGTCTTTCTTTTTATTTATTTATTTTTTGGTCTTTCTTTTTAAAAAGAAAGATTCTTTTAAAAAATCTTTTAAAAAGATTTTATTTTTAAGTAATCCCCACACCCAACGTGGGACTTGAACTCACCACCCCGAGGTCAAGAGTCATGCTCTACCCGCTGAGCCAGCCAGGTGCCCTTGGCCTTTCTGATCAGCCCTCGTCCAGGAGCCATCCAGGAGCCCTTGGGAAATTTGCAAAAACTGGGCCTTCTGCCTCAGTTTTCATAAATGAGTTTCTTCATTTGTAGAAGGAAGGTGACAGCAACGATAAAATCTACTTCCAGGCTGATAGTGACAATTAAATGAGCTTTTGTTTTTTTGGCCAGTAAAAGCCCTTAGAAGAAATGTCTGGTTCATAATACGTGTGCAATGCAAGGAGATGGTTATTTTTCTGTTATTAGTATCATACTTTATTTTACTTCATGCTTACAATAGCCCTGTATGGGGGAGAATTAACAGAATGGGCTTTGGAGTCAGACGGACCTGGAGTGAACTTCAATTTGGAGACTTCACTATGACCTTTGTAAGGCAGTTTGCTGTTCTGTACTTTAGCTTTCACGTGTCGAATAATAATTATGACCGCCTCCTAAGGTAGTCCTAGGAATTGAAGTAGCAGATCCAAAGAAAGCATTTAGCACCGTGCCTGGAGTGTGGCAAGCCTCTGTTAATGGCAGCTGGATTTGATTTGGTTTTGTTTTATGATCCCAAGTCAGCTGTGACCTCCCTGGCTGGCCATGGGCTCCTCTGTCCTCTCCCTGGGGCTTGCTTTCTTCAGCTGTCATTCAGAGAACAAGATCGAGCTGGCCTCTCTCCCCTGGGTTCCTGCCTGATGGGCTGTCACAGGTGCCCCACATGTGGCCCTGTCCATCCTCTGGCCCCCTGAAGCATGTGGGCCACACAGCTCCTCCAGCGATGGGTCTTCGGGGCTCCTGATTTTGACTTTGGTGACTGAACATTGAACGCCAAGTGTATTTGTTGTCAGCTTGGGATGGCACAAGTCTGGCAGCCTTGCCCTACTGCCTTAGCTTCTGGGTGGGAAGGAGGCTGCAGCAGGAATCAATATTATGCCTCTCTGGCCACTTCCAGGCCCTAAAGTGATATTTTCCTGCTCAGTCCATGGTCACAAAGGAAAGATCATGTGCTGTTCTCACCAGAACCTGGACTGCCCTCCTACCCATTCTCACCACTTAGCTCAGCTTGTCACTTCCCTCCTTCAACCAGCACCTCAAACTGGCATCCTGATACAGCCTCAGCTCGACGGTCACTGCCTGTGTGTAGTCTTCCATCTGCCTTCTTTGCCTACCCCTGCTCAGCAGTCACATGGAAGATTCTAGCGCTTCTCAAGGAAGCCCTCGCCTGTGCCTTCTGTCTCCCCCCTCACCATGGTCTTCCCTGGAGCAGAAGCACACGGGCCCAGCCCTTTGGACCCCATGTCCCTACAATGCTCTTCACAGGGCTCTTAACTCCATTTGGGTCCTCTCTGTGAGCCTGGCTGGCTGCCAGCTGGCTGACTCTGAAGCCAACTCTAGGGAGGGAGTCCTGCCAAGGGCTGGCCTGGATCACTGTTATGAGAGAAGCAGCCATCACTCCCCACAGAGACATTGGTTTCCAAACTCGTGAGTGGACATGCCTCAGGAATTTGCTGCCTACACTCCTCATACTTTGAAAATTGGCTAAAAATGGGCAGCCAAGAGAGAGGTTAAGACCTCATGTGATCAGAGTCCTAGGTCTGTCTGCCTGTCACCGGTTGTGTGACCTTGGGTGAGTACTTAACCTGAGAGTCTATTTTCTCATCTGAAAAATGGACATGAAAGGAACTGCTTTTTTTAAAAAAGATTTTATTTATTTATTCATAGACACACAGAGAGAGGCAGAGACACAGGCAGAGGGAGAAGCAGGCTCCATGCAGGAAGCACTCGATCCAGGGTCTCCAGGATCACACCCCAGGCTGCAGGCGGCGCCAAACCGCTGCGCCACCAGGGCTGCCCGATAGGAACTGCTTTTTACCTCACAGGCTTTTTGTGAGGATCAAATGAGATCATGGACAGGAACACTCAAGGTAAGCGTACTGGTGCCGAGACGTACTGCCGTTGCTGTGTGGTATGCATGCAGCATTTCAAACAAGACACAAAAACACTGATTTAAAAACTGTGTGTGCTGGTCAGAATGGCTAAAATTAACAAGTCAGGAAACGACAGATGTTGGTGAGGATGCAGAGAAAGGGGGACCCTCTTAACACTGGGTGGATATATATGTATATATACCCACAACCCGGGGATCCCTGGGTGGCGCAGCGGTTTGGCGCCTGCCTTTGGCCCAGGGCGTGATCCTGGAGCCCCGGGATCGAATCCCATATCAGGCTCCCGGTGCATGGAGCCTGCTTCTCCCTCCGCCTGTGTCTCTGCCTCTCTCTCTCTCTTTCTGTGACTATCATAAATAAATTAAAAAAAAATTTATACCCACAACCCCCCCCCACACACCCACACACACTGGAATACTACTCAGCCATCAAAAAAAAAAAAGAAATCTTGCCATTCGCAATAATGTGGATGGAACTAGAGGGTATTTGGCTAAGCGAAATAAGTCAATCAGAGAAAGACAATTATCATATTAATGTAGGAACAAATTAGGGGCAGACAGGAAAAGATAAAGGAAAGGCCCCAGAGTCAGGCTCCTACCCATCCCAAGAAAACAGAGATAAGACAGTAAAGACAGAAAAAATAAACTTGATCCCCTAGCTCCAAAATGTTAGGGAGTGTCCCCCCTTTAATGGCTACTGAGTAATCACAGAAATATGTCATTAAGATGTTATCAACAGTCCCTGCTCAAACCAAGAGGGCACAAGAATCTCAAGGCCATGGGCTACCTGACTAGGCTCACAGAAATCCCAGCTGTAGGGAAATATTATGGAGGAAATATTAACCAGAGAGAAGGGAACACCTTGCTTGGGCTCATGATATTTACAAAAACATCTTGTTTGTTATTATGATGGTTACAAGTCCACCCACGTTTCTTCTAAAGATCCACCCTGATATTGACAAGAAATTTACCAAGTCAGTTGGTCAGTTTCCTATAAAAGACAGACCCTAAACTAACTCCCTCAGTGGCGCTCCTGTTGGGACCCATCGGACTTCTGGGAGCTTTCTCTGTATCTGTGCTTAATACACTTCTATGGCTTTGCTCACTCTCTGCTGTCGGCAAGATTCGTCCTTGGACTCGGTGAGACAAGAACCTGGCTGTCCCGTATCCATATGATCTCACTCATGTGTGGAATTTAAGAAACAAAACAGGATCATAGGGGAAGGGAGGGAAAAACGAAACGACGAAATCAGAGAGGGAGACAAACCATGAGAGATTCTTAACCATAGGGAATAAACTGAGGGCTGCTGGCAGGAGGGGGTGGGGGTTGGGGTAACTGGGTGATGGGCACTAAGGAGGGCACGTGATGTAATGAGCACTGGGAGTGACGTGCAACTGATGAGTCCCTGACCTATGAAACGAATAATACACGATACGTTAATTATTTGAATTTAAATAAATACAAATAAATGTTTATATTTTGTAAAGTAAAAAAATAAAAGCGTCTCTGTGTGTTTGTGTGTGAACAGATAAAATTTCCCATTGATTCTTCTCTGAAGTCTGTCGACCTTAAAAGTAAAACAGCCAGTTATTACATCAGCAAAATGAATTATTCTGAAAGGGGGAAACTGCAATTCAGGGCATGAAAGGGACGCAAAGCAGGCAAGTGGGGAGCTCAAAGGAGAGGAGGGGTGCCTGGCCAGCTCAGTCAGTGGCCATTGCGCCTCTTAATCTCGGGGTTGAGTTCAAGCCCCACCTTGGGGGTAGAAATTACTTAAAATTTTTAAAAAGGCAAAGGGGAGAGGAATGTTACTTTATAGAGAAAAAGAGGAAGTTGGAAGGCGCTACTTTGAACTAAAACTTATTGGAGGAAACCGAAAGTTTAGGGGTGGCAGTTTCTCATTGGCTGAGTTGTGCTGCTTTCTTATTGGCTGAGCTTGTTGCTGGGCAAGGAGGTCAGGTACCTCTCATCCTGCCGGGTTTGCCATTGATGAGGAGTAGTGGGGCACTAGAGCTCCCCCTTCTGGCCTCCAGACTCTATCTCTCTCTCTATCTATCTATCTATCATCTATTATTTTAAAGAAAATTAAAAAAAGATTTTATTTATTTATTCATGAGAGACACACACAGAGAGGCAGAGACATAGGCAGAGAGAGAAGCAGGTTCCCCGCAGGGAGCCGGATATGGGACTTGATCCCAGAACCCCAGGATCACCACCTGAGCCAAAGGGAGACCCTCAGCCACTGAACCACCCAGGTGCCCCCTACCCAAACTTTCTAGAAACAGACACTAACCTCTCAACCACAATGACTTTAGTTTCCAAACTCCAGAATTAGGACCCACTATCTGACAAGTTTGATCATGTGTTTTGGAGACAACAAGACTGAATTTTTAAAATCTATCTGTTAAAAAAAAAAAGAAATAGCAGGCTGAAAATGGAGTCATTTGTGCTAAACCCCACATTGGCAAACTAAGACTTAATACCTAACCTACCTGCAGTTTCAGCCTCTCCCAGGAATGTAAACTCAACCAGTTAATCTGGTTGAGTAGCACTGGTCAGTGCTAGGGAGGTAATCCACCTGATAAACCTTGCCTGTCCCCCATAAGACAGTGACCTTGCCTAAAACAATCCACTCTTGTGGGTGCCTGGGTGGCTCAGCTGATTGAGCATCCAACTCTTGATTCAGCTCCAGTCATGATCTCATGGGTCGTGAAATGGAACCCCATGTCAGGCTCTCTGCTCAGTGGGGAGTCTGCTTCTCTCCCTCTCCCTCTGCCCCCCCATGCATGCCTGCGTTCTCTCTTTCTCTCTCTCACAAATAAATATTTTTAAAAATCCACTCTTTGTTAGAAATTTCCTTTTCCTGCCCCCCTCTCTGTCCATAAAAGCCCTTTATTTTGTGTAGCTCTTCAGAGCTCCTTTCTATTTGCTGGGTGGGATGCTGCTCAATCCGTGAATTGTTGAATAAAGCCAATTAGATCTTCAAATATGCTCAACTGAAGAATTTTAAAACTTATCACAGGTGGAACCTATGGCTGCTCAGGGTTCTGTTAGAGTGAATGCACCTTAGAGTTGGCTTTTGGATCTAGTGCATATTTACTAGAGAATATTTAGAAAGTGTAGAGAAAACCCATCCACAGTCTTGTATCCTTGGTGCTAAACACTTAATATCTGGACATAACCTCCCCTGGTATGTGTGTAGGCATCAACATGCACATGTGTGTATACAAAACAATAGATGCCTCTACGTGCATATATAAAATACACCAGTAAAGTCACACTGCACCTTCCATTCCGTTCCAGTAGCATCCTCACATTGTAGCAGGTGCCTGCCGACCATCTTAATTCCATGGGTAGCGGACTAACCATTTCAAGGAAGTTCTCCGGAAGACAGTCGGGTATCTACACCTGACCTTAGGAGGTCTGGCTTTGCCCAGGCCCCTCGCTGCGGCCCCCATCCACAAGTGGGATCTCTAGGAGTGCCAAGGTACCCAGTGGGCCAGGGCCAGCTGTGCGTGAACAGAAGCAACAGTGGGCAGAACCAGGAGCCGGCAGCCCTCCCATCGCTCCCCTGGATCCTTCTTGTGAGGTCCAGGAACAGATGCAGGGCCAGTACCCGCTTTCCTGGGAGCTGAGCCCAGACGCAAACAGGGAGCCCTGCTTGGAGAAGTCCAGCAGTGGGGAGGCTCTGTAGCCTGAATTGGTTGTCAGAACATTCCCCTCCACCAAGGTCAGCTGCTGTGTTGCTTTTTTCCCGTGGGGGAAAGATATGCCAGGCATACCACCCCCATTGGTGTAAGAGACACCCATGTCTGTCTCCTCTCTATTAGAAGAAGTCAACCCCAATTATCTCTTTTCCTTGCCGCTGCCAGAGCAACACCTTTCCTAGAAGGAAATTATTATAATAGAAAAGAGATACTCGGGCATCCATCCTGGGTGGCTCAACGGTTTGGCCCCTGCCTTCAGCCCAGGGTGTGACCCTGGAGTCCTGGGATCGAGTCCCACCTCGGGCTCCCCTGCATGGAGCCTGCTTCTCCCTCTGCCTGTGTCTCTGCCCCTCTCTGTGTCTCTCATGAATAAATGGATAAAATCTTGAAAGAAAGAAAGAAAAGGGATACCCCCCTTTTTTTTTTAATGAAGCCGAATTTGGAAGGAAGACCTTGATGAGTCACAAGGGGGCAGCAAAGTGTTCCTGCTCAGAGGGAGGCTAGGCATCCTATGAGGAGCATCAGTCTGAAGCACAGCAGTAAAGGACCAGCCACTGAATTGACAGACGAAGGGCCATCACCCGCTCCAGCCTCGATATTTGAAAAAGAAATCGTTTAAAAAAAAAAAGAAAAGAAAAAGAAATCGTTTAGATCGCAGCGCCACCACTTTGTCTATGCCCTTGGGCCAGTCGCAATCTATACGCCCCCCTCCGTTTCCTCACCTGTAAACTTGGGGAGATACCCACTTCCCAATGTCACACCTTCCTCATACGGTAGGATAATTAAGGCAATTGGAAAAATGCTCAGCATATAGTAAGGATTCATATGTGAAATATTATTACTGTATAAAGAATGAAGAAAAAAAGGATTAAGGGAACTGTAATTGGGTGTTATGTACCAGGTGCTTTGAATCCTTAGCGCAATCAAGAGAGGAATGATGAGAAGCTAAATAAGAGCTTGAAAGACAGATGGGGGGCACCTGGGTGGCTCAGTGGTTGAGCATCTGCCTTAGGCTCAGGTTGTGATCCTGGGGTCCTGGGATTGAGTCCTACATCGGACTCCCTGAGGCTCCTGCTTCTGTCTCTGCCTCTCTCTGTGTCTCTTGTGAATAAAATAAAATCTTTTTTTTAATTTATGATAGTCACAGAGAGAGAGAGAGAGAGAGAGAGGCAGAGACACAGGCAGAGGGAGAAGCAGGCTCCATGCACCGGGAGCCCGACGTGGGATTCGATCCCGGATCTCCAGGATCGCGCCCTGGGCCAAAGGCAGGCGCTAAACCGCTGCGCCACCCAGGGATCCCGACACAGATGAAATTTAAACTGAGGTCAAAGCCAAATTCTTTCGACCATCCTTTGCTGTTTTGAGGCTAGTCTGCATCAAAGTCAGCTCAAGATCCTCACGTAAAACACAACACACAATCCCTGCCTCGACCCCACAACACCCCTTCCCAGCCACTGCCATCTCTCCGCCCCCTTGTCATGACACCCCATGGGTTGTCTATACTTGATACCTCGACTTGTTCCCTATTTGCCTTGGCTTCCACCCTCACCAGCCTGGCTCCTGCCACCAGCACTCTGCAGAAACAGCCATCAGCGAGGTCACTAAGGGTCTCTGTGTCACCCAGGCAAAGGTCATTTTGCAGCCCTCTTCTGAAGATTCTGGGTTTTCCTATTTTGATGTTGCTGGTATCCTGGGCTTCTGCGGCCTACAGTCCCTTGGGTTTCTTCCCACCTCTCTGGCTGCTCCTTCTCTGTCTCCTTCGCAGGCTCCATCTTCTCTCCCTGGCCATGAAGGAGGTGTGCCTCAAGCCTCATTCCTTCTGGTCTCTGCACTCATCCTCCCTCTGGGCTCCTCTCTGCATCTTTCCCAGCAGCAATACCATCTATGTGCCGCTGACTCCCAAATTCACACGGCTAACCCAGACATGCCACTGAACTCCAGACCACATATCTAGCTGCTTCTCAAACATGATTGCTCACCTCCAGACCTCTGGCCCTCTTGTCTTCCAGTGGGTTCCATATCTGCACTCTCTTCTTCCACCCTCTCTGTTTAACCCACCAAGTCCTGTGGCTACCGATCTTCTTTGGATCTCCACCTCCACTCGCACCAGTGTACTCATCTTTCTTACTGGAATCCTGGTTGGTCGTCTAACTGGTTTCCCTGCTTCTACTCACCCCTGTCAAAAATAGTTCAATTGTTTCCCTTCCCTGTTAAAATAAAGGTTACAATTCTTTTTTTTTTTTTTAATTTTTTTAATTATTTATTTATGATAGTCATATATATAGAGAGAGGCAGAGACAAGGCAGAGATAAAGGCAGAGGGAGAAGCAGGCTCCATGCACCGGGAGCCCGACATGGGATTCGATCCCGGGTCTCCAGGATCGCGCCCTGGGCCAAAGGCAGGCGCCAAACTGCTGCGCCACCCAGGGATCCCAAAGGTTACAATTCTTTTTTAAATTTTTTTTTTTTATTTATTTATGATAGTCACAGAGAGAGAGAGAGAGGCAGAGACACAGGCGGAGGGAGAAGCAGGCTCCATGCGCCGGGAACCTGATGTGGGATTCGATCCCGGGTCTCCAGGATCGCGCCCTGGGCCAAAGGCAGGCGCCAAACCGCTGCGCCACCCAGGGATCCCCCAAAGGTTACAATTCTTGACCTGGCCTCTGGGGTCTTGTGTGGTCTTGCTCTGCTTCCTCTCCAGTCTCATCATCCCCAAGGTCCCCCTTGCTCTCAGGACTCTAGTGTCACTGACATACTTTCAGTTCCTTATGGATGCCCAGTGACCTCCCACCACAGGACCTTTGCATATACTGCCCCCTCCAGTTTTGAAACAAGTCTTCCTTCCACTCTGCCTAGTTAATACCTTTTCATCCTTTTGACCTTACGATCATTGCCTCAGAAAAGGCCTGAGAATTCCTCCTATTAAGGGTTCTCACTTAATTCTCCTTCCTGGACCTGATTATGGTTATAATTTTACATGTCTGTATGTGATGTTTTATTTATTTTTATCTTTTTAAAAGGTTTGTTTATTTAAGAAAGAGAGGGACGCCTGGGTGGCTCAGCGGTTGAGCATCTGCCTTTGGCTCAGGGTGTGATCCCGGAGTCCCGGGATCGAGTCCTGCGTCGGGCTCCATGCAGGGAGCCTGCTTCTCCCTCTGCCTGTGTGTCTGTCTTCTCTCTATGTCTCTCATGAATAAATAAATAAAATCTTAAAAAAAGAAAGAGAGCGAGTGAGCAGGGGGAGGAGGCAGAGGGAGAGAATCCTTGAACAGTCTCCCTGCTGAGTGCAGAGCCTGACCCAGGGCTTGATCCCAGGACCCCAAGACCATGGCCTGAGCTGAAACCAAGAGTCGGATACTTAACCAACTGAGCCACCTAGGTGCCCCATATGTGATTTTTAAGAATTTTAAGTAGGCTCCATGCCCTACGTGGGGCTTGAACTCACAACCTTGAGATTAATTGTCACATGCTCTACTGACTGAGCCAGCCGTGAGTGCCCCTGAATGTGATTTTTAATTAGTGACCTCTACTAGACTGTGAGCTCCATGAGAGCTGGCGGTCCTTCCCTCAGCTGTATCCCTAGTTTCCAGCACAGAGCAGCTTCTTGAGGAATATTTATGGAACGGAGGAATGAAAATGAATCTCTTTATTTTTTTCCTGAGGCTCTACCATTGCATCTACCACCGAGGATCCAGTGAGAACCATCCTGGCTTCTGTGAGCTGTTTCTATTGGGAAGAAGTCTCCAGAAGGCAATTAAAACGGTTTCAAATTAAAATTCTTTATTTCGGAAATGATTTCTAGCTTCCAGAAAAAGCTGCAAGATGTGGGCACAGACCTCTCCGTGTTCACTCCAGTTTAAAAGGGCTTTGTTTCTCGGGGGGCTGCCAGCCCTGCCTTCCTCTCAGCCACCCTGGACCTCGAGCAGCCAAGATAACACACCAGGCGAGGGGGACGGCAGCCAGTCCCACATGATCTGAAGGCAGCATGAAGAAGCCAGGCTCAAGGGCAGCCCTAGGTCAGGAGGTGCTGTGCATGGCCCTGCTCACCACAGATCCAGCTGCACAGCTTAGCTCGCATCCAGCCTGCGTGGACACATCTCCTTGGGGCTTGACGGATGCACATAGCTGGGCATGAAGGGAGCCAGGGTCACCTCACAGGGAGACCTAGGGCTCAGGGAGGTGTTCTGTGTCCTCTGAGGCCCTCGTAGCTGGCCAGCTGAGATGGATACCCCCTAGGCCCGGGCCTGAGAAGGGGCCACCGTTCTCCCCAGCCCTCTGTGGGAGTTAATGCAGTGTTTTGAAAACATTTTTTAAACATGACCCATACAGAGAAATGCATTTTCCATCACGACCCAGTACACACACACTCATATGCACAGACACAGATGATCATAAAAGTTTCAAAATAACACCCTTACTATGTCTGATGTATGTACTCTGATATTTTTTCTTCCCTCAAAAAGAAAATGCTCGATTTCAAAAGCCACTAATGGGTTGAAACTTGGTATGAAACACACTGAATTAGAGGACTCTCAGGTTGTAGGTAAGGAAAGATCACAAGAGCTGGTGAAAAAAAAAAAAACCTAACACACCTTTGTCTTTTGTGCTAAGGAGATCAGAGAAGTGGTCACCTTTGGCGGGAATTGACTGGGAGGTGCCAGAAATGTCCTCCATCATGAATTAGGTATACACTGGTGTACATAAAGATATGTAAAATGGGCAGCCCGGGTGGCCCAGCGGTTCGGTGCCACCTTCGGCACAGGGCGTGATCCTAGAGTCCTGAGATCCAGTCCCACATCAGGCTCCCTGCATGGAGCCTGCTCCCCCCTCCACCTGTGTCTCCGCCTCTCTCTCTCTCTCTCTCTCTCTGTGTCTCTCATGAATAAGTAAATAAAAGCTTAAAATAAATAAATAAATATTTTACATATTTTTTTAAAAGATTTTATTTATTTATTTGAGAGACAGAGAGCGCGCTCAAGAATACAAGCCGGGGGAGGGGCAGAGGGAGAAGCAGACTCCCTGCTGAGCAGGGAGCCTATGCAGGGCTAAACCCCAGGATCGCAGGATCATGACCTGAGCTGAAGGCAGATGCTTAACTGACTTGAGCCACCCAGTCAGTTATATTGCCCCCAAAATATATAAAAATGTATTGATCTATACACTTAGCATATGTGTGCTTTATTATAATGTGTCCTGGAATTCAAGGCAAAAATGTATTTGGGTCTCAGGATGGACTAGAGCCAGGGTAACAATCTCCTGTGAGTACTGAGAGTATAAAACTGTGAATCCAGGCAGATTTGAAACTTTGTGATTTAATAGCCGGCTGGCTTTTGGCAAGTAACTTACCCTTTCTGAATTTCACTTTTCTCATCTTTACAACGGGGATAGTATATGTTAAGATGAGGCAATCAGCTAACGGGAAGAAAGCAGTTTACCAGACTGTGCACATCATCCATATTCAGTAAATGGAAACTGCGTAGACTCTAAGTTATTTCCTCTTCTATGTCTCTATGTGCATCTGCTTCCATATTCCCTCTGCAGACTGGCTTTTTTTTTCTTTTCTCATCCACAGAGTGCAAAATAGCCCTTTTCAGCTCCCAGTTCACATGGTACAATTCCAGCCGCACCTGAAGATTATAGGTTTCTCGATTCTAGATCCAAAATCCTGAGAGCAAAAGGTCTACTAATTCACCTTGAGTCACCCTAGTTCAATCAGCCACGGGCAGGAAGGCAAGCACTGTAACCTAAACATGGTTTCCTGGGGGTTGTTATGGGCTTAAGTGTGTCCCTCCAAAAAAAGATATGTTGAAGTCCTAACCCTTTGCACATCAGAATGTGACCTTATTTGGACAGAAGGTCTTTACAGAAGTCATCAAGTTGACATGAAGCCAACATAGTAGGCCCTAATTCGATACAGCTGGTGTCCTCATGGAAGGGGGAATTCGAACACAGAGACGTGGCCAGAGCAAAGATGATGCGAGACACACGGGGAGAAAGTCACAGGATCCTGGAGGGCTGGAGCAATGCACCTCCCAGCCAGGGAACACCAAATGTTGCTGGTGAACCACCAGAAGCTAGGAAGAGATGAGGGATTCCTGTGCAGCTTTCAGAGTCACCTAGCTTGTGGTACTTTGCTACAGCAGCCCTGGGGATCAGTGCAGGGCCCATCCTGCGGATGTGTGGGGGTGCTCCCCAGAGCGGGAAAGGGATGGCTCTGAGACAGGCAGACACCGCAGAGTGATTCTTGTGTATTGGCTTGTTATGATTTCAAATCCACTTGTTTACAACTCAAGTCAAGTTATTTTAATATACTTATTTATGACAAAGACCAAAAAAAAAGTTGTTTTTGGAGGGAAAGTTGTTCTGATATAAGAATGGAGTAAGTCGTGTTAGGATATTATCCTCTCACCTGTTCTCACTGATAAAAGCTCAGTGGCTTGAGGTGGGGACCTGGGTGGCTCCGTCAGGTGAGTGTGGGACTCTTGGTTTTGGCTCAGGTCATGGTCTCGGGTTTGTGGAATCGAGCCCCACACTGAGCGTGAAGCTTGCTTAAGATTGTCTCCCTCTGCCACTTTCCACCCACCGCCAGCTCACGCACATACACACACACTCTCTTCCTCAAATAAATAAATATTTAAATAATAAAGAACTCGTAGCTCGGCTGCAGAGCCCCACTGGGGGCTCATCAATAAAAACATATCAAGAAGCAACTATACCAAAGGTACAGTTAGACTGTAAATACTAGAGTTCACAAGGACTCTCCGGGAGTGTTTGGTCTGTGCAAGGCTACACCTTGCAGATCCGAATGGCTCTCTGAAGACGTTGGGGCAATTAGCTCCTGCCCCGGAAAAGGTGACTTTTTTACTGGCAATGGCAAGAGCTGAGCAGCGGCCTGCAAAGCAAATCCTCTTGGCCGTCACCACAGGGGCCGTGGGGCCCTAGCAATGTGCTTATAAAAGCCCTCCCAACTCCCCCCTGCTTTCCTCCTCTATAAAAGGGTGGTCTTCTTTGTTCTCTGGACTGACCTATGGATTTGTGTAGCTTTCTTGTCCTGAATCGCTATTCTGGAATAAACCCATTGTTGCTGGTAAAATAACTGACAGGGTATTTTTTAATGATTTTTTTTATTCATTTGAGAGAGAGAGAGAGCATGCAAGTGAGAGGAGGAGCAGGAGGGTCAGAGGGAGAGGGAGAAGCAGACTCCCCCACTGAGCAGAGAGCCCTAAGCGAGGTGATCCCAGGACCCTGAGATCATGACCTGAGCCGAAAGCAGACGCTCGACCCACTAAGCCACTCAGGCACCCCCATAACTGACAGTTTTATTTTTAAAGTTAACAAACTAAAATGAGGGTGCTTGGGTGGCTCAGTTGGTTGTGTCTGCCTTTGGCTCAGGTTCTGGGATCGAGCCCCAACTCCCCACTTCTCCCTCTTCCTGCCTCTCCCCCCTGCTTGTGCCCTTTCTCTTTCTTTCTCTCTGTCAAATAAGTAAGTAAGTAAGTAAGTAAATAAATAAATAAATAAAATCTTTAAAAAGCAGCAGAGTGACCCAAATAAGTCTACTCTATTGATCCCTGTTTGGTGTTAACATTTATTTAATTTTTGATGTTTTTTTTTTTTTTAAGGAGGGCAGGGGGAGGGGCAGGGGGAGAGGTTAGAGAGAGAATCTTTTTTTTTAAGATTTTTTTTTTTATTCATAGAGACACACACACAGAGAGAGAGAGGCAGAGACACAGGCAGAGGGAGAAGCAGGCACCATTCAGAGAGCCTGATGTGGGACTCGATCCAGGGTCTCCAGGATCACGCCCTAGGCTGCAGGCGGCACTAAACCGCTGTGCCACCGGGGCTGCCCGTAGAGAGAGAATCTTGAGCAGGCTCCACACCCAGTGTAGAGCCCAACGTGGGGCTCCATCGTGAGATTACGACCTGAGCTGACACCGAGTTCACCAACCGAGCCATCCAGGCACTACTGGTGTTAAAATGTTAAAAGCTGCAAGGTAGAGATGACTATGAGAGAGCTGACCAGCAATCACTTGGGGCATGATCCCGGGGTCCTGGGATGAGTCCTGCCTCAGGCTCCTTACAGGGAGCCTGCTTCTCCCTCTGCCTGTGTCTCTGCCTCTCTCTCTGTGTCTCATGAATAAACAAATAAAAAATATTTTAAAAAACTACCCCGATGACTGAAGGACATAAAATGTTCTTGAATCCTGAAATACTTGCAATATCTTGGGTGATGTTGAGGCAAAGCTCTAATGGAAATGGCAGCACCCAGAAGAGTTCCATAATAAATTGGAAGTGGTTTATATGGGATCTTGAGGAGGTACAACTCGTGAGCAAGGAGACTCCCCCCCCCCCCCCCCCCGCGACTGACTCTGGAACTGCGTGAGGACCTGCTGGAGTCTGCTGGTACTTGGACAGTGCCCTCTACATGGCTCTCGATGGACCAACAAAGAGCCACTTAAATTGTGGGTGGCAGTTCCACGGTGAATGGGCAACACGTTGTTTGGATGGCCACCACTCTGACTGAAGAAGGTAGAATCAAATCAGCTCAGTGTGCTGAAGTGCACACTGTGTTTTCCTGCAGTGATAGAATTGAATAGTGCAAAAGCCCCTATGTTGGGGTTTTTACCAACTCATGGGAAGTGGCCAATGGCCTGGTCATAGGGTCAGAGAGGAGGAGAATGAAAACCTGGTCTATTGCAAGGATGTCTGTATGGGGCACAGATCTCTGGAATTAGATGGGTGTGTTAAAGAAGGACACGTCAATACCCAGCAGAAGAGCTCCCTCTCAGGTTTGGAAGATGACTGGAATCGACAAGCAGATATCCCCGGGTGCTCCCTTGCTGTGGCCACCTGGGCCCATGGAATAAGTAGACATTGGAAGTCTACAGCAAGGCAGAGCTGGGCTGAGTCTAGATGATCTAGTCTCTTGCACCCTCCGAGGCACAAAATGCCAATGAAAACTGTTGTGTCTGCCATCAAGAGAGGCACAGACTGCAGGTGGCTGTGAGACTGAGGGTAGGAAGGCCCTGGACATAGCTGGCAAGTGAGGCTGATGGTGGCAGCGGTGGGGGCCACCGGTGGGTCCTGACACAAATGGACACTGACTCTAGTGTAGGTGCTGCCTACCTGGTGGTAGAGGCCAATGCTCTGAGTGCTATAAAAGAACTGGAACAGAAGACATTGCAGCAGTGTGGACAGCAGGCTGCCATTTTTTCAGACCATGGGACTCACTTTGCAGCGCATAGTGCCCAACCATGGGTAGAAAGGTGTTCCCGGAATTTTGATTTTTTTTTTAAGATTTTATTTATTTATTTGACAGAGAGAGAGAGCACAAGCAGGGGAAGTGGCAGGTAGAGGCACTGAGCAAGGAGTCTGATGCGAGGCTTGATCACGCGGTTGTCTAACCTGGGGACAGAAAAGCATGAAGGGCTGGCTTATGTGCCTTCACAAGTATGTGCTCACACCCGACACGAACATAGAGTGTCTCCACTGACTGGCTAGGTCCCTCTGTCTTCTGGTGGGTCTGGAGAACAGGGGGTGGGGAATGACTGGTATGACTATTCAATTCATGGTTTAAAACTCCAATTCTTTTTAAAATTACTTTCAGGCATACACCATAGTGATTTGAGGATTATATACATTGCAAAGTGCTCACCGTGATAAGTGTAGTCACCCCACAGATTCATTACGGTATTACTGACTACATTCCCTGGTGCTGTACTTTTCATCCCCATGGCTTATTTATTTTATAACTGGAAATATGTATCTTTCGGATCCACTTCACCTACCTCATGCAGCCCCCCACCCCCTCCCCTCTGGCATCCACCAGTTTGTCCTCTATACTTATGAGTCTGTTTTTGTTCTGTTGTTCCTTTGTTGTTTTTAAAGATTTTTTAATTTATTTGAGAGAGAGAGAGAGAGAGAGAGAGAGAGATGGAGAGAGAGAGTGAGTGACCATGAACTGAGGGGAGGAGAAGCAGACTCTGCACTGAGCAGGGAGCCTGATGCAGGGCTCGATCCCAGACCCTGGTCATGACCTGAGCCAAAGGCAGACGCTTACCTGACTGAGCCACCCAGGCACCCTGTTTTTTCCTTTGTTTTGTTCTTTATTTTTTATTATTAATTTTTTGTTTTTTAGATTTCACATATAAGAGAAATCATACAGTATTTGTCCTTCTCTGTCTGACTTATTTCACTTAGCATCATAGGATAGTGACTATGCAGCTCGTGCCAAGAGAAGACACAGGCATCATGGCTATACGTTTTCCCCCCTTCTTCCCCATATCACCTCATCTTTTCTCCCCCTACTTGGTGCAGTGGTCATAGGACCAGAGCTGCGATTACAAGGGCTGGAAGCAGGGCTGAATTCTGAACAAGACACAGTAACTCTAATTTTAACCTGCATGTCAGACAGCTTCTCAGGGCCTAATGGGGCAGGATGTACCTTCACCTCATCTGGCAAAATTAGAATTAAGAGCAAATGCAGCTATATATTTCCTGGTGGGAAAGAGATCCGGCCAGTTCTGTACGTGTGAACAGCAGTGGGCTGAGGGGAGGCACTTGCTGGATTGGTAGTGCTTCCTGCAGTCTAGACCAGCATAGTGGCCCGACCTAATGTCCCTCCCAAAGCTGAAAAAGTCTGGGTATAAATGGAGAGAAGGAAGAAGAGTCATGGAGGGTTAGGAAATAAACACATGGATTATGCAATCAAGGGAAATCCAATATTACATTAACACCTCGAAAGAAGCTCAGAGCAAAAGATGATGTTGGCTCTTAGCTGAATTATACCAGATGCCTGAAATGGCGGAGCCATATGTTTGCTGAAACCACTCTTGCTTTGGGGACCTGACAAGATCGAGTGGAAGCCTGCACGCCTGAGTGGACTTGTTCTGGGAGATATTTTCACCCAGTATGATGATGGACTGGGTAGGGATTACTGAGGGTCTAGTAATGTGTCTGCATCTTTTGACTTGTGAATCATTTTGCTGTACGGGTTCTGTGGCCAGAGACCAGAGGGTGAGCTGTGAGATGATAGAATAAAAAAATACGTGTTTGTCTCTGCTCCCGGTTCCTAGAACAGGGCTCCCGAACCATTTCCCAAGTGATAAGAGCACTAGAAGTATCTTTTGCTCTAATGTCGGGATTTTGGGGGGACAATTTTTGACTTAGGACTCCTGAACCCTTATAATTTCAGGGTGACAGGAATGTTTTTTGTTCTAATGAGACAACTCTGGGTGGGCTCTTGGATGACTCCTGGATGAGCATTGCTCACCAGAAAGACCAAGCCTTGATTAGAAGCTTGGAATGTTCCGCCCTGCTCCTTATTTCCTTGAGAAGGGAGAAGGCCTGAAAATGATATTGATGATTGATTGTAATTGCGTAAGGGGGGCCTCCATAAAGTCCCCCAAGTATGAGGTTCAGAGGGCTTCCAGGTTGGCGAACATGTGGAAATTGGGGACAGTGGCATTCCTGGAGAGGGCGTGGAAGCTCTGGGCCACTTTCCACACATCTTGCCCCAGGCGCCTCTTCCATCTGACTGTTCATCTGCGTCCTTATCATACACTTCAATAAACTGGTAAACGTGGTTCCCTGGGTTCTATGAGCCACTCAAGCAAAGTAATTGGACCCGAGGAGGGGGCTCTGGGACCCTCTGATGTATAGCCCTAACAACCCCTACTTGCCATTGGTATCTGAAGTGGTGGCAGAGGGGACAGTCTTGCAAGAGTCAACCCTTGACCTGTGAGATCTCACACTATCAGATAGTGTCAGTATTTTTAAAAAATATATTTATTTATTTGAGAGAGAGAGAGAGAGAGAGAGAGGCAGACTCCCCACTGAGCAGGGAGCCTGATGCGGGGCTCCATCCCAGGACCCCGGGATCATGACCTGAGCTTAACTGACTGAGCCACCTGGGTGCCCTAATAGTGTCAGTATTGAGTTGAATCTTCAGTCACGCTGCTGGCAGCTGAAAATTATTTGTGGGTATGAGGGGAGCCCCTTCCCCACCCACCCCCACGACGCATTGGAATTGTGTCCAGAACCAAAGTAATAGTTAATGAGAGTTTTTTAAAAAAGCATATGTGGTGCCAAATTGTAAATATTGCTTTGCAATATTTTTTCATTTTACACTGTATCTTTGAGTTCACTCCATGTCAGCGCACATAGAGATGTACATATAAAGTGTTTTAGAAGATGTGTGTCAAATGGTGGTTACCTCTAGGGAAGACATTAGGTTTGGGGATAGTTGAAAGGGAACTTTACTTTAAAAAAGTTTTTTTTTTTTTAGTTTAAGTCATCTCTACCCCTAATGTGGGGCTCAAACTCACAACCCCGAGATCAAGAGTCCCATGTTCCTCGGACCCAGCCAGCCAGGTGCCCTGGGAACTTTGACTTCATTCTTTTGTTTCTCTTCTTCTTCTTCTTCTTCTTTTTTTAAAATATTTTATTTATTTATACATGAGAAACACACACAGAGAGAGATAGAGTCACAGGCAGAGGGAGAAGCAGGCTCCATGCAGGGAGCCCCATGTGGGACTCGATCCTGGGTCTCCAGGATCACGCCCTGGGCCAAAGGCAGGTGCTCTACCACTGAGCCATCCAGGCATCCCTCGTCTTCTTTTTTTATAACATTCGATTCATGTATTATCTGTGCAATTAATAATAAATTTATATTTAAAGACTCACACTCTAAAAGGCTGATTTATTCCATATCCCCAAACTGTTGTCCATATGTTTCGCATCTGCTTTCATTGTATTCATTCTTTCACTCCATTATTACTGAGCACCTGCTGAATGAATGGCCTTGTGTTAGACACAAAGGGTATATAAGAAATTGAAAGTATGATTTGGTTTCTGTTGATTAACAGCTTTAAATCTGTGTAGGAGAATTGCAGGGCAATTCCTCCCTCGAAGTAATAAAATTGGTGTATGATGGAGAAAATGAGACATTAAAAATAATATTTTAGGGGCACCTGGTTAAGCATCTGCCTTCAGCTCAGGTCATGATCCCGGGGTCCTGGGATCGAGCCCCGCATCAGGCTCCCTGCTCAATGGGTAGTCCACCTCTCCCTGTCCCTCTGCCCCTCCCCCTGCTTGCACTTGTTCTGTGTCAAATAAATAAATAAAATCTTCAAAAAATATTTTAAGGGCAAAATATTTACCAGGCCCAAAGCAGGGAGGTAAGAAACAGACGGTAACTTAACAGAAGAGTTACAAGCTAAAGAGCGGATGTGTTGGTCAGAAGGGGAGCAGTCCGCACGAGACCCAGGGAAACCGAAACTAGAAAAAGAGTTGGCAAGGCCCACCCAGTGCCGTCACTTCTGAGGGCCTCACCCAGCTTCTTGAAATGTCTGGGTCACCTGTCAGATGTGTGTCTGAATCCCCACGTCCTGCCCTGCCCCACGAGTGGAGCAGGTGGAGGCAGAGCCCCTACCGGGTTGTAGAGCTAGAGAAGCTTAGTGGGGGAAAAGCAAAGGAGCAAGTCCAGGGTGAAAGCCGTTGGGGAGAGGCTGCAGGTGAAGCCTCAAGAAGACCAAAGGCAAATGTCAAAACAGAGGGTCAGACGCCAGACCTCAAATGGATGCAAAGCTGAGTCATGCAGCTGAGAGTTTACTGTCAGCCCTTAAGACACAGTCAGGTGAGGCTAAGTCATATATATACATACATATGTCCAGTGCAATGGGATCCAACAATCTTGGATCAATCTTGGGGTGGATTATTCTTGGGGCACTAGGTATGTGAGGCTGTTTTAAAGGCAGTTTATTCGGGGCAGACAGTTGATGCCTGCAGTGGAGGTGAACGTAGCACGCTACCATTGCTTGCTGTCTTTGGACATTAGAGCCGTCCAGCTAAGCCCTTTGCTCTGGTTCTATGGTCACTTAGCAACCTTCTCATTCAAATGTGGCCCCTCTCATAGATCCGCCCCGGGGGAGCATAATGGGCTGGCTAGCCCACATAAATAGTCCTTCTCTCTTGGCCTCTATTTCTCATTGTAATGTTTTTTCAAAGCAAAATATATCTCATAATGTTCTCTTATTACAGAAGTAATAGATGCTATTTATGGAAAATACAGACAAGCAAGAGGAGAGCATAAAGTTCACCTGTAAACCCCATAACCCAGGACAACCACAGTTAGTACTTTTGTGATTTTGTGTTAGTACTTCTGTGATTAGTTGGGATCACAGAATATGTACATTTATCTACAATAGATATCCATATGATCATATATGGATATTTACCTTTGGTATTCTTTCTTTTTCCTTTTTTGTTTGAAACTTCTTCAATTATGCAAAAGATAGTGAGTCCATTTTCATAAAGTTTTTAGCACAATATAGAACAATATAGGGTAAAATGTGAAAGACTCCAGAAGCAATTCATAGTAAATAGCTTCACATTTATCCTTGCAGTTGTTTTCCTCTGAATTTAGAGATCTGCATTACATACTATTAAAATAGAAAACCTCAGATCCCTCTATCACACTTACTAGTAACAGCTTATTTTTACTACAGATTCTATCATGAACATCTTGTGATGTCAATAAATACAATTTACATGATTTTTTAAATGGCCGCACAGTATTCCATTGTATGAATGTACCATGATTTATTGAACTAATATCCTACTATTGAACATTTAGGTCATTTTCAACCTTTTCCTGTTACACACAGGGCTTCAGTAAATATCCTCCTGTGTATACACCATTGTGCACATGAGTGATCATTTTCTTGGAATACATTTTCAGGAGTATAATTTTGGAGTCCAACAGTGTGAACCTTTGGAGGTCCAATTGCCCTCCACAAAGGACATGGCAATCTACACACCCAGCACCCAGAGTATGAGGGTACTCATTTTCTTCGATCCTTGCCTACACTGAGTATTTTTAATCTTTTTAAACTTTGCCAATCTATAGGCACAACAGGGTAGATCACTGTTGGCTTTCATTAGCATTTAAAATTGTTCCTGGAGTTTATTTATTTAACAGATAAAAATCAGGACCAACTATGTGCTGAACACTGTATTAGGTACTCGAGATATGATGGTGAACAAAAATGGCCACAGATACTGATCTTAATGGAGCTTACAGTTGAATGAAAGACACAGACATTAATCAAAGGATGCCAGAAATAAACACACCTGTGATAAGAGTCATGAAGGAGAGGTACAAAGAGCTTGGCAAACACAAAACAGGGGACTTGGGCCATCAGGGAAGGCTTCCCAGAGGAAGTGACGGTTAGGTTGGTAACTGAAGGGAGAATTGGAGTCATCAAGTGAAGTAAGGAAGTATTCCACTGTGAAAACAATATATGCAAAGATCATGTGGTGGGAGAGAGCATGGTGAGGCACTGAAAAGCAGTCAGTGGACTTGGAGCACAAAGAATGAAGGACAGGTTCAGAGAGGTAGGCAGGAGCTAGGACATTCAGGCTGGTCAAGTGGGTTAAGGATTTTGGTCTTTATCTGAAGTGCAAAGGGAAATCATTGATGAATTTAAAGCAGGAGGTTGACATGATCAGATCTGCAGCGTGGAAAGATCACTGTGACTCCAGTGCAGAGTCAAGATTGGCAGGGAACAGGAGTAGATGCAGGTAGGCCATCTGAGAGGGCAGTAGTTGAGATGAATAATAATGGTGGTGGCTTGGAGCAGTGTGGCAGTTTTGTATACAAAAAGTAATGCAGGGGATCCCTGGGTGGCTCAGCAGTTTAGCACTGCCATCGGCCCCGGGGTGCAATCCTGGGGTCCCAATATCAAGTCCCACGTCGGGCTCCTGGCATGGAGCCTGCTTCTCCCTCTGCCTGTGTCTCTGCTTCTCTCTCTCTCTCTCTCTCTGTCTCTCATGAATAAATTAATAAAATCTTAAAAGAAAAAAAAAGAGTAATGCATAGGTATAAACTCTGGTAGCATCAGAACAGATACTATGGAACCAAGAATTAAGCCAACGCTCAATCATCCCCGAGTCCTGGCTTATATCCATCTGGAATCTCTCTCTTGAATCTCTTCCACAAACCCTGTTCCAGCTCAGACCTCATCGTCTCCTGCACAGTCACTTCTGTGGTCCCCAGTCTCACTACCTCCCGTTTCTTTTTTTTTTTTTAATTTTTTATTTATTTATGATAGTCACACAGAGAGAGAGAGAGAGAGAGAGAGAGAGAGAGAGAGAGAGAGAGAGGCAGAGACACAGGCAGAGGGAGAAGCAGGCTCCATGCACCGGGAGCCCGACGTGGGATTCGATCCCGGGTCTCCAGGATCGCGCCCTGGGCCAAAGGCAGGCGCCAAACTGCTGCGCCACCCAGGGATCCCTCCCGTTTCTTTTCTGCACCTGTCACCACAAGATTTTTCTTAGTAATGCCTTTATTGGGATATAATTCACATATCATACGATTTTCCTTTTCAAAAGGTACAATTTAGTGACTTTTAGCACTTCATGGATACGTGCAACCATTGTCACCATCTAATTTTAGAACATTTTCTTCACCTCCAAAAGAAACCCCATAGCCATCGGCAGTCGCTCCCCATCCCCTTCCAACCTTTCAAGCTCTAGGCAAATACAAATCTCCTCTCTGTCTCTATAGATTTCCCTACTCTGGATACTTAGTAAAATTAGAATTGTATAACATATGGTCTTTGGGGACTAGCTTCTTTCACTTGGCATCGAGTTTGCAAGGTTAATCCTGTTGCAACATGCATCAGAACTTCATTCCTTTTCAAGGAAGAATAATGTTCCATCGTATAGACATACCACATGTTATTTCTCCATCAGTCCATTGATGGACATTTGGATTGTTTACACTTTTTGGTCATTAGGATGAAGCCTACTTTGTGCTTTCGCATACAAGTTTTTGGGTAGACAAATGTTTTCATTTCTTTTGGATCATTCTCTGGATCATATGATAACTATGCTTAACATTTTAGGAACTGCCAGCCTGCTTTCCAAAGCAGCTGCATCCTTATACTGTACAACCAGGTGTGAAGGAGGGTTCCAATTTCTTGCCAACACTTGCTTTGTATGTCATTTTTATTGTAGCTGTCCTAGTACATGTGAAGTGGGGGTTTCTCATGGCTTCGATTTACATTTCTCTGAAGGCTAGTGATGTTGAGCATCTTTTCACAAACTTATTGGCCATCTGTCTATCTTCTTTGGAGAAATGTATATTCAGATCACCTACCTATTTTTTTGCCTTTTATTTTTTTATTGAGGCATAATTGATATATGATATTACTATATACCAGGATTGTTCTAAGCATTTTGCAAAATTTAAATATATTTAGGGGCGCCGGGGTGGCTCAGTTGGATAAGCACCCAACTCTTGATTTCGGCTCAGGTCATGATCTCAGGGTCATGAGATGAAACCCTGTGTCGGGCTCCATGCTCAGTGGGAATCTTCTTGAGATTCTCTCCCTCTCCGTCTTCCTCTACCCCTTCTTCCTTTCCCATGCTCTAAATAAATAAATAAATAAATAAATAAATTTAATCTTCATAAGAGTCCCATAAAATAGGTATTGTTACTATTGTGATCTGAATTCTGCAGGGAAAGAAGAGGTTAAGCATTTTTCCTAGAATCACATGGCTAGTAAGACACATGCTGCAATCTAAACCTACATTTAAACAATTGATTCAAGCCAAGAGAAATTTGGTGGGCCCAGCTGTCATTGTCTTGTGCCTCATGCCATGAATTTTGCAAGTCCAGTTCACCACACGATGTGCTGGAGACAGCAATAAAGATTAATTTTATCTGTGCTCATGCCTTTAATCAGGAGCAGTTTATGAATCATTTAGAAGAGATTGATCTCAAGTATGGAGATTTACTGAGCTGCCATCTCCAATCAAGGGCTTTTGGAATAAGAGTTCCCAAATCCAATTTGTTAGCCCTCTAGTGATGCGCAAGATTATATTTTCGCATAGATGTGACAAGACATCTAAACACATTGGACTTGAAACTGCAGGGGACAAACAAGAGCTCCGTTGATTTGTTCAAGGAAATGTAGACTCCAGCTGGACATGCGGATTGGGCAGATGGTGACAGGAAGCCGCTCATTTTCCATTATCAAGCTATCTTGAGTTCAATGCATTCATGGATTTTGAAGTATGCTGCACTCCATTTGGTGGAAAATAAGTCAGTTTGTGTGAGGATCTTCTTCCCGGGAGGCAGGGGGATGGGTGCAGAGGAGAGTTTGACTGCAGGATCCTGAGAACCCAGGACTGGAGGAGGGAGTCTCTTACCTTAGGCTGGACACACAGAGCCAGCAATCTGTGTGCCAAAAAGGCCAGAGCAATGACAGCAGGGATCAGAGCCAACTTCCAGGCCTCGACCATGCTTGGCAGGCACTGAGCACACTTGATTGTCCTGTGTTTTGTGCAGCAGCCTTGACAGGATGCAGAGGTCCCAGCTGAATTGATGGCACAGGGGTGGGATGGCCAGAAGAGGTTGCTAGCTTTTGTTTTCTCTAGTATTAACAGTTTTAGTGAGCGATAATTCACATACCACACAGCTCATCTGCCTTTTATGTTTTGATGAATACAGGCAGTCTTTAATTTTCATAAACAAAATATAATTTAAAAGACATTTTTATGATTGCCTCGAGAATACAGATATTAGGTTGTCATTTATTTATGTATACCCTGCCTATTGCTAAATTATTAGACCCACTACTAATGTGTGTCAGCATTCAGCTCAGTCAACTGGAATCTGCCAAGAATTTTGCAGGTAAACATTATCCCACCTTCTCCAGTTGGATAGCCAATCTCTAGACAAGGTTAGGGTCTTCCTGATGCAGCTGAAATTGTGTTCTCTCTTTCTCTCTCTCTAAGATTTTATATCTATATTTGACAGAGAGAGAGAGAAAGAGAGAGAGAGAGGGAGAGAGAGAGAGTGAATCTCTGGACCCTGGGATCATGACCTGAGCTGAAGGCAGATGCTTCACTGACTGACCGACCCACCCAGGTGCCCTGTGTTTTCTTTCTTAAAACTGCTACAACTGAAGCCCAGCATGGTCTGTCTCTGGAGTCAGCATGAGACACGCCCAGATTGAATAGCTTCTACTTTTCCACTTTGTTTTGGTAAATATCAGTGTTCTATTCCTATCAAACCAATGGAAATTGATCAATGGCCAATAATAGGCCTATAAATGTGCACTTTTGAATAATACAGTTGACTTAACTTTTTCTAGATGCTTTTTAAAAAAGATTTTATTTATCTCTTCATGAGAGACACAGAGAGGCAGAGACACAGGCAGAGGGAGAAGCAGGCTCCATGCAGGGAGCCCGATGCGGGACTCGATCCCGGGAGCGTGGTCTCACGCCCTGAGCCGAAGGCAGACGCTCAACCACTGAGCCACCCAGGCGTCCCTCCAGATGCTTTTGTATTACTGTCCCTGCAGTCCCTAGTATTGAATGGCCAATTAGCCATATTTCACTATTACAATCAATTTGTGTGGCTTGTAAATATCTGCATCTTTTATTATGTGACCTATGATGGAAAAAATGTGGATGCCCCTCCTTAAACAAACTTTACTGAAATTTCAGTGCTCTTGTCTGGATTTGTGATCAGAACTACATGGGAAGTCATTTAAACCTGTAATATCTGATAAGGGGCTTAGACAGCTAGTATTTTATCTCTTGTTTATCGAGGGCTAATCCATTTATTTTGGAAACCAATAGAGGAGGTGGTTGGTAGACATTCTTTTATGGAAGCTGAGAAGCTGAATCTCTGCTCTCACTTAGATGGAAGGTCAGAGGACCTCTGGAAGTGGGCCATGAAGCTACGTATAATGGAGCCCAGATCTTCCTCAGGAAGCAACTTTGGCTATTTGTCAGCATGTCAAAAAGTGCTTCACCGAGTCCCTGAGGTTCACAATATGAAGCATGTAATTAATCAATAACCTCAGTACTATTCTAGCTCTGGAGATAACACGTAGACCCCTTTGAGGAGTGGGGGTGGGGGCACACCATATGAAAGTGAGCTTCAGTAAAGGGTGTTTGTCTTCTGACCAGATCCCACCTGCACGTGAGGCATAATTATTTCAGCCTTACTTACTTCAGAGGTCTCTTCAAAGTTCCCATATCCTATGTCTCTGCAGGGAGAACCAAAGGTTCTAGAACCTATGCCCCCACCTCCCAGATACACATTCATGCTCACCTTCAGGGTTTTTTTAATAAATATTTTTATTTATTTATTCATGAGGGACACACAGAGAGAGGCTGAGACATAGGCAGAGGGAGTAGCAGGCTCTCTGTGGGGAGCCCCATGTGGGACTTGATCCCAGGACTCCAGGATCACGACCTGAGCCAAAGGCAGACGCGCAACCACTGAGCCACCCAGGCATCCTGCTCACCTTCAGTTTTTTATTCCAGCTCAAGGTGACTCATATTATTGGAGTCCACTCCTGAGCCTTTGTTGACTGCTTGGCATTTCTCAACCCATTTCTGGTTACTAGTGTTTGATTCTTAGACCTCATCCTGAGAAGATGATAACTTCTTTTGTCTCCTTCACTCAACCAACTTCTACTGCCATTGAGACCTCAACTTAATTATCACTACCTCTGAATGAATTATCTAAGTCTGAATTATATACTTCCCACTAGGTATTCCAGAACATTGGATTGTTCTCTTTATCATTTTGTATTAAAATAGCCTGTATGTCTTTTTTCTTTTCTTTTTTTTTGTATGTCTTTTTCTTTCTCCACACCCACCTAGAACGTAAATTCCATAATAGCACTTGTTCCCTGCTGCATCCCTGGTGTTATACACAGTGCCAGCAGGGCCCCATAAACCTGTACCAAATAAACAGATAAGTGAATTCATTCTACTGGCTTACTCACTCCTTGAAACCCTGGCTGTGTCCTTGATTTGAACCCTTAGCTGGAGATTGACACTATGAAATGTCTGATTTCTTTTTTTACTTTAAAGATTTTATTTTTATTTATTTGTCAGAGATGGATTTTTCAGAGAAAGAGAGAGAGCACAAGCAGGGGAAGCAGCAAGCAGAGGGAGAAGCCCGATGCTGAACTCTATCCCAGGACCCTGGGATCATGACCTGAGCCCAAGGCAGATGCTTAACCTACTGAGCCACCCAGGTGTCCTGAAGAGTCTGATTTTAAGTAACATGACTTCCCCATGAGTTGGCTCTGCTGAATTACCTGCAAATCAATATGCCCCAGGTGACTGAACCTACTTTATAAAGTTATTTAATATTGACCAATTGAGTACAGAAAATATGTGCTGAAGTCAATGGTTACAATTTTATCTTTTTTTAAAAACATATATTTATTTATTCATGAGAGACACAGAGAGAGGCAGAGACATAGGCAGAGGGAGAAGCAGGCTCCACGCAGGGAGCCCAATGCGGGACTCGATCCCAGGTCCCTGGGATCATGCCCTGAGCCAAAGGCAGATGCTCAACCGCTGAGCCACCCAGGTGTCCCTCATATTTTTTTTTAAAGATTTTATGTATTCGACACAGAGAGACAGCACAAGCAGGCAGAGAGAGAGGGAGAAGCTGGCCTCCTGCTGAGTAGCGAGCCCTGACGAGGGGCTCGATTCCAAGACCCCGGGATCATGACCTGAGCTGAAGGCAGATGCCTAACCAACTGAGCCACCCAGTAGCCCCTACAATTCCATCTCAATCACTTCTAATAGGGGCAAAGTACCATGCCTATCTTTTGAAATACCTCTTGACAGGTGATGATAGAATCATGTCACCAGCCTACTAAAAGTCCCCATGTCTATTTGCCGTGGTAGAGAAGAATATCGGGCCTGGTGATTGAAATGCGATTCAGATTATTGGAGTACAATTTTACAAAGAAGAAGTCAGGGGCAGCCCCGGTGGCGCAGCGGTTTAGCGCCGCCTGCAGCCCAGGGCGTGATCTTGGAGACCCTGGATCGAGTCCCACGTCAGGCTCTCTGCATGGAGCCTGCTTCTCCCTCTGCCTGTGTCTCTGCCTCTCTTTCTCTCCCTGCATCTCTATGAATAAATAAATAAAATCTTAAAAAATAAAAATAAATAAAAAGAAGAAGGCAGGCTCTTGGCAAGTGCTTTCTGACCTACTAAAATATTTGAAATAATTAGCAGAGAAGATGAGGTCAGAGGAATTACCCAGCCACCAAGAGAACTCACAGGATGGTAGTACCTTGGTGAATTTACTAAGATCCACAGTCTGTTCTTCACCTTTGCAACTTAAAATGCTTCAGTGTCTGGATAAACAAAATGTGCTATATATATGCAATGGAATATTATTCAGTCTGAACAAGGAAGGAAATTCTGACACATGCTACAACATGGATGAATCTTAAAGATGTTATGTTTACCTAGAGTTGTCACATTCTTAGGGATAGAAAGAGCAATGGTAGTTACCAAAGGCTGGGGGCAAAAGTGATGGGGAGTTATTATTTAAGAGGTATAGAGTTGCCATTTTGGAAATGAGAAAAGTTCTGGAGATGGATGGTGGTGATGGTTGCATAACAACGTGAATGACTTAAAATGCTAGTAAACTGTACACTTAAAAATTGGTTAGAATGGTAAATTTTATGTATATATTTCTATGACTAAAAAATAATAATAAAAACTTTGAAAACAAACAAAAAATAAAACACTTCAACCCAGGAAAACTAACTCATGATAGCCAAACTCACATTAATTAAAGCAGAATGCCAATTTACCAACCTACAAAAAACTCTAGGACACCAAGAGAAAAATAATAAAGAGGAATATTGATAGACTTTGACTATATAAATATTTTAAATCTCTTTACACAAAACTCCATCATAAAATGAATGACAAAGGATTAATATCTATGCTATATAAAGAGCTCATACGAATTAACAGGAAAATATGTGTTTCAATATAAAAATGGCAAAGGACATGAACAGAAAATTCATAAAAGAAAAAATACAGTTGGGTGACAACTGAACATTTCAGTCCTCTTTGTCATGTTAGTGGAATGCTGGAGCCTAATTGAGGGCTGGGGACCTCATACTGATAGCTTGAAATCAGTCATGGTGAGAGTATTTCCACCATGGAAATCAGCAAGTGCTACATATCAGAGTTTGGTTTTCTTCCTTGGAGAACAGGTTGTTAAACATTTACCAGCAAACTACTGTGCATATTCAGTCATTCTCTCTCATCTGCTTCCTTTCCAACTATGTTTAAACACTCTCAAGTCTTCTCTGCCATCTTTAAAGCAACCTGAATCCGTACTTCATCCTTCTCCAGCTGCCATACCATCTCTGTCTTCCTTCACAGTCAAACTTCTTCAAAGAATTGACTAGACTTGCTGAATCCATTTACTCATTTCCTAATTATTCTTCAATACACTTAAGCCATCTTTTTACCACCATCACACCCCTGAAACAGCTCTTGCTCCGCTCAATGACCTCTGTGAACCCTAAATTCTATGGAGAGTTTTCCCTTATCTTTCTAACCTCTTGGAGGTATTCAATTCTGTTAACCATTACTTTCTTGAAATCTTCTTGTCCTTGGGCTTCAGTGTGATACATAATCCTGGTTTTCCTTCAACCTTTTAAAGTTCCTCATTTTCAGTTCCCTTCTCAGATTCTTCTTTCCATTCCCCATGTATAAATGTTGGTGTTTTCGAGAGTAGTCTTGAGTCCTCTTCTCTTCTCTGTTCTCTCTTTAGGTAAGGTCATCCATTCGTGTGACTTTATTTTATTTTTTTAAAGATTTATTTATTTATTTGAGAGAGAGAGAGAGAGAGAGAGAGAGAGAGAAAATGAGTAGGGGATGGGCAGAGGGAGAGAAAGAGGGGAAGCAGACTCCCTGACAAGCAGGAAGCCCAAAGTGAGGCTGGATCTCAGGATTCTGAGATCATGACCTAAGCCAAAACCAAGAGTTGGATGCCCAGCAATAAATAGCTCCTTAATTGTTATTATTACAGTTTTATTTTTGTGTTTATGTGTATGGTTATTTGATTATTATCTGTTTTCTCCACTAGACCATAAACTCCAAGGATTAAGTCTGCTTTTTGCTCATCATTGACCTCCAGGATCTAGTCTAAGACTTGGCACACAATAGGTACATAATTAATATTTGTGGGATTAATAAACCACTTAGTGATTTTTGTGTATAGGAAATTCATAAAGCCAGGCTAGCTAGTATTTCTCCTTTAATTTATTTATTTGAGATTTTAAAGATTTTATTTATTTGAGAGTGTGAGAGAGAGCAAGAGAGAGCATGAGCAGGGGAGAAATGCAGAGGCAGAGGGAGAAGCAGACTCCCTGCTGAGCAGGGAGCCCAAGGTGGGGCTCGATCCCAGGACCCTGAGATCATGACCTGAGCAGAAGGCAGATGCTTAACCGACTGAGCTACCCAGACGCCTCCATTTCTCCTTTCATTAAGGCTTCTAGGAAGCTAAGAATCATATTTAAAGCTTAATCACAGTAATCATATCAGCCCACTATAAATAATGTATTTGAATTATCTCTTTTAATCTTGATGTTCTATTCCTAGTTTATTGACCCATAAAATCTGTTTTGGAATAAGATGCTATGTGTTGTGTTCATGTGTGTGCACACGTACACACATGCATGTGAACATATATGTGGATACAAAGATAAATCAGTACCTAAGTGCAAAGTGTTGAGAGATTGAGACAAATGAAGGCCTTGTCGTTTTTTGTTTTTTGTTTTTTTAAGATTTATTTATTTATTTGAGAGAGAGCCCCATGCAGGGCTTGATCCCAGAATTGCAAGATCATGACCTCAGCTGAAATCAAGAATTGGACGCTTAACTGACTGAGCCACCCAGATGCCCCCCTTTTTTTAAGACAATCATGATGGTGATGGTGAAGCCAGGGTGAACCAACATGTCATTGCCATCTTTTTTCCAGCTCTGTCTTTTTTTTTCTTTCTTTTTTTTTTTTAATTTTTATTTATTTATGATGGTCACAGAGAGAGAGAGAGAGAGAGAGAGAGAGAGAGAGAGAGAGAGGCAGAGACACAGGCAAAGGGAGAAGCAGGCTCCATGCACCGGGAGCCCGACGTGGGATTCGATCCAGGGTCTTCAGGATCGCGCCCTGGGCCAAAGGCAGGCGCTAAACCGCTGCGCCACCCAGGGATCCCTGTCTTTTTTTTTTTTTTTTTTCAAACTCTATCCCCAACATGGAGCTCCAAGGTCATGCTCTACCAACTGAGGCAGCCAGGCACCCCTTTGTCTCATATTTCAAAACTTTCACAGTGCTTGTGGTTCATCTGTAGACTGTAAGGGCACAGGGTAGAGCCCTTGTTTCTCTAGATTCTGTAGCATGACTAGGGTCTGTTGATTAATATCATTCAAATCACAGAACTTCTTGTCTTTTTTTCCTTTTTAAATTTATTTATTTGAGAGAAGAGCAAGCGAGTGAGCATAAGCTGGGAGGAGGAGCAGAGGGAGAGAGAGAAGCGGACTCCTCACTCAGTGGGGACCCCAACATGGGGCTGGATCTCAAGACCCTGAGACCATGACCCAAGCCAAAGGCAGAAACCCAACCAACTGAGCCACCCAGGTACCCCAAACTTATTGTTTAAAAATTTTTAAAAAGATTTTTGTTTTAGGAGTGCCTGAATGGCTCAGTGGTTGAGCTTCTGCCTTCTCTCAGGGCGTGATCCCAGGGTCCTGGGAATGAATCCTGCATCGGGCTCTGCACAGGGAGCCTGCTTCCCCCTCTGCCTATGTCTCTGCCTCTTTCTCTGTGTCTCTCATGAATAAATAAATAAAATATTTTTTAAAAAAGATTTTGTTTTAAAGTAATCTCTATACTTAATGTGGGACTCGAACTCACAACCCCGAGACCAAGAGTCTCCCACACTCCACCAACTGAGCCAGCCAGGGGCCCCTTGTCTTTTTAAACCATTTTTTTTACCTTATGAAACGTAACACACTCTAGAAGAGTTCCTAAAGCATAGTCAGCAAAAATCATTATTTATAAAGCAAATAGTCATGTGACCACCACCAGGTTAAGAAATAAAGTATTGGTATTTATTGTCTATGGTGCGTGTTGGACACTGCCTTATGGCACATCTGGTACTTACTACTTGACTTTAAGTGCATACATAGCTAATCTCCTCAGTTAAGACAGTTCCCGAGAACAGAAATCATACCTTATATTTCTTTAGACCTCCCACAGTGCCGAGTACAGTGAGTGTCCTAGATATAGTAGGTGTGCAATGCATTTTACAGGATTATGCATCTTGGCTTAACTCTGTGACTCTAGGAAGATCACTGAGGAGTAACTGTTTGAGGACATACAAAACCATATAATTTGTCCAAATCTGTGTATACAGATTGGGATATAAGGATAACTAATATATTATGATGTGGGCCGTCAGCCCAGCCTTCTCTTGAGTTCTGGCTCTTGTCCAATGTATGAAGCCAGCCTGGAACTATTGGAGTAGCCTCCTAACTGGCCTTCAGGTCTCTTATCTTTTTTTAAAGATTTATTTATTTATTTATTTATTTATTTATTTATTTATTTATTTATTCATGAGGGACAGAGAGAGAGAGGCAGAGACACAGGCAGAGGGAGAAGCAGGCTCCTTGCAGGGAGCCTGACATGGGACCTGATCCCAGGACCCCAGGACCACGACCTGAGCTGAAGGCAGATGCTCAACCGCTGAGCCACCCAGGCATCCCCAGGTCTCTCCTCTTGCCCTCATTCAGTCTGTTCTTCATGTAGTGACTCAAGTGACCTGTGTGGACACAGATCTCACTGTGTCATGCCACTGCTCAATAACCATTCATGCAGTGGTTCTCCAGCTGTGATGTACCTCAGGACCACCTGAGAAGCTTGTTACAAACTAGTACTTTTCCCATGCAGAGTCTGATTCAGCAGGTCCAAGGGTGGCCCCTTTTAATGCTGACTCTGTTTCCTCCCTGCCACTCCACTCTCATGTCACTGTCACCATCATTTCTTGCTGCAACAGTGTTCTGATTCCCAAGTTCCAACTGCATTAATCACTCCCTGCTCCAATGTTTTCCCCAAGCTGGAGCCAGACTGACCTTCCAGAATTGCAAGTATGTTCATATCACTCCCTTGGTCAAAACCATTCGGTGGCTCCTCACCATCTAAGGGACAGTTTCTCTAGCTGGCGCAGGTGGCACAGCATTTAGATGTCGTGGTATTCTTTCCAGAATGCCCTGAAATAATTGATATATTAAATCGCACCATATGAAATAAAAAAAAACACTTTTCAAAAGAATACTTCTGCTAGCAGAAAATACATCCACATTATGTGTGTGCAATAGGAAATCACAGCCACAAGCACAGATGTCCATGAAAAAATAAACTGTTGAATTAAGCATGATCAATACTGGGATCGTCTGTTTAATATTCATTTGCTTCTTGTTCATTCATTTTGTTGCTTGCTAGCAGATAAGCAGGAGCATCTGTCAAAGATTTAGGAAAAAAATTATGCTTACAAAAAGTTAAAATAGAGAAATTTCTACCCATTATCTGATTTTTTTCACTCTGAGCATCCATCCCATTTGTGGTGGGCATGTTTCCAGACTGAGCAGGCATTGTCTTTGGAGAGCCCAACTTGGGAACTCCTACTACAGAGCATGAAGTCTAAACTCTTTGGCATGACCGATATGATGCTTCCAGATCTGACCCCATCTTTTCTTCTAGCCTCATTTATAGACACTGCCCCCACTCGCCCTGGCCAAGACTTGGAATTCCTTAAATGTTCTTTTTCCCCGTAATTTTACAAATACCATTCTTCTACTGCCTCCCCTCCCACCCTGCCCCCTCGATGACCAGATAAACTACCGCTCATTCTTCAAGACTCCACCCAGTCACTCTTCTTTCATGTGCCTTTCTTCACCTCTCTGGGTCTCTCTCTCCCCAAGCTCTTGCTTCTGCTTGATAACATCACTTATCACGCCACTGCTTGTTCATGGAGCTATGTGGCAACTGGCCTGGGAACTCCCTCAGGTGGCAGTAGGGATTCTTGTTGCTCATTTTTTTCTTGAGTTCCCTGGCACTTGGCACAGTGGCTGATGTGCAGCGGTGACTTGGTGCATATTTGTGGGATGAATGAGTTAAATTGCAAAGGAAGTGAAGTTTATTTTTAGAATCTTCCAGTTCCCTACAGGGGTGCCATCTGCACCTTTTTTGGCACCCCTTCCCCAATCTAATGCACTCTGTAACCTTATGCTGTCCATGTAGAAATCCACCAGGATCTGCCATCATTGCTAGAGTCCAGGCTTCAAGCCTTTCTCTGGCCTTACCAGTCCTATGTCCCATCCCTCCATGGGCTAGATTTCAGATGAGCCAGTGGTTCTTGCACTTTGGCATTAAGTTCAAACACAGGTTGCTGGGTCCCAGGCTTCCAGGGTCTGATTCAGCAGGTGTTGGGTAGGGGCTAGGAATTTGCATTACTACTAACTTCCCAGGTGGTGCTGCTAGACAAAGACCACATTTTGAGAACCACTGGGATAAATTAATGTAAAACCAGGGGCAGCAGGTAATAATGCACAAAGGAACCCTAACTTCATCTTGACTCAGCCCCGTAACTGAGCTTCTGATTCCGTTGGCACTATCTGGATTTCTTTAATTCCAGAACATTTTCCCTCTGCTTTGTCTTGTCCTCCTCCTCCAACCTTCTGATTTTTTTCAGCTGGGTCTCTAGTTTCTTTGCTTTAGCCTACTACTATCTTTCTCCTTCTCCTTTCCTAAAGCCACCATTTCAGGACAAAGGCTTTCCTGAGCCCTTAGCTCCATTTCATTGCCCTCTTTCCCCTCCCCGTTCCCCCATTCAGTCTTAGCAATCCCCCTAGCCCAGCAGTGAGTGAGCTTTCCAAAGCTTGGCTCCAATTAGGGTCCACTCTCATCAAGCTATTCCCCTCCACCACCAGTCTGGCTCCACAAACAACATTAGCATGCTAATGACAGTCACCTGCTGGCCCTGGGAAATCCGTTGCGCTCCAGCTTTCTCAAGGACAGTGGAAACACTGAAAACAGCACGTTTGAATGCTTCCGTTTATTCATTCACTCAACAAACACTGACTGAGCACCTGCCAGACACTGCCCTGGGCCCAAGGGATCCTGCCAGGCCCCATGGAACATGAGCATGTATGCATGGCATGCCTGAGAGTTTATGATGCCTCTTCAGGAAGGGGATCTTTTGTTCCACTCATCAATAGGGACAGACATTCAAGGAAGGAACTGACCACTCATGGGCCCCTCTTGCCTCGGTTTCCCTGCCTGCCCTGTGCCTGGACAGGTAACCCAGGACCAAAGATTGGGAGACACCAACCCAGGGAGTTTCCAAACCTCTTTGTTGAAATAAGCATTGTAATCCACACCTCTCAGCTATTGGCCCATTATATTGAGTGAGGCAAGGTATGTAAAGCCCAGAACACAGTGAGCTAAAACCTCTCTGCACATCTACACACCCATGCTGACAGACACACAGTGACACACAATGACACAAACACCGACACGCACATATTGACACACACACACCAACACACAATGCTGGCATACACACCCTTTATACACACACCAACACACACTGAAAACACACTGACACACACATCAACACAGACACAGATGCACACTGAAACATACACACTGGCAGACACACACCAGTGTGAGTAAACACATGCCAACACACACATCGACAGATACTGAAACACGCAGACACATAGCTGACACACACACTGATACATGCAAATACACACCTACTCACACATCAATATGGATCGACCTACAGCCCACGGAGACCAGGATGCCCAGGCCCCAGCAAGTGCTTGCAGCCGCAGGTAGCAGGTCTCAGAGGGACCAAAGGGTTGCTGGAGACTTGAGTTACAAACTTGGTTCCAGTCTGGCAGTCCAGATTTTTGGAGGAGGGGGCCTCTGAGGTTCTGAGGGTCCCCAGGGACAGGCGGGTAGAGTGGGTCACATGGCCAGGGAACTAAGGATTTCGAGCCAAGGTACCTCCTCTGAAGGGCTGAAAAATGTACGGAGCTTTGGTCAGCGCAGAGTGCTAAGGCCAGGGGTGGGGGTGGTGTTGGGGGAATGGGAGGGGCAGTGGTGGACAGTGGATCCCGGAGAGCAGGTAGGATTCCCAGGAAGCCCAGCTGCACCAGGCCCTCCTCCCTGCTGGGCTCGGCTCACCGAAGCTCTGGGTATCAGCTCTACAGCTCTAACCTAACCTCTGGCTTCCAGATACGCCCCTCTGGTCCTGCCACCAACAAAGTCTCATGTCCAGATCATTTAGTGACCTCGGGCCCTTCTCCATCGTCCACCGCACTGCAGCCTTTGCCGGAGAAGACCTGTCTCCCTCCCAGACACCCAGCCAGAACGGCCAGTCACCTCTGACTTCCCGCCCCCATCCGGCCAGGGCCCAGCCTTACCACGCGGTTCCTCTTATACAGCGCTGGTCCCACGTGTCGCTGCCACCCCAATCCAGGGCTCGGCGCCGCCCCCAGGCCCTGCCCCAGCACCCTGGCGGGCCTCAGAGACTACAGTCGCCCCTTTTCCTTGCCGTCACCATCTGCCCCGAGGGCCCGCGCTGTCTGCTGAACTCCCCTGTACTGGTCGCTGATCGTTCTCCTTGGTCTCTAGAGCAATGACGGCACCTTCAATACTTGGCTCCTCGCGACTGTCCCAACTACTACCCCCTCATTGTGTCTCTTCTGTACCTGCGCGCCCCCTCCCATCCAAATCCCCAGTCCTCCTGCTCAGGAAACGCTTAATTGGGCGCTTCCTGGGTGCCAGACCCCGGACTAGGCACTGGGGATGCATTTTCCGGAGTCCTTCTTCTCAAGGTGCACATCGCACATAGGCAGCTCTCTGAGACAGTGTGAAGCACTATCCCGGCAGGTGGAACCTAGTGCCAGGGAAGCACTTCCTGTGGCCACCCCATTTCCCTGCCTTCCCTCTTTCTCCCCAGGCCTGGGCTTCTGCGACGGGGTGCCTTTTCTCTCCCGGGTTCCTGTTTTTCTCCTTTCCTCCCTCCTGCCTCCCCCTCCGCCGCTCGCGCCTTTGGGGCTGCGGCCGGGCCAGCTGCCCCGCCCCAGCCGGGCCACCTCGCTGTCCGGGCTTCTGTCCGCGGGCCTGCCTCCCGCTGCGGTCCCGGGTTCCACTGGAGGTTCTGGCGCCTCTCCGAGACCAGGGCACCAGCCCTACCGAGGAGTGGAGCGCAGCGTCCGCCCGCTAGGGCCTGGGGCAAGGCAGTCGACCAGGGTTCCCTAGTCCCAGGGAGCTGGCACGGGGCCGCTCCCGGGACGGGGGACTGGGGTAGGGGGTCAGGGCCGGAGAGGATCCGCGGCGGCCGCTGGCCAGGAGGAAAGGGGTACCAGGCTGGCACAGCCTCTGCCTTCGGAGGCTCTTACTGCGCACCGCCGGCCGCCTTCTCCCCGGCTGAGCGAAGGTGAAGGGGAAATCCGGGCGGGACAGAGCCACCGGAGGCCGCTCCCCGTCACTCCCACGTCCCGCCCGACAGAGCTGGGGGCTTCACCCCTAAACTCCTCCTCTGAGACGCCCCGGCGACCTAGGCACTAGAAGGGGGTCGTGGTCAGGGCCCCGCTCACACACTGCGCTTCTGGGGCTTGGTGGGAAGAGGAGGCGCGGGGACCGTCCGTATTAAGTACCCAACAGTGGTGAGCTCGGCTCCACGAAATTACCGCCCACAGCATCCGAGGCTTGGAGACCCCGGGGCAGAAGGGGACCTCGAGGCCGCGGGCCTCGGACTCCGCACGTCACCGCTCAGTGGCGGGGCCGCAGTGCGGCTCCCCCCAGCTGCCCCCTGGTAAGCTCCACTGTGGAGCGGCAGGTGCCGCAGCCGCCCCACCACTCCCGCTCCAGCAGCACTCCGGGGCTGGGGGGGTGGGGTGGGAGGAGGTGTGGTGGAGCCTCAGGTCTCTGGCCGCTGGCGCTCCCATCGGAGCACCTTGAGATCTCGATGGAGAGGAAGAGGGGGTACAGGGGGCGGGGAAGAGGGGGAGGAGGATTGCGGAGCTCAGCAGCGGAGCTGTGCGCTGGAGGGGGAGGGGCAGGGGCAGGGGCTCTCTTCCAGCCTCAGGGGTCTGGGGACTCTGGGATGTAAGGCGAGAGCAGGGGGGTGTGACAATTCAGCAGAGGTCGGGACGTACCACGGAGCCCAGTGGCGGGGGGGGGCAGAGGACGTGGTCACCGAGGGGAGCCCCAGCCCCCCTTCGCACAGGCCTACAGCTGAGGTTGCAGGGAGAACTGGAACTGGGCTCGCCGCAGGGGGAAGCGGCGCGTGAAATCCGCCCCCCACCCCGAACCCCACTTCCGAGGGAGTGGGTTGATAGAGGGGAGGTTGGGGTTGGAGCAGCGGCGCGGGGGCCCCTCCCTCGCACCTCCCCCCACCGGACTTGGTCGCGCCCGAAGTGTAACACTTTCTCTTTGTCGGAGGAGCTTCGCTGTTTCTTGTGCTGTACCTCCGGTTGCGGCGGCACCCGTGGCAGCCCTGGCGGACGCAGGAGCGATGGCAGCGACCGACATAGCTCGCCAGGTGGTGAGTGCGGGGCTGGGGTGCCGGCGCGGCGCCGGGGGCCGGGGGCCCGGGAAGGGCGGAGGAGACCTGGCCGCCGCCGCGGCCCCGGCGAGGAGGGCAGTGGGCAGCATCCAGGAGCCACGGCGCGGCGGGACTTCTCCCCCGGGGTCAGCGGCTCACTCCCCCGTCCTGTCCCCGAGATCGGTGGTGGCGGGCGGCCGGGGGCCCCGGGCGAGGCTGCGGGCGGGCAGCTGAACTTCCATTGCCCAAGAGCTGCAGTGAGCGCCGCTGCCTCCCTCGCTGCAGCTGCCGCCGCCGCGCCGCTGGGGCGTTGCCGAATGAATGGCCGCAAGAGCCGCCGAGCCCTCGGGGTCCCTGGCCCCCTGGTCTTGCTTTCTCCGGCCGTGGGGCCGCGCCCCTGCGCCCAGCCGCCCCCCACCCGGGCCTCCTGCGGAAGAGGGGCGCCGGGCTGGGGTGAGCCTGGGGCAGGAGGCGGTGAGTGGCGAGGGGGGCGGGGAGGTGACTGGCTGGGGTAGGGTTTCTCCATATGCATTACATATGTGACTGCGTCTGTGTGTGTGTATCACCGTGTGCGTATGAGTGCACGCGCGCGCACTCGTGCCTCCGGGGCGGGTGGCGGCGCCCGGCTTGTCCGTGACCCTGCAGGAGTCCGTCTGTTTCCCCGTGTGCGCTCACCTCCGTGACGTGTGTCCGTGTGTCCCGACTCCTCTCTGCTGGGCTGGGTGCCTCTGGGTCCCGAGTGTGCGCGCGTGTGGCGGAGTGTGTGTGTGTGTGTGTGTGTGCGCGCGCGTGCAGCTCGTTGGCCTGTAGGTGGCTGGCTGCGTAGTTTGGCATGTTTCTGGAAGCCTTGACCGGGGTTTTGCGGGCCTCTGGGGGTCTGTCTCCGGTGCGTGTCCAGTGTAACCCGGCTTGTTCGCCAAGGCCGGGGTGCTGGCTTCTTTCTGTGGGGACTCAGGAACATAAGTGTGAGGCTTGCTGAAGCGGTGCCGTCTCTCTTTTTGTTGGCAGCAGACTCTGGAAAAAAAAAAATCTTCTTTTAAAGAACTGAAGTTTTCCAGCCTAGAATGTTCAGAGAAATCATACTGAAGTGACCTGAGGCTCCATATTTATTTTGGTTTTTTTTTTAGACCAGAAGTTTGGTTGTAAAGGGAGGGGATGATTCCGTCTAGGGGGACGATCTGTCTTTCTTTTCATCCATGGGTATCTGGGATCTTCAGAAGCCCACAATTATCCACACTCTCTGATGAGGGAGAGTGAAGTAGGGGTAGGTGAGCCCCATAGCACCAAATCCTACTGGATGAAAATCTCCGAACCACATGCACACACAAGTTTTTAAACCATTGGTTTACTTTTTTAGGGAAACAGTCTATGCACTGAGATTCCAGTGCCAAAAAAAAAAAAAAAAAAAAAGGAAAAAAAAGCCTCTAGGTATTTGAAGTAATTGAAATTGATTTATTTTCAAAATCTGAATCCAGAATCTGGTCGCATTTTCACTACAGGATATATATAAATTTATTCCACCCTCTTGTCCCTGTTTGGAGGGCAGGGTGACTTCTCTTGAATCTCCCCAACCCCTACAGACCCCAGCACCAAGCTCTTCATGCATTCATGATGTGGAAGGACCAGGACTAGATAGGGGGCAGTGCTCTGTGATAATCGAATTTGAGAGAATTCTCTTCTAAGATTGGCACTGTAATATTTATTGCTGGGGCATTTTGAGGGTTCCCAGAGTGCTTTTCTACTCCCCGTTACCTGCATTTTAAAGATGGCATGGCTTAAGTAGAGGGATTAGTCTCCTGGATTACACTTGCTCCATCTTTAGTGACCAGAAAGGATGCTAATGATTTTTCTTGTCAGCTAATTAATTTGCATCGACCTGTCCATGCTCTGTCACCAGTCTTCCTTGCCTGGATTAGGATTGCAGGGCAGACATTGCAAAGGGGAACATTCCAGAAGGTTGTGTTTCACCTCCGGCAGATTCAGGCAACCCAGAGGTCCCCTTTGTTCGGCAGATGGGGGGTGAGAGTGGTTTAGGGCCATTTGGTTTGCTTTGCATGGTTCTAGTTTGCTCCGGCTGGCCTTGCCCATACTGCATGATGAAGAACATAATTGTACGCCAGATTCTGAAGCTGAAAGAACAGCCCAAGCACTTGAGACCTTGTTATCAGGATAAATGGGTTTCTGGGAAAACTGACGTCATTCTCCCTGCCCCCCTCCCCCAGTCTGTAAAGCTCTTGTTTATGTGTCATTTGTCTCTCTGCTCTCCTTTGTGTCTGCAAGAAGTTGTAATTCACCAGGGGAAGATGGAATTAACTCAGGAGACCTTGGATGGCTGGTTGCTGCTTGTTTCTTCCAAGAATCACGTATCCAGGGTTTGGGAAGAGAAGACTGGAAATTAAACCTAAGTGTGCCTATTGTAGGAGTTCTTTTGAATGAGCTCTGAGATACGGTGCCATGCAAGCATTGCTCTGGTGTGTTTGTGCATGTGGGGGAGGGGGTGTTCTTTCCAGAGTCAGTTGAGGGTCACCATGGCTAGTAAGGTAACCTCATAAGTGACCTGAAACAGGCCATGGAGTTGTTGGATAGGACCCTTATTTAGGGATACATGCAGCTTGGAAGTTCAACTCTTGTGCACACAATACAATCCCATCCCATCTCGAATGAACACCATGAAGATGTGTGACAGAACTATTTCTTCGTGTGTCCACACGTTGACTTTTGTCTAATAAGTGTCCAGCACCATGGCTAGCCCTGGTGAACTCTACAAAAAAAAAAAAAGTAGCAGACATAGTTCCTGGCTTTTAAGCTTAGTCTAGTTGGAGAGACAAATTATAGATGCTGTGAAATAATTAGAGATCTATAGAAGATTCTGGGGATGTCCCCACTCCCAGCCCTTACCTGTGAGGTGGCTTGGGCTGCTATTAATATACTCTTTGAGGTTATGGGTGACTTGTGCAAGGTTACCTAGCAAGACATAGCCCAGACCTCAGGGGCTGCATCTTCTGGCTCTTTTATTGAGCTCTTTCTTTCAATGTTGTATTTTGGGGTCCAGATTGTAAGTGTTGGCCCATAGAAAGAATGGCTCATTGATTCTGGCTTGAACCAATCCCACAATGTGGACAGTGATGCTCTCCTCCGGTGGTAGCCAGGTAATGGTCTTTCTCCCTAATGAAAGATCTTGCAGGGACTAACTCTGCCCCCACCTGGGTTGTTCTGGGGCAGCTATCTCAGGACAACTGCCGGCTGGGGGAAGCTTTCCTCTGCATTCTGGTCTTACTTCCAAGTGGCACTTACCCTTGATTTCCCTGGAAGCTCCCTGCTTCAGCCATCTCTATCACCTCACAGTAAAAGTAATATTATACCCCAAGCAGGGAGAGCAAAACCTCCAGTTATGTACCCATACCTCCACGGAGGATACAGCACAGAAGAAAATGTACATGGCTGAGATGCCTGGGTGGCTCAGTCGTTTGAGCAGCTGACTCTTGATTTTGGCTCAGGTTATGATCTCAGGGTCCTGGCATCAAGCCCCTCAAGGGGGCTCCAAGCTCAGCGGAGAGTCTGCTTGAGATTCTCTCTCCCTCTGCCTCTGCCCCTCCCCCTCATGTTCACACACATGCACTTGCTCTCTCTCAAATAAATAAATCTTTAAACATAAAAAGAAAATTTGCATGGCCCCAAATATTAAAAATTGTTTAATCTAAATCAGGGGTACATTGGTGATCATGGTACTATTTTCTAACTTTTTTATGTGTTTGAGACTCTTCCAAAGAAAAAGTGGGGAGAGGGGAATGACAATGTCCCCCTCCCTCCAACCAAATGCATACAGCCCCTTCCCTCAGGGAGTTTAGGCTCTAGTAGTGGAGGCAGACTTAAATAACTATAATTATCATTGTGATCAATGCTGCACAGCAGAGCTGCTGCCTGCTGTAAGAATTCATTACAGGGGCGCCTGGCTGGCTCAGTCGGCTAAGTGTCCGCCTTTCGCTCAGGTCATGATCCCCAGGGTCCTGGGATCGAGCCCCGCATTGGGACTCCCTGCTCAGTGAGAAGTCTGCTTCTCCCACTGCCCCTCACCCCATTCATGCTCTCTCTCTCTCTTTCAAATAAATAAATAAATAAATAAATAAATAAATAAATAAATAAATAAAATCTTAAAAAAAAAAAAAGAATTCATTACAAGCAGACCTAATCCAGCCACGGCTGGGCGCTTCCTGAGGGCTTTGGCTAAGAAAGGAGGTAGCTGTGAGGAAAAGTAGGCTCTCATGCTGCTCCTGGGCTGGGAACTCTTTATTTGCTAATTCACACACTTTTATTCTCATTCATTCCTTCAACGTGTTGAGGTGTTGGGGATATGGTGGTGCCAAGGCACACAGGACTGTGCCCTCTGAGAGCTTCCAGATGACAGGCAGGAATAAGTCCCGTTTCCTTTTATTTCCTAAATCCTGGAAATGGTGAGGGTTAGCAGCGTTCTCATTACAAAATTGCATTACAGCTGAGCGATTTGTCTGTATAGTATAATGAGATTTTGATCTGCAGTCATGTGTATAGCATTTACCTTGTGGAGTCTGCTGTAAATTTTCTGTTAATTGCTGGCTTTGTTACCTGGCCCGGCCCCTCCCTTTGTGTGCTGTAAGGGAACAAACCCATTGCATGAGTCTGAGCAAAACTAATTAGGAAGATAAGTCCCCTGGAAAAAGGTATTCCAAAACTAAATAGGACCGATTTCTAGACTTGCCTGGGTTTCTGGATTATCAGAGTCGTGGTTTCATATTAGCATGAACAATTGAGAAGGGCTTTTAAGTTGCGTGTACTTTTAAGGCCACAGTCAAGAAAGAGAAAGAAGAAAGAAAAGAGAACACCATGGATAAGTGTAACATGTTTCTTTCAACGGTCTCAAAATGCTTTTATCTACATTGCCTGGACAGGTGTTCTTGTTTTCTTATTTTATGGGTACAGGGAGACCGAGTGACTTAGTTCAAAGTGTTAGCGCTGTTCAGGGGATGAAACAATGGGGCACACACTGGATGACACAGATTCCTTTTTTTTAAAGATTTATTTATTTATTTATTTATTTATTTATTTATTTATTGATAGACACACAGAGAGAGGCAGAGACACAGGCAGAGGGAGAAGCAGGCTCCATGTCGGGAGCCCGATGTGGGACTCGATCCCGGAACTCTAGGATCACGCCCTGAGCCAAAGGCAGGCGCCAAACCACTGAGCCACCCAGGGATCCCCCATGACACAGATTCTTTAAAAACAACCAAACCAGCCCTTTCGTGACGTTTCTAAGAGATAAAAACTCTGCCTACCCTGACTTCCCCCTCTTTTCATTGCATGCCCCCCACCCCAGTGCGCTTGCGGAGCAGGGGGTCAGAGGAGAGTATACTTGGGTGCTCTGAAGGCTCTGTGATGATAAAAATATTCTCAGCTTCAATCCCAGAGAGCGCAGTCATGGGTTATATGTGGGTTTTTTCTTTCTTTTTTCCTTTCTTCCCATATTGCTTTAAATAAAAATCTTGGAGCCACCAGCCATGTAATGATGGATTATTTTAAGTAACAACTTGGTGGGGGGAGCAGAATAAATTAGAAACACAGACCCTTCCTCCTGGCTTTGGCAGGAGGAGGCTTCTGCTGCTGGGATTTGAAACCGTGGGTTTCTCCGCTGCCGGCGCAGAGGAAGGAGGCCACATGCTCAGGAGGGTGAGAAGTAATGTTACCCTCTTGTGCTGCGTCCCCCGGTTAGAGGCAGCCATCTGCTGAGCGATGCCGCGTGCTCTGGCTGGCCCTGACTTGGGTCATCCCTTCCACTCAAAGGTGACCCGGTAAACGATTTGCAGGCTCTCTCGGGGTGGGGGGGTGGGGCGGGCGGGGAACAGGACTCAGGGCTCAGGTTTCTCCTGCCAGCCTCCCGCCCGTGGCCCCCAGCGAAGGCCCTGGGGTAACAGGAGCAGAACTCCGCTTTCCCACCCTGATGAGGTGTGAGGCCGAGCTGGGTTTCCTTTCCCAGCGGAGGCCCCGGCTCTGAACAGCGGCGCAGAGGCAGGAACTGGGTTTTTTCAGATCCACTTTAAATGAGACCAGATGGAGGCAGAGGCAAAATCAGGCTCCCTAGAGGACAGTTGGGCATTCATCCAGAGGCCTGTGAGTAAACCTTTTTTCTTTTTCTTTCTTTCTTTTTTTTCTTCTTCTTCTTCTTCTTTTTTTTTTTTAGCAGATTGGAGATAACAGTGGCCAGCACACCTAGAAAACTATTTAACTATTTAAAGAGCCTGGCTTGAAGGAAATCTGTCTGGTTTTTGTGGGAAAGGTGACCTCCTCCCAGCAGGAGTTGTCCGTGGCCTGAGGTGGAACTGTTTTTACCTAGAATCTGGCTGGTTGGTGAGGTGGCCCTGGGGCCTCAGGCTTAGGCCCAAGTCACAAGAGAGGCAAATGACGGAACCTGAGAGATAGAAGCCCCAGCCTCTCTATGGCATCAGATGCCTCAGTTGCCTTCCGTGGGCCAGAGCCACCTCAGTTAGCCCACAGTGTTCTGGGTCGTGACCCGTGACCCGTGACCCTTCTCCCTTTAAAAAAAAAAAAAAAAGATTTTATTTATTTATTCATGAGAGACACACAAAGAGAGAGGCAGAGACACAGGCAGAGGGAGAGGCAGGCACCCCACAGGGAGCCTGATGTAAGACTCCATCCCAGGACCCCAGGATCACAACCTGAGCGGAAGGCAGATGCTCAACCACTGAGCCACCCAGGCACCCCTGATTATTTTTTTTTTAAGATTTTAATTTATTTATTCATGAGACCCACAGAGAGAGAGGCAGTGACATAGGCAGAGGGAGAAGCAGGCTCCCTGCGGGGAGCCTAATGTAGGACTCGTCCCAGGACCCGGGGATCATGCCCCAGAGCCGCCCAGGCTTCCCGATCCTTCTCCCTCTTTTTTTTTTTTGTAAAGATTTTATTTATTTATTCATGAGAATATACAGAGAGGAGAGAGAGAGGCAGAGACACAGGCAGAGGGAGAAGCAGGCTCCATGCAGGGAGCCCGACGTGGGACTCAATCATGGGTCTCCAGGATCATGCTCTGGGCTGAAGGTGGCGCTAAACCGCTGAGCCACCCGGGCTGCCCTCCTTCTCCCTCTTGACTGCCATTAAGCCACAGCCCAATGCCCCCAAAATTTGAGCACGATGAAGAAATCTATCTGGCACGTGGAGTGGTAGTCGTGGAGTGGTAGTCGGCTTGCTCTCTGCCCCTAAATCACTCTGTGACCTTGGACAAGTCACTTCCCCTCCCTGAGTCTCTGTTTCCCCTTTGGTAAAACGAGAGAGCGGGCTGGAGTAGGTGAGCCGTCAGGGTGTTACCAGCTCTCCCATGGGATGGCCCTTACATCTCCTTGCTCTCCAGCTTTTCTCTAGGATCTCCTTGCTCTCCAGCTTAATTTCATCTAGGGTCTAGCCTGCTTCTGCTTCCCACTGAGGTAACAGACTCTTAACTCCACCTCTTCCCTGCTTTCCTTCCTTGCGCAGGGTGAGGAGGGAGTTGTGGAAGAGGCAGGTCTGTGCTTTTAGCTCATCAGGGTCTCCCTGAGCCGAATAGAAACAACCGTTCAAATAGCCTGTCCCTGTAGGTGGATATAGCTATTGTCTTCCTATAAAGGTACATGACAGCTGAATTTCTGTCTATTGAATCCCATTTTAAATGCACTAGGAGAGCTTGCCATTTAATGGAATCCTGCTGCGAACCCTTTTACAGAATGAAAAGCCACTCAGGAATTGATCTGGTGTATTAAAATCCAGAGTTTCTTCTATTGGGTTTGCCAAAAAAAAAAAAAAAAAAAGGGCCTTCCCCGTGTATGATAAGGAGGGTGTCCTTTGTGTGTCCCCGGGGTCCCCAAAGCTGCTCCCCCACTGAGAGGCCAGTGTCGGCAGGGCTTATTTCTCCTTGGAAGGGCTCCTAAATTTCTCCTCCCAATTCAGGGCATTGCTACTATTGTCAGTTTCCCCTTAGCCTGGCTTAATCCGCAGGAGGGAAATCCTGACATGTGGTACGTGAGGCACACTGGAGGATTTTTTTTTTTTAACCTCTGAGAACTTATCAGTATTTTTGTGGTTCTTACTGCTGATAATACAGTGGCATCCACTCCCTTGACTGGAGGCAGCAAATAGGGCTATCATCCACCTGATTGCTTCAGCAAGCAGTTTTGTTGCATGTTTCAGGATATGTGATTTGACTTTTGGTTCACATGAATCCTTATAATAATAAGTTATACCATATAATAATAAGTTATGTATGTACAATGTTATAATAAGGATAATAATAGGGCTTTATTGTATTATTGGTAAAATAAATATTTATGTACAATAAAACTGCCCCAAAGCTGACTACTTAACTGAATTTTCTGATTATCTGTATGTAAAGCACCTTTTTGGTAGTTGTGGTCAAAGATTTTGCCAAAATATCCAAGGCTACTTTCCTACCTAGGAAAGCATCATCAGAGAATCTTTTTTTTAAAATAAAATTTCTATTCTGATTATTAAAGTAAACTCTGCCCCCCAAAAAGTAAAAGATGCCTGTTGTAGAAAATGCAGAAGACACAAAAAAGCAACAACAGCTACATTCCCTCCACCCAAAAGTAACTATTGTCACCATTTTGGTGGTTGACCCTTGAACATTTTGGTGGTTGAACCCCTCGATAGGGGTTGCGACCCCCACACAGTAAGGAATCCACATATAACTTTCATCTCCCCCCAAATTTAACTACTAACAGCCTACTACAGACTGGAAGCCTTACCAATAACATAAATAGTAAGACTAGCACGTATTTTGTATATTATATGTATGACATATAATTGATTAATTGATTTTAATCATCCTGAGAGTTTGCAGGGTCTCTCAAGGATCAGTATTCAGGGGCGCTTGGATGGCTCAGTAAGTTAAGCATCCAGCTCTTGATTTGGGTTCAGGTCATGATCTCAGGGTGGTGGGATCGAGCCTGGGCTGGACTCTGCACTGGGGGTGGAGCCTGCTTAATATTCTCTCTCTTCGAGGATCCCTGGGTGGCTCAGTGGTTCAGTGCCTGCCTTTGGCCCAGGGCGTGATCCTGGAGTCCCGGGATCAAGTCCCACGTCGGGCTCCCGGCATGGAGCCTGCTTCTCTCTCTGCCTGTATCTCTCTCTCTCTCTCTCTCTCTCTCTATCATGAATAAATAAATAAAATCTTTAAAAAAAAAAGATTCTCTCTCTTCTGCTCCCTCTGCCCCCGCTCCTGCCCCCAAAGATGAGTTTTCAGGGCTGGGATGGAGATGGGGAAAAGGAAAGGTGTGAAAGATCAGGCCCACCAGTAAGTGACACGCGAGTCTGCTGGAGTGAATCCGATTTCAGTGTGTCTATGACATGCAGGGGAGAAAGTTTAGGGAAAGGCCAGTTGTGAGCAATGAGTTCCAACCTTTTTGTTTTGGCCTCATGCTTACGTATTTATTTATTTAAGTAATCTCCACCCCCACTGCGGAGATTACTGAACCCAGGACCCAGCGATCAAGAGTCCCATGCTCTACCAGCTGAGCCAGCCAGGTGCCTTGTTTTGGTCTTGTCTTTCAAAACATCAGGCACTAACTTAGCCACCCCAACTGGAAACGGAGGCAGGAAACTCCCTTGACACATATGCACCCACAGTTCCAGAGGCCTCAAATACTGCTTGCTTCCTATACCACTAAGTTTGAAAGAGGGGCGGGGTTGGGGGCGGAAGACAGGACAGGCATTGCCCACTGGGGTGCTTACTGGGGTGCTTACTGGGGTGCTTACGGGACTTTCTATTTTCAGAATAACAGCAGTGGGAGCAAGATGCACAGCTGGAACCGCCATAACTCATTCTTCGTAACATGAACCTTTGAATATTCAATTAAAAAATGAAATTGGTGTGTCCCCAGGGGAGGAGGCGGAAGAGAAAGAGAGCGGTGTTTCTGCCCGTGATATGAAATGTGGTATAACGTATTTCAAACCGCAGGTGACTGCAGATGGGGAGAAAACAGGAAATGTAATTGGGGAGGGGAGGGGGACGGGGCTCGCTCAATTCTCAGGAGCACTCTTTCATTTTGCCTTCCTTTTAGCTCTTCTCAGACTCTGCATCCTAATTACCCCTGCCGCAAAGCTGAGTGAGAAGTCTCTTCCCTCGAAGTATTAAAAATGTTTTTAAATGATATGAGTAATGTATGAATACATTCCTGCTGTAAAAGGATCAAACAATACAGGAGTATACTGACTACCCCCTGGAGTAAGCCCCTATTTCCGCTTAGCTCCCCTGAGCTGGCCGCAGATGTCCCTGGTTTGGTGGAATCTTTTCTGTCTCCTTTCTCTGCACTCACATGCATTTATGTGCAAATACCCATATATAGGGCTTTTTTGCACATAGGGGCTCCTACTGTGCTTTTTGTTCTACAGTTTCTTTCTACAGTATAATATGTCCTGGAGATATTTGCATTAAAACATAGAGACCCGCTGTATTCTTCTTTTTTAAAAAGGGTTTATTTATTTATTTTAGAGGAAGAGAGAGACAGCATGAGCAGGAGAGGGGCAGAGGCAGAAAGGGAGAGAGAGAATCTCAAGCAGACTCCCTGCTGAGCACAGAGCCCAGACATGAGATATGGAGCGAGATCCCATGACCCAGAGGTCACGTCTTGAGCCGAAACCAACAGTCAGGTGCTCAATGCACTGAGCCACACAGGCGCCCCAAGACAGACCACATTCTTCCTAATGGCTGCAGAGTATTCTAAAATATGCATGTACCATAATCTAGTTAAATATTTTTCTATTATCAGACATTTATGGGTTTTCCCCCCTAGTTTTCCAGTATTATAATCGATGCTGTAACGAATTTCCTTGTACATATGTCTTTGTACAGACATGTGAGTTTCTGTAGAATAGATTCGTAGGGGACTTTGCAGGGTGACAGGAGATGGGCCCTTTAACATTTTGGTGCCTTGTGGACTTTCTGGCATCTTCATTCAGTCCTTAAACATGACACCACCTGCTACTCGAGATGATAACTTGAGGTTTTAACGTTGGGCCAAGTTATCAGTTCTGTCTTCTCTGGTGCACATTGTAATCCAGGGAACGTTCAATTAACTGCAATCAGAGTAATTAAGACCTCACTTAATCAGGTCACCTTAAGGAGAGAGAGGAAAGAGATAAGATAGCAGAGCTTTAGCGAGAGAGGGGACAGAAACTTCCAGGGGCTGTCCTGGGGTCAGTGTACATTCAGTCTGATGCCCTTTTTACCTCTACATATTTAACTCTGAACAATGAGGACTAATACTCATAATGATGACCTTGACATCTTAAAAGATTTATCAAAACAAAAGTCAATGGTGCTTGCTAGACAGGATTTCCTAAAGCAGGAAATATATATACGAATACATTTTTGAAGCTTTCTCGAGTATAAGCACTGAGACAAAAAGTTTGCTCCTTAAATCTTAGCAAGAAAAACACAGTAACCAGCTCTCATGGTCCCTGGTCCCCAACATCCAATTAATTTCAGTGTATTGGATGGACACTGGATAAAAGGATACAGAAGAAATAAGGATTCTAAAGTTACCAGTGACCTTCACCAAATTCCAGATTGATGATTATTTCTCTGTAATTCTTCCTGACTTCAACCTTGGCCTCTGGTGCTAGAAAACTATTGGGGCATCTCTTATTTTTCTGATCAAGTCCTCCTCTTGGAAGAATCCTTTCCATCTTCCCATTCCTTACTTGTGGGCATTTCTTATATTCAGTCTCCAGCTCTTTTCTCCCTGTACTGTCTCTTGGAGAACACATCCAGATTCAGACCTCCCACTCCTAAATTCATACCCCAGTCCTGAATTTTCCTTGAGCCTACAATCCCATATTGCTAAGTTCTTATTGGATTTCTTCCCCTGCATATCTCACCAAAAAATAAAAGCCATCGTATTTTCTTTACCACATAAAATGCTTTGGGGCACCTGGGCGGTTCAGTCGGTTAAATGTCTGTCCGACTCTTGATTTTGGCTCAGGTTGTGATCTCAGAGTCCTGGGATCGAGCCCCATGTCGGGCTCTGCGATCAGTGAGGAGTCTGCTTGGCCCTCTCCCTTGCCCCTCCCCTACGAGTGCCCACGATCACTCTCAAATAAATAGATAAATACAATCTTTTTAAAAAATGCTTTTATGGGATGCTGGGTGGCTCAGTGATTGGGCGTCTGCCTTTGGATCAGGGTGTGATCCCCGAGTCCCGGGATCAAGTCCCGCATCAGACTCCCTGCATGGAGCCTGCTTCTCCCTCGGCCTGTGTCTCTACCTCTCTCTCTGTGTCTCTCATGAATAAATAAATAAATCTTTAAAGAAAAAGAGACCATGAGTGCAGCGGGTAGGGGCAGAGGGAAAGGGAGAAGCAGACTCTCTGCTGAGTGTGGAGCCCAATACAGGGCTCAATCCCAGGACCCTGAGATGGTGACTTGAGCTGAAGGCAGACACGTACCTGACTGAGCCACCCAGGTGCCCCGTGATGCCATTTTTCAATGATTCCATTCACAGTGGTTAAAAAGCCTCAGAAACTCAGTGTTGGTCTAAGTTTAGGTAAAACGGACCCTCTTGCACATTGGTGGCGGAAATAGACATCTGTACTATAATGATTTCTCAGTGTGTACTGAAGTCTCAAACGTGTGTGCCCTTGGACCCAGCGAGCTTCAATTCTAGGAATTTAACTTAAGGAAATAATCAAAGATCTATGGAAACCTATAAGAACAAGAATTATTGTTTATGTCATTTAAAACTCAGAAATGCACTAAATGTCTAACAATGGAAGATTGGTTCAGTGGAATGCTATGTGGCCAATACAAATAACGTTTTAGAAGTTTATGCTTAATTTCTCAAGAAAACATCCACACTATGTTAAATGTCAGGCAATGAAAAGGAATATCCATGGGGGGATCCCTGGGTGGCTCAGCGGTTTAGCGCCTACCTTCAGCCCAGGGTGTAATCCTGGAAACCCAGGATTGAGTCCCACATCGGGCTCCCTGCATGGAGCCTGCTTCTCTCACTGCCTGTGTCTCTGCCTCTCTCTCTCTTCTCTCTGTGTCTCTCATGAATAAATAAATAAAATCTTTAAAAAAAAAAGGAATATCCAGAATTATCCCTATTTTGTAAGAAACAAAAGGTATACAGACTGGAGGGAAACCCATATAAATGTTAACAGTGATTACCTCTGGAGAGTGCTATTATGAGTAGTTGTTGTTTTCTCCTTTATCATTTTCTCCGTGTTCTAAAGTCTCTACAGCAAACATTGCTTACTTTTTAGGAAATGAAAAATCCCTGATAAGTATAATGTCTATGTAATAGCTTATTTAAAACCAGAATCCTCCATTTCCCCAAGCAAGCACCCTTTCCTGGCTTCTCTCTGTTCTGTCCATGGTGCCACCAGTCCAAGCTCCCAGGCTCAAAACCTTGCAGGCTTGGAGCTTTGATCCTCCCTTCGCTCCCACGTTCCCAATCACTGATTGAGTGATCACCATTCTTTAGGACACGTCTCAAGAGTGTTCCTCCCTCCTGAGTCCCAAGTCAGATCAGCTCAGTTCAGCCAGCATTTGTTGGCACAGTGCCTGCATGTCAGTCTGCCAGGTCCACGTTAGTGGAGTCATCTGTCTTCCTGCCTCTGCTTCCTCTCTCCTCCAATCAATCAAATGTCCTGCAGCTGGAATGATCTTTTGAAAAACGCTACTTGTATCATGGCTCTCCCTGCTCAAAACACTCAAAGGGCCCCCAAACCCCGATGCCTAAGGAATAAAGCCCATCCTCTTTCTTCTGCTATTTAGGGCTCTTTACAGCACTGTGCTAAGTGGGAGGTAACATTAGGGGGGGCACATGGGAGGTTCTTGGTGAGTTATTGACAACGAAGTAAGTCTTTAAGGTGTGGAGCCTGGGTGGCTCAGTAGGTTAAACGTCGACTCTTGATTTGGGTTAGGTCATGATCTCAGGGTTGTGAGATTGAGCCCTGCAATGAGCTCTTTGGGTTGTGCTCCACACCCAGCATGGAGCCCGCTTAAGATGCTTGAGATTCTCTCTTTCCCTCTCCCTCTGCCCCTCTTCCTCAGGTTTCTCTTTCTCTGAGGAAAAAAAAAAAGATTCTCTCCCTCTGCCCCTCCCCTTGCTCTCTCTTTTTCCTAAAGATTTATCCATTCATTTACTTTTTTAAAAGATTTTACTTATTTATTCATTAGAGAGAGAGAGAGAGAGAGAGAGAGAGGCCGAGACACAGGCAGAGGGAGAAGCAGGCTCCATGCAGGGAGCCCGACATGGGACTTGATCCCAGGACTCCAGGATCAGGCCCTGGGCCGAAGGCAGACACTAAACCGCTGAGCCACCCAGGGATCCCCCCATTCATTTATTTTAGACAGAGTGCAGAGGAGGGGCAGAGGGAGAGGGAGAGAGAAACAGAAGTGGACTCTGCACCTAGTGTGGAGCCTGTTGTGGGACTTGATCCTACAATCGGGAGATCAGACCTGAGCTGAAACCAAGAGTGTAACGCTCAGCCAACTGAGCCTCTCAGGCACTCCGGTCTCCCTCTCTTAAAAAAAAAAAGAAAAGAAAAGAAGTGGAGTTCTCTCCATCTCTCCACTGTGTTCAGTTTGAAAATTCCCTTTCCTCTCCTTTTGGCAGTTTGTACCAGAGGCCAAAGTTTCATGGTGCTGAATTTGGAGACAGGAAGAGGCAGCCAGGGGCGATAAAATATGGCTCAGGAAACCTCAACTCTGAGTCTGTCCCAATTTCCGATGCCTGCTATGTAGGAGGATCCATGGAGAAAGCATATTGGCTCTTTAGTCTCTGTCTCCCCTGCAGTGTTGAGGACCAAGAACAACCAGTGGGAGACTTAACATCTTCATTTGTTTGCTTTAAGAGAAAGAAGGAGGAAGGGGTGAGGGGAGTCAGAAAGGGGTGTACATAGAACCAGCTCCAAGTGACGTCGGCCATGCATGAAACCCAGCTGTTGTCAGGTGCCCCTCTGGGGGTCAGAATACGCCAAGTCAGACTGAATGATGACATATGGCTGGGTGTGGGAATGCTCCTCTGGGAGTGCAAGGGGGTGAGATGTATGAGGGTCATGAATTTGCCAGATGGCAGCCCTGGCCCTAGTACTGTCTCTTGCTCTTGGAAGACCTGATGGCAGGTCTGGGTGAAGGGGCTATCTGGGAACCAGTTCTGGCAATATCAGCTGCTGAGGTGCTCAGGCCGTCCCTCTCTGTGTGCACATGTACCCTTAGGGACCTAGCCTAAAGGCAGGTCCAGGTGAGCACAGAGTTACCTGCTAGCACAGCCCTGGATGCTGGTACGGATCTCCTGGCACTAACCATGCCCTTCTTGGATTGTTCTTGGCACCTTTCTGGTTCCTGAAATCTGGGTGTAGCCCCACCCAACAGAAATTCCCGACTCCTTACATGGCCCATACCTCCTGTCTGGCTGTGTCCAGCTCCCCTTCTCTCTTCCCCTGGGGCCACTGGCAGTTAGCACTTTTCTGGAGTACATACAGACCTCTTTTCCTTCCCCCTGGCTCCTTGCAAGCCTGTCCCAGTTTGAGGCTCTCTCTGTTTTATAAAACTATTAACAGTCAGGAGCTCTGGAGCTAACAGGTGAAGCAAGGGCCGCGAATGGCTTGGCTGACTCTCATGGGACAGGGAACCGGGGGAAGCCGGGAGGCAGCTCTTTCTAGCTGCAGAGGGAGGGAGCCCCAAGTGTTCCATGGCATCACGTGTTATTTTCAGAGTCTGAGTAGAGGGGTCACCTTGCAGAGCAATAGGAAGAGCAGTTTCTGTTGTTGGGATACTCCCCACATGCCAGGCCCCGTGCTCAGTGCTTGAAGGACATGAGCCTGTGTGATCCTCGCCCCAGTCCTAGGAGCTGGTAACCACTTGGCCCTGATTTTACAGATGGGGAAACTCTGAGAACTTAAGTAACTTGTCTGAGGTCCGAAGGTGGAGGAGGTGGGACTCTCTCTGAGACCTGTCTCATTTCAAAGCCTATTCTCTTAGCCTGTACACCGCGCCACCTTTGTAGTCGCCCAAAATGCCCTCAAGAGAAGACTAATTGCTTTGGGAAGACCTTTTGTAATATTTACTGGACCCTGAGGCACGGCCCAGGCCTCATGCTACGCTCATTACATGTAGTGGCACCTTTGAGTCCCCCGATCACCTGGTGGATAGGTAATATTATCTCATCGGACAGACTTGGAAGGAAACGGAGTCACGGAGAGGTCACCTGGCTTCTAAGTGGTTGAGTGGAGAGTTAACCTGAGTCTGCGACCGTTACCCCCTGACCTGGCCCTCCCCAGCCCTCTCGTAAGCCATCTGGGCAGTTTGCTGTGTGTAGAACTATGGTGATATTCACAGCGGAGTCTGGAGACGCCTGCATCTGAGAGTCCATGACTTCTAAGCTGGCAGGCCACTCCGCTTTGGAGCAGGGAGTAGCTAAGGGAAGGTATGACACACTGGGCCTGGGAGGGAGAGTTACTTCCTTGCTCGCAAATCATTTGGATGAGAAGTGAGGCCCAGATTGCTTTTAAGCACATTTTCGTTTTTCTCCCCTCCCTCCCCTTTCCAAATTAGGGTGAAGGTTGCCGAACCGTTCCCCTGGCTGGACATGTGGGGTTTGACAGCTTGCCCGACCAGCTGGTGAATAAGTCAGTCAGCCAGGGCTTCTGCTTCAACATCCTGTGCGTGGGTGAGTATTTCCATAGCAGGAAATTCTATTACAGAATATGGATCCTTAATGGCTGGATGTGGCTTTGCAGGTAATTAGGTTAAATACTGTGTCATTCTGGCCTATTTGCAAAAGCGCTTTCCCCCCTCTGCCTCTTTTTTCCCTCTGTTTGCTTTTGTAAGCAGCCGACTGTGAATATATTTTTCTCGGGGCAGACCAGAATATGGGGCTGTACCTTGGGGGAAACTGAGCCATGTGACAGCCAGTGGAAATTTTGTAAGGGCGCTGGCTGGCTGACTCAGCTACTGCTGTCAGGTTCACTTGGACTGCAGAAAACAGGAGCCAGGGCAGAATCGGGAGGAAGGTTGATGGCTGTGGGCAGTGGGCTGGGGCTGTTTCCTCTGCAGCCCTGCGATGCTGGGTACAGCTTGAGCTCAAGTGTGCAACGTTCTTTTATTCCTTTTAAGCATATTTCCACCTGGACCTTTAGTCTCAAATGTGGGAACCATGCCTTAGTCACCTCTAAGGTGTTAATCACAGCACTAATAGAGTTAAGTGAGGTTTGTGAAATGAATAAATGAGTTAACCCCCCAGGAACCACTCATTATACTTCTCCAGCACTTGCCCATAGTAGCAATTTGAGTCCTGATTAGGACTGTGAAGTGAGCAGAGTGAGTAACATTTGTATCTTCGTGGAGCGGATGGAGACTCAGACATTTGGGGAGGATAAGGGACTTACCTGGGGCAACAGAGAATAAACGGCAGAACCAGGACAAGGCCCCAGGTCTGGCTGACCCCTTGTCCCTCCCACCGCTTCTCTAACTGCCGCCAGTGACATCTCTTGAGAACACATAGGCACTTTGGAAACTGTCAAGCACCAACCAAACAAATGGGAGGAAAAACAGTTGCTTGACAGTATTTAGGAATCTCCCCTTGAACCTTAAAAAATCTGGAATTTGCAAACACGGTCACAGCATATGATTTTCGCTCTATAGTATAGTAGAATATACCTGCATATTTTCAGTACCCTGCTTCCAAACCTTAATGATTGCATAAATACTGTAATGGAGTCTGTTTTCCTGCTGGTTAGAGCCCTCAGACACTTTTGCTAATTGCCCTTTCTTATGTTTGTAGAGTGTAAGGGGAACTCATTCACCCTGAGGCTTTGAACCACTGCTGACTTGGATATTTTATTCTTTTCTTTTTTAAAGATTTTATTTATTTATTCATGAGAGACACAGAGAGAGAAGCAGAGAGACATAGGCAGAGGGAGAAGCAGGCTCCCTGTGGGGAGCCCGATGCAGGACTCCATCCCAGGATCCCGGGATCACGTGCTGAGCCAAAGGCAGCCATTCAACCACTGAGCCACCCAGGTGCCCCCAGATCTTTTACTTTTTCATGTAATCTAAAGTTCTGCCTTCTGGGCAGCCTGGGTGGCTCAGCGGTTTAGCGCCGCCTTCAGCCCAGTGTGTGATCCTGGAGACCCGAGATCGAGTCCCACATCAGGCTCCCTGCATGGAGCCTGCTTCTCCCTCTGCCTGTGTCTGTGTCTCTCATGAGTAAATAAATAAAATCTTTTTTAAAAAATAAAGTTCTGCTTTCTAACTAGGGGCGTTCATTTCCTTGGACTCTTTCTTTTCCTCCATCCTTAGTGCTCTTTCTACATCATTTCCTGTTGGAGAGTAACTGCGAATTCGGGGATGAGCAGAGAACAATGAGGCCACTTCTCAATGTGGATGACAAGCAGTTAGCTAGGCTCAGTCACTGGCTGAATGACTTACTCCCATATATCAGCTTGGGAACCCAGGAGATGAAAATATGTGCTTCATTGAATTATATATATCATGGGCCTTAGCATCCAGAGCTGGGCCATTAATTCTTCAAATGCCAGAAGTCTACTGGTGGTTATGATGAGATGCTATTAGTAGAAGGATACAAAATAAATAGAAGCCACGGTGATCAACATCGAGACACTGTCACATTCAATATTAGCACTGCCAGATCTCTCTGATCTTTGGCTGTTGGCCAACTTTTTTGGCATAATATTTGATTACTGAAAAATTTCCGCACAAACATATTGGATTCCCTTGGCATTCCTCCCAGAGCTCGGTGTGACCTGAACTGTAGTTGAGGAGCTGGGAAGTGAATTGACGGGCCCACCCTCATCAACCTTTCAACTAAGTACAGTTAGGCGAGTGAGTAAAACTTTAGGGGGGAGGCCATGCAAAGCAGAATGGCTCTCCGAGCGCGAGAAGTGTGGTGCAATTGGACCTGGGGACCATGGGCCTCCTGACCCCCCAGGACCCAGAGGAAGAAGCAGTCAAGCTCAAGGCAAAGTGAGTGGGAGATAGTAAATAGCAAACCTCTGTCCTCAAGTTTCCACCCAGGCACTGTATAGCTACAACGGCTTCAGTATGCACCTGCTGGGGTGGAATTGGTCAACTGCCCCAGACCCTTCAAGAGGGGACAGGTAGGAAGCAGATCCTCATCCCCAAAGAGTCACCCCCTCTCTTTCCTTCCTCACTTGGTGAGTCCTAGGGAATAGCCCTAGAAGCCCCTGTCTTAGAGCTGCGGGGACGCACACTGGATGTGCCCACCTGGGCTGGGTTAATTTCACACCCCATCCCTGATCCAAAAAAGACAGCAGCCTGTGCATCCTGCTTTCTGTTCTCACAACCCTGTCATTGCTCAGAGAACCCACAATTTGGGCCAAGGTCACGAGCAGTTGAGCTTGGCTCTCAGGCTGCAATCTCAGCCCAGCCACGGGGTGGGTATTGTCACTGGCTGCCCAAGGGTCCATGGCTTGACTACTGAAGGTGATCTTTCCTCTCGTGCGAGGCTTTCGAGGGCCGTTCCTTCATGCTTGCTGCCTGTGCATAACAATCAGGTTTACTCTCTTAATGACCGTTTTCAAACAAGTCTGTTTAGGCATAGAATATGTTCCCCCAAATGATTTTCTTTTCTCATAGGGCATTTTAAGTGTAAAATTGCAGCAGCGCTAGCTTCAATCATTGACAGAGACCTAGGACATTTTTATCGCAGTGTTGTTTATCTGGGTGCTGGGCTGCTGACTGTAGAGGTCCCAGGAGAGTGAGTCCCCTCCACCCTTGTGAATGTGTGTGCCTGTGTGCACAGGGGCATGGTGGGATTGAGAGAGAATTTTTATGAATCCAGAGCCTAATTTATATGTAAGGGTACCAATAAATGACACCTACATTTCTTATTTTTAGAGGGCTAGGCACACAGGTGTGGGCATATTATGATGTCCCTCGAACAGATTTTCTATGGTTGACAATACTTACTGAGTGGGGTGAGGTTCCCCTCTCCCTCCCCACCCCACCTCACCCCCGATAAAAAAACATACACTCGTGCTTAACTTTGGGAATGACAAAGATCCCATGATCCTAGATATAGTGCAGAAGGCCTCAGAGGAGCCACCGGAGCCAGCAGTACAAATGTTCTGGGGCCCATCGCTCTGCACTGCTGGGAAAAAGCTCCGGAGAGACGCTCGCTGCCCTCCAAATGTGCCAGCAACAGTAATGCCTGTGAGGAGTGCAAAGACTCATAATGATAATATTTACTTTGAAGCTGCTCAGGATTCCAGGCTCAACTGGGCTGTGTTGAACTTGGAATAAAACACACAAGAGAAGCAGGATGGAGGCTCACTATAGAGGAGGGAGGGACAGCTAGCATTCTGTCCAGGTCAAGGATTGCTTGGTCCATCCGTTGGTGTCTGGGAAAGGCAGCAGCTCACCTGAGACAGGCTGTCAGCTGCGCTGTGCCGGCCAGTGTGTACCAGCTCCCTCTCGGCAGAAAATCTGCTTTGGGTTGTACAGCATTTGCCCATTTCCGTGGTGTCATTGCCCCCACTGTAGCAGGTCTTAAGCTGCCAGCTGGGACATCGTTGCACGTGGGATTGGGGAGATCCAGCAGGAAGCTGGGGCAGCCCGCGCCGGTACACCCCTGTCGGCCAGGTCTCGGCAAGATCAGGAAGGAGGAGACGGCGAGGTTACAGAGCCAGCCATGACCTTGTCCCATCCATAGGCTCCCTGGAATTCCCGGAGAGTTTCCCTTTGAACACCTCCTTGTTGACCTCGGGAGATGTCTCTCTTGGTTTATTCCAACATCAGAGCTGGCTGAGATCTTAGCTTCAGGGGACTGTGAGCTCCCTGTGGACAGGGATCGTGGTGGTCCTGTTCACCCTTGTATCTTTGGTCCCTAACACTCTGTGTAGCTCCTACTAGAGATCCAGTGGACAGTTGTCGTAGGACCCAATGAACCAATGAACAGACGTAGCTTGCCTGTGGGACGCTCCAGGGCATATTTACTGGTTAGAAGTATGGGCTCCGGCGCCAGCCTGACTCTGTTCAGGACCTGCTCTGCCATTTACCACATTTTACAGATGAGGAAGGAAGGTGTGGAGGGCCTGGGGAGTGCGGCCAATTCGCACAGCTGGGAAGCGGCGTGGCTAACCCTTCTGTGGACAAAGGACTGACGAGTAATGTCTACCTCCTAGGCTCTTTGTGGGGGGGGGGCAGATAAGAAAATATATGTATAACAGCTGTGCCTGGCACATGGTAAGTGCTATTTTTATTAGTCCAACCTGTTCATTTTCTGGGACAAGAGACTGTGGCCCAGAGGGGGGAACGGCATCTGGCCGGGCCCCCGGTGATCACCTGGCTGGGCCTCTGCATTTCCTTTGGCGCAAGGACTTAATTACACAGGGTGCCAGAGGATGTGGATATTAGCAGCAGATGAGGAAAAAGGCCGAGGAGAGAGGTCAATGTTGGATTATCCCAGGGAGTGTAGTTTGAAAAAGCATATTTCACATTACACGTTTTAAATGGAAATTCTTTAAAAAAAAAAACCCGGGTGTTTCCAGCATATGGTCTCCATTAAGCAAAGCAAGATGGAATCCTCTTGGCCTGTGGTGATGACCTTAAAAGGGTTAAGAAACCCTGCTGTCTGTTGAGGAGGGAAGAGGAGAGAGAAATTGGCCCCTGGGGATGCCCCAGGTTTCCTGCTGGAATCTGCCAAGGCCCCACCTTCCTGCAGGGGTGGGAGGGGTGTGGAGTCTGCCGACCTGCTCCCCCTCTGTGCTGGGTCCAGGGCAGCTTGGGATGGGCCAGCATCCTAGGCTCAGGCTGGGTCTGTGCCAGCCATTAGGAGAGACCCCCTGCAGCCCGTAGGCTCCACACGGATGGAAAAGTGGGACGGGTTGCCCTCCATAGCCATGGCATCAGCTCGCTTGATTGCCTGCTCTCTCTTCATGTCGCATTCATCACAATCCCCTGGACACCTGTGGGTTCTTTTCTTCCCCTCATCACTGGGCATCTGATTTCCACAGCCTTTTTGTGTTGGCAGGCACTCGGGTGGTCATTTGCCCTGCCGCTCCTCCCGGCTGCCCTGCCCTGCCCTGCCTGGCCGGCCTCCATCCCTCCAGCTGTGCAAACAGAGCAGCCTGCACTCTGTAGTCTGCTCCAGAGGCCTCTGGGTGCGCCAGGCCTAGGCCCTCTGAGGAGTACAGGAAGATGCCCCATCCCCCACTCTCAGAGAATCCTTGGGATCAAGAGCCAGGAAGCCAGCTCTGGGTGCTAGGGAGACAGGGCCTACTAGTCTAGGAGCTGTGGGGCATTCAGCAAGGAGCTCCCAGAGCAGAAGTGGGTGGAGGTGGGGATGGACATGGAAAGTTCATCAGGCACCCGCAAAGATGGGCTCAAATGGAGCTTGAACCTCCATGTCCAGAGGGCAGGTGAGTTAGGGGTGAGGGAGTTGCCCCAGTGTTCCCACCTCAGAGGTGCTGGTCCCCTGTGCAAAGGAGCTGCACCCCCACCTCGGGCGGGGTGGGGAGGGTGATACATTCTCTTGCTTGGCCAAGTCTGTCACCTCCCATTGCAAAGGCCCCACCTCACCAAATTTTTCTTGAGACCCAAATACTTCCTGTTCCTTTAGGGAGGGAAAAGGGGCCTCTTCTGGGAGAATCTTTGCTGCTAATAGGTCTAGCAGACCTTGGCTGGAAACATGATCTTACCATGGAAACATGGTCCAGGGTGAGGGACCATTTCCCCCGCACCCTGGCAATCCACCACGTTAGTCAGACCTGGCTATGAAGTTGGGCTGGGGGGCTGGGGAGCCAGGCTGAGTTGAATGTTCTTCTTGTTCTCTCTCTCACCAATCTCTATGCACTCAGAAAGCTCTCATCGGAGACAGATATTTTAAAAAGCACCTCCTCTATTCATAGCTCATTATTCAGGATAAAAGGCATGCAAGATGCAAAGCTAGACACACCCAGAGGGTGGAGGGGAGGTGGGCCATTTGTATTCACACGTTTTGTGTGGCTCTAACGCCAGCCTCTGGACCACCTTGCCGATGATCTGTGCTGCCCACCACAAGCGGGGGAGGTTTGCTAGGCCAGGATTTGCCCAGTGCTAACCCACTCCCTAATGCGGAGACAAGGCAACGCTGACCTCCCCAGGGTTGGGAGGGGATAGGGGAGCCTGGGGTCAGGATAGCAGAATAGCAGGGTGGTCTAGATATTCAAAAGGCAATCCAGGGTGATTAGCTACTGAATCTTTTATTCCTGGCATTCCTGAATTGCTTGCAGGGGTGGGGTGGTGGTGGTGGAAGTCCTAATATGGTCTGGATCCATGGAGATGATAAGCCTTTGTGGGTACCCAGCCTAGCTTGTAGCCTTGGGTCACGTTCCTGCCCAACTCCCAAGCCACCAATTTTTCTCCAACATCTTCATTCCCTGAAGACCCCTTGGCTCCTGGCAGTGGCTTGACATCCCTCAGGTCTCCCAGGAATGACCTCCAAAAACCTTCACCGGTCTCGACAGGCTCCCCCCCACCCCTCCGTCTCCCTGGTGTGAAAGTCAAGACTTGAAATTCCAGTGGTTTAATTTATTAGTATCCCGCAGCCTGTTAGTTAAACAAACAAATGACTGGTTTGTTTGAAATTTAAGGAGAAGAAGAATTTGTGGCCTGCTAACTTCCCTCCCCATTAGCTAAAAATGGCCTCCCCACTGGGATACACTTCCGGGCATCTGCTGAGCACAGTCTGGGCCTGGCGGGGAGGTGAGGTGGTGATGAAAAGGAGAGGATATTTATTTGACAAGGGACCGCTGCCCCTTTCTTTTAAAATCAAAAATAGCCCTTTAATTTTTATTACAAAAGCTAAGTATGTTCCACATATAAAACTTGGAAAATACACAAAAGCTTGCAGAGAGAAATGAAAGCTGTACATAACCCCCACCACCCAGGGATAGCTCCCTTGGTTAGAGTATATTGTATGTCCTTTCAGACTTCCCAGGCATAACTGCTACCTCTCCATCGCTGCCTGCAACATAGTTTCTTTTTCTGACCACAAAAGCAGTGCATCCTCAACCTTCATATTATTATTATTATTATTATAGATTCTATTTATTTATTCATGAGAGACACACAGAGGCAAAGACACAGGCAGAGGGAGAAGCAGGCTTCCTGCGGGAAGCCCAATGCAGGACTCCATCCCAGGACCCTGTGATCATGACCTGAGCCGAAGGCAGACGCTCAACCACTGAGCCACCTAGCTGTCCTCAACCTTCAAACAATACAAAAATATGGAGACTAAAAGAAAAATCACCCCGGTCACATTCTCCGGAGATGCTGCTGCCACGTTGATGCACTTCCTTTCAGTCTCTTTCACTTAACTGAGAGCAGTTTTATGTGTGTTATTGTGTACACATCCCCATGTCTGTGAATACACATCCAAAACATGATGTGGGCTGGCTGCGTGGTGGTTGTGTGAATGGACCATAATTTATCCTTTTGCTTTTCAGGAGAGACAGGTTTGGGCAAATCTACCCTCATGGACACCCTGTTTAACACCAAGTTTGAGGGGGAGCCAGCCACCCACACACAGCCAGGTGTCCAGCTCCGGTCCAATACTTACGACCTCCAAGAGAGCAACGTAGGCCTAAAGCTCACAATTGTTAGCACGGTGGGCTTTGGGGACCAGATCAACAAGGAGGACAGGTAAGAAGGGTGATGGGGTGTAGAGGCTGGTGGGAGGCCACAGGGAGGAGCTCACCATGGAATCCTGCGACCTCTTCCCAAAATGGCCCGTGCAGGCCACAGACACCTCCCAAGCTCCGCCTTCACCCAGGGTCCCTGTTTACCTCACACACTTTGACAAAAGAAAGGTGTCTTTCCAATATACACAGGTGAGGTCTCCATTCCATTTGGCAGACACGTATTGAATTCCTGCCTTGTGCCAGGTGCAGCCATACCCTGTTAAGCTAAAAAGGAATAACTTTGTCTCTGCCTTTGAGGTGCTCACAGGAAAGACCAGTCTTGAACAAATAAGTTCCATCAAGTGTGATACGCTTTGGAAAGGACAGGGTACGAAGAGGTAAAGGACAAGTCACCATGAGAACATGAAGGAGGGAACAGTCAGTTCCATATGGGGAGCTCAGGGAGGCCTTCACAGAGGAAGTGCCTCTGCAGCTGGCCCTTGAAGGAAGAACTTTTTTGCCACACAAAGGGGAGGGAAGGGAAGTCCAGGTGGGGGGGGGGGGAATGCTTGTACAAAGGCAAAGAAGTGTGGAACGTTATGGCATATTCCAGGGATCTGGCGCTTGCTCTGTTTGGCTAGCTCAAAGGCAGATTTGCTGTGGAACTGATGAAGCTAAGTAGGGCCCTCACTTGAATGGGCCCTTCCAAGGTCCGGTAACTAATTTTTAGTCATAATGTTGTTGTCTTTTGGAGGGCCCTTCTAATTGAATGAGCTTAAGGTCCCACAGTACCTGTGTCTGCCCCTGGGCTGGTGCTTGGCGTGAGCTAGAGCAAAGGAGGGGGAGATGAGCCTGAAGAGGGAAGCAGGGGTCAGATCATGGGGGAATTTCTAGAATGTCAGACATGGAGCCATTGAGAGGTTTTCTGAAGTGGAATGAGAGTCTCGGCGCCTGGGGGCTTAGTCAGTTAGGCTTCTGCCTTTGGCTCAGGTCATGATCCCGGGGTCCTGGGATCAAGCCCCACATCAGGCTCCCTGCTCAGCGGAGAGCCTGCTTCTCCCTCTCCCTCTGCTACTTCCATGGCTTCTGCCCTCTCTCAAATAAAAAAAAAAAAAAGAATGAGATAGTCTGGCCTTGAAGTTTCTTTGGAAGGGGATGGAGAGCAGGAAGACTAATTAGGAGACTATTGGACCAATTAAATGCAGGCCAGCCGTAACACAGGTGCAAGGTAGGAAAGAGGAGGAGGCAGATTTGGTAAACACTGAGTAGATGGAATCAATGGGACTCCACAGAGACTTGGCGTGGGATTGTGAAGGTAAAAGAAGAATCTAGAGTGAGGCCCAGATATCTGGCTTTGGAGGGTGGACAAATGGTGGCGGCATTCAGGAGGAGAATTAATATCAGAGAGCCAGGTTCTTTTTTTTTTAATAATAAATTTATTTTTTTATTGGTGTTCAATTTGCCAACATACAGAATAACCCCCAGTGCTCATCCCGTCAAATGCCCCCCTCAGTGCCTGTCACCCATTCACCCCCACCCCCTGCCCTCCTCCCCTTCCACCACCCCTTCCTTCCACCCCGTTCGCTTCCCAGAGTTAGGAGCCTTCCATGTTCTGTCTCCCTTTCTGATACTTCCCACCCATTTCTTCTCCCTTCCCTTCTATTCCCTTTCACTATTATTTATATTCCCCAAATGAATGAGACCATATAATGTTTGAGAGAGCCAGGTTCTAAAAGACTCAGCTGTGTTTTAGACCTGTTGAGGTTGAGCTGTCTGCGGACTACAGAGACACCTGATGACCTTTCGTGGTGGGCAGCTGGATATACCGGGTTAGAGATCGGCAGCAGGCCTGCCCTGGAAATACGGATTTGGATGATCAAGGTACAGGTGCTATGTTCCAACCGCAGACGCATGTAACATCACCCAGGGATCAGAGTGGAGCGTGGTGAACACTGGGCTAAAGACAGAAAGTTTAGGATGTTAAGTCAGCAGATGGAGGAAATGAAATCCTGGAAAGAGACTGAGCAGGAATATGCAGAGGGAGGACGGACTGCAGGCAGGTGGGGGTGGCTTGAGAATGGAGTGGGAGTGGGGGGAGCGGCTCAGAGGAGGGAATGTGTTGAGGGCTGGGGTCAGGGAGGGGGTTCAGGCACCATCTGCATTTAACTAGACGTCACATGGTTATTACACGTGCCCATCTCAGAAAAGGCCATTCAACATTTTGAGCAGTGTCTGCTCCTCCTTTGAGGATTCTCTGGCTTCCTAGCTAAACTGGATCCCAAATTCTCCTGTTTCTCTCCCTTGAAGCTCCAACAGCCGAACTCATTTCCTTATAATGAATAAATATATTTAGCTTCTTAATAATTGAACTGAATTTTGTTTTTCATTTGAAATTCTAGACGGACACCTCTGCTTTTTATAGCCTTGCTTATTATGCTAATTTTGTTTGGTTGAGAATAAATTGGACCCTGGGGAAAGGGGATGGATATTTGGGGTCATCTCAGCCACGGACTGCTCAGGATCTTTTCAATTAGATTTCTCACAATTCTGGAAACATACATTTGACATATGCGACATTGGAAACCGCTTTGGTAATGACGGTTTGGGAGGACCGAACTGATCTGGCCCCTTAGAGGCTAATCTACTTCCATTACATTTGTAATATCCTTATTGTTTTTCCTGATTATAAACATGATGCATATTAATACAAAATCAAATAATACAAACTCGAATAAGTAGAAATGAAAAGCCTCTCAGAAATTGGGCCTGAGAGCAGGGATGGAGCAAGCTCCAGGGATTTGTAATAAAAAGCAGTGTTTTCTCGTACTGGCAGGATCATTTGGGCATAGATCTGTCAGTGCAGCTGCATGGAAGCAGAGCACCAGAATGCGATACTTTCCCCAGGGTTCATGGTCAACTAAGAAAAGGAGTGATGAAAGCCATTTTCTAGGGGAAGCCACTATTTCAAAGATGCGGGAGCAAAAGAAACTCAAGAGGGAGACCCAGGGCAGGCTGGAAAGAGGCATGCTTAGGAACTTAGGCTTCAGTCTCAGACTGACCTGGGTTCAAATCCCATTGCCACCTAGCCCGGTGATGTTGGACCAGTGTTGTTGTTTTTTTTTTTTAATTTTTTTAATTTATTTATGATAGTCACAGAGAGAGAGAGAGGCAGAGACATAGGCAGAGGGAGAAGCAGGCTCCATGCACCGGGAGCCTGATGTGGGATTGGATCCGGGGTCTCCAGGATCGCGCCCTGGGCCAAAGGCAGGCGCCAAACCGCTGCGCCACCCAGGGATCCCTGGACCAGTGTTTTGTGCCTCTCTCAGCCTCTTGGTAACTAGTGTTGTGGCTGGTCTGGCCCTTGTGGTTCTTGCGAGATGCGGTCAACAATAACCATCAGGGTACCAAAAAGTTTTATTATTCACAGGTCCGGGAAAGCACAGGGCACACCTGGGACCACATGGTGAGGTCACAGGGTAGAGAGAGAGAGGGCATGGGTCTGGGGTTCTGCTTTTATTGAGATGGAGGATTTAGGGCTAGGATTTGGTGGGCTTGCTCTGGGTGGGTGAATTTATTTATTTTTTTAAGATTTTATTTACTTATTCATGAGAGACACACACACAGAGAGAGGCAGAGACACAAGCAGAGGGAGAAGCAGGCTCCATGCAGGGAGCCCAATGTGGGACTCGATCTGGGGACTTGATCCGGGGACTTGATCCAGGGACTCGGTGTGGGGACTCCAGGATCATGCCGAAGGCACTGCGCTAAACCACTGAGCCACCCGGGAATCCCCTGGGGGGGTGAATTTAAAACACAAGAGCGAGAATTTAAGGCAGCAGAAGAGAAAAAACAAGTGGCCCAAATGGTCACTTAATGGAAATCAATGAAGATTTCTAAAACAAAGGAGCCCTGTGGGGGGTGGTTTGTGGAGGGAGGGCTGACTCTTAACCTTTAGGTAGCTGGCAGTGTATTTATTCCAGATAGTCAGTTGTCTTTGAAGTGGATACCTCAGCGATAAATCTTAAATCAGGCATTTGCATGGCAAAAAACAAAGACCAACTCTCAAAGTTTACACTATAAGACCCTTAAATTCTCTGTGGCTCAGTTTTCTCACCTGTAAAGTGGGGATGACCATAATACTAATATCTACCCTAGAGGGTCACGTGTGGCATACTTGACATGTTTGGCATATTAAAGGCTTCAACAGTGCTGGGCACAGTGGCACCTGGGTGGCTCAGTTGGTTAAGCATCTGCCTTCGATTCAGGTCATGATCCCCTGGTCTTGGGATCAAGCCCCTCATCAGACTCCCTGCTTTACGGGGAGTCTGCTCCCTCTACCTCTGCCCCTCCCCTCCACTCGTTTTCTCTCTCTCTCAAATAAATAAATCAAATCTTAAAGAAGCAGTGCCTGGCACAAAGTAATAAATAGAAGATATTGTTATGATTATGACTTTCTTTGGTAGAAGAATGGAGAGAGAGTTATACCATGTAGCTTACTGGGGGGAATGACAAATGGAACTGAAAAATATCCTTTGGGTTTGGCAACATGCAAGTCATTAATACACTAAGGAATAATAATTCTAGGGAAGTTGTGGGTGGAAGCTAAATTGCCATGAGTGAATGGAAGATAAGTTAGTAAAGGCATCAGAATAGCAAAAAGAGCAATAAGTAAAGTGAGACCAAGATCAAATTCCCGTTTATATGGGAATTTGCCATATGTAAGTGAGCAAGGAAAGAATGGACTATTCAAGAAAATGTGCTGGGAAAATAGGCAATCCATTAGGAGAAAAAATAAAATGAGACCCTCCCACACAAACACTAGTCACAAAAATAGATTCCAGATGGGTTAAAAACAAATTCTAAAAATATAAGGAGAAAATATAGGAGAATGTTTTTATAGCTTTAGGGGTAGAGAAGGCTTTTCTGATCGTGACACAAAATCCCAAAGCCATATAAGAAAAGATTGACAGATTTAAACTTATTAAGATAAAAAAAACCCTTTGCATATTGAAAGACTATAAACAAAAGTAAAAACAAACTAGGAATAGGGTGAAGATATTTGCAACCTATATCATAGAGAAAGGATTTTTCTAAAATGTAAAAAGAACTTCTACAATTCAATGCGAAATAAACAGGTAATTGACAGAAGGGGAAATATAATTCGCCAATTAACATATGAACTGCCACTCATCCAATGTCACCAGTGATTAGGGAAGTGCAAAATAAAACAATGAAATATTTTTTATCCATCAGATTTGAAAAATAAGAGATAAAAATATAAATGGCCGTTAACACAGCTCACTTCATTCATGTTGCTGGGAATATAAATTGATACAGATGTTTTAGAGTGCAAATTCGGTGGGACCTATTAAAACTTCAAATGTGAATACCTTATGATCCAGCAGTTGCACTTTTAGGTATACAGCCTAGAGAAACAATTGCACATGTTCATGAAAAACTTACAGAAAGGATGTTCACTGCAGCATTGGATATGGAATAAAAAAATCTTTAAACAGCTTAAATTTCCATCAGTAGGGCAACTAAATGAGCTATGGTACAGCTGTACTATGGCATACATTTGGCAATTTAAAAGAATGCAGTAGATCTGTGTACACTCACGTGGATGTGTTATCAAGTGAAAATAGAGGTTGCAGAATATACAAAGATCATGGTGCCAATTGTATAAATCCACCATTCCTTTTTTTTTTAATCCACCATTCCTAATGAAACATCAAACAGTACCCCCCACATAAATGCATAGAAAAAGATCTGCAAGGTGAACCAACAAACTGAAAATAGTAGTTACCTCTGAGGAGGGGAGCATAAGTACATGTATCAGTCACATAATTAAGAATAAACTTTTTTAAAAGAATGAAATTTTTAAAAAGGAAGCAGATAAAGTGGGTGTAGACCGCTCATTTAAAAAGATTTCCTGAACTGGAAAAAAGAGATAAGGCAGTGTCTAGAGGGAGGCAAAGAGGTCAGGGGTGACTTTTTTTTTCTTTTTTAAGTTTATTTATTTTTTGTAGTAATCTCTACACCCAGTGTGGGGCTCGAACTCATGACCCCGAAATCAAGAGTAGCACGCTCTTCCGACTGAGCCAGCCAGGCCATGTTTTTGAGACTGAGCTGAAGACAGCTTGAACAGGATAAGAAGCTTCAAGGGCAGAGACGAGGAGGAGGTAGATAGAAGAGAAAGAGTCCACCACACTTAGTAACCCAATTGACTTGGGGGATATAGTACAGTTGATAACATTATACTAAATGTCAACTGTGTGTCAGGTACAGGTGCCAGGAATACTAAGAAATAAGGAACTTGTAGTTTAGTGGAAGGGGGTAATACGTAGCATACAAATTCTACATAGTGTAGTAAGTACAGTAACAAAGGCATATGGAGGATGAGAATGGCAAGCGGCACAGCCCAGTGGGGGGGGGGGGTGAGGTGGAGAGGAGGTGCTCAGGAATGGCTGAGCTAAGTCTTGAAATCTTCTAAGATGCGAGCAAGTTAGCCAACTGGTATACCATGGGTATTCAGTACCTAATTGTCCCCAATGTGGTGGGGAAAATAAAGAAAAAACCCTCTAAGTTTTTATCTTTCAAGACCAAACGTGTCCATTGAATGTGTTAACTAGGATGCCGAGGGTAGAAAACAGTCTACAATGTGTTGAGGAATGAATGAGTAGATGTTCTTTCCAAAAAAAAAAAAAAATCCCCACTTACCCATTACACATTTATTGAACTTCTGTTGTATGCTAAGCCCTGTGGTAGATGCAGAAGACAAACTCGATTGCTAAGGGAGGAAAAGACAGGGCAGTAGTTGGGAAGAAATGGGTAGTTGAGGGGGTTGGGTTGAGGAAAGATCTTTCTTTTGAGATGCAGGAAGACTTAAGCATGTTTATAGGTTGAGGAGAGGGCGAGGAGCTGGCTAGGAGCTAATAGATGAAGCAAGATTCTCAAAGAGCCTAAAAGGAATGAGAGCTAGTGCACGAAGGACAATGGGCCTTGCACCCTATGAGGGGCCCTTTGTCCTCTGAGACTAGAAGGCAGTCGGGAAGGGCTGATTCAGTTTTAGAGGAGAGGGAGTGAGGCAGGAAATCTAGCTGCTGTGAGGCTGATGGCCCAAATTTTGTTGGTAACATAGGAGGTAAGACCATCTTGTGAGAATGAAGATGTCACGAGTAGGTTTTAGAGCTTGAGGAAAGTAGTGAAAGTTTGGAATGCCCAATGAAGGTGATGGGAAATGCAGCCAATCAAGGTCAAGTAATGGCATTGTCTTGTTGTTCTCTCTGAGGCTGGAGGCCATGACTTTGGGTGCCAAGACTTTGGTGATGGCCTCTAGCTAATTTGAGCAGCCTCGGTGTAGGAGTGGAGGACGGATCCTGAAATTGATTCATCGCAGCAGTTTGCTGGGCCAGTAGGGTGGATGGCAGGGGTATCGTGGAGATGAAAGTGTGGCTAAAAATGGTTCGGATAATCAGTTAAGGGTTCAGCCAGGGCTGAGAAGGAGATGAGGCCAGCAAGGGGCTGATCACCTGTGAGACAATAAAGAGGTCAAGGTACCTGAGGATTCCATGAGGTGAAAGATCAAGTTTGGGAGGATCCAGGATGTAAGAGTGTTGGAAAGATGTGAGGCTGTGGCCAGAGAGCGAGAAGTTAGAGAGAGGGGGGAAGCTGGTCTGGCTCATGGTGAGGTGTGTAGGCGGCTGCAGTAGAGGGAGCCCAAACGGTGTGGAGTTCAGACAATCAGGGAAGAGAGGCTGAAGGTCGATGGGTTGTCTACAAGCACATGGCCGTTACCCAGGATGTGGAGAGAGACTGTGGGTCAGGTGCCACCAGGAGAGGATGGATTACGTCTCAGATGAAGAAAAGGTTTTACACTGAGGTAGTGGAGGAACAGTCTGGAAGTGGCACTGGGAAGCTACACGAATGCCCACCCCGCTGACCCCAAGGCACTCAGGTCGTGGGAGAATGAGCAGCCTCCTCTGGAGAGGGCTGCCACGTAATGAGGTCTTCAGGGTGGTGGTATCCTGGGGGTAGGACAGAGGGGATTAGATTTCCTTTTAGGGCAAAGAAGTAGGCAAGTTGCGTTTATCAGGGTTCTGGGGGTGGTGGTTTCAGAGATCACAGTGCAAGAGCATGTGAAGCAGGAGAGCTCCAGGGGGAGAGTCGGTGGAGGACAGAGCAGACTCAGGATTCCCGCGGAGGAAAGAAGAGGTGACTGCAGGGTGGGTGATAGACTAAATTAGCTGTCATCATTTTTGGCTTTGTTCCTGCAGATCTGACCTGGTGCTACCTTGGTGTCACTGCCTGAGATGGTTATGCTCAAGCACAGTGTCTGTGACTGGGCTTTGTGAGTTTCTAGCAGGAGTTGGGGGGCTCTGATGGCTGTGTCTGCCCAGAGGACTGGCACATGGGAGAGGGAGGGACCGGGATGACCCTGAGGTGTCTAGGAAGCATGATTGGGAGGCAGTGACAGCTGCAGCCACTGGAATGAGGGAGACCACCCAGGGATAGGCGTGTGCAATATGTGGAATGACAGCGAAAGATGGTCCAGGATGGAACCTTTGAGACAAGCCAAGATTTGAAGTGAGTGAGAAAGAAGAGTTCTAGAGGTAGGAGATAATGGTGGCAATGAAGTCAGAGGGCAGTGTTTCAAGAAGGAACTGGTCAACAGCGTCTAGAAAGATGACAATTGAAAAGTGCTCACCAAGAGGTAAAATCATCATTTTTCTATAATAGGACTGTTTAAGCAACCCGAGGTAATCAATCACCTGGAAAACAATTCTAATGAATAACAGTTCGGTTAGGTAGCCGGTTTCAAAATAGGCAGACATGAAGAAAACCAAGGACTTCTTATCAAGCAACAATAACTAACTAGAGAACATTATGGAACAGAAGACCCTGTTCACAGTAAAAACCCCTTACTATATCCTGCCCATAAACCCTATGTGATCTGTCCCCTGCTACCTCGTTTGCTTCATCTTTTACTATTCTTGGGTTTTTTTCCTTTTTTTTTTTTTTTAAGTAGACTCCACACCCAGCATGGAGCCCAACATGGGGCTTGAACCCATGACTCTGAGATCAAGACCTGAGCTGAGGGACGCCTGGGTGGCTCAGTGGTTGAGCATCTGCCTTCAGGTCAGGGCGTGATCCCGGGGTCCTAGGATCCAGTCCCGCATCAGGCTCCCCATAGGGAGCCTGCGTCTCCCTCTGCCTGTGTCTCTCATGAATAAATAAATAAAACCTTAAAAAAAAAAAAAAGACCTGAGCTGAGATCCAGAGTCGGACTCTTAACCAACTGAGCCACCCAGGTGCCCCTGTTCTTGTTTTTAATAAGGAGAAATTCCCACAATATACAATTAACTATTTTAAAGTGAACAATTCAGTGGCACTTAATACATTCAAAAGGCTGTGCAGCCACCTAGTTCCAAGCATTCTCATCACCCCAAAAGGAAACATTAAACGCTAACTCCCCATTCTCTCCGCTCATTCCATGGTAACCACGATTCTATTTTCTTTCTTGATGACTCTGACTATTGTAGGCACCTCATGTAAGTGGAATCATACAACATTCGACCTTTTGTGTCTGATTTCTTTCACTTGAAAGGTGTTTTCAAGGTTCACCCCCGGGGCAGCATGCATCAGACTTGTCTTCCTTTTAGAGATTGAATAATATTCCATTGTATGGATCTCCCAACTTTTGTTTAGCCAGTCATCAGTTGATGGCCATTGGGTTGTTTTCATCTTTTGGCAATTGTGAGTACTTCATTGTTCTTCCTTCCTGCACTAGCTCCCAGCTCCCTTGCCTTCTTTCTTTTTTTTTTAATATTAAAGGTTTTTTTTTTGGTAATTTGAGAGCCAGAGAGAGCAGGGGCAGGGCGAGGGGGCAGAGGGAGAGGGAGCAGACCCCCGCTGAGCAGAGAGCCCAATGTGATGCTCAATCTCAGGACCTTGGGATCATGACCTGAGCCAAAGGCAGATGCTTAACCCCCTCAGCCACTCAGGCACCCTTCTTTCTTTCTTTCTTTCTTTCTTTCTTTCTTTCTTTCTTTCTTTCTTTCTTCTTTTTGAGATTTTATTTATTTATTCATGAGAGACACAGAGAGAGAGGCAGAGACACAGGCAAAGGGAGAAGCCTGATGTAGGACTCGATTCCAGGACCCCGGGATCACAACCTGAGCCAAAGGCAGACGCTCAACCACTGAGCCATCCAGGTGCCCCCCTTGCCTTCTTTTTATGGCAAATCTCCTCAAGCTCTTTTCTGCCTCTGGACCATTACCTTTGTTATTCCTCTCTGGAATGCTCTTCTCTCAAATTCGCCCATGGCTCTCTTATTCCCATCCGTGCAGCTCAAAGATCACATTGTCTGGGAAGCCTTCCCAGTCACTTTTTAAAAAAAGATTTTATTTATTCATGAGAGACACACACACAGAGGGGGAGAGACACAGGCAGACGCAGAAGTAGGCTCCATGCAGGGAGCCCAATGTGGGACTCGATCCTGGACCCTGGGATCACGCCCTGAGCCAAAGGCAGACACCCAACTGCTGAGCCACCCAGGCGTCCCCCTGCACCGTCACTTTTTATCCCTGTTATTGAAAGGAATAAGAAATAGTGTCCAGACCAGAAATTGTTTTGTGCTTTTGGCCTCTTTAGCAATCTAGTGAGGCCTATGGACCTCATTCTTAGATTTTAAATGCTTAAAACATGCCACTTATACTAAAATACAGTTCCCAAAATATTTTCAAATTGTTATTTAGTAATCCATGTCCTTCTTTATTAGTTCCTGAAATAATACCTATGTGTGCAGCTCTAATAACTATCATAATTTAGAAGTTGTGTAAGTATAACTGCTATTTTGAGATATTTGCAACAACTTGTGATTGGAAGCAAAAATATCAGTGATTTCTATTGACTGTGAAATCACAGGTACTGCTTAAAATTACTAGATTGTTACCCATGTTTGTACCTGAAGGAACCACTGAGAGTGCTTAATGAAGATTTTTTTTTCCTATCCAACTTTGTGGATCCTATGAATTCTTTCCATTGGAAGTCTTCTTCCCTTGGAAGTCTGGAGTCCTGGTTAAGAGCTCCTGCCCTAAAACATGAAAGCCAAACAGTAGTGATGAGGAGGGGTGGATCATGTTGAAGCTGTTTTTTTTTTTTTTTTAAAAGACTGTTTTGGAAAGAAAGAGCGCATGCACGCCAGTGGGGGTTGCGGCAGAGGGAGAGGGAGAATCACTTTTTTAAAAAAGATTATTTATTTATTTATTTATTCATGAGAGGCAGAGACATAGGCAGAGGGAGAAGCAGACTCCCTGCAGGGAGTCCAACGTGGGACTCGATCCCAGGGCCCCGGGATCATGACCTGAGCTGAAGGCAGATGCTCAACCACTGAGTCACCCAGGCATCCCGAGGGAAAATCTCAAGCAGACTCCCCGCTGAGTGAGGAGCCCACAGCGGGGCTCAATCTCATGACCCTGAATCACGACCTGAGCAGAAACCAAGAGTCAGATGCTTGATGGACTGAGCCACCCAGGTGCTCCTTGGGGCTGGGTTTTGTAGCAGATGGAAGAGATTGTAGGAGGCTGGGGAGTAATGAGCTAGAAGGGAGCTGCCCTCCCCACCCCTCCATGGAACTTGGGTGTGAGAGATGTAGAAATTTCCAGCTGAGAAGGTCTATGAAGGAAGGTAGGTCTTTGACGGAGAAGGAGAATCAGGTGTCACCTAGGAGAAGGAAACATTTGTGCAGAAGCCTGCCTATGGGAGTAAGGTTTATAATGGACTGGAGGCAGAAACCATACTGTATTCCAGACCACAACAGAGTGGGGTGGAGACCATACTATATTCCAGATGACCACACTGGACACCAATGATACACAGATGAGTAAGACAGTGATGAATCAGCCATTATGATTAGTCTAAACCAAATGCTGTGGGTTGATTGGCTGGTTTGGCTGGTCTGATCCAGGCACCTTTTCCGAGACCTCTAAGAGCCTGGCAGCAGTAGAAAGATAGGCCCAGTATCACCAGAGACTGGGGTGGGCCGGGGTGGGCCGGGGTGGAGGTGGCAGGGACGGTGAGAAAAAGCTCAGAATGCACCCTTTTTTCCCCCTCCTTTGGTTCCTTTTGCAGACCAAAAAAAAAAAAAAAAAAAAAAAGAAGTAAAAGAAGCTATGTAATGGAGGAAAAAAAAGAAGCAGTGCCATGATTAGATAGTTTAAATGAGCCAATCATCTGAAAATTAATTAGATAAGTCTAAGGGATGCATCCCCCAGCCTTGCTCCTAATTCTTCAGGAACCTTCTAAGGATCTCTACAACCAAGAGTTTCTTGGATGCTGTTACCCTTCAGAATGATGTTTGGCTCAGAGAGATCAAAAGAAGCAAAAAAGGATTTTATTTTTAGATTCTTCTCTGGGGCTCCAGAGATAACTTGCACCTGGATCTCTCCTCTGTCTGTAGCTCTCAGAATCTAGAATTTGGTGATTCTTTTTTTTTAAAGCTATTTTCCCTTCTCGACTACGGGGATCTTTCAAAAAAGGCTCAGGTTGGGGGCTGCTGCAGGTGGGAAGACTTGGCTGGGCCCAGCTCCCTTTGATGGTGTTTCCATCTGGCAGTGGTAGCTGCAAGCTCACTGCCCCAGGGTTGGATAACAAACCTCCTCTGGCTTGAAGGGAGGAAGCCCTGGACAGCAAGGCAGCGGGCAGAGGGGGAGAGGCCGAGCTGAAGCCCAGCTGACCTAGTTAGAGCAGAAGGAAGCTGCAGGGGTGGCAGGAATGGCCAGAGAGAGAAGAGAGAAGCTTCCCAGGACAGGGAGGAGTGGAGGACTGGCTCTTGTTTAAGACGCCCTGGCAAGAATCTGGGTCCTAAAGGGGACCTGGCCTGGAGACTCAGTGAGCTGGGGGTGGTAGGGAGTGGGGGTTGGGGTGGGAAGACTCTACCAAATGTTGTCCACATGCTTAGATTTTAAAGTCACACTCTTGGGGGAAATGAGAACCAGAAAAATATGTGGATCTTAGGGAAGCTATGTGGGCAGTGCCGTAAAACCCAGCAAGACAGAGCAGCACCCGGAGCATTCTGACTAGATGCCCCAGCATTGGGTCAAGGAGATGTCCTGGCCACCACTGCGTAGCCGGCCCCCACGCTAGGCACTGGGGTGAGACTCATGAAGCACAGACGTGGAACCAGTCCACGCAAAGACGCTACCAGTGGGTTCTACGTGGCATTGGGGCCCCACACAGGGTAGACAAGTGCCCTCCATGGTCTCTGCCCCTCAGAGGAATGCAGTCTATCTGAGGGAACAGCAATCCTGGTAAAGCCAGAGGAAGCGATCCAATAGCATAATTATTATTTTTTATGCTCTGGGGTCACAGTAGGGATTTCTGGCAGAAGTGGGGAAGGCTGTATGGAAGAGGAGGTGGACATTCCATGACCTCGAGGTCTGGGAGGGCATGATTGGGATGAGAGGGGAGATGTGAGTATTCCAGAGCCAACGTCTCCTGCCCACTGGCAGCAACTGTGGGTGTGCGGCCCTTCGAAGGGAGATGGAGGAACCCAGCTGGAGGGGAAAGTCAGGTTACCAAGGGCATTTTAAACTTCGGAAAGGGACTGACTCCAAACCCGGGGGGTTTGGAAGCGGTCAGGCCATTTCCTTGCTCTCCCCCTCCCTGCCCCGCATCCCACCCCCAGCTACAAGCCCATCGTAGAATTCATCGACGCCCAGTTCGAAGCCTACCTGCAGGAGGAGCTGAAGATCCGCAGGGTACTGCACACCTACCACGACTCCCGAATCCACGCCTGCTTGTACTTCATCGCCCCCACGGGCCATTCCCTGAAGTCTCTGGACCTGGTGACTATGAAGAAGCTGGATAGTAAGGTGCGCAGCAGGGGCGAGGGCCGGCGGGAGGCCGGGCACACCGGAATCACTCTTACTGATCTCTCTTGCCACGTATGTGCTGGGTTCCAGGAGACAATTCGTGGCCTCATCCTCTCCTTCATTCCCTGTCCCTCCAGAAAGATGGTGGTATTTTAAAAAAATATTTATTTAGTCATAAGAGACACACAGAGAGAAGCAGAGACAGAAGGAGAAGCAGGTTCCCCATGGGGAGCCCAATGCAGGACTGGATCCCAGGACTCTGGGATAGGCCCTGAGCCGAAGGCAGACGCTCAACCACTGAGCCACCCAGGCGTCCCAAGATGGTGGTATTGATCCAGCACCTGTGTGGTGTGCTTTGTGATCTGTCTTCCCTGCATGATGGCATGGGTTTGCCCTGAGCTGTCTTTCTGCCCTGATCCATCTAGGGGTGTCAAGGGTGACTGCGAGCAAGGTGGCTGTTTAGGTTTAGGGGCTCAGCCTTTGGGGATGGAAAGATGTTTTTCCTTTGCCCCAGGATTAACTGGCCTGGACAAGAATCAGGCATGCAAACTGGACTTGGAAAGTTATTGTTTTTATTATCAATTATAATTTTAGTAACAGCAGCTAACATTTGTTAAATCCTCAAGCACTACTGTGCACGTACCCCCTGGAGTATCTCCTTGAATTCTCACAAGCCAGTAAGGCAAGCATTATCATTATTCCCCACTCATGGAAGGGGAAACGGAGGCTCTATTAGGTGCAGGGACCTGCCTGTTGTCATATAGCTAGCTCCAGGTAGAGGCTAGATTCGAACTCAGATCCATGGAACCAAGTTCTATGGCCTCCATTCCTGAGAAAGATGGCTGTGGGAATCAGTCATGTCCTGCTCTAAAAGGAACTGAAAAATGTAAGTGCCATGCCAAGTAGAAATCAGATGAGGATTCTCCATGTGAAAGGATTGTTGGCTGTACAGAAGAATTGACACAGGATTCTTTCAAAAGCCAAATACATTTTGCACTAGCATTTCATATGTGCCTGGCCCTGGGATGAGTACTTAGTATGCATTACTTTATTTCATCCTTCCAGTATTATCCAGTGTGGTGGATACTGTTGTTCCCATTTCCTCATGAGAAGAGTGAGGCACGGAGAATGAAGTAGCTCGCTCCAGGTCACACAACTTGTAATCGGTCTGTGATTTGGACCTGGCTCTCTCTGACTCCAAGGCATTTTATTTTCTGACATTTCTAACTGATAGGCATTATGTAGTAGCATATACGTGATAAAAACCGATATTGAGCTTAAATCAAAATAGGAGTGATTTTTTTCTTTTTTCTTTTTTCTTTTTTTTTTTTTTTACAGCAATGAGCTCCCCACCCACCAGTAAGGGGGCTGCTCTGGAAATGTCGCTATGCCCTGCATGTCCTGTATAGGGCAGCAGAGAGCCATGCGCTGGTGACCTGGGGTGTGGGTCGGTTGAAGTTAAGCAGCCTTTGGCATATGCTTGTAGTGTCGATGGGGACATGGTGGAAAGTGACAGGGCGGATTGGCTCTGCCTGCTGTTCTACTTTGGCAAGGGCTTTGACCCACCATCCTCCTGCAAAGACTTCAAGGAGGGTGCCTATAGGGTCCAATCTTTCTTTGACCTAGCATGTGAAACTGGTGGCAGCCTTTATGGGTACTCCGAAGGCAAAAGCGTAAAGCAGGCAATTTCAGGTTCCAAGTGTAGAGCTCCTTCTGGGGCCCAAGCACTAGCCATGCTGCCCCGCCGGAGTCTGCTGGCGGGGACACCCATGTTCTCCCTGGGCATCTGAGCTTAGGTGTGCTCTGGCTCACAAATGCATGTGCATTTCACCTTCCCTCAGCAAAAGCCTTGTCTCTCCTTGGAGTAATTTCAAGGAGCAGGGTTCAGGTGGATTGAACTTTGGGGTGGCATTAGGCCTTAGTCCTGCTGTCTGATATTGGGCACATAAACCTGCTTGCTTTATGCAGAAATTAATCATGAAATTCAGGCAGTATACCTCTTTTTGCATTAAGTCTCGGATCACACTGGTAACTGAGAAGGTCATCTTCATCCAGCTGGGTTGGTTCGCATGTTTGCTGCCAGGTGAGCATCTGCACGGAGCTCTGCCTTGCCTCCCTTCCCTGCCATGGCCCATGGGGATGGGTCCCTAAAACCCTGGGGCTCGCCTGCACTGGATAGGTTGGGACAATTTACTTTTTACAAGGAGTGGCCACCTCCCCTCCTTGTCAACCACAGATCCCCAATTGTCATCTTTCTGCTTTGGAATCACCCAAGTGGTGATCTTGATAAGGAAAATATCACACAGCTCATCAATTTGGAGCTGAGCTGGCTAAGACTGTGGATTTAGAAATAAGGCTAAACTTGGATCTGGATCCCAGTTCTGCTATTTACCTGCTCTGTGGCCTTGGACAAGTTACTTAGCCTCTCTGTGCCTCAGTTTCTCATCGGTAAAGTGAGAGGGTTGTTGTCAGGACTCACTGTGTTAATCCATGTCAAAGCACTTAGTTCAGTACTCAGCGCTTAGTAAGCAGCACCCATTGTCATTTGTCATATTGTTCTTTGGCGACGGAGGTGGCCAGTTCTGGACCATTGGGTCGAGCTGTTCTTCTGGCACCTGGTAGAAGTCCTCTGTCACGCTGCTATGGGTTGCAGATTACCAACAATGATCCTGCTTTGCTTCTCCCTTCCCTAGGTGAACATCATCCCTATCATTGCCAAATCAGATGCCATCTCTAAGAGTGAGCTAACAAAGTTCAAAATCAAAATCACCAGCGAACTTGTCAGCAATGGGGTCCAGATCTACCAATTTCCTACAGATGATGAGTCCGTGGCAGAGATCAACGGAACCATGAACGTGAGTGGGAGCACAGGGGTTCATCTTTCTGACCATTTGCTGCTTATTTCTATTGTCATTATTTTACAAACAAGCCACTGAGCATCACAGTCCATTTTAGCGCGGTCGACTCTCGATCATCTAAATCTCGGGTTTGTGAGAAAGAATCCAGAACCAGAACAGCTCTTCTCCCTTAGCGGTGACGGCTTCAAAGCCTCAGAGAGGCAGAGATTAATAGCCAGAGACCGAGGGAGGGAAAGGCCAACCTGAGGAAGAGTCCAGAGCTGGAGATTCAGACCTCTCCTTCCACTTTACTCTTTGATGCTGCTTCAGTCTAAGCCAGCACCCCCCACCCCCCGTGGGGACTGCCAGAAAGGCAACCGGTCCTCCTCTCTGACCAAAACAGTGCCATGATAATCACAGCGAAAAAGCTGGCTGGCTTCCGAGACTTCCAGGATAATATGTACTCAGATAATCGAGCTCTCAACCCCCGGGAAAGGGGTAATGACATATAGCCTCCAATTTTTCTCACGACCAGAGAAATGTAATTTTTAAGTTTCAGGGTTATGCTTTGCTTTATTAAGTATGAATGAATCCAAAAAAAAAAAAAACCACCCTGACTTGCCATCTTTCCTCTCCTCTCCTGCTAACCCCCCCAACTAGAGGAATGAGTAATGAGCAAGGCGGGCAGTCAAACATCTCCTCATGCTTCTTTACAACATGTTGATGCTGTTGCTGTGAAATCTTCAATGTTGTGATTTCAAGGAGACAGCTAATAGCTTTCAGAAAGCTTCTGCTTTGGGAACAGACTTTTTTTTTTCCCTCTGTTGAGAGGCATCAGTTTTTCCTAATGACATAATGCCTGGGCATAACCAGACTCAGGAAAGCTTTGCAATAAAAGCCATTTTTAGAAAACTTTCCTGCTGCCGCCACCACCCCTGAGTTATCATTATGCTATCAGTTGCTACCTCTTAGAATTTGGCCAACAAATGAGCAGCGGGGCAGCAAGTCCTTGTCTTGACCGGCCTGTCCGCCCATCGGTACAACCTGAGATATGTTCATTATTAGGAGTCCCTCATCATCTTTTGACTCCTGTGGCCTATGAGTAAGGATGCGTGGATTGGTATGGGTGGAGTCCTATCCTCTCTGACCCATCATGAGCATGAAAAGGGGGAACAGAAAGATGAACACTTCTCCTCTCAAGCAGTCTGGGCACTTCTATGGGAACCAGGCTCTGTTGTGATGAGGAAACCTGAAAGGGTGCCTAGCCTGCAGAAAAAGGGGAACCTCGAGGGAAGCGTCTTCTGGTGTCACTGGCACTGATGTCTGGAAGCACTTAGTCACTTCAGAGCATCAGGCCCTAGTAGATACCTTCAAACTTGGGTGCCCTATGTCACCAGGTAGCTTTTGGACTGGTGATTTGATTTGCTACAAATAAATAGGGGAAAGGGTTGTCAGCGATCTCAAGACATCACCCCAAACGACAGTTCACTACATTGTGTATTGGGAATGACAGTTATTTTGGGCTCTGTTCTGCACCCAGCTGTGCCCTCCTGATTGAACTTAGGGTAGGTAGGCCCAGCCTCAGGGTTGGAAACTTCTTGTGCTGTGAAGCAGTGGTTCTCAACCACGCTGTTTTGGCTGTGAAGAAGTTCTGGGTCATTTCTTATAACAGTCCAAAGTATGCCAGTGTTTCACTTTGAAAAACTAAATTTGAGGGGTGCCTGGGTGGCTCAGTCAGTGAAGTATCTGCTCAGGTCATGATCCGGGGGTCCTGGGGGTCCTGGGACTGAGCCCCGTGTTGGGCTCCCTGATCACTGAGGGGTCTGCTTCTCCCTCTCACTATGTGCACACACTTGCTCTATCTCTTTCTCAAATAAATAAATGAAATCTTTTTTAAAAAGAAAAACTAAATTTGAGTGGATTTAGGATTATCCCCATAATAACATCACTCAGCACTCATTCCTTGACATCCCACTGTGCTTTTTTGAGTGGGGAAGAGTGTGCCTGGAATTGGGCATGTCCGTGGGAAGGGGCATGCATGTCAATGCCACGTGTTATCTCTTGTGATGGGGAAAGGGTGGGGAGTCGCTGCTCTAACATACATATGTGGGATGACTAAGCCTGTCTGCTACTAGAACAACTGTGTCGAAAGTCCCCAAGGTCTTTGGACAAGCTGTGGTGTACGAAGCTGCATCATCAATATCCCGGGTGCGGGTGGTAGGAGGAATGGGTACTGGCCTTTCAATTCTGGATTTGATTCCAGCCCCACAGCTTCAGCCACCCCAGCCAATCATCATGGGGACTGGATTTAGAAGTGGAAGAAGCCTCTTGCCTAAGTGGAGAAGAGCGTACAGGCATGCCACCCCTCCCCACTAGGGATTTGCATGGTGGGAAATAAGAGTAATGAGGTCGCAGCCTCCCCCTCGGCCTGTAGGTGGGTCTGAAAAATGGCTTCAGATTGGGGGTCAGTGAGAGAAGGAAGTGAGAGGTCTTGTTGCGTGCTTCTTCAACCCATGCTCTGCTAACTTTCAAGGCTGTAGACTTTAATGCTAAAAATTGCTATGTTGTTCAAATTGAATGATGTTCTTTGATTGGCTCAAACCATGGCCAGGGGCCAGGGCATAGGCCCAGTTACTTGACTTGGCTCGGTTGGTTGGCCATCTGTGAGGTCTTGGGTTTGGCTCCCCCAAAAGCATAGAAGCCCAGTGAGAGCACGTGGATCACAGGGAGACCCACAGCCATAAGCTTGTCCCTTGTCCAAGGCAGCAGTGCCATTTCCAATGTTTGCATGTACTTTTGCGGGAATCACCCGAGGTCGACTCGAGAGAGGATTGAGCAGTGCTCTTGCTCAGTCGGCAGCAGGAGCCTGAAATGGGGATGGGCATAAGCAGCAGCATGCCTGGGAAATCGTGTCCTCACTGGGAGGAAGCCACTCCTGATCAGGTTATTCTCAGACAAGGAATAAATGGTCCCAACAGTCTCTATTTCACCAGGGCCAGGAGAACAGTCATCCAGCTTCCCAACTCTAAAGGATGTACTGGAACTGGAATAGAATAATTCGTGCCAATTGGATCATCAAACACTTTAAAATATATGGAGAGGAATCTTTTTTAAGATTTTATTTATTCATGAGAGACACACACACAGAGAGGCAGAGACACAGGCAGAGGGAGAAGCAGGCTCCTTGCAGGGAGCCCGATGTGGGACTCGATCCCGGGTCTCCAGGATCACACCCTGGGCCGAAGGCGGCGCTAAATTGCTGGGCCCCCCGGGCTGCCCTATGGAGAAGAATTTAAGGTAGACACAATACTGGAAAGGTAGTGAATCTGAAAACAGGCTTCCAAGAGGAGGCTTGAGAGTATCTGTTGGAATTTTCAGAGACAGGACGTCTGACATCTGGAGGCACATCTGCCCATGTTTCAGTCCCTGCAGCCAGCAGAGTCTCCTCCCTGGGCCCACACAAACAAAGTGTCACCCCTGGGAATGTGGTCGGTTGGATGGTTTACCGTCTCCTTGCTCTGCTCGACTCTCTCCTGGTTGTCAAAGCCACCAGTCTCTGAAGAGCAGCAGAAAGAGGGCCAAAGCCTGGCTCCGTGATTTCCTACCCTGCATGGTTAGGTGACTTCCAGCAGATGCTGTTTAGCCAGGAGGCAGGGTGCAGGCTGCTGCGGGTAGCTAGGAGAGGCTGGCAGCAAAAGCATGGTGGCTTAACTGCTCCCTGGGAAGATTTGGGCACAGGAGTTACAGACCTGGGCGAGTCGTTTCCCCCTAATCACAAGTGGGGTGTTTGATAACGGTATAGTTGTCATGAGAAGCCAGTGAGATCTGCCTGGGAGCACTCAGAAAAATTACCCTGGCATATGCTTCTCGAAACAGACATTGATGCCAGTTGCCAAGAGTGTGCTGGGGGAGGTCTCAGGAGCCCTGAAGCTGCTGTGGCGGGGGCTGTGCCTTAGTGTGGGGACAGACAGATTGACAGTGCTATAAGGAAGAGAGGAAGCAAGTGACCCTGTCATCCTAACTAACAATGTCTTGCGGGGATAAATATAACAGGCTCAAGGGAATAAAAAACTGATGTGTGTGTGTGTGTGTTTTCTTTAGTGCCTTTATTCTCAGATTTTTTTTTCCTTCCTTTCCTCTTTAGCCCAGAGAAGTCCCCACCCACTTCACACGCCCTCCTCCATCACTTTCAGCTGAGAGCCAGGGATGCGCCAGAAGGTTCTCTTTCTCACCTCCTCCCTCGGTCTAGCCCTCTGCCATGGTCGCCCTCTGGCTCTTTTGTGTTACGTGGCTGAAGCGTTGGGTCTTGGCAGGAGGGGCAGCATTTTCCCCCAAAAAGTGCTTGGGGGTGGATCTGAGCTTCCAAAACATGTTGTGGGGCCCTGAGTGGGAATGGATGGTACCTGGATGTCCCTCCGACAAAGCCGGCTGGCAGAGGTCAGGGAGGCTCTGGCCCTTGGGCAGGGTTGTCAGGACTTCGGGGCCCCCCAACGCCCCATGTGTCGCACCCCCAATGACCCTCTTGTTTAGTCTCCCCCCCACCCCAGGACCAATGTAGCATTTGCTGTGTCCACCCCGGCCCGTCTTCCATATATCCATAACCTCGTCCCTCCTCCTTTCCACTTCAGGCACAGCCAGGGTGAAGGCCTGGAGGGGTTTGCTGAGGTGATACTCAGAGCAGCTGAGAGGGGGTGATGGGAGAGCCACCTCCACAGGATTGCCGAGCGCCTCGGGAACTTGCGGGTGTCCTGGAGCTGAGTTCCCGGTTAAGTCCTGTGGTTTTCCACTCTGAAGAATATTCTTGGAGGGGGTGGGGCAGATGCTAAAGAGAATAAAGGGGAGGGAGTGGCTATGACATCAGCACACTGATTCAGCAAGCAAAAGACATTTGCTGTAGGTTTGCCAGAATTGAACTGCTTCTGATAACCTGGCTTTGAGCCGCCGGGGCACTCCAGGGTTTGAGAGTGCTCACATCATCTGCTGCTCAAACCCCCTAGGTGAGCAGACTAGACTTTGAAGCCAGTGAGTTCTGGGTCCCATCCCTACTCTGGCCCCTGCTATTGTGTGCCTGCAGGCAACTGGACCTCAGTTTCCTTGTCTATAAAATGGGGCTGATAATACTTAACTCCACAGTGCTGTTGGAAAGGGTCAACAAAATGATGCCATGCCGTGTAGAGGGCTTGACAGGTGGGACCTAGAGCTGCCTAAGCTGCTGCTGCTCACACCAGTTCTATAGCTACCACAACCGTTGGTATGAATTTTTTGGATTTATTTTTTTATTTATTCTTGAGAGACACAGAGGGGGTGGCAGAGACATAGGCAGAGGGAGAAGCAGGTTCCCTGTGGGGAGCCTGATGCGGGACTCGATCCCAGGACCCCGGGATCGTGACCTGATCCGAAGGCAGATGCTCAACCACTGAGCCACCCAGGTGCCCCAACTATTGGTATAATTGCTACTACCTCCTCTGTGAAGCCTGCTGTGACTTCATGAAGTAAGCTGCTCCCTCCTCTGATCCTCCAGCTCTCGAACCTCTGTCTATAGCCTAGACGTTACTGTATTATTATTATGGGCACGTCTTTCTCCCGTACCAGACTGTGTACTCCCCAGGAGCAGGCTCGCAGCTTTTTTTCAACGTTGTACTATTGATACCTAGCACATAGTAGGGGCTCAGTAAATACATGTAGCATGGATGAGTAAGCAAACGAGTCCAAATATCTGTGCTTGAGACCTGTTTCTCCATGCAAGCTCAGAAAGCTTGCTCCAATGGACTTTTCCCTTGTCTGTGTAAAGCCCTTTTGGGTAAAGCTTCACCCACTATTTATTTTTGTAAACAATATTGGTCAACAGTATTTATTCAGTGGTTCCTCTTGGCCAGTGATCATAGCACTTATGTCTTGGCCAGCTCCCTGAGAGACTGGGCACCAGAGGCAGTTCCCAAGCTCCATGCTACCTGTTGGGGGCAGTTAGTTGCCTCTTCTTGGACCTACAAAGCCTTCATCAGCCAGGCCCAGCTCCTTATCACCCTGCAGGCACCACACTCATACTCCTGAGTTTGTACTTGGCCTTTATTTTCTTTTTTTAAGATTTTATTTATTTATTCATGAGAGACACAGAGGGGGAGGCAGACACATAGGCAGAGGGAGAAGCAGGATCCCTGTGGGGAGCCTGATACAGGACTCAATCCCAGGAGCCTGGGATCACGACCTGAGCCAAAGGCAGACGCTCAACCACTGAGCCACCCAGGTGCCCCTGTACTTTGCCTTTCTTTCCTCTCTCCTGTTTTTGTGGCCCTGCTGCTGCCATTCAGGTAGTATTTATTAAGCACCTTCTGTGTGCAGGCATTTATTAAGCACCTTCTGTGTGCAGGTATAAGACCCTACATTGGAGCCCTTGGTCATACTGTGTCTTATATGATTCTGGGTGTGCAATTCAGGTGCTCTGATCAAGATTATAAACTCCTAGAGTGTCTTCTACTCTTTTGTCTCCCTTAGGGCATTTAAAACAACCCAGCACAGTTATGGGCATGTGGGAAAATACTTGTGGACTTCTAGACTCAGGAGTTCAGTGTGAGCTCTTGCTTCAGGGACCCATGAAAATGAGGAACATACAACTCAGTCCACAGTGTGATTGCAGTACATCCCGGCTCCTGCGGCTCTCACACCCCAGGGAGGGGGCTGCGATCCTTGCCCTCTCAGTCCCTGTTAGCCCCCCTCATCCCATTTAGCCACCTTCCAAAGGCTTTCCCCCTCAGTACCTGTGTATTCTGAAAAGAATGCTCATTCTGCTTATTTTTCATTTTTGCCTGTTCTCTCTGCTCGGCCATGTCATTGAGAATTTCTGAACGGTGGAAGCTTGGACTAGGCCTCTTAGCCCCACACAGCTCAGAGCTGAAGAAATTCCTCTTGGTGATGGTGATGGGGAGGGACACCACAGTGTGATGGGCCCAAGGCCCTGGAGCCTGGGCCATGGTCATATCAAGGGACACTGGGCACCTCCCTCCCGGAGCCTGCTCTGAGCCAGTTTTCCTTCTGTTCCAGGCCCATCTGCCATTTGCTGTCATCGGTAGCACAGAGGAGCTGAAGATAGGCAACAAGATGATGAAGGCACGGCAGTATCCTTGGGGCACGGTGCAGGGTGAGTGAATCTCTGGGAGATGGGGCCTGGGGAGCCCCTGCCATCTGCCTCGTTCCTTGTCTCCAGCCGTTATGTGACCAGTCCCTAATTTGTCCCCTGGTCTGTACTCCTTTGGCTTGGGCTTCCGGCAGTGATGGGCAAACTCTGGCCCCAGACCTGGATTTTCTGCTGTGAGCAAGCTCTCTTTGTCCCTAATGGAGAAAGCATTCCTAAAACAAAAACACATGTAGGGGGAGCCAGGTAAGAAGGAATACGTGAGAAAGCATGTGTATTGCCCCAAGGGCACTAGGAGACGTACAAGAATATAGCAGATGATCAGCAAACAACCCAGATATCCACCAAAAATAGATCAGATGAATTGCAAAATATTCATCTAATGGGATGTCAGACAGTGGCGAAAATGAATGGATTATAGTTACGGCTGCACGAATGAACCTCAGAAACATAATGTTGAGTGCAATAAATCATAGAAGAATGCATGCCATGTGATTCCATCGATATGAATTCCCAAAGTAGACAAAATGGAACAAGATCTATATTTTGAGTAATTCATACATAAGTGACGAAACTATAAAGAAAAAGGATAATAGGGCAGCCCGGGTGGCTCAGCGGTTTAGCGCCGCCTTCAGCCCAGGGCGTGATCCTGGAGTCCCGGGATCGAGTCCCACATCGGGCTCCCTGCAAGGAGCCTGCTTCTCCCTCTGCCTGTGTCTCTGCCTCTCTCTCTCTCTCTCTGTGTCTCTCATGAATAAATAAATAAAATCTTAAAAAAAAAAAAAGGAAAAGGAAGGATGATAAAGCCCAAATCAGGATAGTGGTTAAGTCTCTTTCAAGACCAGGTCAAGAGACACAAGGTGCTGGTACTATTTCACCTGGGTTATAGACACATTGTTATTAATTTCTTCTTTATTTCTGTATGTGTGTGTATATATATTTGTATATATATACATATGTATATGGTTATTATACAATTTCAAAACAGACGTATATACACTCAGGAAACTTCCTTTCATGGTGTGCCTGACCACGGCATAAGCTACCCGTGGGACTAGTCAGTTCTATGGATGAAGCAAGGCCTGGGACGCTGCCATTGGTGGAAGAGGCGTCTTCCAGTCTTCAGCTCTAGGCTGGGTCTCTGAGCACAGGGGCACCATGTGTGAGAGGCTGGCTGATTCACTGCACACTCATCCCTGCCACTGAACAAACAACGGGAAGTGGGTGAGAAATCGTCCATCTTGCATACAAGGCTAGCATGCTTTAGGGCATGCCATAGACTCTCCAGTGATCGCTGGATTTTCCATAGGTAGGACAAGACTGGTTATCAGAGCTGTGCTAGGTTTCAGTCTTCTCTGCCGTCTGAGGAACATTTGTGAATGGTTCCTGGACCCAGAGTCCTAACTGGGAGTGAGTTTGTGGTCTGAGAGACAGGAGCCTAAAGTAAAATGAGGAGAAACCAGCAGACATGGTTCCAGTGACTTCCTCTAATTTAGATCACGCACACCTAACCAACAAAGGGTTTTTGAAGGTTTTTCTGATAAGTTGGAGTTCACTGTTCTGTTCAAGTGACCTTGGAGTCACTCCTTTTTAAAAAAAAATTTTCTGTTTTGTTTTTGTTTTTTTGTTTGTTTTTGTTTTTGTTTTTGTTTTTTTGGAGTCACTCCTGACTGGCCACCAGGGATCACTGTCCGGAGGTGGAGGAAGAACTATTCCTGAGAAGTTGCCTGACTGATGGGATTTTTTAATATTAGCTTATGTTCTATGGCAGCGAGGAGCTTTATCCCCAAGGAAATGGATCTTTAAAAAAAGCTTTTAAGGTTTTATTTATTTAAATAATCTCTACACCCAATGTGGGGCTCAAACCCATGACCCCAAGATCAAGGGTTGCAATGTTCTTCCGACTGAGCCAGCCAGGTACCCCAAGGCAATGGATTTTCAGCAGAAGGGTTATGTGAGCCCATCCAAGCTTTGGAAGGGTTACTCTGCCACAAGGCAGTCTGCTGCAAGTGTGGCCCACCTGTCATCCTGGACCCCCTCCCTGCCCCCACACCCCTCTCCCTGGCCCTGGAAAACAGAACCTAGGGTGACTATGCCAGTTTGTCATCTCAGGCAACCCCACTGCAGCCATGGCTGAGGCACATACCAGAACACTGCTCACAACCTTGTGTTCCAACTGGAAGTCCACTTTGTTATGATTTGGTCTATTTCTGTCCTCCTTGGCCACTGGCCCAAATGCAAATCTTTGCCATACTCTTTTGAGGAGGGAGGCTTGTTCATTCAGGCTAGAAAGTGAGGTCCACTTTGTCCTGGTCATCATTGCTGCTTTCAGGCCATTATCCACCCTCTAAAAAACACCTCCTTTGAAGCTACTACCTACCATCCAGATGGGCTACACCTTGGTCCACACCCCTCCTTGTCTCACTGCCATCTATAGATGTCCTAGTTCTTCCCCTTTATTCTTCGGAGACCTGGCACCTGCTCAGATCCTTTGCCTCTCCTTTAGATCGCCTGCATTTCAATCCTAACTGCAACTTGCTAGCTATAGAACCTTGCCTAACCTTGTTGAGACCTTGTGTGGGCTATTTGCTGATCTGCCTGATAAATTCTGATTCTTCCCTCAAGAGTCATCTTAAGGGTTGCCTCTGGTGAAGCCTTCACTCTGCTGGTGCTTCTTGGGCTCCCCTCTTCTGAGCTTGCACTGCACCTTGGCCATATACCTCCATTTTGGTAATTGTTGCATTGTATTATATTTGTCTATTCGCATCTTTTCTTCCACTACACTGTAAGCTCCTTAGGGCAAGACTCCATGACTTCGTTTCTGAATTCCTGATGAGTCACACAATAGCAGGAGCAGAGATGCTGCAAATATTTATTGGACAGATGGCTGAATGTGCGTTTGCTATTAGCCTAAAAGTGGTGAAGAGCAAACGAACATTCCCCTGAGTGCCTGATTGGTGAATTTGGGTTGAGGTGCTACTGAATGTTTTCTTAGATATTTTTTATGGTCTTGCAGTTTTCCACTACTGTCAGCCCTGTAACTTTCCATGTGCGTTTTCAGTGGAAAAGTGAGTCAGGAGGCAAATTCACAGGCTCCATGTACACAGATGGAAAGGCAATGTGGCTGTGAGGCATCTGGCCTCTCAATTCATCCCTTTCCGCTGCTTCTGGCCCTCCTTTCAGTATGCTTTCAATCCCCCCTCCCCTGCTGTGCAGTGGAGAACGAGGCCCACTGCGACTTCGTGAAGCTGCGGGAGATGCTGATCCGGGTGAACATGGACGACCTCCGGGAGCAGACCCACAGCCGGCACTACGAGCTGTACCGCCGCTGCAAGCTGGAGGAGATGGGCTTCAAGGACACCGACCCCGACAGCAAACCCTTCAGGTACCCCTCTGGCCGGCCCAGCCCGCCCAGTGGCTGGGGAAGGCTTGCTGGGGAGAAATCACCCAGGGAAGCGAGACACAGGTGCCGGGACCTACAGCAGCAGGGCTGTCACTTGCAGTGGCAGAGTGGGCTTGGTGAGCGCTGGGCCAGGGAGGAGGCCCAGACGACCAGCAAGGCCCATGGGCTCCCTGCCACACACACACACACACACACACACACACACACACACACACACACACACGGGCATCAGCTGCCGTCAGTTGTGCCAGAGGCTTTGTTCTGCAGCATGGCAGTCTGTGCCTGTCCTCTGCCCCACTTTCTTCTCCAGACTCCGGCTGCCCCGCCAGGTTTCCGGTCGGCTCCTTCCCCTCCTTCCCCTTACCAAACCCAGACCATGGGACCAGATGGGACCGGGTTACAGTTGTTGCACACGCACATCAGGGACCTTCGCGCTCTTCAGGTGCTGTCCTTAGTGCCGAAGTTCGGGTGCAAGTTTTGTTTTGACCACCAGATGTTAATCCTTGTTATACTTCTCAAATCCGAATCTGAGAAGCTTTCAGAGGAGAGGCATGTCTCCGAAAGCAGTTTATTAGGCCCACAGGAGCCGTCTGCCAAGTGTCCTTGTCTGATCTGTATGCGTGATGCAAGACATACGCCCCACATTTTAAATTACCAGGTGGTGTTCTTTGTTACAGCTCAGTGCCCCCTCAGGAAGTGTCAGGCCTCAGTTAGGATGGGAGAGGGGGTGCTTCAGAGCACGAAGTTGGCCTCGGGGCAGAGCATGGCCAGTCCTGCAGGGATGCCTGGTTCCAGAAGGGTGGACTCGCTCCCCTTCAGGGGCAGGGGCTGCTGGAGCTGCTGGGATGGAGGAAATTGTGCTTATCTCTCTGGTGGGCACTCCCTCGGTTTTCTCTCTCCTTCCCCTCCCATAGCTTTAATCTGCATCTGTGGGGGAAGAGGTGTGCCTCTGCCGGTTCCTCTCTAGGCCCCTCCCCTCCTCCTGCTCCATTCTGAACGCCTGTTTACCTGAGTCTTCTTCCCTTATTGCATGCAAACATGCACATCCTGACGAAACAACTCCCTTAGCTCCTCCTCCTCACCATTCCCTGCTCTTTCAAGAAGTTTAGCTCTGGTGAGAAAAAGAGTTGTTTGTATTTACTGGCTCCTGCCCCCCACCCCTGCGCCTCTGAAATAATCACCATTGACTGGCCATGATGGGGCCTCTGAGTCCCATCTTTTCTGATTTCACCTGGACGTTAGATATTCCTCCCTACTGCCTCTTTGCTGAAATTCTCTCAGCCTTTGTTTTTTTAAGCACTGGCCTGGCTGGTTCAAGTCCTCTCTCGCTACCCCTCTGGGTCTCATTGGCAGACTCCTCTTCTTCAGCTTTCTCCTTTACATGTTGGTATGCCCCAGGGGTCTCTCCTCAGGCCCCTGCTCCTGTCACTCTGTGTTCTCTTGGCAGCAGCTTCTTTCTACTATCGGCCCTACTTCCCACCTAGAAAGAAATGACTCCCATGCAAAATCTTACTTTTGAGCTCCAAGCCCATTGCTCCAACTGCCTACCAGATATTCTCGCTCAGACATCCCACGGAGGACGTACCTCAAAAAGTCCAGCGGTCTAAGCTTCAGTTCATCTTTCTTTTTAAACGTGCCCCTTTTCCAGCATTCCCTGCTGCACTTCATGATTCCACCATCCCCTGCTGCACTTCATGATTCCACCATCCACCTGATTGCCCAAGCCAACACACTCAAATTATTTGAAATTCCTTCCAATTTATGAGAGACACAGAGAGAGAGGCAGAGACATAGACAGAGACAGAAGCAGGCTTCCTGCCAGGAGCCCGATGTGAGACTCGATCCGAGGACTCCGGGATCACGCCCTGAGCCAAAGGCAGATGCTCAACCACAGAGCCACTCAGGCGTCCCCAAGTCCTAGGAGTCCTGCCTCCCTCACTATTCCTTAAGTTCCCCCAAATCCTTCATCCCTACCAGCCCTTAACATTCAGATCCCATCATTTCTTTTTTATCCTGTTTCCTTCATGTGCCACCCACCTCCCCCTTGGCAACCACGGTTTGTTCTCTGTATTTAAGGGTCTGGGTTTGCCTCTTTTTTCTTTGTTCGTTTGTTTTGTTTCTTAAGTTGCACTTATGAGTGAAATTACATGGCATTTGTCTTTCTCGGACTGACTTATTTCACCTAGCCTTACACCTCCTAGCTCCATCCATATCGGGGCATATGGCAAGATCTCATTATTTTTTATGGCTTTCTTATGGAAGTGAGAGATCCAATCATTTATTTGGATTGTTGGGAAGTCTCTCCTTCACGCAACAGCCAGGGTGGTCTTTCTCATTTTCAAATTGCATGAAGTCAGTCCTCCTGCTTGAAACCCTGCCATGGATAAATGACCAGGCCTGTAATGTGGCATCCAACACCCAGTCTTTCCTGCCAGACTCAGGAACCCCACCTCCCTGTACTCCACAGCTTCTGTGATCATCTCCGGCCATGTTGGACTCTGCCTGGCTCCCCAAGTACATCATCCTCTCTCCACGTGTGCCCTTCCACATCTGCCCTCTTTGGAGCATGATTCCTCCTCTTCTTCACTAGGCTGGCTCCTGTTGCTTTAAACCTGAGGTTGGGGGCAGGGAGACGGCTCAGACATCTCCCAGATAGACCGTGAGTTCCTTGATGGTGGGCACAGTGGCTGTTGGCTTGAGATATTGAATGACTAGCATAGTATCACTGAGTCCTGTGCGTAGCACACAATGGAATCTCACCAAGTGTTTTTTTGAAATAGTTCATTAATGTGGTCAGTTTCAGAGCCAGAACCTGGAAGTCCGGTGCAGAGGAAGGACCCAGATTAAGAGATGAGAGAGCCAGCTTCTGGTCCCTCCCTTGCCTGTAACTAGCTGTGTGGTCTTGAGCAAATCACCTTGCCTCTCTGGTCCTCTTTCCTCATCTGTATCACCAGGGCAGAGAAACAGGTGTTCTGAGTCACTTCCAGTTGTAAATATGTCAGTTCACCAGGGCTGCCCCGCCCCCCCTTAAGCAGCCTTGTGACCCTGCTGCCACATGCCAGGCCAGCTGCCTACAGTTTTGTGGTTCTGTTTTTGCACCTGTCTCAGAATTGGGGAAAAGGAGGATGGTGGTGGTGGTGTGGAACCCAAGGAGGACCACTGGAGCCAGTCTTCATTGAATAGGAGCCATTCTAAAGGCAGGGGAATTAACCTGACCATATTTGCAGCTTACAGGAGACATATGAGGCCAAAAGGAATGAGTTCCTAGGGGAGCTCCAGAAAAAAGAAGAGGAGATGAGACAGATGTTCGTCCAGAGAGTCAAAGAGAAAGAAGCTGAACTTAAAGAGGCAGAGAAAGAGGTAAATGTGACCCTGACTGCCCAACAGGCAGGAAGACGGGGCTGAGCTTGGGCAGAGCCCTGCAGCTCCCAGGCAGGAATGGGGCAAGGCATCTGCAGCCCTGCCTTGGCTGGTACCAAGGGAAGGCCGCAGCAAGATCTGTGTCTTCTTCATCCCTCGTGCCCCAAGGCCAGGTGGTTACTTTAGAGCCGTCCTCTCCCAAATGGTAGCCACGCTACTTACATTTAAATGAATTTAAATTAAATAAAATTTAAAACTCAGTCCCCCAGTCCCATTAGCCACATGCTAAGTTGTCCTGCAACTACTCTGTGTCCTATTGGATAGCACAGATATAGAACATTTTCATCACCATAGAAAGTTCTGTTGGGTGATACTGCTCAAGAGTCAAGACCAGAGTCTGTGGCATGGATATCGGATTTTTTTTTTTCAGTTTCCCTTTCGAAAAGAAAATGCCACCCAGTACGTTTGGAGGAGAGGTGAGAGGATCTCAAAGATAAATGAATGAAAGGCCAACAGACAAAAACTAGGTTAGAGCAACTGACCACCACCGTACCCCAAGGGACTAGTAAAAAGCTGGTCTAGACAGCAGGCCTGTCATCTACCACCCCTTACTAAGTCCCAAATACCTGTAAGACCTGGAGCCCTGACCTCCTAGATGGTACGCTTCGAGTGCTATGGAATCCTAAATTCTCTCCAGAATCCTCAAAAGAAATACTTTGGCGTGCCAGAGTATTTGTACTGTTCTCCTTTGGGTGTCTGGTTCTATTCATGGCTAGCTGAGTCTCCCCTTGGTCAAAGCTGAGGTCTCTGCCCTCATTCCATTTTATAAAACTCTTTTATCTACTTCCATGTCTGAGGACAAGTATTTCCTTTGACCAGTTTTGGCATTGCTGAGGTTTTCTCTGCAACCCATGGTGATCCTCCTTGACCGGAGGGGGTAAGGAAAGGCAGGGGCCCCACTCACATTGGGCAATCTCGCTATATAATCCTCTAAAGAATGGATTAACCTTGGGCAAATTCCTTAACTTCTCTGACCTCCTGTTTCCTCATAAAACACAGAGAATCACAGAACATGTTTTGATGCTAATTATTAATTACTATTCATTAATAACAGTTCTGTGACTACATTCAAGAGCAGAAATGTGGAGGTGAAGTGACAGAAGGGACTTCCCCAGAAGTCCCTGGTGCCCTGGTGCCATCGGGGCAGTCCCTGGCAGAAATGTCTCCTCAGGTCCCCCAGTCCTGCAGGATGGCAACCCTGCCGGTCCCCAGTCACCCTGGGCTTGGCTCCTCAAGGAGCTGTTCCCAGGGGACACTCCTCAGACTCCCTGTGCTCCCCTGCCAGCTGCATGAGAAGTTTGACCGCCTGAAGAAACTACACCAGGATGAGAAGAAGAAGCTGGAGGATAAGAAGAAATCCCTGGACGATGAAGTGAACGCCTTCAAACAGAGAAAGACAGCAGCTGAGCTGCTCCAGTCCCAGGGCTCGCAGGCTGGAGGCTCACAGACTCTGAAAAGGGACAAAGAGAAGAAAAAGTAAGTGGTAGGCTGCTCTGGGCCTGTGACTCCTTCCTCCTCCTGCTCATCCCCTCAAGTGCAGGGCCTGGAGACTCCGGTGGAGGCCTCATGCTGAGGGGTAGTGGCCAGAGGTGACCCATAGACTGACAAATGCGTTTGGGTCCCTGTAACTGGTCTTTGTGTCCCCTGAGTTGGGGGAGGTGAGAATAGGGGAGGGCTGTAGTCCCCAGGGGCCTAGCCCCTCTGCTTTGCTTTTGGGAAAGCCCTGCAAGCTCCAGGTAGGAGGGAGGGAGGAATAGAAGACAGGCAAATGGAATGTGGAATGTGGGAGGGTAGCAAGCAAGGAGGAAACCATGAAATCTGTAGTGTTGTAAGAAAGAGGTGAATGAGAAGAGGGACCCCCCTAGAGGGTAGAGGAGAGAGGGCACCTCAAGCGGAAGCCTCTGGGCACCCTCTTCCTCCCCGAGAGGTTGGCGCTGATCTGGCTCACAGACCACCTTGTTTGTCCTGTGTTAGGGATTCACCTCCCCATGCCTGAAGCCCCCCAGCCCCATTTTCTCACTTAGCTGCAGCCCAGTCCAGGTCTCCCACTCTATGCCATCCCTCTCTCTTGGCTGCTTCATTGCTCCTGGCCTGAGGTGCTGAGAGCTTGCTGGGGAGCCCCCAGATGCTAGTAGACTCCACGTGCCCCATCCTTAAGCTGGGCAGTGATGGCACAGTCTGTCTCTCTATCTCCCCTGGTGTGTGGTAAGGCAGGAGAGCAGGGGCTCCTGCTTACGTGTGGGTCCATAACCCTGAGCTGACTGCAGGCTTTGCTGGCTGGAGCTCCCCATCCATCGTCCTGGAATCAGAGGAGAGGAAAGGATTTCTGGTGGGACCTGGGCAGCGCCAGGAAACCATGCCGGGGTCCCTTATGCTGGAGTTGCTTGTGCCGCGAGACTTGGGGGGCCCTCATATGGAGTGTTGGGCCATGTCCTTACCCAAGGGGCCTGAGGATCCAAAAAGTACCCGTGGTGGATACCTTTTGTTCTCAGCAACCTGTCCCTGGCTCAGCTGCTGGATATCTGCCAGAAGGAGGGAAACATCCTCCTTTCCTCTGGGCCTGGCTGATCACTTAGGAATGAGACCATGACTTCTGTACAACAGTACGACAGTTAATATTTGAAGGCACTCGATTTTGTGATCCACTTATTCAAAAGTGTAATTTGAACACGTTCACCCATTAGTCCACAGATTTTTGTTACCGAGTCACCACACTCTGTGTCAGATTCACTCACTCATGACCTTGATTTGGTGTTACCTGATGGATAAAGTTTAACTAGTCAGAAAAAAAAGCCTCTTTGGACATACTGTATATTAACTGATTGGGCCTTGTGTGTTAGTTGCACCTGCAGGAAAGGGTTCCTATTTTTAAGGTCAGAAAAAGCTAAATTTGTCTCCTCGCTCTAACCTGTTGCCTTCTTGGCCTGTGGTATTTATTAACTCAATCCCTAGGGCAGCCTCACAGCCTGCTTGCAGGAATTAGGAGATTCCTTTGTTTGAACCCCACTGACACTAAACTATAAATATTCCCTACTCAGATGTTCAGTGGAAGTTCCTCCCAGACCAGGCTCTCTCTTAGTTGTCTCACATGAACTGATCTCCCCTCTCCCACTCCAGGCAGAAGACCCTACATAGGGAGACATGTCTCTCCAGTCTCCAGGAATATTTGGGATTGGTGACAGCACCTTTCCCAACTCTGAGGTGGGTGAAGGCCTTGCTGGCATGTGGCACCTCATATTAGTGACTAGGTTCTGACAAAATAGACTGTCCTCTTCCTTCCTTCCAGATATATAAATGGCCCCAGGCCTGGGCTGCTTCTGTAATTCCATGAAAAGTTGGCTAACTTCTGGAAAACCCTTCTTTACATCTGTGCCACTCGGGTCCCATGGTGATGATGGCGGGGGTAGGTTTTAAGGGCAGAAGTGGGGGTAGTAGGCACTTACTCTTAAAAGATGGTGGTTGGATCTAATGGAGTCACACATTCAGAACTTCCTTTGGCTGCCCTTAAAGAGATTAAGAGTGTACCGGTGTTTTAGGGGTCCCTACCAGCCCACTGTCCCTCTCCCCGACCCTTTCTTCCTTGTTTCCTTTGATCGCTAACCGTCGTTGTTTGTGTCAACTCATAATATTGGATTTCTCCTCAAGCTCACTCCATCTTCATCAGCTCTTACTGTTTTACAGTTAACTCTGCTGTTTGCTGCATGCTGCATGAGACCCTGGGTCCTGGTAAGCTTTATTAACTCTAAATAGAACTGGCGGTGGCTTCTAGAACACATCTCTCCAAATCCCGCCCCCCCCCCACCCAACACAAATATCTAATCACGAAAAAAAGTGCTTCACTCTCCTAGCTCTTGTGACTGACAGTATTAAGAAATAGTTTGCTGTAGTCTAAGTGTACATGTGGAATGTTTGCCTGCATGATGAAAAGTGGAGTGTTTTCAGACTTGCTGCTAGAACAGTTAAGTAGCATAGGTAGATCCTGTGATCAGTATCTCATGCCTTAATCATTGCTTTCAAAATTAACTAACGTGTAGTGATGAGGGAAATCACTGGGCTTGCAAGTCTGTCTTACAATGTCAGAGTGGCCTTGACCCCCAGGTTTGGGAATGTTCCAAGTCAATGGAAAGTTGCTTCTCTATTTCCCTCTGGTGGCTATTTCTTATCCAAGGGGTTCAAATTCTCAAATTTCCTTTCGCTGTGTGCCTCCCCCAAAAACTATAATAAAAGTGAAAGCAGCTTGTAATAGTTTATAGGTTGATTATACCAATGATTAAGCACCTTCTATCTGTTCTTTTAGACTCAGTGAGTAGGGAGGGAACATAATTAGGCTTATTGCTATTTTTTAAACCTTACCATAGAAACTTCTAAACAGGAACAAGAGAGAAGATGGTATAATGAAACCCCATGTGCCCACGACCCAGCCCCCAGACAACTGTCAACATATGGCCAATGCCATCTCATCTATTATCCCAAACCTGCTGGATTATTGTAAAGCAAAAGCTGTATCTTTTCATCTGTAGATACTTTAGCAGGAATCTCTAAAAGATAATGACTCTTAAAAAAACATAACACCACCATTAGCACACCTACAAAATTAACAATTTGTTAACATAAAATTTCTAGCCAGTGCTCCGAATACCCTGGTTGTCTCATAAATGCCTTTTATGTTTGGTTTGTTTGGATCTGGGAATATAAAATACTGAGAAGACTTCTCCCCACTCACCAATGTAGTTTATGATTTAAATAGAGAGCCTGCTGTTTAGTCGCCAAACTGATTGCTGTAGCTATTGCTCTGGGGACTTCGGACAGCTGGCAAAACATCCTACTTTCAAGCAAATCTCTAAGAGGAAGTCCACAGAGGCTTCTGAAACATAAGGCCCCTGAAATTGGGCCAAAGGAAATAACTCTAAAAGAACAATGAAATGATATATTGTCTGGCTTGAAGGCAAGTGGTGGAGCCCCTGTTAGTTGACGGGAATTAAACTGGAGATCTCCATTTGGGAAGACTTAGAATTTCTAGAGCGTCAGTCTACTGCCGACTCTCATGCCTAGCGAAGTGTCTGGCACTCGTAGGAATTCAGTTCATTTGTTCGCCCATGTTCAGTAAGGACCACAAGAAAGATGTATCCTGGGAGGTTAGATTTCAGTTGATTCAGCTTGCAGTGCACATGGCTTGACACAATTTGGTTCAGGTTTCCCCGAGTAAATCCTTGTTAGTAGCCATTATGAAAATGAATTCTGGCAAAACTATAATTAAAGCCATGCTGTACAAGTGAGAGGCAATTGGCCAACAGTGGGAACAGCCAACCCCAACCCCAAGGAGGTTGGCTTTTCCTGGCAGGCTTTTCCCCAGCGGACCGCAAGAGCAGTTCCAAACCAAATAAGGGAGGGAGGCTCCAAGGGATCTGAAAGCCACAGAGGCAGCCTGTCCCCTCCCCAAAGCCCTCATTCCAGGCACAGATCACAAAGGCCAGGCCTCATTAACTGGAGTGTGGGCTGAGGGGAGGCCTGCTGTTCCTCAGTGGGTTTTGAAATTGCTGGAGACGCTAGGGGCCCGCACTCTGCAATTGTAAGGGAAATTCCCCTGGGATCCTACACAGTTGTGGCTACTATGTCTCAATGGTTATTGGCCCCTTGGCTCTTAGGGAGGTGTGCACAGTATGTGGACAGTATACATGTGCCAAAATAGGTCCACCTTCCGACACAGCCCAGAATATAGGCCATCACCGGGTTGTTTAAGTCTCTCTTCCCGGGGAAAGTAGACAAAGACTAAAATAAGAGGTGAGCATTCGTATGGCATTTTAATGCTTTTCAAAGGGTTTCCCCAGATGACATATAACTTTCACCTTACAACAGTCCTGTGAGGTAGAGCAGAAGGTAATCATCTTCAGTTTGCCAATGAGCGAATGAAGGAGTGGGGAATTTCGGAGACTTACCAGAGGTCACACAGCAAGTTAGTGGCAGAACTGGAACAAGAATGCAGAACTCCTAATTCCTAGCATAAATGGCTATTTACGAGAGAGAGAGAGAGAGAGAGAGAGAGAGGAGAAAAGAGGTGCGTGTGTGGAGAGCTGTATGGATGTATTCGGTCTGAGGAAGTGACTCAATGTTCAAACATACTCCCATATGCATGTGCTTGTAACAGCCCCCCTAGACATCTAACAGCCTTGATTTAATGAGATAGATGTATTCTTTGGGCAATAAACAGAGGCTTAGAAACACAGGCAAGGAGTTCTCAACACTGCAGCGTGATGGAAAGAGTCTTGATCAAACAGCCAAGGGAAACAATCTCTGACCCTGTGACTCTTTCTTTGTGACCACGGAAAAGTCAGCTGGTATCTGTGTTCCCCGGTCTCCTCCTATGTTGAATGGAGATTGATGCTACTTGCTCTGTAAATGTCCCTGGCATGAAGTTTACATGAGAGAAAAGTCAAAGTGCTATGTGAACACAGACCCATAATGGATTGCCATAGTTCAGGTGTTCAGGTAACTGTGGTCTGGACCCTATTGCAGACCCCTCAGCCATCCCTAGATACTTCTCAAGCAATCTTGTCCCTGGGAGGGGGGTACCAGTTAGCTAACTGGAGCTGCTCCAGAATCCAACTGAGGAGAAACCTCCACCTTGTCTGCTTTCCCTATAGGACAAGGCAATTCGTGGCTGAGAGCCTGGCCTTCTACCCAGTCGCCTGAGGCACCCCAGAGATTTGGTGACAGGACTCCTGTATAGTGTCTGGGTGGGCGTTAGGACCTAGTAATTCAGAAGAGATAAAGTATTCTCGGGGCTGTTGATAATTATTTTGCTTAGCTCGTGCCACTCTACTGCCACTTAGAGGTGTGTGGGGGCGCACGCATGAAAGCATGTTCCCAGGAGCCAATGCGATGAGACCTTATTCTAACATAGCTGTATTCTAATTTATCCATTAGTCATCATGACAATTTTCTTCTAACCTTTTTGTTGCTGTTGTTGTTATTGTTGTACATTAATCCATCCATTCATTAACCCAAATTCTCTTTTCATTTTCAGTTTGGGCTTCCTGTAGACGCCCTTTTCCTGCGCACCAGAGCTGGGCTTCACTTTCTCTAACTCCCCCTTAACACGTCTGAAGGGGCACACAGCCCATGCCCTCTCCCCTCTTCCTGCCAAAGTTTATAGAAGCCTTGGGGGTCTGAGGATGGTGTCTGGCCTCTGGTCAAGAAGCCAGCAGTCACATGGCTCAGAGATGGCTTGTGCATCCCAGTCCCTTGTGCATCCCAGTCCCCCTCCTGTTGCCCCACCCACCCCCCCAACCTGCCAACCTCCCCCCCCCACTCCACCAACCCCTTCCCTACCATCTTTGCCAGACCCTAACGTGTTCAAGGGTCCCATCCGCTAGTCTCCACCATCAGCTCCCCTGTTCCAATTCTGATCGGTGCTTGGTTCCCTGAAGTATCTGCCTCCACCAGGGCTGGGTAAGCGCTGATCAGTCCCGTTACTGTCCAGGCCCTGGGCTTCCTTGAGCACCCCCAACCCCCAACGGGAGCCTGGCCCCTTCTGAGAGGGCTCCAAAAGGAGACACTCTGGTGCCTTTTTCTTCTGGCCTCTCAGCCCAGTCTTTCCCAGTTTTGAGTTGCTCTAAGTAAGTGCACTAAAGTTGTGTTAGAAGTCCAGAACGAGTTTATTTATGCCAAGCCCTTTCCAGAAAGCATGACTGCTGAAGAAAATGGCATACATTTCTGCTCTCTATAATTCTGGGTACCCTACAAATGCAGAGGGGAGAATAAACCTGAATATTATTACCAGCCTAGTGTCTTCAATGATAGACTTCTGGAACTCTTCTGCAGTGCCTCACTATCCCTATAACCTCCCTTAGGGCTCTGCACCATCCCAGTCGGGCAGGGCCCAGGAGCAGGTTCACGTTGGAAGCTGCCAAACTGGGTGGTCAAAGAAGCAGTGTTAACCAGGGAAACATAAATTAGGGATTAATCTTCACACAGATGAAGTTTAAAGCAATGATATTCCATGAGATCAAGAGAGAAATTAGAGATAGAAAAAAACAAAAAAACTCCAGAGAAGCAGTGTTTTCAGTTTTTTGCTCTGCTGAGTCTTCCAGTCTGTTTATTTGGTGCATGTGATGAGTTTTGATCTGTATTTTGCATGCGTTCCCCCCACCCCACCCCACCCCCCACCCCCTCATAGGAAGAGGTGAGACAATCGGCTGGGGAGGAAAGAAGACATGTTGCATCTCAGAAGGTTCCCTGACTTTATCTCCAGTCTAAGGATGTGATATTTAAAAAAAGATTCCAGCCCCAATTTTTATAATGGGCCCATCTGCTGGTGGCTTTGGGAACCCCTTTGAAGTAGAGAACCCTCCACTGTCAGGGCCACGAGGTACGATGGCCTTTGGTATTTGGCCAGCAAGAAACAGAGAGCGAGCGAGCAAGCGAGCGAGCTGAAGGTCACCTGGCAATGATGTGTGGCTAATGCTCCGTTTCTCTGCCCTTCCTTTGCAGTAATCCATGGCTGTGTACTGAATAGTATTCCCCGCTACAGCTGGACTGGACTCCATTTAACCTTTTAAAGCCAAGGTTCTGATTTTAACTGACAGCTTTCCTTTGGGGTGCCAGGCAGCAGCCCCCACCCCTGTCCCTGCCGTGTACTTCCACTTGGAGTCCCACCTCTTCTGAGTTCTGCCTCCGAGTCCACTGGCACTGATCATGACCCTTCTCTCTCTCTCTCTCTCTCTTTTTTTTTTATCGCCTTTTTTTCTTTTTATTTTCCAAAACACACAGTTAAACCTGGCTGTGCCAAATTTTCAGGGCTTTTTGAAGCATTGAGAATGGGGAGGGAGGGGTTTCCCTCTCTCTTCCATAATAGATAATAAATAAAAGGAAGTGGTAAAGTAGAGCAAACAAAAAGCAAACGTACACACACCCTTTATATTTTCTTGTTGGCAGAGCAAGAGTGCAGTTTTGATGGGTATTGTGGGATGAGTCACTGATTGGTTAGTGGCCAGAGGCAAGTTTGAAGTATACACTAGCTTCTTGAGAAAAATCCAAGTCTCACAGTGGAGCATTTTAGGAGACCCCATGCTTGGAGGTTCCAAACAAAACAAACAAAAACGTGAATACTCAGCCAGTAGCTCTGAGAGATGCTAAATTAGGGCTGTCACGTCTCCTTGGGAAAGGCATCTTATTTGCTGCTTTGCTGTCTCTCCGTCCAGTTTTACAGCTTTCCTAAGAATCTCAAACTTAAACGACCAGCTGATCTCCTTTTCCCTTGGTTATTATTTGCATCACAAATAATAGGGCCCTCATTTGCATTTGTTTACACATTAACTACTTGAGGCCTGAGGAGCTCTGAAAACTTCATAAGTGGCAGACTGCCACCCGGCCTTTGGGAAAACTTCAGAGACCAAGCAGGAATTTCGTGTCAAGGGAGAAATTTTGGTCTGTCAGACGCAACCCAAAGGAAACAGACCTGGAGAAGTCGAGGGACTTGCAGTATGTCCCAGTGCTGCTTGGCGGCAGAAGCCAGGCGAAATTCAGTGTCCCCTGACTCTGGATCCGTTTCACAAATGCATTCAACCTCTCCTATATGGTGCTGGATACCAAGGTCCTTTGATGTTCAGAGAAAATGAATAGTTAGCGTTGCAGGGCCTTTGAGGGTTTTTTCCCCCCATAGAAAAATATCTGAGGATGGAGTGGGTAGGAGCGGGCAAAGCAGAGGACTCCAGGCCAGCTCCTGAACTGAGCGTTTCTGCTGACGGCGCCTGTTGGCTGGTCAGTTTTCCTGGAAGTCTGGAATGGGGCCCAGGCCTGCGAATGTTCAACAGGTGCCCTACATGATCCTTGTAATCAAGGAAGTTTGGTAAACAAAAAAGTCTAACCTGTGAGTAAACATAAGGCCTTTAGAAAGTTGAGTAAAAGGATTAAAATAGTTATTTTCCTGGGTAGCTTTTCTCACTGTCGACAGAAAGGGGGTGTCCCCCCCCATTCAGTGAAGAAGGTTTTTAATCAGTACAATTGTTATTTTTTTTTAAATACCCTGAGTACTTTGTTAACTTGTGGTGAAACACATCCAGTCATCAGAAATGGTCTGCGCTTTTAATTTTCCCAGACTGGAATGGAAAGGCTTTCCTGAAAAATCCCCATATGTGATCACATACACTCACACGCCATTTGTTTTAAGCCGAGAACTTCGCTTTTCCTTGCTGCAGTGCAGATCACTTTTGGTTTTGGTTTTAATCATCTGGCATTCACATGGGGCTGTTTTCCATTAAAACAAGAAGCTTCAACCGGTGTGTGGTGTTCTTAAACCTTCCAGGTGGTTATGGTCCATCGGTGACTCCATTTCTAATCTGTCTTCTTCAAGAGTATAATCTGTGCTACCTTACGCTGCCCACTCCCCTTGCCTTGTCTTTCTTTGAATGTCCTTTTTCTTTGGCTAATTTCCTGTTTTCTTTCTCTTTCTCTCTCCCTCTCCAGCTTTTTTTAATCTTGTCTTCAGCAGCTGCACTAAGTCTAAAGGAGAAGACTGCCATTATATTGTCTCAAACCAGAAACTACCCAATCCCCTCCCCTCAAACTGCGCACATACTCACACCACACACTCAACAGGTGTTCATGTGGTCCTGTGTCCAGGCAAGAAGCTCTCTCCTGGCTTACATGGTATTTTCAATGAAAATGTCTTGTCCTGACCTAACCAAGGCAGGAAAAGAACCTTCCAAGCTGGAGAATGGACCAAATGTAACCTCAGAGAGACAACTGCAGGACGACTCACCCAAGTGTAAGTGACTGGGGCAGGAGGACCTCAGCTGTGGGTGTGGAAGTGTTGTCCACGTTTTTCAATTTTCCTTTTTAAACCCCGATTCTCCAGTTCAAAGGGTTGACAGTCTACAGCCACTATTAAACATTTCTGAGTATGGAAGAGAAAGTCAAGCGACAGTCCAGTCTCCAGCATTCACGGGCCTTCTGCAGACCACCCTGCCCCCAGCAAGGGGGAAAATGGATCCACTCACACTCAGGTGGGGAAGAGAAAGGCAGGAGGGGGTTTAAGCTTAGTAAGCAAAATTCCTCCATTTAACCCTCCAGGGCCAGTTGGGGTTTTGAGAGAGGTTTCTGCACAATCTGGGATTGGCAAGGAGAGCTTTCATGTTGATCAATCTGAGTTGAATTCATTGGCTTAACTTGCATCAAAATCCGTGTGAGTGTGCTCATTACCGTACATCCCTACAACCATTGCCATTCCACTGTCCTGGCATCTCCTGAGAGAGCCTCTTTGCATGTTTTCCAGAATCTGTGTTTGTTTTTCCTTTCTTCTCCTTTGTTCTTTTTGTTCAAAAGTGTGACCGGTCCCTGCCCCTCTGGGGCTTTCATTCGCCAGGAGAAACATCCCAAAACCAGCACTGTTTAGCTTGATACCTTTCTAATGTCCATGTCAATTTTCAATAAAAGTCAAAGAAATGCTCAATGGTTGTGTGATCTGATCTTAAATCGTCAGGTGAAGTATTCCACCACGGTTTGCCTCAGGAGGAGTGGGTAGCTGCCTTCCACGTGGGTGACTGAAGAGGCTCAGGGAGGCAAGCCCATACACAAACTTTGTAGGTGGGCTACTTTGTGCCCCCCTCTCCATTTGGGCCTGCAATTCCCATGGGCAGTGTGGGGGTGAGCAGGAAGTCCTACTTTTCCTTCATTAGCATGTATTTAACTGACGCATTGAGCTGATTATCATCTAGGATAAAAGGTGGAGGAAGTGGAGTTCCAGATCCTACCAAGCAAAATTCTGGTGAGTTTTAGTTCCTGAAGGAAAAGAACTCTGCACTGCATGTCATCTTTCATTCAATCCTGTGATGGGAGCGGCCCGGAAATTCATGAGCCTGACTGTCCATTATTAAGACTTGAAAATAGGGGACCCCTGGGTGGCTCAGCAGTTTAGCGCCTGCCTTTGTCCCAGGGCGGGATCCTAGAGTCCCGGGATCGAGTCTCGCGTCGGGTTCCCTGCATGGGGCCTGCTTCTCCCTCCTCCTGTGTCTCTGCCTATCTCTCTCTGTGACTATCATAAATAAATAAATAAATATTTTAAAAAAGACTTGAAAATACTTGTATAGATAGCAAGTAGGACTTTATGTCTTGGGTCTACCAGAGAGGGAAGCCTCCTGGTGCCCCCAGCATTATTAAGGTGGGCAAGAGGGGAGAAGGGTTAGCTTTATACAATTCTGGTTGCGGTCAAGGTAGGGTTTTCTCCCCTCAGTTTCATTTCCCGATTGGCCCAATGCTGGAGACTGGAGACCTGAGACCCAGAGAGCGGTCCCTATCCTCTCCGAACTCGAGGAAACGACACTGACCTGCGTATGCGCCGCTCGCACACTAGAGGGCAGGAGAGAGCAGTGGCTTGTGACGTCACTGAGCGGTGGCAGGCGCCGAGCGTGTGTGGAAAAACACCGGCTCTGGAGCAGACACCCTTGCTGTTGGTGTGTGCTCGGGGGCAAACTGGTTTAAAAACTTCTCTGTAAAAGGGAAATAGAAGTAATGCTCTTGCAGGGTGATTGTGAAAGCTACATGGGCTAATGTAAATTAACAACCTGGTTGTTCAATAAACCATATCCCTTATTAAGGATAGAGTTTTCCCTTTACTTGAAGTACCTTAGGCTCCTCTTATCCATCGTTTCTCAACCTCAGCACTATTGACATTTGAGGCCAGAGAATTCTTTGTCATAGGGGCTGTCCTATGCCTTGTAACACCTTTAGGAGCATCCCTACCCACTAGATGTCACTAGCACCCTCCCGTCCCCCAAGCTGTGATAACCTAAAATGTCTCCTGGGGGGCAAAATCGTCCCATATGGAGAATCATTGTTGTAGGCCAGGGGTCAGCAAACTTTTTCTATAAAGGACCATCTGGTAAGTTATTTTACACTTCGCAGGCAATGTGGCTTCTGCAACTGTTCACTGTAGCGCAAAAGCAGCCATAGATAATATGTCAAAGGGTGAGCATGGCCGTGTGCCAATACAACTTTATTTATAGATACTGAAATTTGAGGGCACCTCAGTGGCTCAGTGGTTGAGCCTTTGGTTCAAGGCATGATCCTGGGGTCCTGGGATCGAGTCCCAAGTCCTGCATTGGGCTCCCCCACAGGGAGCCTGCTTCTCCCTCTGCCTATGTCTCTGCCACTCCCTCTGTGTCTCTCATGAATAAACAAATAAATTATTTTAAAAGATACTGAAATTTGAAATTCACAAGTGAATTTCATTTTCCCATATCCTGAATTATTATTCTTTTGATTTTTTTTCAGCCATCAGATAATGTAAAAACCATCCTTAGCATGAGGACCTTACAAATGCAGGCAGTGGGACCAGATCTGGGCTGTGAGCCATAGTTTGCCGACCCCACTTCTAATGCATTTTAGTTCTGGTTGGTGTATCATTGAACCTAAAGGTGTTACAAGTAACTGGCCAGTCAAGAGAAATCCAAAATGAAGACAAATGGCTGACAACTTAATGCAAGTTAGTGGGGGGGGAGGGGTGCAAGGAATGGGCTTAACTAAAATTTGCATACAGTTTTGCTAGAGCATAGATGTGGGGCAGGGGGCTGCTGTGGCATTGAGGGCCTGCTCCTGGAGCACTGCTGAGCAGGTGACAATGCCAACTGCTTCTAGGGAGAGAACTGGGCCTCTGAAACCCTCCAAAAGGCCTAGCAGCCAGGGCTCCAGTTGTAAGCACTGAGGTTAATCAGTATCCTCACTCATCTGAATGGGAGATTCATTGCTTTGCTAAAAGCACAGTTTTTGCAAAGCCATTCTTTTAAATTTTTTTTAATTTTTATTTATTTATGATAGTCACAGAGAGAGAGAGAGGCAGAGACATAGGCAGAGGGAGAAGCAGGCTCCATGCACCGGGAGCCCGATATGGGATTCGATCCCGGGTCTCCAGGATCGCGCCCCGGGCCAAAGGCAGGCGCCAAACCGCTGCGCCACCCAGGGATCCCCAAAGCCATTCTTTTAAAATGTGGGTACCCCTGGAAAGAGTTGTGCATCAGACAGTAGTACCTCACAGTAGTTTTGGCACCTGGTCCTACCTTGACATTGGTGTCTATCCAGATCCTGCACTACTGCTTACCTTGTTTGGCTTGGACTTTAGAAGATACCTGCTCTAGGCTCAATACCTATAAAAAATTATAAGTCTATCTGTTATGTGTAGACCTGGGGCCAAGCACCTTATCTTGGTTTGGGGCTTAAATTACTCATCCTCAATCCAATAATAAGGATATATTGAACATTTCCCGGTGGGTTTGGCCCTGTGCCCCATGCCATGGAGTGTATTGTTGCATGAGATCTAGGACTGCTCTTGAAGGACTTACAGACTAGCCACATCTTATCTACTCAGCCCTATTTTTCAATCCTTCCTAATATCCAGTCAACATTCCAGCTCATCAGCCTGCACATGCCTCTCCTGGAGTTACATGAACTATTGGTTAACTTTGTCTGAAATATCCTCTAGTGATTGAAATCCTGCTTTTGAGGCCCAGGCCCCTCTTTCTCCTTGAAGTCTTTCTTGATCCCATCCAAATATCCTGATCTCTTCTCCATTTTCATACTTTCTAGTTGAACTTTTATAATCTTTTCTGCCTACTGTTTGAGAGACCTCCCTCCTCAAGAGATGGTAAGCTTCCTACGGGTAGGAACATCATTTATAGTCTGTCAGAAAGCCCAGTCAAGAGCCGATACACAACAACATGTAATTAAGAGCTAGCTAGATTGAGATTCTTTAGCAGTGTAGGGAGCTATTGCACTTTTAAAAAAAGAATTTTATATATTCATGAGAGACACAGAGAGAGGCAGAGATATTGAGAGAAGGAGAAGCAGACTCCTTGCAGGTAGCCCGATGTGGGACTCCATCCTAGGACCCTGGGATCACGCCCTGAGTCAAAGGCAGATGCTCAACCACTGAGCCACTCAGGTGCCCCACTATTGCACTTTTCATTTTTTTAAAAAAGATTTTATTTATTTATTCATGAGAGACAGAGAGAGAGGCAGAGACACAGGCAGAGGGAGAAGCAGGCTCCATACAGGGAGCCCGACATGGGACTCGATCCCCAGTCTCCAAACTGCTGAGCCACCCAGGCTGCCCCTATTGCACTTTTCAAACATTTAATTTTTGAATTGAGTTATGAGAATACTATAAAGTATATCCACATACTCTTGACTCAGATTCACCAGTTGATAACAATTTGCCTCGTTTGCTTTATCATTGGGTGCTCTATGTATACAGATATAGATCTATGGATAGCTATACATTTTTTTCTGAACTATTTGAAGGTAATTTACATGTATCATGGCTCTTTTCCCATAAATATTTGTGGGCATTTCCTTTTTTTAATTTTTTATTTTTTTTTAAATTTTTATTTATTTATGATAGGCACACAGTGAGAGAGAGAGAGGCAGAGACACAGGCAGAGGGAGAAGCAGGCTCCATGCACCGGGAGCCCGGCGTGGGATTCGATCCTGGGTCTCCAGGATTGCGCCCTGGACCAAAGGCAGGCACTAAACCACTGCGCCACCCAGGGATCCCTTGTGGCATTTCCTAATAATAAGGACTGGGTGACGGGCACTGAGGGGGGCACTTGATGGGATGAGCACTGGGTGTTATGTTATATGTTGGCAAATTGAACTCCAATAAAAAAAAATAAGGATGTTCTCTTATATAATCACAGTTATCAAGTTCAGTAAATTTAACATTTTTACAACACCTCTATCTATTGAATAACATGCTTTATAGCATTTTTTTCTTGCCATATAGGATTTAGTCTAGGATCACCCATTGTGTCCTGTCTCTTTATGCTCCTTTAATCTAGACTCTTCCTTTGTCTGTTTTGACATTGATATATATTATCAATGTATGCATGTGCAGGAGAGGGAGCAGAGGGAAAAAGAATCTTAAGCAGGCTCCATGCCCAGTGTGGAGCCCAACACAGGTCTCGCTCTTACAACCCAGAGATCATGACCTGAGATGAAATCAAGAGTGGTTCACTTAACCAACTGAGCAAGCCAGGCACCTCATGACATTGATATTTTAAAAATCCCAATCTAAAAATAGATTGTTCTCGGGACACCTGGGTAGTTCAGCTGTTGAGCATCTGCCTTTGGCTCAGGGCATGATCCCAGGGTCCTGGGATTGAGTCCCACATCGGACTTCCTGCATGGAGCCTGTTTCTCCCTCTGCCTGTGTCTCTGCCTCTGTGTGTGTGTGTGTGTGTGTGTGTGTGTGTGTGTGTGTCTCATGAATAAATAAATAAAATCTTTTAAAAAATACATTGTTCTCATTTTGGGTCAAGTTGTTGCCCAAATTCTCAACTATATAATTATTGGGTTTTTCCCCCTTCTTTGCTACTAATAAACAATCTGTGGGGAGAAACTATAAGTCCATGCAGATATCCTACTCCTCGTCGAATATTTCCCCTGAGATTTAGCATCTATTGATAATTCTTGCCTGAATCCATCTACAAAATGATGATTTTCCAACTCCAGCACCCCCTTTGTATTTATCAGTCGGCACATAGTGTTCATTTGTAAGCCAAGGCCCTCCCTTCTCCCACATTACTTCTTCATCTGCTTAGTACACTGTGGACTTATGGCTTCCCATTTTTTTCAATAGTTCATTGCTGTCCTTAATAATTTTGATGCTCAAATTACCAAGATTTGGCCAGTGGGAGCTCCTAGCTATTGCTTTTAATCTGCTAGGAAACATTTCTCAAGAAGATATTGTAGTGCAGACTACTCTGGTCAAGAACTTTTGGTGATCTAATTTCTGGGATAACGTATGGGGGGTGGGGCCAGGCTCTAAGTCTCTGTCCTTTGTCCTTTAATCAGTCACCTATTCCTCCATAGGAAAGGGTAGGGAGGGAAGCTCAGAGCTGTTAGTGTGTGTAAAGACAGTGGCAAGAGCCTGTGTTGGAGCAGAGAAAGATGATGAAGGAGAGGAGGATGGATAATTTCAGGAAGTTTCTGGATCATTTTAGAATTGTGATGGCTGCCTTTATCACTGCTCCCTCCTACACTTCTCTTCAACCATTATTCAAATAATTTACTTCTGTTTAGAGATCTCAGCTCCTGCTCACTAAGGAAATATCTGTGGCTTGTGAGAAGGGAATGGGCTGAACATAGGTTGGCTGAAGGATTTTTTTGATTATAAGGATTACTAGGGGGACACCTGGGTGGCTCAGTGGTTGGGCATCCAGATCTGGTCCCGCATTGGGCTCTCTGTGGGGAGCGAGCTTCTCCCTCTGCCTGTGACTCTGGTTCTCTCTCTCTGTGTCTTTCACGAATAGATGAATAAATCTTTTTAAAAAATGAAGGATTATCAGGGAAAGAAGGTCATGGAGAGTCATGCAAATTTTTGTTCCATTTTCCAGAGGATGGAACTGTTTTTTTCACAGTGGGAGTTACAAATGGAATCCAGTTATGGCTGTCCCAAGGCAAATGGCCTCTAATATCAGTTTCACTGCCTCTCATTTTGTAATCCAAGTTCAAACTCAGATTACAATAATTTGTTGCTATATGATGGAAAAGTTTTAATCCAAGCTGAGAGGAAGTCATTTTTATTTTTTCAAATATTTTTCTAGGATATTGAATACAATGCTGTTTTTTTTACAATGCTGATTTTGATCAAAGTTGGCAGTTAAGGCAGAAATTAATCCAGCTGTGAAATAACAAATCGGCTTAAAATATAGGCTCCAAAAAAATGAATTTCTCAAGATTGGAACAATGGGAAGAACCTTCATTCATTCATTCATTCATTCATTCATTCATTGATTCATTTAATTCAACAAATATCTCTGGAGTATCTACAGGAGCCAGGTGTAGGTGCTAAAAGCAAGATGGATGAGTTTCTTGTTCTCATAGAGCTAACATTCCTGGGGGGTGGGAACAGTCAAACTTTAAAAAATAAATTTCAAAAGTTGATACATGCTGTGAAGGAGAAAGAGGAGGAGAAGGAGAAGAAGAAACAACCCAGGGCAATGCAGTGGCAAACGTCTGGGGAAACACCGGATAAAGGAGTCAGGTGACAGAGATTCTGATCTCAGCTTTGCCGGGAACAATCTGTACAGCCTACAGCAAGTCAATTCACCTCTCTGGCCTTATTTTTCCCTCACTCATACAAGGGTGACTTGAATGTATGATTTCAAAGCTTCCTTCCTAGTATCATGTTCTCTGATTTGATGGTTTAAAGACAGCCATTACTTCAATAAACATAAATGCTTACCATTGGGTCAAAGACAAAGCACATTCTGCATAATGGGACAGACAGAAATAAAATCATTATGAAACAGTGTGAAAACTGCTGTTATCTTCTGCTCTTCTTAGTCCAATATACCCCTACACATAAGATGTGTCATATAATGAGAAGTATGTCATTTAAAGAGTTAAAGAGTGCAGTGAGTCAAAGCCACCTCATCCAATGGTCCTGCTGCCAGTGGTACCGTAGGTTGATGCAAGACTATTTTCTCCCTCCCAAGACTATAATCAGTTCTAGTACAACAGAGAAAACCCTGTTTCTTTTTCCTTTGTATTTCTACTGTATTGAGCGTACAGTAGGTGCTGTGTAAATCCCAGCTGAGAGACATTTGTTGATTACTCGACTATTGCAGGTTGGCGCACAGACTGAGGAAGCTGCCTGGAGCAGATCCACAGGTGGAGTGATCCGTGTGACGACAGAGTGATTTAGCCATTTGCTGCTGTGCAGCTTTTAACTTTCTACTTTGAGCTCTTTTTTGTGTTTCGTAATATTTTGCACGTTTTAAATTGATACATGACACACAGAATTATTTGCAGTTGCGATCAGATCTGTGTAAACATGGTGCCTGTATCTGCCAGCAATTGGAATGGCATATGGATGATGCAAGTGGCTGACTTGAGAAGTGGCGCTGTGGATGATTTTCTTTACAAGTGTCACATATTCCCTATGTTTTCACAATAAAATACAAAGCTAATGGCGCACGATGCAGAGGTTTTTAAGCTGGACTCTGAAGAAAAAGCCCCTCAGGGAGCTGACATTTTTTATAAAGTGTAAAATCCAAACCGAAGTGTCCACCCCTCCCTCACCCCCCGCCAAAAGGCACGGTCCTACTGTCCCACGGCTCAAAAACCCAGCAAAAGCGCCAGGCGAGCTGTTGGGCCAACAATCATCCGAGGGCGCCTTCCAGGGATTTCACGGAATCCTGTTCCCGAACCTTAGAGAACCTTCCAAAATTCCCTTCCCAAAGTCCCCGCCCTCCGCTTGTCACCGTAGTGCGTCAAAGGCCGTTAGTCGTCACAGGAGGGGAAAATGTACCTCGCGCGAGATTTGGCGACGGAATTTCGAAGTTAGGGAACAGCCGCGGCGCACGCGCACTGGCCTCACAACCTCGGGGCGGCACGCGGGTAGGTAGGCTAGAGCCCAGAGGAGGGGGAGCAGAGCGTGTTGGTGGCTCCCCGGGTCGCCGTGCAGTGTGTGGGTCTGCGGGTCGCTGGAAGTGCGGAGCACCGGGCCGACCCTGGCCTCCCCGGCGCGCGTGTGACTGCGGCGGGCGCTCTCCTGCGCCTCCACGAGTTGGAGGAGTGCTGCCGGCGTGAGCCCCGGCGTCGGGACGTGAGCTCGTGCTCGCCTTTTCCTTTTAACGGTCGTCCCCCGCCCCCCCGCACACACTCCAGTCCCCTGAGAGTTGGTCTTCGCGCCTAGGAGCGCCCCTCCTCACCCGGCCCCTCCCACCGACCCCCGTTCCCGCTCGCTCCTGGTGGGTAGCCGGCTTCTTCCTTGGGGTCCCTGCTTGGGGGCGGAGAAGATGGCTGGCGGACGTCTGCTGTTGGGGGGCGACTTCCTGTCGCCGCCGCCGCTGCCCCCCCTCCCGCCGCCGCCGTTGCCGCCCCTCCCGCCGCCCCCGCCCGAGCCAGTGCTGGAGCAGTGGCGCTATAGCCACGAAAGTGACTGGCAGTGGGCTCTGCGGCGCAGCTTCATCTGTCGGCACCTGCACAGCTATCCCGGGGCTGCCCTGGACCAGCTCCTCGCGCTCTCCGCCGCCTGGACCAACCACGTTTTCCTGGGCTGCAGGTGAGGAAGGTGGGAGGGTCGGGTTAGGGACGGGGTAAGGGGTTCGATGATGGGGGTCGGGATAGAGACGGGGGCAGGATACGGACGAGGGGTTAGAGGCTAGAGATTTGGAGGTGCTGGAGGACACCAGAGGGTTCAGTGTTGGTTTGGGGAGATCAGCCAAGCGAGGTAGAGGATATGACATAACAGCCAGAAGAAGGGTGCGGGGATCACGGGAGCAGCTCCTCTAGGAGCAGGGATGGAGATAAAGCAGCACCTGTAAGAGGATTGTTGAGGGGTGGTCATTGTGGCGCTGGTTTTGGAGGGCGTGGGAAATGACGAATAGCAGAATCTCGGACCTGCGTAGGACCTTCCAAGGATGCGGTATCCGCAGAGATATTCGACAGTACGGGCTTCGAGGGTCTGCGCGGGCTGCGGGGGGGGCGGGGAGGGCGGTGGACGAGGGGAACCTTGCTGGTCTCCTCCTGACCACTCCCTCTTTGTATCCCCATTAAATAAAACAGCACCAGCCCCCGGGCGGGCGGTGGGGTTTTACTGTCTTCTCCTGGGGAGGCGGTTTGTATGAGGTCTCTCAGCTGCAGGGTCCGCCTCGCTTGTAGATTTGCGCATAATGTGCCTGGACGCAAACAAAGAGATGGATATATCTTACTCTAAAAATGGATTGCCCTCCTTTCACCTTAAGTGTGATCTGGAGGATTAATATTTGGTCTCTGGGTGAGGTTTTAGGTGTGTTTGTCTGTGTGTCTGTGTTCGTTCCCTCCCCCCTTCCCTAGATCCTGGTGCGCGTTCTGAACAGGCCTCTTTGAGAGCTCTTTGCATTCAATGGAGACTGCAGTATGGTTCCAACGCATTTTTTTAAACAGGCTACTTGGACTGTCCAAGTAGCACCCCCAAATCAGTCCTAGACTAATCATTCCTTTGATAGACTGAGAGGCTTCTTTTTTTGGACACTCCTGCCTCACGGTGAATTTTTTATTAGGAAGGATGAAAAATTCTGGAAAATGATCAGATCAAATTCAGCCAATTCAGTTCTAGGAATGACCATAACAGATTCAGAAAAATAGAATTGTCTACTTCTACCTGTAATTGTTAAACATAGTATCCAGTGTATACTTTATTCTGCTCTAATCACCAAAGTTTATTTTTTCCTATATTCTCTAGGTTAGTATAATTTCTGCCTCCAGAGACAATGATTATTTCACTGGAGGAACTGGTTATAATTGGGGAAGCCTCAGTAATCAATTCAGATAAATCTAATTGACCTTCACTTAACAATATTGTTTTTGCAGTTAAAAAAGTATCCTTATCCTATAATCATACATCTCTGTGATATCACAGAAGGCCAAGGGAAATTTGAATCCTGAAAAAATTTTTACATGTGGGAGAATAACTATCGTATCAATAATAAATCTTCTCACAAGAGTCTAAGCTCCTTTGGGGAAGAGGTTTTTGCTGTCTTGTTCACACCTTTATACTCAGGGCCCAGAAGAGTGTCCTCTACACAGTGGCCACTCAATAAATATGTGTGGGGTAACAGATGACTATAGCTTTATAATGTATAAAATATTTTAATTATTTATGTATCTCGTAATACGACAGCCTTGGGAATTAGGTGGTATCTCGTTTTTACAGCTATATCAATGGAGGTCAAGAAGTTAAGTGACTTTTCCAAGATCCTACAGTCGGGGCTAGAACTCAGGTCCTCAGATGCTCTTTCCACTGAGACACCACTGCTATATTTGGGAAGAATGGACCAGGAGTGAAAGGAAGTAACTGACACAAGACACATCATTATTATCTCAGGATTTCATTCCAAGAACAACAGCCCTTTACATAAACTAGGGCATTAAGCAATACAAAGCAGGCCAAAGATAGTTGGTGTTAAAAGCTCAAGCATCCAGGACATTTTGTGTGCATATGCACTCACCCAAGCACATCTGTGTGTAGAGTGTGTGTGTGTAACATGATGAATATACACACACATGCACACATTATTACATCATGTAACATTTTAGTTAAGTCAGCTCTGTCACTGCAAGAATTGCCACAACATTATCAAATAGCTTTACTGAAGAATAATGTTTGCGTTATATCTGATAATAGTTACAGGAGAAAGGGAAAGGGCAATTAAGAATCTTGGAAGCTAGGGACCAAGTGCAGCTTTCCACCTTAGTCAGACTTTATGTTAGCTGTCAGCTTCAGGTGGGTAGAGTCTATTTTCCAGTACTTCTTAAGGTTGATGTTGGCAGAGTTCATATTCTGGTCTGTTCTTCCGGGACAGAAAACTGTTCTCTCAAGGGAACTGCAGAATACATGGTGCAACAGCCCATTATAAATTTAGATTGTTAATTCATTGTTCATCCCTTGACTTTTGGAACAGGTTGTAAATAGTAGCACTTTTTTTTTTCCCAATGAAGGGCTTTCTGTGTTCTTTTTAGTGGGAGCTGAACTAACTCTTAGGTCAAGGATATCTTTGGAAACTCCTTGATCATAAGACCAAGCCAGGGGGAGCTCAACATGTACAGGGAGGCAAACTGTTTCATTCCTTTTGGTAATAGTGGCGATTTGCATGTAACAAATGTAACAGGCTCGAATATCTCAGTTCTGTAACAGTGGTTCTCAAACTTAAGCATCAGAATCAACCATTAGGCTTGTTAAGCACAGATTGTGGAGCCCCACCGCAGGCTTTCTGATTCAGTAGGTCTGAGGTAGGACCCCTGAGTTTGCATTTCTAACAAGTTCCCTGGTGATACTGATGATTAGAAGATGCTGGTCCGTTGATTATACCACGAGAACCACTGATTTATAGGATAAAATAAAGCAGTATTTTCCAATCTGCTTTTTGATCATTTTTCCCTCATAGTTCCAGACAACTAGGAAGCTCAAATAACTGAAGTGATTTCTCTTCACTATTTTGTCTGTTTCATAAAAGTAAACAGCCTGTCAAAAGAATTTCTTCTGCTAGCAATTTCTAAGATATGTCTTGTGGCCAATGAAAGAAAGTTAGTGTGGGTGGGTGGGGGAGTGGGATAACGGGGTGATGGGCATTAAGGAGGGCAGGGCCCTTGATGTAATGAGCACTGGGTGTTATATGCAACTGATGAGTCACTAAACTCTACCTCTGAAACAAAAGTTAGTGCGGTCTTCTAATCAATTGCATCTGTAGCACTTACATAATTGTTCATATGGACGCCGGGGAATTGTACAAATTTTTTAAAGATTTTACTTATTTAATCATGAGAGACACACAGAGAGAGGCAGAGACATAGGCAGAGAGAGAATCAGGCTCCATGCAGGAAGCCCCATGTGGGACTCAATCCCAGGATTCCGGGATCAGGCCCTGGGCCGAAGGCAGAAGCTCAACCGCTGAGCCACCCAGGCATCCCATGGAACTGTATTATTTTTACTTATAAACTGTAGATAGTGTATCTATATTTTAAAATGAAACCAGGTTTGCTGCCTTGATGGTCTCTTCCTTGTTGCTATGAGACTGGTTTTTGTAAGGTAGGTGCCAGTTGAGCTCATGTTGTGAAACTAACTTTGCACACAGGTAGTGTGCATCAGTCACCAGCTAAAGGAGTGTGAGTGAGAGCTTTCAAAAGATTTATCAATTATCTGGTTGTGTGTTATTCACTTATGATGTTAAGAATCTTATTGATAGTTTTAAATAAATTTATACTTGAAAATCTAGATTTGTTTAGTTTTCAAACCTCAGCATTTTTTTGGACCCAGTGGAGCAGTTTAATAATTTTTTTTTTTAATTTTGGAAGCATTGCTAGATATTTGTTAAATTACAGGTGCCTTGTAGATCATAAGTATGTGCCTATCTTTTTTCAAGAATGTAAGATTCATGAAGTCACATGTCTTTGTCCATTATAAATCATCTTTATGTATGTCAGGCTTGGTGGGACGGTTGAATAGCATCCTGATTTCTAAAAGCTTGGTACATAATAAGCTATCTTTAAAAACCCTAAAGACCTGCTGAGGCTTTTTGATTTTGTTTTTTAAGCATTTATGATCAAATGGGTAAATTAGACTTAAATATATAATATGCATGCATCATAAAATTACTGTATTAGATTTGCCTTAATGATAAATTGGATCATGGTCTGTCCATAAGGTAAAATACTGTGTAGCCATTAAAACTCATGTGGTAATGGCATAGAAAAAAACTTATACCATAAATTAAGAACAACTCCCCATCCTGCCAGATTGCAAATCAATATAGGTGATCTCATAGGAGTTTTTTTGGGGAGGTGGAATGGAAAGCATAGAACAAGGAATAAAAAGTAAACTCCAAAATTTTAATGAAGTTTATCAGTGGTTGGGTTTCTAGGCGCTTTTCTTGGTGGGTTCTCTAAAATTTCTGGAGTAAAGATGTTACTTTCTAAAAAGATTTATTTGTTTATTTGAGAGAGATAGCAAGAGAGAATCTCAAGCAGACTCAGCGCAGAGCCCCAAGGTGGGGCTCAATCTCACAACCCTGAGATCAGGACCTGAGCTGAAATCAAGAGCCAGGCACTTAACTGTCTGTGCCACCCAGGTGCCCCTCATAGTAGGTTTTATCTTTTTTTAAAGATTTTATTTATTTACTTGACAGAGAGCACAAGCAGGGGGAGCAGGAGAGGGAGAAGCAAGTTCCCTGCTGAACAGGGAGCCCAATGCAGGGCTCAATCCCAGGACCCCAGGATCATGACCTGAGCTGAAGGCAGATGCTTAACCAACTGCACCACCCAGGTGCCCTATAGATTTTAAAGTAGCACCTTTAGGAGAGCGTGGGTGGCGCAATTGGTTGAGCATCTGACTCTTGATTTTGGTCAGGTCCTGACCTCAGGGTCATGAGATCAAGCCCCGCATCAGGCTCCATGCTCAGCACAGAGTCTGCCTGGGATTTTCCTTCCCTCTCCCTCTGCTCTACCTGCTCGTGTTCTCGTTCTCTCTCTCTCTCTCTTTTTCAAATAGATAAATCTTTTTTAACCCCACATGTAGAGGCTGCTTTTATTTTTATTTTTAAAAATATTTTATTTCTTTATTTCAAAGAGAGCAAGAGAGAGCATGAGTGGTGGGAGGGTCAGAAAGAGAAGGAGAAGCAGACTGCCCACTGAGCAGGGAGCCTGATGCAGGGCTTGATCCTGGGACTCCAAGATCATGACCTGAACTGAAGGCAGATGCTTAACTGACTGAGCCACCCAGGTGTCCCCATTAAATAAATCTTTTAAAGATAAAATCTACAAAACATATATAATGGAAAGCAGTAATAAAAGCTTTACTAGCTTGGCTTATATAAAATTTGTGGAACCACTTCTTTATTCTTGGATAGCTATTTTCTGAAGAATTTTAGAGGAGAGAATGAAATCCTAATGGTCTTATTAAAGATTCTAGATTAATATTTACATTGTTCTCTGAATAGTCAATAGTTAGGTACTATAGAGTCTTTTCCATTATTGTTTGAGCTGGTTGGGTTTCCTCAGTATTATGACTTCCTAATAAAGGATTGAGAAGCTGACTGTGTTCACAACCTACGCAAAGGTTTATTTTTATAGCCCATGGGTGATGTTGAATTTTGTGGCAGATGTAATGAATAGGGAGGAGTAAGTAGGTATAATCATTACTGATGCTGGAAGAAACTGAAGAGAAAAGTGAATGGAATGAGCCCCAAATGCATCATTCATGCACACTTCTATGTATGATATACATGCCATTTACAGTTGTATGCCATATTTGGAATCAGGCTGGAATTGAAGTCTGGACAATTTTGACTGGAACTCAAGGTGAGTGGCTTGAGCGTAGTACCAATTCAACCAGAAAAATTGGCATTACCAGGTTAAGATGCATAGACTTTTATTGTCATAATCTTTTGTTTTCATTCTATACCTTAGAAATTGGACTCCCAAATCTGAATGGAAGTGATATATAGAAAGTATAATGTTTTAGGTTTTACTTTATTTTTTTTTTATTAAAGATTTTATTTATTCATTCATGAGAGATACACAGAGAGGGAGAAGCAGGCTCCAAGCAGGGAGCCTGACATGGGACCTGATCCCGGGTCTCCAGGATCACGCCCTGGGCCAAAGGCAGGCGCCAAACCGCTGAGCCACCCAGGGATCCCCACCTTCTTTTTTTTAAGGCTATACTTTCTGATGTTTAGATAAGAATAAATGAAAATAGGGGCACCTGGGTGGCTCAGCAGTTGAGCATCTGCCTTTGGCTCAGGGCGTGATCCCATGGTCCCCGGATCGAGTCCCACATCAGGCTCCCTGCATGGAACCTGTGTCTCTGCCTGCCTCTCTCTCCCTGTCTCTCATGAATAAATAAATAAAATCTTAAATAAATGAAAATAAAGCTATTCTTGGCATTTATTTTTTATTTTTATTTTTTTAATAAATTAATTTTTATAGGTGTTCAATTTACCAACATACAGAAAAACACCCAGTGCTCATCCCGTCAAGTGTCCCCCTCAGTGCCCATCACCCATTCCCCCCACCCCCCGCCCTCCTCCCCTTCCACCACCCCTAGTTCGTTTCCCAGAGTTAGGAGTCTTTATGTTCTGTCTCCCTTCCTGATATTTCCCACACATTTCTTCTCCCTTCCCTTATATTCCCTTTCACTATTATTTATATTCCCCAAATGAATGAGTATTCTTGGCATTTAAATGCTGATGTTAGCAGTAGCCGCAATATGAGCAGTTATCCGTGGGAAGTTCAGGTTACAACTGAGCTAGCTCATGCTAATCTAATCTGTCATTGAAGGCCACCATGTCTTGACTTCTCTGCTTTGCAAGGAAAGATGTCTGATGGGTATGGAACCAGTTGTGCCAAATGTGGAAAATGTTACCTTCCTTCAAGTTCAGAACCTATTCATGTAAAGGTGTGATAGTTTTTCACATTCAGAACATTCTTCCCAGATGCCACCAGTTGTCTCTTTTCTTTGGTCATAGGCCAGGAAAAGCTCTCAAGGTAGGAAGGGTGAGTAGGTCCCCATGATAACAAAAACTTCACTGGAGCTTGTATGTTTGTTTCTCTGCAGTTATATGATATCCTGTCAAGCAGCCAATCTACTTTATAAGGAGCCCTTTTAAAAATTATATGTTTCAGGATTGCTGGGTGGCTCAGCAGTTTGGTGCCTGCCTTTGGCCCAGGGCGCGATCCTGGAGTCCCAGGATCAAGTCCTGCGTAGGACTCCCAGCATGAAGCCTGCTTTTCCCTCCTCCTGTGTCTCTGCCTCTCTCTCTCTCATGAATAAATAAATAAATCTTAAAAAATTTATATGTTTGGAGCACCTGGGTGAGTATCTACCTTCGGCTCAGGTCGTGATCCTGGGGTCTTGGGATCAAGTCCTGCATCAGGCTCCCTGCATGGAGCCTGTTTCTCCCTCTGCCTGTGTCTCTGCCTCTCTCTCTCTCTAGTGAATAAATAAATAGAATTTTAAAAAATGAAAATTATATGTTTTGAAGCTTTTTATTATGGAAAAAATCAAACACATAAAAGTAAGAGTTTATTGGACCTCCATGTACCCATCACTCAACTTCAGCAATATCAAGGTCTGTCATGCTGCCCTTCTCATTTCTTCTGTTGTGCCCCGTTTTTTTTGTGGGAGATAGTCTGGAGTATAGTAAAAAAAATCTTGACACCATTCCTGACCTTCAAATACTTTAGTATGTATCTGTACTAGATAAGAATTTAAAAAAAAATTTTTTTACCGGGGGGAGGGGCAGAGGGACAGGAAGAGAGAATCTTAAGCAAGCTCCACAGTGTATGGAGCCCTTTGCTGGGCTCCCATCTCACAACCCTGAGACCATGATCTGAGCCAAAATCAGGAGTCGGACGCTTAACCGACTGAACCACCCAGGTGCCCCACAGATAAGAATTTTTTAAAAAAACAGAGTCATAATAGGGGTGCTTGGGTGGCTCAGTTAGTTAAACATCTGTCTCTTAATCTCCGCTCAGAGCTCAGTTCTTGATCTCAGGGTCATGAGTTCAAGCCCCATGTTGGGCTCCATGTTAGCTATGGAGCCTACTTAAAAAATAAAGTCATAATACCATTATTTCACTCAACAAAATTAACATTAGTTTCTTAAAATAATCTAATGCCTAGTCCGTGTTCAGTTTTCTCCATTTGTTTCATTTTTTAAAAGATTTTATTTTTTTATTCATGAGAGACACAGAGAGAGAGGCAGAGACATAGGCACAGGGAGAAGCAGGCTCCGTTCAGGGACCCTGATGTGGGACTCGATCCCGGGACTCCAGGATCACTTCCTGAGCCAAAGGCAGACATTTAACCACTGAGCCACCCAGGCGTCCCTCTCCATTTGTTTCAAGGTGTATTTTTTGAATTTTATTTTTACACAGGGGTTCGAATTTTAACAACCCCAAGATCAAGAGTCACATGCTCTACCAATGGAGCCAGCCAGGTGCCCCTCGTTTGTATTTATACAGTTGGTTTGTTTGATTCATGATCTAGACCAGGTCCATGCATTGTATTTGGTTGATCTGTCTCCTTTAATCTGTAACCCCATTCCCCTATCCTTTTATTTTCATGCTATTTGATGAAGAAATTGGATTGTCACATAGGGTTCCCTTCATTGTAGATTTGGCTGGCTATGTTCTTATGGTGATGTTTAATATATTTCTGGGAGTAAAGGGCTTGATTAGGTTCAGGTTCAATTATTTGAAAGACAGTACTTTATAGTGCTTTGTGTTTCTTGTCATATCCTATAAGGGGACACATGTCTGCTTGTCTCATTTTTCAGTGATAGTAAGATTATAAAGTTCTCATCAACTTTTTAAATTGAAATTTCTATTGAGATAATTGTAGATTCACATGCAGTTGTAGGAAATAATACAAAGAGATGCCCTGCACTCTACCCAGTTCCCCCAGTGATAACATTTTGCAAAATTATTGTGTTATATCAAAACCAGGATAATGACATTGTTAACAATCCATTGATTTTATTCAGTCTCCCAGTTTTATTAGTATTTGTGTGTGTGTGAATTTAGTTGAATGTAATTACTTTATTTTAAAGATTTTATTTATTCATGAGAGACAGAAAGAAAGAGGCAGAGACATAGCCAGAGGGAGAAGCAGGCTCCTTGCCAGGAGCCTGATGCGGGACTTGATCCCAGGACCCCGGGATCATGACCTAAAGCCAAAGGCAGACGCTCAACCATAGAGCCACCCTGGTGTCCCTGAATGCAATTTATTACACAGACAAGATATTGAACAGTTTCCAGTACTACAAGGAATCCCTTACACACCCTTTTATTTTTTTAAGATTTTATTTATTTATTTATTTGAGAGAGGGAGCGAGCACAAGTGGAGGGAAAGGGAGAAGCAGACTTCCTGCTGAACAGGGAGCCTGATGTAGGGCTTCATCCCAGGACCCTGGGATCATGACCTGAGCCCAAGGCAGTCTCTTAACTGGCTGCACCACCTATGTGCCCCTACATGACCCTTTTATAACCATATCCATTTCCTTCCCACTCATATACAATATTGTGTGTATCAATAGTTTATTCCTTTTTATTGCTGAGTAGTGTTCTGAGGTGTGTACGTACCAGAGTTTAACCATTCACCTGTTAAAGGACTTCTTTTTTTTTTTAAGATTTTATTTATTTATTTGACAGAGAGAGTGAGCAAGCAAGCAGAGGCAGAGGAGAGAGAAGCAGGCTCCCCCCAGAGCAGGGAGCCGGATGCGGGGCTCGATCCCAGGACTCTGGGATCAGGACCTGAGCCAAAGGCAGACGCTTAAGCAACTGAGCCACCCAGGCGCCCCTGTTAAAGGACTTCTGAGCTGATTGTAGTTTTGGGCTATTACAAATAAAACTGCAATGAACATTCCTGTGCAGGTTATCGTGTGAACATAAGTTTTGATTTCTCTGAGATAAATGGCCCAAAAAGTGCAGTTCTTACATCGTGTGGTGATTGCATGTTTAATTTATAAGACACTTCCATGTGAACTGGTATAGCCACTCTGGAAAACTGTGGAGGTTCATCAAAGAGTCAAAAATAGACCTGCCCTATGACCCAGCAATTGCATTACTGGGGATTTACCCCAAAGATACAGATGCAGTGAAAAACCGAGACACCTGCACCCACTGTTTATAGCAGCAATGTCCACAATAGCCAAATTGTGGAAGGAGCCTCGGTGTCCATCGAAAGATGAATGTATAAAGAAGATGTGGTCTATGTATACAATGGAATATTACTCAGCCATTAGAAACGACGAATACCCACCATTGGCTTTGACGTGGATGGACCTGGAGAGTATTATGCTGAGTGAAGTCAGTCAGAAAAGGATAAACATTATATGGTCTCATTCATTCAGGGAATATAAAAAATAGTGAAAGGGATCAAGGGGGAAAGGAGAGAAAATGAGTTGGAAAAATCAGAGAGGGTGACAAAGCATGAGAGACTCCTAACTCAGGGAAACGAACAAGGGGTAGTGGAAGGGGAGGTGGGCTGTGGGATGGGGTGACTGGGTGATGGGCACTGAGGGGGCACTTGACGGGATGAGCACTGGGTGATATGCTATATGTTGGCAAATCGAACTCCAATAAAAAATATATATAAAAAAAGACACTTCCATGGTTGTTATCCAGAGCAGCCATACCATTTTCCATTTCCACCAGCTTTCTTTGTGTCCTTGCCAGCATTTGATGTAGTTCCTCTTTTTTCCCTTAACCATTCTAAGGGTGCGTAGTGATACCTTGTTGTGGTTTTAAATTACATTTCTCTGGTAGTTAATGATGTTGACCATCTTTTCATGTGCTAATTTGCATTATGTTTGTCCTCTTTGGTTAAATGTTCTGTTCATCTTTTAATATATGTATTTTTTTACTGTTGCATTTTGAGAGACATTTATACTACTTGCTAGTTTTTGTTTTTTGGTTTTTTTTTGTTGTTGTTGGGTGTATGGTTTGCAAATATCTCTCCCAGTCTGCAACTTGCCTTTTTGTCCTCTTCACAGGGGCTTTTGAGAGCAAAAGTTTTTAATTTTCATAAAGTCCATTTTATCCATTTTTCTTTAATGGATCATGCTTTTGGTGTCAAGTATGAGAACTGTTGGCCTAGCCCTAGATCCTGAAGTTTTTTCTCCTGTGTTTTTAAAGAAATTTTATAGTTTTCCATTTTCCATTTAGGTCCATGATAACATTTTGAATGAATTTTTGGATGAGAAGTGAGGTGGAGGTTGAGTTTGAGGTTTTGTTCATTTGTTGCTGACAGATGCCCACTTACTCCACCACCATTTGTTGAAAAAGATGTCCTTCCTCTATTGAGTTGCTTTTGTACCTTGAACATGTTTATGGGGGTCTCTTTCTGGGATCTTCCCCATCAACTTTTAACCTACTAGGTTTATTTATTTTTTTTTCTATAACGAGATATATAAATTAAAAATGCAACAGAAATGGTCATCATTTCATGATGTATACATGTATCAATATATCCTATTGTACACCTCAAGAATAATTTTAAAATGCAATGAAATAAGGATATCTGTACACAAAGTTGAACACTAAGCATATTAGAATGGAGATGGGCAGCAGTGGGGAGTGGATATAAATGTTCATGAGTGAGTGAGGAAGCAAATAAAAGAAAAAGGGGCCCAGTGTTGGCAATATGCCATAAACTGGGATATGCGGTTAACCCAACCCTTTGCTTCTGAAGTCTATGAATAAGTAAAAGAATATATTTAAAAAAAAACTCAGGATTCCTCTTCCTTTCTACTTGTCAGAGTGTGAACCTATCAGGCACACAGATGCCAGGTCATCTCGCTATAACTGCCAGTAAATGCGGTCTTCTAAATTGTGCCTCTTATCCCTTTGCAATCAAAGTTGGATAAGTCCATACATCTTGGATTGAAATGCAAGAGCCAGGCATTCTACTAAGCCTGGCAGTACCAGCATCTTGTTAGTTGACTTTTCTCTTTGTTAATGATGTTATAACCTAGTAGGTTTAGCAGCCGTTGATGATTATTTATTTTATTATGGGTTGCAATGTGGCCGTAGTCTATCATTCCTTCCTTTGTTAGCTCCAATGCTAATGGAATGCTAATGAGGTTTTTCTCATCAACTCTTAGTTCTGATGTACAATTTGTACAGGAACATGGCAGATAAATGCTTGCTTTCTTTAATATTACCTATTTTTGGAATAATGACTTGATTCCCTACTATCTTCCAAAAGTGACCATTAATGAGTTTGTAAGTATCAATACAAACCAATATTGTTAACATATTTGATGTGTCTGAATCTACTGCAGGTTATTATTCTTAGTGCTATTCAAGTTGGCTCACTTGGCCAGTAGGAGTGTGTTCAGATTGGCTTCTGAGTCCATTTGACACAACCCATGAGATCTTTCACAGCTTCCTTGTTTCCAGACACAAGAATATCTCCCAGATTTATCTTGTACATCTCCTGCCCCAGACTTGGAATCAGCCATTTCTCTAAGGGCCCAGATTCCTTTTTGTAGGAAATGATAGAGACCACAGTTGGGATGTTAACAACCCAGCCACTCTTAACACTCTTAGTACTTTTGTAAATAAACAAATGTAATTGTTTGCATATAATATGCATATCTGATAGAGAAAAATAAATCTTGAGTTTATATGGATGCTTTTAATTCAAATTAAAGATAAGATCTTCACTTAAATTTATTTTATGTTTGTCTTTTAATGACAGTAGCATAATTACTCATTTGATAGGTAAGTATTATAGGGCAAATTCTTCTGTTTTATAGCCAAGATAACTCTGTTGATAAAGTCCTGTGGGAGCAATTACAAGATTCGCTCATTTAGAAGCTTTTTAAAAAACTGCATTCATGAGGCAGCCCGGGTGGCTCAGTGGTTTATCGCTGCAGCCTTCAGCCCAGGGTGTGATCCTGGAGACCCAGGATCAAGTCCCATGTCAGGCTCCCTACATGGAGCCTGCTTTCTCCCTCTGCCTGTGTCTCTGCCTCTCTGTCTCTGTCTCTCATGGATAAATAAATAAAATCTTTAAAAATAAATAAAAATAAAAACTGCATTCTTACCTGTTTTAACTGTAGATTATATAATTTAAATAGGTACAGCCCACGCCTGATGGAAAAAATTCTCCAAATGGCTGAAGGTATTGATATTGGGGAGATGCCGTCATATGATCTGATGCTGTCCAAACCTTCCAAAGGCCAAAAACGTCACCTCTCAACATGTGATGGTGAGTATACTTGTTTTTGGAAGGTGGAATTTGAAGAGAAAACATGGTTTTTAAAAGAATGATATGAGTGTGATATATGATTTTAAATAACATTGGTAACATTGGATCTTACACAAATGTAAAAGAGTTCTAACTTTTAGTGCTGTACAGTTTTTTTTTTTTTGAGGGTGCTAAATAGAATGGAAAACTAGGAATAGTGAAGTCACACTATAATGCTATCCTTGAAGTCCATGCCATGGAACCTCCCTCTAAATACAACAACCTTATACTCTGATCATTTGAACATCTAAGTAACTGAATCCTCTTGGATGCATCCAAGATGGACCAGCTTTCTACTGAGCAGCATTATAGGGAGGAAGCTCTAGTGTCTGGCCTCAACAGAGAGTTCTTCCATAGCTTTAAATTCGATAGTCCCCACAAACTATTAGTTTCCAGCTGCTATTTGTTCTAGAAATAAAATATAGCAAACAACCCTTTTGTGCAGAATAGGTCAGAACTAAGATGTTGAAGTTGAAAACCTTTGGGATCTTTTGATTATTATTTTTTTACATTTTTATTTGAGTTTTAGTCACAACCATGTAAAGGACTATGCAAAGTTACTCACCTCTGATACCAAAGAGAGAGGCTGTGTAAATGCCCCTGGCCATCATCTCTTTTGCATTAGAGCCATCTAGTCCATTTGCAGTTTTTACGAAGGGCGCTTCCCAGCACGGGTGGTATGAGATGATACTAGAACAACCTCTTACTCAGTACACTTCACCTGTGCTTTAACTCATTACATACAGAAGCGTCTGCCAGTCACGTGTGGTGGTGACCTGCATCCTTGATTTAGTGGCATGTTTTTTGTCGAGTTTCTTCCCTTACGTGTGGGACAGGGAACATCCTTCTTATGCTAGAATCCTACATTGATATTTGAGTCCCTTCACCTAATGACCTGAAGTTTTTGTGATGGGAAGTATCTTGTACCAACAGTGCAACTTGCAAATAATATGGTTGGTACTGTTTTCCTGTTTGCTTCTTTTTAAATATTCCCTTTTTAATGAATTGTAAATTTCACTCATTCTATAGGTCAAAATCCTCCTAAAAAGCAAGCCGGTTCCAAATTCCATGCGAGACCTCGTTTTGAGCCTGTACATTTTGTAGCTAGTAGTTCAAAAGATGAAAGACAGGAAGATCCTTATGGCCCTCAGACAAAAGAGGTAAATGAACAAACACATTTTGCCAGCATGCCAAGAGACATCTACCAAGATTATACTCAAGACTCTTTCAGTATACAAGATGGGAATTCTCAGTATTGTGATTCATCAGGATTTATTTTCACAAAAGACCAGCCTGTAACAGCCAACATGTATTTTGACAGTGGGAACCCTGCCCCAAGCAGCACATCACAGCAGGCAAACTCTCAGTCAGCTCCTGAGCCTTCACCATCACAGACATTTCCTGAGTCAGTGGTAGCTGAGAAGCAGTATTTTATTGAAAAATTAACAGCAACTATCTGGAAGAATCTTTCTAATCCAGAGATGACTTCTGGATCTGATAAGATTAATTATACATATATGTTAACTCGGTGTATTCAGGCATGTAAGACAAACCCTGAGTATATATATGCTCCTTTAAAAGAAATCCCTCCTGCTGACATCCCCAAAAATAAAAAACTTCTAACAGATGGTTACGCGTGTGAAGTTAGATGCCAAAATATCTACTTAACCACAGGTTATGCTGGCAGCAAGAATGGGTCCAGGGATCGAGCTACTGAGCTAGCTGTAAAACTCTTGCAGAAACGTATTGAAGTTAGAGTTGTCCGACGGAAATTCAAGCACACGATCGGAGAGGACCTTGTGGTGTGTCAGATTGGCATGCCTGCATACGACTTTCCTCCAGCTCTGAAACCACCAGAAGAGCTGGTGGTGCTGGCTAAAGATGCTTCTGGGCAGCCAATTTTTAATGCTTCCGCCAAACACTGGACCAATTTTGTCCTGACCGAAAACGCAAATGACGCAATTGGTATCCTTAACAATTCTGCCTCATACAACAAAATGTCAGTTGAATACAAGTATGAGATGATGCCAAATCGCACATGGCGCTGCCGAGTGTTTCTGCAAGATCACTGCTTAGCTGAAGGTTATGGAACCAAAAAAACAAGTAAACACGCAGCTGCTGATGAGGCGTTGAAAATCCTTCAAAAAACACAACCTACTTACCCTTCCGTCAAAAGCTCACAATGCCAAACAGGCTCTTCACCCAGGGGATCCGGAAAGAAGAAAGATATAAAGGATCTCGTTGTTTATGAGAATTCTTCAAATCCAGTGTGCACGCTGAATGACACAGCTCAGTTTAACCGAATGACAGTTGAGTATGTCTATGAAAGAATGACAGGCCTCCGATGGAAATGCAAGGTTATCCTAGAGAGTGAAGTAATCGCAGAAGCAGTCGGAGTGAAGAAAACAGTCAAGTATGAAGCTGCTGGGGAGGCTGTGAAAACCCTCAAAAAGACCCAGCCCACTGTCATTAACAATTTGAAGAAAGGAGCTATTGAAGATGTAATTTCCAGAAATGAAATTCAGGGCCGCTCAGCAGAGGAAGCTTACAAACAACAGATCAAAGAAGATAACATAGGAAATCAGCTGCTGAGAAAGATGGGCTGGACGGGTGGTGGTTTAGGTAAATCTGGTGAGGGCATTCGGGAGCCAATCTCTGTCAAAGAGCAGCATAAGCGGGAGGGGCTTGGTCTCGATGTAGAGAGGGTAAATAAAATCGCCAAGAGAGATATTGAACAGATCATCAGAAACTATGCCCGCTCAGAGAGCCACACGGATTTGACTTTCTCTACAGAGCTGACTAATGATGAGCGGAAACAGATACACCAGATTGCCCAGAAGTATGGTCTTAAGAGTAAGTCGCATGGGGTAGGCCATGATAGGTACCTGGTGGTAGGTAGAAAAAGACGGAAGGAAGACCTACTAGATCAGCTCAAACAGGAAGGCCAAGTGGGGCATTATGAGCTTGTGATGCCTCAGGCAAATTGAGCTCTTACTGATTTATTTTGTAAATGCCCAATGAGGCAGATTTATGAATTAAAGAAATGCCACATGTCCTGGTTGCAGAGTATATTCATTCTTAAGATGTTTCACCTTGTTCATTTCATATAGTGCTTTATTAGATATTGGAACCTGAAGAATTCTGTCCACTTGTATTAGCTTAATCCAGCAGATGAAATTGTGCAGTTACTGTTTGTGTCTTTGATATTGCTGTGTCCCTCAGATTTTAGTAGTTTGTACAAAGGAAGAACACATATCCAAATGGAATTTCACCCCAAGGAAGAAATTCCCATTTTAAAGGGCATAGCACAGCCATCTGCAACAATATGTAAAGTTGATATTGACTACGATAAAACTAGTCTTAATTCCAGACTTACTGAAAATGTCAGATCATTTTGTATTACTATTTTCATCTTTGTGTGAAGCCAGTTAAAGAATGTTTAACAGTAAGTTGTGCTGTATGTGTAAATTGTCCTTACCGACTAAATGATGTAAAACTTTCTTAAAGTAATTTTAGTGTTCATTTATTTATAACTTCTATCATGTGGTTTCCAGAATATTGGAAGTGATTTACTGTTATCTTGTGATATATGAATTTTAACAAATTCTAGTCTTCATGCTGAGAGAGCACTACTTGAGAGAGCAGTTGAAAAGTTTCAAAAACTTTGATTCAATCTGAAGAAAGGAAGCTGGAGCTGTTTGTTCTTGGTGCCTTGCAGAGAGACTCACAGCAACTCTCCGTTATAGCTTTCACGCGGTGTGGATGTACAGCACATCCAGGGTGGCCACAGCTGTGGCAGAGCTTGGTAAAAGACTGAAGACACATTGGTGCTTTGATGAAAAAGGTCAGTTGGCTGGTCCCTCTCTCAAAAAGCTTATTAAGCCCCAAAAGCCAACTTTGTAACATATTTAAAACTGCTATTTTCGCTTATTTCTGGAATGTAAAAAAAAATGTATAAAAAGAATTAGTGTATGCTTCCTGAATAAAAAGGAGCTGACGTTGATCAAAATGGCAGTGTGCTTATTTCTGGGCAGCAGCTTAGTAGCGACACTTTGGGTCTTGGGAGAGGGGAAGTGGTGTTTGCACAAAATATTTCAACACCAGAGCACATGTGGAGGCACATAATGACTTAGGAGATCCGAACAGCTAATCAGTCACCCATCACGTTTTTCCTATAGACCAACATGCTGGCTGCAGCCGAATCTCAGGCTGTGTACTTGTACATGATTTTGGTTTTGTTTCTCAGATCAAGGATTAGTATTTAGAGGTGAATATTAATATCGATAGTTAATGAAATGCTAGAACAATTAGGTTGTTTACTGTGTCTGAAAACATTTAGTACCATACTTGGCATGTAATTGGCCCACAATAAACAGGAATTTCCTTTCCCCTCTCTTTCATATTTTGCATCAAGAAGCTGCCCGTTGTAGTTAAATTAGTATCTTAAAAATATAAAGGGAATGGCTTTTGTACCTGGATCTCTAAGTTTTAGTCACCTATTGTGATTAACTGTGTGATATTTGCTTTTCCCTAACTCCCTTTCTTCTTCCTACAGTGCGTGGTATTTCCTGATGTTGGTAGGAAGAGAAATGAGGTGTGCCTTTTATTTTGTTACATAATGTTTTAATAGTGGCAAAGGGAATATAAGCTAGAATTTTTATAGATTTTATAGGATTTTTTTTTAAACCTACAGAGCTCAGGCCAACCTTGAGAACCTGTGGTTCAATTAGTGAGTTAGAAAAGCCAGCCATTCTTCAGTTATCTTGAGTAAGAGTGGCTTTGAGGATTAAGGGGGGTGAAAACTCATTTCTCTCTCTACATTTCTTTCCTCTTCCCAAAATGATCGGGCGGGGGGAGGGAGGTGAGGAGAAGGGACATGCTACACATAAATCTGGTTTATTTAGGTATGTTCAACAGAACAGGATATTAACGTCACAGTTGAGGCTCCCAAATAACAGGGCTAGCTATACATTTGGTTCTGGATTTGAGGGTTCAGATTTCCTAACTTCTTAGATCAGCTTTGGTATTGATATGGAATAAGGGTGAAGTCATTTAACTCTGCTTGACAATAAAATTATGTTGAGAAGTGGGTTTGGCAAGAATGAGCTGCTGACAACCTTGCCGTTCTGTTTTGTCCCCATTCTGTAGACTCCTGTATTTCCCCTTTCTTCTAAAGAGCAGTCATTTTTAACTCAGTAACTTTGCCATAAAACCTGCACAGATAAACAAGCTGCTTCAAGTTTTATTTGAATTACTTAAATATGTTCTGAGGAAGTAAAATCTTTCAGTTATATAGATAGCCTTGAGTCTGACAGATCTACTTTTGATTTTTCTCCTTTGATTGCAAAATGAATGGGAACTTTATGCATTCTGTTGGGATCCTTTTTTTTTTTTAGTAGAATACAGTCCATTCACTTGACTGTGAGTAACCCCTGAAGCTGGAGATGGGTCCTAAATAAAGGACTCTTGATTATAACTGGTTCTTCCGCATGTCCCCTTCCCCATACCAGCAGGTGCAGAATTGAAGATTCAAGTTCAGATCAGACTGCCTTTTGTAAGGGGACCTCACAGATTTGTTCTAACCTTATTGTTATATGCAGGCAGACTGTGGCATTTGTAAAAAAAAAAAAACAAAAACAAAAAACGAATTTGCTTTAAATGTTTGAGTGGTTTTTATAGTGCCTTTGACCATGGATATGATGCTTTTAGAGATCGGCTTGTTGACTCTGTTGTAAGGGTTCAAAAGGATTATCCCATGAAAAAGATTGGGAATAGTGTTTCTTAGGTGTATAAAAAGAAAAAAATTAAATCTGCACATTATGGATCTCACCTTAATTTTTTTAGAGCGTACTACCAGTGTCAAAACTTAAGGTACTCAGCCACAGGATGAAAAAATTAATGTAAAGCTAATCTATCAAATAAAGACCAATTTAATGTGGTTCTGCTTTGAAGCAGAAATGGACTTGAGGAAAAATATTAAGCATATTTAAGGATGATGCTCCTAGGTGGGACAAACCAAATCAATGCACTGAATGAATTGTGCCTCATTGTGGCTCCTTTAAGTGCCATGTCCTAAAGGATGCATGTAGTACATACACCATAAAGATTTATTTTTAAGATTGGTTTGAGAGAGAGAGCATGTTTGCACACAGAAGGAGAAGTAGACTCCCCGCTGAGCAGGGAGCCAGATGCAGGGCTCCATCCCAGGACCCCCAGATCATGACCCAAGTGGAAGGCAGAGGCACCCCATGTAAAGACTTAATTTCATTTAGCCCCTACTCCAGACGACAGGTGAGAGTTTCTACAAAGTCACTGTTCTTGGCTCTTTCAAATGAGACAGGTTGCTTCCCCAGAAGGAAGCAGTTTTGTTTAAACAAGATTGAGGATACTTGCACTCCCAAACTTTACACAAGAATCAAAATACCATTTTGTAATAGTTTGGTACTATTTGCTTTTAAGCTAGGGCTTCTTAAAGAGGTGGAATGTCAGGATCAACAAGTTAGAACTTGGTCTCTGTGGACACTGGTAAATACCCAGGTTTATCAACTCCCCCAATACCATTTCATTCGCTTGATTGACCATACTAGATGCTGAAGGAACTTTGTTTTATTTAACAGTTTTACATTCTTGTTAAAACGTTAAAAAAAGAACAAAGCATGAACACTTATAACAAGAAGGTCCTCTCCAACAGTATCTACTCCTCTTTTTCCTCTCCCAGAGTGTGTATTTTCTTTTACCATGTGTATTTCAAGGGGGAAAGTGAGTAGATATGAGATTCCAATAAGTTAATACTAAAAGTTCATAGTGAGCTAAAATATAATTATACCTTGACTACAAAATTTTAAGGTTATTTTTATTTACAAGTTTTGAAAAATGTACATTTTTTTACATGGGTTACTTGTGCAAAGTTAGATTTAGAAGAGTGACAAATGCACAAAAGGTGACGATGAACATTAGACAAAACATGTACAAGCCTCGTCCCACACTGCTACTTAAAGGTACTGCCTATCTAAAGTATAAATATCCAAAGAAAGATCACAAACGTGACTTTAAGGTTCTTATAATACTGAAAGGGAAGACGGAACTAAAGCATGCAGCATTAACTCAGGGTTTGAGTGGAAAATAGTTTGCCACAGATACGCTCCCTTCCTTGGGTTAAAACTCTTAAAAAAAAAAAAAAATGACAGGGGATTTTACCTAGGGTAGCACTGCTCCTTTAAAAAGATTAAAGGATCTCCCACCTTCCCTAGCTTAAAAACTAATGATTGTTTTCCATTCCTCTGCTCCCACACCTCTTTAAAAAGCAAAAACCCAGACGACTTCAGAATTCTGAAACTTAGCATGGATGAGCCCAGTGAATATCTTGCAAGGAGAGGATGTGTCAGTTACAATTGCCGCGTTCCTTCGGCTAAGTCCTTTAACTTTTTCCTTCCCACCAGGAAAAACCATCTTGTAACTCGTATTGGTTAGATCTCAGTATAACAGCCTTTAAGCCTCCATTGCTCTTTCAGAATGGATAGTTTATGTGGATTTGTTTCCCTGTTTTCCGTAGGCCGTATTCCAAACATTCACTTCGAAATCCAACACAAGTGAAGGACCAGCCAGGGTGAAACACTTTAGCAATCATTTTGTTAAAAATAACATCCCGGTCATCAAGCTATGCATAAGCACCACTTGTATAACAATTCACTTGAAAAGCTTAGTGTAAAGTACAGTAATGCAATACTGCCCTAAAACTGGAGATGAGACACAACAGAAAGGGAATGAAGCAGTAGTAATTTTTGCACGTAACCCAGGTACAGTACATTTGATCTCATAGAGGGTGTTTTCTGATGTTCAAGGAGAGGGTAGAAGGGGTAGGAAAAGCTTGGCAAGGGAAGATGGAAACAGCACAACAGCTATTTTGCTTTTAATAAAGTAAATGTAATGACACTGAGGAATAGGAAGGTGACAAACACATCAATAGATATTTTTCTTATGACCAGCCTCTTCTTTAGCTGCACCCGTGTCAACAGTCGCGCCAGCTCTGTTCTACTATCGCAGAAACACGTTTCTCATATTCCCGCTTGTTCTCCTGGTAGAGCTGTGCAGCCTGGCTGTTTGCTGGACTATTGGGATTGGGTTCATCCAGTAGGGACTACAGAGACAATTTGTAAAAGGTCAGTTCATCCGTGCAAAAAAAAAAAAAAAAAACCACACATATTCAAAACACTCAACTGAATTGTCCTCAGCAACAACTAAATGTGCATACTAACCTAGAGTAACATTAATCTGCTGGTAGCTAGGCAAATGCATGTTTTCTGGGGGCGTGGGTTAATGACCTGCCCTGTACCTTAATTTAGGACTTTCAGAAACAATTCAAGTGCTAATATAAACATATCAAAGGCCATAGTTGGTGACATTAAGGAAAATTCACCTGTATGGATGTTAAAATGGAAGACACATCATAGGTTGGACTCCAACGGTTCTGAAGTATGTCCAGACATATACTACCATCTGCATAGACTAGGAGCATAGAAGTAGGTATGTTAAAAGTAGTAACACCATTAAGATTTTTAACATCACAGTCAAGACAAATAGTCAAGAACACTTTGCTTGTGAGGTTTAAAAAGATTCCTAAGCTGCTTCTCAGTTATCTTCCTAAGAAGCAAAGTCCTAATCATTGCTAGTGAATTAATCAAAGAATGTCAAATACATTTCATATAAAACTAGAAGATACTTAGTGCTCTTTCTTCTGAGAAGACTGCCCTATTAACCAGGAAATAATACACATTTTCCAACAGGGTCCACCCAGACATGTGGGAAATTTATTCCACTAAACTTGCAAACTCTATCTCCTATATGAAAGAATAAAATATAGCTCAGAGTTCAGAAGATCTCATTTTGCCATGAAGACAAAAATATCTGATATCCAAAAAAATACTTTATTAGCCTGAATTTAAAAAGCAAGCTGTTTTAGGACTACCATTAGCCAAAAAGGCAGAATGTAAGTTAGAATCGCCTGCTGCTCTTCCAATATACTGTAGCCTTCAGCCACAGAATCTGATATTCAGTAGGTCTGGAGTGGGGCCAAGGCATCTGTATTTTTAAAGTGTTCTGTGGGTAATTTTGATCTGCATCTAAAGTTGAAAAACTATCATTCTAAATAAATACATTGTTCTAAATGTTGTGAAAGCAGTCACATGACTACCCAATCCAGCCTGACGGTAAAAGGAAACATCAAGAGCGTTCTTATTTTGTGTAATAAGTAAATGATAAAGATCATCAAAACCAGGAGGTTTGTAGACTCCAAGCAAAGGCAGAGTACCTTCACTGCTTCAGTTCTGGGAATAGAGATCAAGACAGCAACAGACCATCATGAACAAGTTGTTTTCAGGAACGGCAAGATGCCTAAACAAATACTCAGGTACTATGGACAGATACAGAGGAAACGTGGAACACCTCCTATAATTAACAGTGTAGTAGTTTAAAATACTGAATTAAAAGTGATACTTGCCATTTGGATGAAACATCTTAGAGACAAATCTAACCGTAGGTGGTTTATTTGGATATTCTTCAGTGAATTCTATTGTAAGCTTAAATGTTCCTGTAGTTAAAAAAGAAAGGTTTAAGAAACAGATTTATTGCTTTGTTCAGCAGTACTTTCTTTTTAATGCTACATGCCATTTTTTTTTTTACCAGTACTAAATGAAATAATGCAAAGATGCAGGGTAGAGAGGAAAGAGAGGCCAGGTAAGATCTCCAGGAACTGCTCTAAAAAAAGACACATATTCTAAGAACCACCACCCAAAGGAGATTTGTTTTTGTTTTGTTTTGTTTTGCCATCATTCTCCCCCAAACTTAAATACAGTCATCTTAAACTCAAAAGTACTGCCTGCAGGATAACTTTAGCCACGGTCCATTTGGAAGATATCCTTAAAATGACAAGAGACTAGAGCCAAAATTTGGCACTCTTCCCCTTGAAAGACTGAAAGGCCTCAAAGGCCTATTTTAAGCAGCCGCCATCTTAAACTCTCCAGTGATTCTGACACAGGCTAGAGAGAACGAGAGTATAAAGGTTCCAAAATCAGTGCTAGAAATACAAATCGATAACCAAAATAGTTTCTTAAATGGAAGGGAATAAGTATAAAAGTGTTCACTGGCTCCTTTTCATATAATAGCAACTCTATAATGAAAACATAATTGTATGTATGCCAGGAAAAACCTTACACTCTCTCAAAAATCCTTAACTATGACTCATGAGCTACTTCACTATAGTCAACTCAATTATTCACACTAATGGAGGGAATTAGTGGCAGAAATAATTTAAAAATCACATTAGATTGCATTCATGTCTCCAGCAAATATATCTAATGCTGTTTGTTTAGGCTACTATTGAAATGAATTTATTTTCCTTGAATACAGGTCAACTAAGGTGTAGCAGGAGGCCGTAAAGTGTGCTAGGTTATAGATTTATTTATAAGGAATGAACAAACTTGATCTCATTCAAGAATTGTAGGGTGTTGTGATCTGGGGAGACTGTTTGCTTCAAAATATTTTTCAAATTTAAGTTTAATAAATCCAAGAAAAACAGTTGGGAATTTTTTTCCTGACTGAAATCTCTTCAAGTAAACTTAAGGAATCACACTGTCTGACATAAAATGATAGATGTTCCACTATATTACTCTGGTTCATTTAATAGTTTTATATTCTAATAAAATATACACTTCAGGTAAATTATATTTTGTTACTGGTTCCTTCAGAGTTGGCAATTTATTTCCTCCTTCCATTAATAGGTTTGTCACCACTTAAGAAAAAGACTACATTCTACTGCTAGATCTGTTACATAAAAATACCAATGTCTGTTTCCTACCAAGAAACTCATAGGAAACAGTTTGCTAACAAGGTTGCCTTTAGTATGAGGAACAGGTTTTCTAAAGTTTCAGAATTCAAAGTGCGACATATAGAGACTTAGTCCTCAAATTATTGTTAGTTCCTAAACTGTGCACAAGCCAGATCTGAAGATACTGTGTATTCTAAGGACAGAAAGTGAAATGTTTTAGAATGGACAAACATGCTATGGCCCATCAGAACATACTTCACCTTATTACCACGTGGTCATAAATCTTCCTATTTTTGAGGAAGAAATATTGGTTCTTCCTTTTCAGTACTATTGATATTATAATATGCAGGAAAAAGTGGGAATGGGTGTTAGAGAGTTCAAAATTTTGAGCTCCCTGATGTATCTGAAGTATAAACACATCTGGTTCCATGTTGAAATCTGATTAAATTAGGTAAGAGATTGATCAAGGAACTGCTCTAAAATTGGGTGGATTGAATAGCACACGGGTACTAGCTCCCAAATAATTTAAATTAAGAACATTATCAAATATGATACCCAAAAGTGGTAAAGCAACACATAAGACAGGTGTTAGGTGGAAACAGCAGAGCATAGTGGGGAAGAGCACAAGCTTTGCAGTCAGACCTGGTCTCAATTCCTTGCTTTGTTACTTACTAGTTGTGAGACCTTGAGGAAGCCACTCAACTTGACTGAACCTCAAGTTCCTCATCTGTAAAATGGGGTTAATAATAGTACCCACCACATTACATTGGTGTGAGGCTTAAATGAGGGAAATATGCAGTGACAAAAAATAAGTGCTCCATAAATATTGTATATATAATAATCCCAAAATTTCACATCTCTAGACCCAACTGAAGGAGGCAAAACCCAACACCCAAACTTGTAAGAAACATACAATTGATGAATTTAAATATTAAATAGTACTTTCTTCCTGACCTACATCAAATGCTCACAGCTGAATTCAAGTTGAGTGTATATGTTGGTGGCTCTCAAAACCTTTGACTTGAACTTTCTGCCTGATACTTGCCCAGAAGTTCAACAAGGTGGTTACCTTGCTACCAAATAAGCTAATCAAGTCTTCTCAAAGAGCTTGTTTACTATCTTGAGAAGAGAAACAACCTGCTTATGTCTACTTAAATCTAAATTAGGACTGACCCCAAATCTTATTTCAAATATATATTTAAAAGGGGGATAGTTCATACTTTTATACATTCAACAATCAGAACCTTTTAAAATACAACCCACAATGCAATTTCTGAGATCCAAAACAAATGTTAAGGAAATTAAAAGTCCTGGAATGTTATGCAGTTGAGACTAGATCTTATCCTCTGGATATTTAGGCTAGGCTTTAAAATAACTGAAAACTTCAGCCTCCTCATTGTTGTATCCAGTCTGTACTGATTTTGTTCATCTTCCCGAGGAGGCCTTCTTAAACCATCTATACAGAAGAGCTGTGAAAATTACATGTGTTCAATGGTAGAGGTATGGCAATAAGGAGTGAAATGGTTACATTAGAGAGTTTGTGTCCTGCTAAAAACATTCACAAATTCCAATTTTGAAAATGCTGTGTTGGCCAAAGAAAATACCTGTGTTTTTCTGCCATTTGGCCACCAGTTTGTGACCCCAGAGGAGAAAACCAAGTACATGCACTTAAAAAAAATTATTTTTTTTTGATGACCAGAAATTCTGATTTTTAAGTTAATACCCAAATACTCTTCACCATAGGATGTATTTACCTCAAGAACACCCTCAGTGGATTTTAAGTGATTAACCTTTAAAAGACTTAAACCAAATTCTTAAGAATACAACTATTACTAAAAGCAAATACTGGGACACCTAGGTGGCTCAGTGGTTGTGTCTGCCTTTGGCTTGGGTTGTGATCCCGGGGTCCTGGGATCAAGTCCCACATCAGGTTCCCTGTGGGGAGCCTGCTTTTCCCTCTGCCTGTGTCTCTGCCTCTCTGTCTCTCATGAATAAATAAAATCTTAAAAAAACAAAACAAAAAAGAAATACTAGTATCTTACTGTGTGTAATCAACAATTTTTAGATGATGTGATGGAGAATACTTTATTCCATAGTCTTTGTATTCAGCATATCTTGATGAGGAAGCATTGCCCCCCCCCCCCCCCCCAGTGTTTTGTTTGGTAGTATTAAGTTCTTGGGAACATTTTCCTCTTACTTTAAGTGTGTGAAGTTAAATCAAAATACCTTCAAGAGTTCCTTTTCTTAAGTTTTCATCTTTAACTGAGGCCTGGCTGTTCGAGAAATGTCCCCCACAAATAGTTTACAAGGAAGCAGCAAAAGTAGTTTTGGGACTGTTGATTTACATAATACATTGGAAACAGCAAAATCAATTATGCCCCTTATCTCTAACCAGTCTTTTCTAGTAAATGTCCTAATTGTCAATAAAGGGTATTAAAAAATAGTCAAAATATTTTTTGTAGCCACAGTGTGTGTTCTAGGCACCTGAGGAAGCATCCACGGATAGCAGACTGCTCAACAGAATGAATCAGAATTGTCATTTAGCTGGAGTAGTTCCTTTCAGTAATGCCAGTATGGAGATACACCATCATCAAGAATAGAACCAGTAATGTCACTGGGGAAGATCCAGGTAGATAATGGATTCCTTAAGTACCTTCTCAATTCATACCACTTAAAACAAGTGAAGCACCCTTGAAATATTTAAGTAGCCAATCCTCCAGCAAAGTGATGTACTATTAATATAGCTGTGCCCAGCAGAAAGCTGTCTGAGTAAAGTCAGGAGGGAAAAAAAAAGCAGCCAATGAAAACAAAGCCTGCCAGAGCTAAAGCAAACACACAGTTAATCTGCACACAATGCTTAGGTATACTGAACTAGCACCAATCTAGTAGAAGAAAATTAAGTCAAGCTAGCTCTTGCCATGGATCAGTTCAAATGATTTGCTGCAACAAAGTACTATGCCTTTAGAATCACTCTCTTGCTGTCATTTCTTTTTATTGCAGCACTGAAGAGCAGTGACATTTACCCAGGGGGCGGAGATAGAGAGGAAGCTAAAAGTATTCAGGTGACTGTCCACAGTCTCCTAGGGAAATCTGAGTATTGGAGACAAATTAGAGAAATGGTTGATACTGCCCTCCCTCATCACACTTTGTGGACTGGTAGCATCAAAAAGCAATCCAAAAAAAGAAAAAAAAAGCAATCCAACTCAGCGCTATAAAGTATACACTTAGTAGCTTGCAGAAATGTTTTTCTTCCCACCTTCAAACTGAGTTCTGTGTGTGTGTGTGTGTGTATCAAGTACTAAATAAGTAAAGGAAGATGGTCATTGAAAAAATTAACAGAAAGATCCTTTTCTTTTTTTAAATACCTCAAATATTAAAAATGTCAATCAGTAGTTCAAATACTTTTAATCGTGTTTTAAATGTATTAAGCTTTTCAAAAAACGACTACACACGCATGCACACAATTGAATGCAAATAAAACTATATCAATGTCAGTTTCCTGGCTGTGATATTTTTGTCACATTTTGTCTTGAATGACAGTCAGTCATTCAAGATGTTAAGAAAGGGGTGGGAGAATGGGTGAAAGGTATACAAGGTCTCTATTATTATCATTATTATTAGTAATTTTAACTGCAGGTGAATCTAGAATTATCTCAAAATAAGCAGTTCAAAAAAAAAAAAAACCAAAAAGCAACTAACATGTTTTTAAAAGTCAAACCTAAATCCCTTAAAAATCCTGTATCTACAGGTACACATAGTACCAAGTAGGTTGCACACTCGTCAAGAAAGTACATTAAGGCTCCCCTCAATTCCAAAGCTGCTTTGAGAATACTGATCATAGTCTTGATAAAAGCACACCAAAAACTCTTTTAAAAATAAGAAACAACATAATATTCAAACTGGCCATTAAAGGTGCCATTAAAGACCATCTTAGAGCAGTAGGCTGACGGGCATTCAATGCCAGATAGTAGAAATCAGACAGTTCTGTGCAAGGGATTCATGCACCCATCCAAGAAACACATACTAAGCAGCTGCTGAACAGAGTTCCTGCCCTTGTAGTAGAATTCTGAACTAGGGGGTCTCTGAGTCTATCAGCAAGTGGTCGGGTTGATACTAAGTTTCCTGATAGGGGGCCAAATTTAGCCGGATCACAGGCCAAACCCCAAAAATCCTTAACATCAATCTATGATGCTCCTCTTAAAAAGTGATTGCCTTACCCGGGTTGGGGTATTTTTTTCTTTCTTTCTTTCTTTTCTTTTTTTTTCTTTCTTTCTTTCTTTTTTTTTTTTAGCAAGCAAAAAGCAAGAAAAAAGGTGCAGTTCTAGTCAAGCGGACAATGGCCAGAACAACCTGCCACATTCGGGATTCCACTCAAGCCTTTAGCAGGCAGAGGCTAGGGAGAAGAGGGCTCTTAAGTAGGAGGCACTTCCAGGATGACTGGGAACCCCTTCCCCCAGATGATCAGGCTCCTGAAAGGTGGGTAAAGAAACTCTCTTACCATCCTCAAACGGGGTCCCTTCAGGCCTGCAACACAGAGAAAAACAGTCAGTTCCCGCTTAAGGGGCTCCCTTCCCCCTTAAGAGGTTCACCTTAAGAGAGGGCTATTCCCAGCTCCGCCAACTCCACCTCAGGTAAAGCGCCGCTTCCTGGGGCAGGAAGCCACTACAGAGAGAGGTTTCGGGCTCGGCAACCGGGCGCAGGCCGCCGCGCCTAACCGCCACCACTCCCCGCTCCGCCCCCCTCAGAACCCCAAACGGTTCCCCTGGCAGCGGGAACTGAGCTAATCGAGGCACAGGCTCCGGGGAGGCGCCTAGGCCCAGCCGGACCCAAACATTTCCCCTCTCACCCTCCGTCCCCGCCGGGGGCCGGTGCCCTAGGGCAGGCTGGGCCAGCTCGAGTCCCTCACCCGTCGCCACCTCCCGGAACGCAGACTCACCCAAAAATGACCGCGTTCCAAACCATTATGTTGTTCTCGGACGGAGCCCCGCTGACTCCAGCCGGAGGATCCTCCTGCAACCTTCAGGGAAACAGACAGGGGCTCCGCAATCCGGCACTCGCGTCCGCTCCGGGCCGCCCCCCGCCCCCCGCCCCCGGCCCGCCTCGGGACCCGCCCTGTGCCCCGCCTGGCAGCCCCCGGCCTCGCCTCAGCGCTCCCCGGCGCGTTACCTCTTGAAGTCCCGCATGAGGCGCCGCCGAGCCGGGGTGGACATATCTCTAGCGGGGTCAGGGGTGGGGCATACACCGAGGTCTCGGGTCCCTGCGGACGCTGAGGAGGCCGAGGAGGCTGGAGGAGCCGAAGCGGCCGCCGAGGAAGCGCCCAGAGGAACGGCACTGCCCCTCCGAAGTCGAGGGTCGGTCTGGCGCCGGCTAAGCACCACCCCGGAGTAGACGGGGGCTGAACCAACCTGGAAGGAGAGGGGGGGTGGAACGCCTAACGCCGGACAGGCCGTACCAAGACAGGGCGGGGGGGGGTGGCAAGGAAAGTTGCTTAGGTCATTAAACCCCGGCGGGAGGCGGGGAGCGCCGGGCGCGTGCGGGAGTGAAGCAAGCTGCCGGCTGCGCGTCAGCCTGGAATTCGCTAGCAATTAGTGGTGGAAGGGGGTCTTTCTTCACCCGCCCGGGCCAAGCCGAACCCTGAGGAAGCTTTCTTCTCGTTTTCTATCTTTTTTTTTTTTTTTTTTTAAAGATCAGATCATTTATTACAGTGCGCACTGTGGCTGGGGGCGGGAGGGAGGGTGGGTAGAGAAGAAGGTTGGAAGTCCCCAAGGAGAAGGGAGGCGAGAGTAGGTGGAGGCAAATCTGGCTCTCGGAAAGCGGGAACTCTGGGGACACGGGAGGCTGGAGAGGAGGGTGTGTGACTGGTTCAAACCGCTGAAAATCAAAAGAATAAATCGGCCACGGCTCTGAAACGGAGCTGTGGGTCCCTTGTCTGGGAGATGAATGTACGGGATTCCGGTCCCAATGTTTTAGGCCAATGATCACCCCAAAGCAAAAATAAAATAGTGGTGTGTGTGTGTGTGTGTGTGTGTGTGTGTGTGTGTGTGTGTGTCCTGGGGGAGGGAATGTGCACTTAAGGCAAGCAGAATGAGGTTTTCGCTCTGGGCACTCACAATTTGGCTCTGGAACCACATTTTCCCCTTGGCAGTTCAACAAGCCAAGCGGCTACTATATATTCAGAAGAGTCCAAGGTATGAGAATATCCGACTGCGGAGAATTGGAAGGGCAGAGAGTCTGAAGTAAAAGTAACGTAAGATGCACGTGAAAAAGCTGCAGGCTGCAGAGAGGAGTCACAGTTAGTATGTGGACCTGCAAAAGCAATAACAGTTTTAAAGAATAATTTGTAAAGGTCAACCCAAAATAACTTAGAAGGTAGGCAAAACACTCATTTTTAAGAATTTCTGAAAACATGAGAAAGGTGAGTTTCGGTTACGTCCGGGAGAGTTTGGAATGCCAAGCTAATGGATTCCTTAGAAGGTGGCTGCACATCATTAGAGCCAGTGCTAGTCACAGATGGGTCCCAGGAGAGCAGCTGGGAGACACTTGAAGTAGTCCAGGTGAGAAACACTGAGCCAGGCAGTGACAACAAAAATAGAGCAGAGGCCGTGAATGGAGAGGACTCAGTGACAGATTGAACTTGGGGTCCAGAGGGAGGAGGGAATCAGCAAAGGCTTGAGTTCTAAGTCCCCCAAGTAAACTGGGGCTTTGAAGGTGCCATGAACAGAGCGGGGAACATGGTGGGGAGGGACAGTTTCGGGACTTACTGAGTTTATGGGACTAGTGAGACATCTGAGCAAAGACATCCGTAAGATAGCAGATGTGCAGAAATTTGTTTCTGAGGCGGGAGACACTTGACAATGGTAATGATTCTAGCTGCTGCTTAACAGCAGGTACTTTGATGGGCAAGGATTTATATCTCCCATTGACACCAACAGATCGGGAGTTGAGGCAACTTCCCCCTAACAACATTCACATTGTGACTGTGGTGGGCAGGGGGTACAAAAATGAGTTGAAAATCCCCTTTTCCTCTCATCTAGTAATTGGCAGGCGACTGATAACACAGGTAATCTACAAAAGCAAGTGCATTTGTTTTCACTTGCTATTTAACAGATTACCACAGGCTGTTGGCCAAGTTCAGTTCCTTGCAGTTGTAAGGACTGAGGCCCCCATTTGCTCACTGGCTGCCAGCCAGGGCCCATTCTCAGCTCTCAGAGGTCACCCACATCCCTTGCCACGTGGCCTGTTCCATTTTCAAGCCAGCACCAGAGAACTCTCCTGCCAACGCCCCCTCACACTTGGAGTCTCAAGAAGAGCCCCAGTTCACTTTAAGGGCTTATCTCATCAGGTCCAGCCCACTCTGGGTAATCCCCTTACCTTTCTATCGTCTGATTTGGGACCTTAAACACATCTGCAAAATTCCCTCACAGAGAACCTAGGTTAGTGTTTGATTGAATAACTGGGAGAAGGTGTGTGGACATCAGTGGCCAGGGATCTTCAAATTCTGCCTGCCAGAGCAGCAGCGTGTGCATCTGCAAATGCCGAGGGGCCACACAGCAGGGGAAACCCTCAGTCTGATGAGGTTAGAACGAGCTTCCTGGAATGGGTCTGTTTCAGTTTTCTTTAAAAAGAGGTGATATCAGGGAGAGACTTCCTGGGAGAGAAATCAAACAGTTTCTCTCAGCGCAACAGCATGAAAGAGTACATGGAGCTCAAGCATTTTCTGGGGTTATTGCGCAGACTAGCAGGCCTAACGGGGTGGGGGGGGGATGCTGAGACCTCTGCTTGCAGAAATGAGGGCGACTGAAGTTGGTTAAATGCCCTCAAATGAAAGGATGACAGGGCTTTAGGTTTCATAGACAGCTTTAAAAAAATTATTTTATTTATTCATGAGAGACACACAGAGAGGCAGAGACACAGGCTGAGGGAGAAGCAGGCTCCATGCGGGGAGCCTGATGCGGGACTCATCCTAGGACCCCAGGATCACGGCCTAAATGAAGGCAGACACCAAACCACTGAGTCACCCAGGTGTCCCTATAGACAGCTTTTATAGGTTTTCTAGGTCTAGTTTGTATAGGTGCTAAAATGCCGCGTATATAACGTACTAGAGAGCAGGGAAGGACTGGTTGCGGAGGCTCTTCTGCCACTGGGAGTAAATGTCTGAAACTAATTGAAGGCCAGAGATGTATCTGAGTTTGTTGTAGGTTTGTTTATCTTCTGAAATTCCTTTGCTTTAGCTAATGAGTAGCTCTTGGACTGTCTAATTAAGAAAACTCGGATGTGAACCAAAGCACTTTGGAAGCCCCATGACACCAAGGGATGGGGAGAGCATTCCCCGGCTGCACAGCGGAATTGCATTGCAGAAATACTGTGCCCCCACATTCCTCACCAGAGACAGGGTTGTCATAGCAAGCAGCAACACAGAAGATTGTTCTCTAGCACAGATGATTATCAGGCTAGAACATGCTAACTATAGCATAGTTGGCCAAGCATTCCTTCCATCCCCTTTTCACCTTGACATCTTTTTTTTTTTAAAGATTTTATTTGAGAGAGAAAGAGCACGAGGTGTGTATGTGTGTGTGTGTGGGGGGGGGAGGTGGCGGCAGAGGGAGAAGTAGAGGGAGAACCTGAGCGGGAAGTCGAACACAGGGCTCGCAAACCCAGGACCCTGAGATCAGGGCCTGACTCTGACTGAAGGCAGCCGCTTAAAAGACTGAGACATCCAGGCACCCTCACCTTGACATCTCGAAGAAATACCCTCTTCACAACCAAGCATCACTCCCCTCCCCAAAAGCAGAGGTCAAGAATAGAAGCCCTTTTCAAATGAAAGAAAAGTGTGTTACCATTGCAGCTGCCAGAAAGATAAAAAGTTCCGGGGCAGCCTGGGCAGCTCAGAGGTTTGACACCGCCTTCAGCCCTGGACCTGATCCTGGGGTCCTGGGATCGAGTCCTGCGTTGAGCTCCCTGCATGGAGCCTGCTTCTCCTTCTGCCTGTGTCTCTGCCTCTGTGTGTGTGTGTGTGTGTGTGTGTCTCATGGATAAAATCTTTTTTTTTTTTTTTAATTTCCAAACCATCCATAGGTGAGGACTTGAGAATTTTCACAAAAGGGAGGACCATGAGGTACAGGAATATATAACTAGGGAGATTGTGGAATTTCATTCATGAAGCTTTCAAAATGTAGACTGGATTGTGATTTTCCTGAACTATTTTGGGTCAGGGAGAGAGAGCCTGAATAAACTATCATTTCCTGCTTTATGAGGCTGTGAGTTCATATTTCTGTTAGCCAGAGAAGGCACGGAATTTTATTTTCCTGTAGTTCCCACTTCCATCTAACATTTAATACAGCAACTATGAAACAACAGAATATAAAAATCAAAAAGTTTTTCTTGACTCCATTAACCTCAGAAGACAAGTCAAGAGAATTGCTTATAGGAAACAACAGTTGTCACAGTGTGTATTCTTGGCAGTAAAAGTAGCAGTATGCTGTCCATCTATAGACCCTAGGACATAAAGAGAGAAAGAGGGAGAGAGAGAGGAGAGAGAAATAGTGAAGTTTAGAGAAATGAGGAAATTAGAGCCATGAACATAGACTTTCACTATCTGCTAAATTGCAGAATCAAAAACAAAGTCATGGCATGGCAAGCTGAATAATGCACCCCTTCCCCAAGGTCTTCTTGTCCTCATCTCTGGAATTTGTGGATATTACCTTATATGGCAAAAGGGACTTTGCAGATGTGGTTAAATTAAGAATCTCGAGATGGGGAGATTATTCAGGATAAAAACTAGTGGGCCTGATGTAATCACACGAGTCCTTATAAGAGGGAAGAAAGTCTGAATTCAGAGAGAAGGCCATGTGACTATGAAAGCAGAGATTGGAGTGATATAGCCACCAGCAAAGGAGCCAAGGGACACCGGTAGCTTCTAGATGCTGCAAGAGGCAAAAATGGGTTTTCCCCTGGAGCTTCTAGGAGCAACCAGTCCCGCTGACTTCTTGACTTTAGGCCAGTGAGATTGATTTCAGACTTCTGATCTCCAGAGCTGTAAGATAATACATTTGTGTTTTCTTAAGTCACTAAGTTTGTGGTACTTTGTTACAGCAGCAGGAGGAAACTACATTGCTTTGATATTGGGTATAGGAATTCAAACTGGCCACATCCACCAACAAACTACAACCAAATCTAGTCCGCCATCGTTTTTCCTAGGGCTTGCAAGCCAAAAGTGATTTTCTATATTTTTAAATGGTTGCAAAAATCAAAAGAAGAATATTTAATAATATTTCAGTACACATAAGGATAACGTGAAATTCAGATTTTCAACGTCCATAAATAAAGTTTCATCAGGACACAACCATGCTATTTCCGTTGTGTGTTGTCTGTGACTGCTTTTGTGTTCCTATAGCAGAGTTGAGGAGCTGTTTCAGAGACTGTATGTGGCATAGTCATCACCTCACACTGTTGGTGGGTGTACCATACATCATAGTGATGCAATTATAACTCAACAGCATTTTGAATGCCACATGTATCATGGTATTATGGCATTTTTTTATTACCCATGTATAACCTATCATGTCAAAAAAAAAGGAAAAGAAAAGTGGATTTTGAATGTCATGCTTTTAAGGCACAGTGGAATGTAGATTATGTGGTTATCACATTAGATGTCAAAGCACCATGTTTATTACACAATGACCCTGTAGTGTTGCTAAAAGAATACGGTACACAACATTACCAAAATAAGTGCTCATTGCAATGTTCCTAACTCCCAGGAAAGCAATGGTTAGAAAAACTAGAAAGTTTAAAATGGAATATCTTATCATAGCAAAATTCTTCACAGAAATAAAAAAAAAATGAAAATGAAGCTGCAGCCACAGTAATTTTCTGAGTGGCTCATTTGTTAGCCGAGCAAGGAAAACCATTTACTGATGATGAGTTAATTAAGTCGCATCTGATTGCAGAGGCCAAAGAAATGTGTCCAGGGAAAATAAACTTTTCAAAGACTATTAGCCTTTAGGCAAAAAGAGTGGCTCTAAGAGTTGAGGACATTGGAAGCAACACCAACAGTCATTAAAAAAAAACAAAACAAAACCAGGGCAGGGGCACCTGGGTGGTGCAGTTGGTTTAGCCACTGACTCTTGGTTTCAGCTCAAGCCCTGATCTCAGAGTCATGAGATGGAGCCCCAAGTCGGGCTCTGTGCAGAGTGCCCAGTCTGCTTAGGTTTCTCTTTCCCTCTCTCTGCACACCCCCCTTTCTCAAATAAATAAATAAATCTTAAAAAGAAAACAGTGCAAACAATTTCAAGTTATTTTCCTCGGCTCTCAGTGAGGTGACAGATGTTACCAATACTGTTCCGTTGTTATACTTTGCTCAAAAAGCCAATGCTGAATTTAGTGATGGAAAAATTGGCCCATGTGGATAGTCTGTGTGGAATAACTCAGATAAGAATATTTCCTTTTAAGATTTTATGTATTTATTTGAGAGGGAGAGAGAGAGAGCATGCACAGAAGTAGAGAGAGGGAGAAGCAGAGTCCTCACTGAGCAGAGAGCCCGAGGTGGACTTGATCATGACCTGAGGCTAGTGCAGATGCTCAACCAACTGAGCCACCCAGGCACCCCAGATGAGAATATTTCCAGAGAAGTCAAGAAGATACTAATTCACTACAACCTAAAGTAGAATCTGCTAAGATGTGTTACAAATATGTATGGAGGAGAACAAGACTTAGACAAATGTACAAAGCTTGTGAAAATGTGAGTTTTTTAAAGCCTCTGGTTATTCATTGTATTATTAAACTGTATTTTTGCAGGAAAATATTTGAGTCTCTCTTGTCTATTTCAACCATTAGTGTCAACACTTCATTTACTCAGGGGCTAAACCACTGTTAATTACACAAGTTTTTGTCAGAAATAGAAGCAGAAGATTCTGACTTGCCCAACCAACAGTTCAGTAGGTAAGCAAAGTTTTTCTGAGTTAAAAGAAATTTTTTTTGAGCTTAGGGCTGAGCTTGAAAATTTTTTGAATGAGGGGATCCCTGGGTGGCTCAGTGGTTGGGCGTCTGCCTTTGGTTCAGGGCATGATCCTGGAGTCCCAGGATTGAGTCCCACTCTGGGCTCCCTGCATGGAGCCTGCTTCTCCCTCTGCCTGTGTCTCTGCCTCTCTCTCTCTGTGTGTCTCATGAATAAATAAGCTAAAATCTAAAAAAAAATTTCTGAATGCGAAGAATCACCTACAACCACTATTATTGAACACTGGTTTTTTAAATTAACTTTTGCTGTAGACTTAATGTTACTTAATACACTTAAACTCAAATTACAAGGCAAAACACTGCTTATATGTGAAACTTACATTTCAGTAAAGTCATTTCAATGACAATTAACATTGTTTGAATCACAAGTAATGTCATTACTTTAATCTCTTCCTGTACTGTCAAAAATGAAAACAAAAATCAAGATTTGCATTCCCACACCAATCTACAATGAATATATTTTCTGAGCTCAAATTACAGTTTCAGTGTTTTTCGGAACTTGATGCAAAGTGCAAAAGAAGTTTCTGTATTTAAGAATCAATTTCACTGTGCATTTTAGGAGCTTCCACCTAAATTTCAATTGGAAGTGATTATTCTTTTAGCAATGTAATGACATACTAAAAGGCAAATATCAAGAGAAGAATATAATTGAATTCCGTAAATGCCTTCTAAAAGATGAATATGCTCAATTAAAATCAGGTATTTGGTATCAGTATTTGGCAGTACTTATCTGCATTAAAAAATTTTTCAAAGATGAAATACATAAAATCTCATTACGGATAAGTATTAACAGATGGATATTTGCAACTGATTTATTAAGTCCTTTATTATTAACAGGTGCTGGGGTGCCTGGGTGGCACAGTTGGTTCAGCATCTAACTCTTGGTTTCGGTTCAGGCCATGATCTCAGGGTCACGACATCGAGCCCTGCTTTGGGTTTCACATTCAGCGCAGAGTCCGCTGAAGACTCTCCCCATCTCCCTTTGCCCCTGCCCTCTAAAAAAAAAATAAACAAATCTTTTAAAAAAGACCTTTATTAACAGGTGCTTTCATTTTGTTGGCTCTTGTAAAAAGTTGTAAACTTTTACTACAAATTAAAAATGAGGTTCTTAGGGGACGCCTGGGTGGCTCAGCAGTTGAGCATCTGCCTTTGGCTCAGAGCGTGATCCCGGAGATCCGGGATATAAATATAAGTTATAAGTTCCACTTATATGCAGAATCAAAGCATGTTGTTGCAAATGATAAGCTCTTCTCCTTTCTATGCTTGAGTAATATTCCATTGTGTTTGTGTGCGCGTGTGCGTGTGTGTACCACATTTCTTTTATATTTTATTTAATTCGTATTCATTTGAGGTCTAGCGAATGGCTTTAAATTCCCCTTGGTTTACATTTTGTCTATCTTAAACCCTACACTTCTTCTAGCCAAACTGTCAATTTTTAGTTGCAAGCTCCTGCTGCCTTCAGTAAGTTCTCTGTTAAAAATTCAGTTTGGTGTCTTCACTTGGATTTTTGAAGTTATCTAATGGACTCTATCTCAGTGTCCTTATTCTGGATTGCTTCAGGCAATGTCCTCCACAAAGAATGTTCTGGGAGTTTCTGGGTTGGGAAAGGAAGGGTGGAAGATGTTCACTTATGGCTGTGGCAAACAGGATCATTAAGATGCCTCTGTTTGCCAATCATTTACATGAATTAGCATTCACAATATATAACTCTTACAATTCAACAATAAAATGACAGCCCATTTGGAAATGGGCAAAGGATTTGAATAGACATTTCTCCAAAGATACATAAGTGACCAATCATCAGGTGCTCAACATGAGCCAGCAGGGAAAGGAAAATCAAAACCACAGTGAGATATCACTTCACACTCACCAGAATGGTTATGATCAAAAAGACAAAAATAATTATTGGTGAGGCTGTAAAGAAATCAGACCTCTCCCCCATATATATTCTGGTGGGGATGTAAAATGGTAGAGGTGCTTTGGAAAACATTCTTGGCAGTTCCTCAAAATGTCAAACAAAGTTACCACATAACTCAGCAATTCCACTCCTAAGTATGCAACAGAGAGAACTAACAACATATGCCCTCACAAAAACTTGTCCACTGATGTTCACAGTAGCATTGATCATTATATCCAAAAAGTGGGAACAGCCCAAATGTCCATTAACTGATGAATAAACAAAATGTGGGGGCAGCCTGGGTGGCTCAGCGGTTTAGCGCCACCTTCAGCTCAGGGCCTGATCATGGAGCCCCAGGCTCGAGTCCCACATCGGGCTCCCTGTAAAGAGCCTGCTTCTCCCTCTGCCTGTGTCTCTACCTCTCTGTGTCTCATGAATAAATAAATAATAATAAAATCTTAAAAAAATAAGCAAAATGTGGGATAACCATGAAAAAGAATGAAGTTCCTTTTTATTGATTCATTACTAATTTTTTACCCATTCACACTACAACATGGACAAACCTTGAAAACATTATGCTAAGAAGCCAGACACCAAATGGCACATTCTATATGATTTCATTCGAATGAAATGTCCAGAAGAGGCAACTCCATAGAGATGAAAAGTAGATTAGTGATTGCCAGGGGCTGGGAAAAAGTGGGGAGTGACTGCTAACTATATGGGATTTCTTTTGGGGATGATGAAAATGTTCTGGAATTTTTTTTTAAAGATTTTATTTACTTATTCATGAAAGACACAAAGAGAGACACAGGCAGAGGGAGAAGCAGGCTCCATACAGGGAGCCGGACACTGGACTCGATCCCGAAACCCCGGGATCACACCCTGGGCCGAAGGCAGACGCTCAACTGCTGAGCCACCTGGGCTGCCCAATGTTCTAGAATTAGATAGTGGTGATGGTCCCACAACTTTGTGAATATACTAAAAACCATGGCATTATACCCTTTTAAGGATGAACTTCATGTTATATGAATTTTACCTCAAGTTTAAAAATACCTCTACTTCATTAGGGGCTCATCCAGAATACAGCCATTAAAATCAAAATCATATTTAGAGGCACACCTAAAACGTGTATTATGCCTATAACGTGTAAATGCAGTTCTTTGTTCTACCTGGTTTTATGTATCTGCATATACGTACGTGTACAGAAATACACGTGAATAATTGAAGTAGTACTAAGGGCGTCGCAAGCAAAGCAGTCCCAGCTAACTCAGGCCAAAGCAAAGGAGGTTCTGAGAGGCTGAGGACCCCCCCGCGCATCCCGGCCTAATGGTACTGCCCGGAAGTCCACCGGACTCCTACTGACACGTGACCAGCGTTGCGGCTGGGAAAGGGCTCGACGCGTGTCTCTGCCGTCATTTCTGCGCGACCACAATTTTTTGGCATTGAGTTTTTGGGCTTCTCCCCCGAACTATGCCTAAAGTAGTATCCCGGTCGGTAGTGTGCTCCGACACCAGGGACCGGGAGGAGTATGACGACGGCGAGAAGCCCCTCCACGTCTACTACTGCTTGTGTGGCCAGATGGTCCTGGTGCTGGGTGAGTAGTCGGGAACCCGAGGGCGTCTGCAAGAAGCCAAACTTCGGGGTCTCAAGGGTGGATTTTCTCTGGCTGGGATCTGGGAGGCGCGTCTCTTTAAAGATTGGTGGGCTTTCCTGCTCCGCCGAAATCCTCGCTATACATCCCTGCCCCCACTCCGGGGCAGCTATTCTGTTTTTCTGTTTAACCTTGTGAATGTATCCAGACTTCCCTCAAAACTAAATTCCTTCTGCAGAAAAAATAAACCGTTTATTTTCCTTTCCTCCCATTCCGCCTTCAGACCCTTTGTAACTTTTCTGCTGGATGCTGAGATGCTGTCATAGCTCTTATCTTAAACGAGAATAAAACCCTCCCTTGATCCTACATCCTTGTCCAGCTGTTACCCTATATCATTGCTTCTTTTATAGCAACATTTCTAAAAAGAGTTGCCTGTATTGGCTGTCTCTGCATCCTCACTTCTCATTCCCTGTTTACCTCACTTCAGGCAGGCTTCCCTTCCCCACTCACCATCTAAACCATATTTGTCAAGGTCAGTAACCTACTGTTAGTAGCCTCAGTGGTCAATTATCAATGCTCATTTTAGTCCTCTTTTCATTGTCATTTGATAGAGATGATGGTTCCAGCCTTCTTAAAACATTTTTTTTTTTCATTTGCTTCCAAGACTCCACTCTCTTGATTTTCCTCCTACCTTGATTTTGCCCCTGGTCACTATCTAGCTCCTTTTCTGCCTCTGATTTTTAAGCATTGCAATGTCCTAGGGCTCAGTCCTCTCACCTCTTCGCAGTCCGTACTCCCTATCAAACTCCAGCTGCCTATTCCATGTCTTCACTTGGATGTCTAATGGGTCTCTTAAAGCGATCGTGTTCAAATCGACTTCATGATCTCCTAAGTCCAGCTCTCCACTGTTCCTCCCTAGTGCAGTCAGTGATACCACTATTCACCAGGATCTCAGAATCAATCATGACTTCTCTCTCTTACCTTACACACATCCAATCCATCCACACATTTTGCCAGTACTTCCTTGAAAACCTATCCAGAATCTGACTACTACTTACCACTTCCATTTCTGCCACTCTACTCTAAGCCACCATTGTCCCTCACCTGGAATTGCCACAGTCTCTTACTCTCCACTCTTTGTCTCTAGTGGTCTGTTTTCCACACCACAACCAGAATCCTGTTCCAAACTGGTGTCTTCCTGTAAAATCAAAGTCCATACCTAGACGCTGCATGATCAGATTCTCAGCTACCTCTCCGACTTTACCTCCTAACACTCTTCTGGCTCACTGCACTCCAGTTACAGTAGCCTTCTTGATTTTTCTTCATTGTGTCAAAATGTTCTACCCTGAGGGCCTTTGGGATTGGTATTTTTTCCTGCCTTGAACCTCTTCCCTTGGTGCTTCCTTATTTCATTCAGGTCCCTGCTGAATTGTCCTTTCCTTAGAAAGCTCTTCCCTGACTATCTAAAATGGCACCCTTGTTACTCTTTGTTCTCTTACCCTGCCTGATTTTTCTTGGTAGCACTCATCACTCTCTGGGATTGCTCTCCATCCTCTTTAATATCCTGCTAATTTTTTTTATTAGCACTTATTATCCAAGGTCATGTTATAATTCTTCTTGTTAAATTTTCTGCCTCTTCCACTAGAATGTAAACTTCATCAGGGCAGGAACTTTGCTTTGTCCTTTGCTGAATCCCCAGCACCGTGTTTGAACTGCACCTGGTACACTGCACCTGGTATGGAGAGTGCCCTCGCATCTTTGTTGTGTAAATGAGTTCTCTTTTGATTACCTAGAGTTGAACCTGAATTCTTGGTGTTTTTAGTAAATGTGTGGCAAGGAAGCCTCAATACGCTCATTTCTATTTTTAAAAAATAAATCTCTTTTTATAAATTTATTTATTTGACAGAGACTGAGAGAGCACAAGCCGTGGTGGGGGGTGGGGGAGCAGCAGGCAGAGGGAGAGGGAGAAGCTCAGCGGGGAGCCTGATGCCTGGGCTCAATCCCAGGACCCTGGGATCATAACCTGAGCCGAAGGCAGATGCTTAGCCCACTGAGCCACCCAGGTGTCCGAATTCCCTCATTTCTAAATTAGGAATACAAAATGTCTACTGCAGCAGGTCATTGTGAAGATTAATGAACATGGGAACTGCCTGGTGCTCTCTAACTCCCCCTCCTTCTCCTCTATTAATCTCGAATCACTGTGATCACTTGACTTCCCTGTAACCCTGTGGGTACTTAATTTGCATTATATCAATTTCCATCTGCTTTTTAAATGCTCCTCATTTATTTCCTGTATGTTTTTATTGTTTTCAGGTTGACACTCTTCGAGCTGGTTGGGGTCATTTGCATACCACATGTAGCACATCACTGACCCTCTCTTTCTCCTTTTCTAAGCACTTAACCACTTTTCCCAATGCTTTCCTCTTAGGGATTTCCGGATGCTTGATTGTCTGGTTCTCAGGCATTAGAACACAAACTAAGCGTACCACAATCACAGAAACACTCATAGCAAACTTGCAGTGCTGGAAAGGATTTTTGAGATATTGTTACCTACTTATTATCCTTTAAGGAAAAAAAAAAACCCAAAAGGAAGTAATTTGCCAAGGATCACCAAGATGGTCACAGAGCTCCAGATCTTCTGACACCAAGTTATTTTCAGTTGGGAAATTGAATAATAGGCTTCAACAAGCACAGTAATTTTAGTAAAAAGTTACAGTGCCGAGGGCCCCACTGAACACTTGCAACTGCCCCAGGGTATTTTTCAGTGGCTCTAGTGACCGAATCTTTCTCCATTTCTTCAGACTGTCAGTTAGAGAAATTGCCCATGAGGCCCCGGGATCGGTCCCGTGTGATTGATGCTGCCAAACATGCCCACAAGTTTTGTAACACAGAAGATGAGGAGACCATGTATCTTCGGAGGTAAGAGGTCGATGCCCTCTGTCTAGGATTTCCTTGATGTGTTTTGGTCAGGTTGTGCAGAATATAAGTACCCTACCTCGTGCTAACCAGGTCTTCCTTATGGGCCCAGCCCTTCGATGTTTGTGTTAGCTCTCTACCTTCTGTTAATGCAGCAGTACCTTTGCTGTGCTCTGTTGAAATGCTGTTGTGATGTGATTCTATTGCTATTTGAGCGCTGTAATTTGGTGGGGGTTTTTTTCCAAGTAGAATGAGTTTATTCAGCCTGTGATCTCTTGGAGCATGCCATGTGCCAGGTACTCAGCTAGGGACTGCCTCTGTGGAGATGAATAAGGTGCTGCCTTTACCATTAAAGAGCCCATGGCTCTGTGGGGGGACCGGCCACCTGTTGTGATATGATAAAGTGCTGGTGTGGTGAGCAGAAAGCTACAGGAGAACAGATGGGAGTGGGTCATTCTCCTGAGTGGTGGTCAGGAAAGGCACCAAAAGATGATGGCATTTGAGTTTGGCCTTGAACTAGGATCTCACTAAGGAGATGAAGGGGGCTGAGGAGCATCCCAGATGGAGGGAATATGGAAGCATTGAAAGGAGCGCTTATGGTGTGCTTGGGAAATTTGAATGGTCCTTGGTGACTATAGCCCGGGTTACATTATAGGAAGGGGTTCATGCATCCTGAGGTGGGGACAGAGTGAAATGCCAAAGTAGATGAGTTTGGACCTTACCTGCCAGTGAAAGACATCTCTCTCTTTTAAGCAGGGAACTGACATGTCTAGATCTGTTTTAGATTTGGGAGTCCTTGGTTGAGATAAGGAATTGAAACCTGGAAAAGCCTAACATTATGTGGAGCATGGAGCAAGAAGAGAGTGGACTGAAGATACAGTCCTGGGAAACGTTGGCATTTAAAAAGCAGAGTACTTGGAACCTGGCCATGTGGGAAACGGGAGGAGAGAGTATCAGGAAGTGCGTATTTCTGGGGAGGGTGGTCACCAGCAGGTGCCTGATGCCACAGAGAAGTCGGTTGTAGGGAATTAAAAAGTCCATACATTCCCTCATGTACATTTCATTTCCTGAACTCCTCTGTGCCAGGTACTGTCCTAGAAGCCTATGATGCGCCAGTGGATTCGTTTGGTAGGGCTCCTGTAACAAAGTACCACAAACTAGGTGGCTTAAAACAACAGAAATCGTCTCACGTTTCTGGAGGCTAGAAGTCTGAAATGAAGGTGTTGTCAGGCCCATGGTCTCTCTGAAGGTTTTAGGGAAGGATCCTTCCTTGACCCTTCCTAGTTCTGGTGGTTGCCAGCAGTCCTTGGCATTTCTTGGCTTTTGTAGATGCAACATTAAGGTCTCTGTATCATCACTTGGCCTTCTCCCTGTTTCTGTTTTTCTTCTCTTCTTTTTATAGGGACACCACTCACAGTGGATTAAGGGCACATTCTGCCTATCTACATGACCTCATCATAACTAATTATATCTGCAACGACCCTCTTTCCAAATAAGGTCACATTCTGAGGTTCCTGGAAGGACATGGCTTTAAGGGATACCATCCAACCCAGTACAACCAGTAAACAAGCAAAGAACCCTGCCTGTATGGAGCTTGTATTCTACTATTGAGCTGGGAAAAGCGACAGGCTGACATGGTACTATGTTAAGAAACCAAACTCTTGTCAACCCATACTAAAGAAAAGAATCAGAAGTACCGCTAGGTGACATCCAATAGCAAATCAGGCCTTGAGCACCATTTTGACAACTGGGCTTCTAGAATTGTGCAACTGAAGAGAAAGTTGGTTATATACAAGATACAACTTTAGGCTGATATTACAACCAGATCATAAAATTTGATGAAATCTACAAAGGAATATCCTTTGGGATACATGGGGAAACCCTTCATTATGATATATAGGAAGTTTACAAGTAAGATGTTCAATCTAAAACCTGTTGTCTTGTGTTTTTTCCTCCCTTCATTAACCCTTACTTAGTTTTCTGATTTTGAAAATTGCACACTGTCTTTAAGATCACTAAGATATTATGCATTTAATATGTATATCATAATTATATATAGCAATGTGTAACAGTATTAGTACATATTGAATGGATGTATATTACTCACTTAATACAGAAACTGATCTAAGGGCACCTTGGTGGCTTAGTTGGTTGAGCATCTGCCTTCAGCTCTGGTCATGATCTCAGGGTCCTGGGATTGAGCCCTGCATCAGGATCCCTGCTCAGGGGGGAGTCTGCTTCTCTGTCCCTCCCCCTGCTTCTGCATGCACACATACTCTCTCATAAAATAAATAAATAAATAAATAAATAAATAAATAAATAAATAAATAAAATGTTTAAAAAAATACAGAAACTGATCTAACAGTGCAGCCAGGCCACAGGTCCCTGTGGCACTGAAAGGTAGGTGCCCTCACCTCTAAGCCAGAAAACTGAGTGGCCTTAAGCTGAAGTAGGAACCCTGGAATCCAACCAACTTGGTTCTAGAAGTGAGCCAGCTTTGGGACTGAGCCTTAGGTATTGCCCAGGCTTGTGGCCTCTGGCCAAGTGACTCTGTTGGGCCAGAGAGTTTTTTCTTTTTAAAGATTTATGTATTTATTCATGAGAGACACAGAGAGAGGCAGACACATAAGCAGAGGGAGAAGCAGGCTCCCCACAGGGAGCCTGATGCGGGACTTGATCCCAGGACCCCGGGATCACAAACTGAGCCAAAGGCAGATGCTCAACCACTGAGCCACTCAGGTGCCCCTGGCCAGAGAGTTCTTAGATTTTACCAACAAGGCAGGGTTAGCTTCCCCTTTAGTTGACATAGTTCCTGCTCTAATCATGAGCAGTCTTTCCAGTGGCCCACTCTGGTGCATTTCCCTGCTGGCCAGGGTGGAATTTCAGCCTGCTCTTCCTCTTTAGCCTGCTGTATTTGAGATCACTGGTTGCTGAACATGAAGCAGTCTGCCCGCCATATGCCCTGGAGCCAAGGGACGCCTGGGTGGCTTAGTCAGTTGAATGCCCGACTCTTGATCTTGGCGCAGGTCTTGGTCTCAGGGTCATGAGTTCGAGCTCCATGTTGGGCTCCATGCGTGGAACCTACTTTAAAAAAAAAAAAAAAAGAGTACATATGCCCTGGAGCCTATCACTGTCCACCTCCATTCTGAAGTCTTCCATTCTGAAGTTCCTCTCTTCTTTTTTTAAAAGTTCCTCTCTTTTGACACTCTTGTTCCCCCAGCCCTCTTTCCCATCCACCAGTCCCATGGTTGTAAACCCAGTGCTTTTCTGTCTGTATCTCTGTATCATGCCTCCTTTGATGCTCTCCTTTCTTGATTTCTGTGAAGCTGCTCTTGAGATTCTCCCAATTTTTTGGCTTTCTCAGTCTTCTGGATTCTTCTGCGAGCCCATTAAATGTTGGTATTTCCCAGGGCTTTGACCTTGATTTTATCCCCTCTCTCTTTATACTCTCCTTGGACGTTCTCATGATCTTTCATGGCATCAGTTACACTTATATGCTGATGACTCATAAAATCTAGATCTGCCTACATTTCTCTCCCATACCCAGAACTGTAGATCTGTTTCCTCTGCCTCTTCACCTGATGTTCTATCTCAGATCCAACATGACTAAGGCCAAGCTCATCATTTCTCTAATATGGGAAATACTGCAGTTTAGCTGCCCTGGTACCACTGTGACACTCTTCTTTTATACCCACCTATATACTGGTGTCTGCAAAGTTAGGATATATATTCCAGCGCCCCTCCCCCCAAAAAACCTTAAGATTCTGAATGTGACTTCACTTTTGCCAAGTAAAAGGGATAGAAGTCAAAGTTGTTAGGTAGGGCTTCCAAGGAAAGGCCTTTTTACTCTTCTATTCTTATTCCTTCCTACTTTTTGGGAAAATGGACATAATTGGAACACCAGCAGCCATCCTGGAACTAGGAAGGAAAGGCCACAAGAATTGCAGAGCTTTCTCCATCACGGTCATTATTAGGTCCCAGTCACTGCCATAAACCACAATTTTTTTTTTTTTTTTTTTTTAAGAAACAGAGTGTGTCCCAAGGAGGCACCATGCCCATCATGGAGCCCATGTAGGACTTGATCTCACAACCCTGAGTGCTCCCCCTTCTGGATGTCTTTTACAGGAGAACAAACCATTGTGTTGAAGCCACTGCAGACAGGTCTCTAACTATCAGCCAAACATAGTTCCTTCTTCTCCTCCTTTTTTTTTTTTTTTAAGATTTATTTGTCCATTCATGATAGAAAGAGAGAGAGAGAGAGAGAAAGAGGCAGAGGGAGAAGCAGGCTCCATGCAGGGAACCCAATGTGGGACTCGATCCCGGGACTCCAGGATCGCACCCTGTGCCAAAGGCAGGCACCAAACCACTGAGCCACCCAGGGATCCCCCTTCCTTCTCCTCCTGTGATGACACCTCTATTCATGCAGTGGCCCAAGCTGGAATCTGCAAACCAGTCCTCCTTTTGTCTAATCCATCCCCAACCCCACCATCCCATGCACACATCCAGTTGCTCACCATGTCCTGTTGACTCTACCTTCTAATCTCTCTTGTGGTTGCCTCCTTCTGTTTAGCCCTGCTGCAATGTCATCATTCCAGTACCTACCATCGCTTGCTTGGGCTGTTGAAGTGGCCTCTCATCTGGTCTTTTTGCCTCTCATTTTGTTCTCCTCCAGTATGTTGTCTACTGCCTGAGTAGTCTCAAATGCACATTACATCGGTCTCCTGCTGCAAATCTTTTAGTGACTCTTCATCACCTACAGCAGTGCTTTCAAACATCTTTAGACAATGAATCCTTTCTTCAAATGAAGTGCTTGTCCAGAAGTATACATAAGCGGAAAGCTGCTGTGATTGGGGAAGAGTCGAGCCCAACCATTTAAGGACTCCTCCCCTTCCCCTATCCAGTTTCATTTAGGAGTCATGGTGGAGTACATTATTAGAAATAATGGTTAGCAGGGTAAAATAAAAGTCTGAAGGCTATGATTTCACCTTGGCCTGCCTGTTCATCCTCATCTCCTGGTACTTCTTGATTTTTTTTCTTTTTCTTTTTTAAGTAAGCTCTACGCTCAAAGTGGGGCTTAAAGTCACGACCCTGAGATCAAGAGTTATTTGCTCTATCAAATGAGCCAGCCAGGTGCCCCTTGATGTGTTTTTTTAAAAACAACAACATTTATCACCTCATATGGTTTCTGTGGGTCAGCAATTCAACAGCAGTTTAGCTGGGTGGTTCCTGTCTCTTCATGAGGCTTGATTAAAAGGTCAACCATGGGTATGGTCATTTTGAAGTCTTGATTAGGGCTGGGGGTTCCACCTCCAAGGTGGAACTTACGTGGTTGGCAGCTGAATGCTAACCTCAGTTCTTCACCACAAGGATCTTCCATAGGGCCACTTGAATATCCTTGTGTAGTGGCAGCTAGCCTCCCATAGGATGAGTAATCCAAGAGAGAGCAAGGTGGAAGCCATGATATATTTTGTGACTAAGACTCAAAAGTCATGCACCATCATTTCTGCAGTGTCCTATTGGTATTATAGGTCAGCTCTGTTCGTTTTGGAAGGGGACTATGCAGGGTATCAGTACCAGGGTGCAGGGAATATTGGGGGCCATATTAGAGACTGCCACAACCAGGAGAATGTTTTGTTTTGGGCCTTCTCTCCCTCACATATTCCTAGAGATTAAGGGTAGGAAAGAAAACCAAGGTCATTTAGTGCAGAGATCTAGCTCATATTAATCACTTCCTTATATCAGTTAAATACCAAGTCTCACTTACATTAGCATCTTGGTATCAAGGTGAACTTTTTTTTAAAAGATTTTGTTTATTTATTAGAGACAGAGACACAGAGAGAGAGAGACAGAGACAGGCAGAGGGAGAAGCAGGCTCCATGCAGGGAGCCCAACGTGGGACTTGATCCTGGGTCTCCAGGATCACGCCCTGGGCTGAAGGTGGCGCTAAATCGCTAAGCCACCGGGGCTGCCCAAGATGAACTTTTTGAGAGCAAGAATCCTGCCTTATACTTCCAAAACCCTTCATATATCTTGTTTGATTCTTGGCACATAGTTTGAATAGATAAATTTTTGTAAACTTGACAAAATCCCATTTGGAATTGGTATTTGAAGATTAACTCAGTGAGAATTATATAGTCCCCTATATTTGAAATCCTGTGTTTTAAAAGCTCAAGCTTATGAGATTGGCTGACTTCAGGATTCTAGAAGTCCGTTGTATAGTGAATCTCTCTCTTCAGGCTGAGGTTGAATTTAGAGTCCCAGTAGGAACCAGAAGTTACACGGAACCATAAATCGTGCTAGGGCCCTAGTTGCATGATGTTAGTGAGTCACTGCACATTTGACATAAGCGATACTTGTTAGTGGAGAGGCGGAATGTTAAAGATAGTGGAGAGCACAGACTTTGGAGTTCTATTCCAAGCAGCACTACTTTGTGACCTTGAGCAAGTCACTTAACCTTTACGGGTCCCAGTTTCTTTATCCCTCAGCTGGGAAAATAATACCCATGTGTTGTCAAAGAGCAGGTAGGAGTCTCTGCAGTAGTAGAAGGACCATAAATAGTTACAATTACTTTGGAAAGTCCTTTGGCATTATTGTGTAGCTAAAGATGCACACAATCTATTCCTCAGCAATTCTACTCTTCATATACACCTTTGTGAAATGACTCTCAACCCTGGGTGTGTTAGTACCATCTGGGATAGTTTTTAAAAAGTCCTAATGTCTCCGCTCCACCCTCAGAGATTTAGTATTTTTAGTTGAGGGGTAAGTTATATATCATAAAATTTACCATTTTAAAGTGTACAATTCAGTGGTTTTAGTATATTCACAAGGTTGTGCAACTATCATCACCAATTCCAGAGCATTTTCATCACTGCCCTAAAACAGACCTTGTACCTATTAATATTCACTCCCCCATTTCCTCTTCACCCAGTCCCTGGCAACCATTAATCTGTGTGTTTGCCTATTCTAGACACTTGACTAAAAAGGAACCATAAATGTTGTAGCTTTTTGTGTCTAAAATCTATAATTTAGCATGTTTTCAGGGTTCATCCATGATATACAATGACTCAGTACTTTATTCTTTTTTGTGGCTGAATGACATTCCATTGTATGAACATATCACATGTTTATTCATTCATCAGTTGATGGGCACTGGACTGTTCCCTTTTTTAAATTTTTAGATTTTTTTTTTTACCATTATGGGTAACGTTCTGTAAGCGTGTACAGGATTTTGTGGGAACATGTTTTTGGTTCTCATGGGTGTATACTTATGAATTACTGGGTCATATGGTAACTCTATGTTTAACCTTTTTTTAAAGATTTTATTTATTCACGAGAGAGAGAGAGAGAGAGAAAGAGAGAAAGAAAGAAGGGCAGAGACACAGAGGGAGGAGCAGGCTCCATGCTGGGAGCCCAATGTGGGATTTGATCCCAGGTCTCCAGGATCACGCCCTGGACTGAAGGCAGCGCTAAACCGCTGAGCCACCAGGGCTGCCCTGTGTTTAACCTTTTGAAGAACTTGTATAATATTTTCAAAAGTGATTGCATTCTCATCAGTAATGTATGAGGGTTCCAGTTTCTCTACATTCTCACCAATAATTGTTATCTATCTTTTTGATGATAGCTATCTTAGTGTGAAGCTAGGGTACCACAATGAAGTAGTATCTCATTGTGATTTTCTTTTAAAGATTTTATTTATTCATGAGAGACAGAGAGAGAGAGAGGCAGAGACACAGGCAGAGGGAGAAGCAGGCTCCACGCAAGGAGCCCAACATGGGACTTGATCCCAGGTCTCCAGGATAAGGCCCTGGGCTAAAGGTGGCACTAAACTGCTGAGCCACCCGGGCTGCCCTCATTGTGGTTTTGATTTGTATTTCCCTGCTGGCTAATGATGTTAAGCATCTTTTTTTTCTTTTTTTTAGCATCTTCTCATGTACCTTTTGGCCATTTGTATATCTTCCTTAGAAACATGTCTATTTAAATTCTTTGCCCATTTTTTAATTGGCATATTTGTCTTTTAAATTGTTGAGTTGTAGGAATTCTTTACATATTATGGATTCAAGCCTGGTATCAGATATATGATTTGCAAATATTTTCTTCCATTCTGTGGAATCCCTTTTCATCATATTTTGCTAATATTCTTAGAAGCATAAAAGTCTTTATTTATTTTTGAAGATTTATTTATTCATTCATTCATTCATTCATTCATTCATTCATGATAGACACAGAGAGAGAGAGAGGCAGAGACACAGGAGGAGGGAGAAGCAGGCTCCATGCCGGGAGCCCGACGTGGGACTCGATCCCGGGACTCCAGGATCGCACCCTGGGCCAAAGGCAGGCACCAAACCACTGAGCCACCCAGGGATCCCCGCATAAAAGTCCTTAATTTAATCAAGTCCCATTTATTATTTTTTTGTTTTTGCTTATGCTTTAGGAGTGTTATCTAAGAAACCATTGCCTAATTCAAAGTCTTGAGGGTATATGCCTACATTTTCTTGTAAGAGTTTTATAGGGTTTTTTAAAAAGATTTTATTTATTTATTCATTAGAGACAGAGAGAGGCAGAGACACAAGCAAAGAGAGAAGCAGGCTCCTCACAGGTAGCCCGATGTGGGACTCGATCACGCCCTGAGCCAAAGGCAGATGCTCAACCTCCTGAGCCACCCAGGCATCCCAGGTTTTATAGTTTTAATTCTTAGTTTAAGTCTTTCATCCATTTTGAGTTAAGCTTTTTTTTAAAAGATTTTATTTATTTATTCATGAGAGACACAGAGAGAGGCAGAGACATAGGCAGAAGGAGAAGCAGGCTCCATGCAGGGAGCCTGACGTGGGACTCGATCCCAGGACTCCAGGATCACGCCCTGGGCCGAAGGCAGGCACTAAACCACTGAGCCACCCAGGGATCCCCTAGTTAAACTTTTTTTGAGTTAATTTCTTTAGATGATGTGAAGTAAGGATCTAATAAATTCATCCTTGTACATGTGGATATCCAGTTGTTCCAGTACCATTTATTGAGAGCCTGTCCTTTCTTCTTTGAATAGTCTTGGTACCATTGTTAAAAATAAATTAACTGGGATCCCTGGGTGGCGCAGCGGTTTAGCGCCTGCCTTTGGCCCAGGGCGCGATCCTGGATACCCGGGATCGAATCCCACATCGGGCTCCCGGTGCATGGAGCCTGCTTCTCCCTCTGCCTGTGTCTCTGCCTCTCTCTCTCTCTCTCTCTCTCTCTGTGTGTGACTAATAAATAAATAAAAATAAAAAAAAAATAACCCCCAAAAAATAATAAAAAAAATAAATTAACCATATATGTATGGATTTATTTTAGACTCTCAGTTCCATTCCATTGCTCTATCTTTATGTCAGTACCACCCTGTCTTGATTACTGTGGCTTTTGTGGTTTTGAAATCAGCAAATGTGAGTCCTCAAACTTTGTACTTTTTCAAGATTGTTTTGGCTATTCTAGATTCCTTGCAATTACATGAGAAGTTTAGGATCAGCTTGTCAGTTTCTGAAAAAAAAAAAAAAAAAAAAAAAAAAACCAGCTTGGATTTTGATAGGGATTGTAGTGAAGCTATAGATTCATTTAAGGAGTATAGCCATCTTAATAATGTTAAGTCTTCAATCCACAGACATGGGATATCATTCCATTTACTTGGGTGTTCTTTAATTTCTTTCAGCAATGTTTTATAGTGCACAAATCTTGCACTTATTTTGTTAAATTTTTCTTAAGTATTTTATTCTTTTTGATGCTATTGTAACTGGAATTGTTTTCTTAACTTTATTTTTTATTGTTCATTTTTAGTATATAGTACTACCATTAATTTTTATATATATTGATTTTGTAACCTGCAACCTTGCTAAACTTGTTTATTAGTGCTAATTGTATGTATGTTTGTGTGTTCTGTAGGGTTTCTTTTTTTCTTTTATTATTTTTTAGATTTATTTATTTATTTATTCATAGAGACACAGAGAGAGAGAGAGAGGCAGAGACACAGGCAGAGAGAGAAGCAGGCTCCATGCAGGGAGCCTGACATGGGACTCAATCCTGAGACCGCAGATCACGCCCTGAGCCAGGGGCAGGTGCCCAACTGCTGAGCCACCCAGGCGTCCCTGTAGGGTTTCTATATGTAAGTTCATGTCATCTACAAATAGAGATGGTTTTTATTTTTTTCCCTTCCAGTCTGGATACTTTTTTTTTTTTTTTTTTTTTTTACCTAGTTGCCCTGGCTAGAACTTCTCATACAATGTTGAATAGAAATGTTGAGAGTGAGTATCCTTGTCTTGTTCCTGATCTTAGGGGAAAAGCTTTCAATCTTTCACTATTAGGTATGGTATTAGTTTATGTAACTGTTAGTAACTGTGGGTTTTTCATAGATGCCCTTTATCAGGTAGAGGAAGTTCCCTTCCATTCCTAGTATATTAAAAGGGTTTTGAATTTTGTCACATGCTTTTCTTTGGTGTTTATTGAGATGATCATTTGTTTTTTTTTCTTTTGTTCTATTACAAAACAACTGTGTGTTGTTTTGATTAATTTTTTATATGTTGCACCAATTTTGCATTCCTGGGATAAATTCTACTTGGTTATGTTCTATAATCTTTTTTATATGCTGCTGGATTCAGTTTGCTAGTATTTTCTGTTTTTTGTGGACTTTTGCCTGTGTATTCTTTTTTTTTAAGATTTTATTTATTTATTCATGAGAGACACACAGATAGGGAGAGGCAGGGACATAGGCAGAGGGAGAAGCAGACTCCATGCAGGAAGCCTGATGTGGGACTTGATCCTGGGACTCCAGAATCACACCCTGAGCCAAAGGCAGGTACTTAATCGCTGAGCCACCCAGGCATCCCTTGCCTGTGTATTCCTAAGCAATATCAGTCTCTATAGTTTGTTGTTGTTGGTGTACCTTTGTCTGATTTTTTAATAAAGATTTTATTTATTTATTCACGAGAGACACAGAGAGAGAGGCAGAGACACAGGCAGAGGGAGAAGCAGGCTCCATGCAGGGAGCCTGATGTGGGACTCGATCCCGGGACTCCAGGATTACACCCTGGGCCGATGGCAGACGCTAAACTGCTGAGCCATCTAAGGATCCCCAACCTTTGTCTGATTTTCCTATCAGAATAATACTGGCTTTCTACAATGAGCTGGGAAGTGTTTCCTCCTCTTTTGAAAAGTTTGTGAAGCGTTGATATTCTTTGAACTTTTAGTAGATTTCACCAGTGAAGCCACTTGTCCTGGGCTTTTCTTTGTGCAGTTTTTTGATTACTAATTAAATCTCTTTACATGGGATAGTCTATTCAGATTTTCTGTTCCTTTTCCAGTGACTTTTGGTAGTTTGGGTTATTCTATTGTTCCAGGAGTTTGTCCATTTCATCTAGCTTACCTAATTTGTTGCCATACTGTCATTCGTAGTATAATCTTACACATCTTTTTATGTCTGTCAGCCTAGTAATACTCTCTTGATTGTTTAAAGTCCTAATAACATTAGACTATTTGTAACTCCCTAAATATGCTGTGCTGTTTTGGCTTTGCACATAGTAGTCCCACTGCTTGAAATACTAGTTTCTATCAGGACTGTTGGCTTTCTTTCTTTCTCTTTTTTTAAAGATTTATCCATTTGAGAGAGAGCACACACACAAGCAGGGGGAAGGTGTAGAGGGAGAGGGAGAAGTAGGCTCCTCGGTGAGCAGGGAGCCGGATGCTTGATCCCAGGACCCTGGGATCATGACCTAAGCTGAAGGCAGATGCTGAACTGACCGAGCCACCCACTGCCCAGGACTGTTGACTTTCAGTCACCTCCTCATGAAGCCTTCCATGACTGCTTCACGTAGGCTTGGTGCTTCCACCTCTGTGTTCCCATTACACAGTATACATTTTTCTATTTAAGAACTTACCTCCAGGGATGCCTGGGTGGCTCAGTGGTTGAGCATCTGCCTTTGGCTCAGGTCATGATCCTGGGACTGAGTCCCACATCGGACTCCCTGCATGGAGCCTGCTTCTCCCTCTGCCTGTGTCTCTGCCTCTCTCTCTGTGTCTCTCATGAATAAATAGTCTTTATTTATTTATTTTTTATTTTTAAAAAATTTTTTTATAAATAAAGTCTTCTAAAAAAAGAACTTACCTCCATTTAATTTTCCTCACTAAACTGAATTCTATAAACCAATGTTTATTGCATATCTGTTTTCTTTCTAGTACTTTGCTCTGGGGATAGAGTAGTTAGACAGACATGATCTCTGCTAATCTCTGATCCCATGGACCTTCCAGTCCAGTGGGATAACAGAAAAATAAAGTAATTATGATTATGGGAAGTCCTGTGAGTGAAACAAAGGGCTCATACAGAGAATCTCATGAAAACCTCTTTGAAAAGTTGGTCAGAGAAGGTCTCTATGACTAGGTGGTATTCGAACTGAGACCCCAAAAATGAGAATCGGAAAGAAGTGAGAAGAGCATTCCAGGAAGAGAGAAGAGTATATGTGAAAGGTCAGAGGTAGGAAACCACTTGTTTGTTCAAAGAACAGAAGCCTGGTGTGGCTAGTTCACAGGAAGGTAAAGAGGGCATCTGTGAGATAAAACGGGGAAGGGGGACCAATTACATGCTCAGTTGGTGCCTGGTAGCCATGGTAAGGAGTCTGGATTTTATTCTAGGTGTCTTAGGAAGCCACTCTTGCATCTGTTTAAAGAATGGTTTGGAGTGAAACAGTGGAGGCAGATTCTAGAATAGCAGTTAAAGTTTGTATGTTAGCTATGAATTTAGAATAGGGAAGGCCTAAATGAATATCACACACATGCTCGCGTGCACATACTATTGATTTGACTGCACAAAATTCTAAAATTTCCACATGGTGGGGGCTAGTCAAAGACAAATGTCAAATGGAAGAAATATTTATATGGCCCGTCAATATTTGAAAGTCTCCTTAATTAAAGTAAAAAGGCAACTCAAAAGGCAAAAGATAGAAACTGACAGTTCACCCCCAAAAAGAAAACACAAATGCCTATAAAACATATGAAAAGATGCCTAACTTCACTTCTTAAAATAAGAAATGCAAATATGAGAGCATAGTTTTCACGTGCCAGATTGGCAGTCATGCATTTTAATAACATACTGTGTTGGTGAGACTGGAGTAAAACAGGAACTCTCACATTGGTGGTGGGAATGTAAATCGGTTCAGCTTCCCTAGAGAGTCATTTGGCAGTATTTATCAGAATTTAAAGTGGATACACTTCTAGGAATTTATCCAACAGGTAAAAAGACATTTCAGTTCATCCACACAAAGGAATACAATGCAGCCCTTATGAAGAATGAGGCACCTCCTGTGTCAATTGGTAAGGAAGGGTCACATAAATATTTTCTAACCAGGACACATTTTTAAGTAAATAAAGAAGTAGAGAACAATAAGTCAATCAGAGAAGGACAAACATATGGTCTCATTCATTTGTGGAATATAAAAAATAGTGAAAGGGAATAAAGGGGAAAGGAGAAAAAATGAGTGGGAAATATATCAGAAAGGGAGACAGAACATGAGAGACTCCTAACTGGGAAACGAACTAGGGGTGGTGGAAGGGGAGGTGGGCGTGGGGTGGGGGTGATCGGGTGACGAGCACTGAGGGGGGCACTTGATGGGATGAGCACTGGGTATTATTCTATATGTTGGCAAATTGAACACCAATAAAAAATGAATTTATAAAAAATAAAGCTTAAAAAAAGAGAATAATATAAGGTATGCAACATTTGTCTAAAAAGGAAAAGAAGGGATCCCTGGGTGGCGCAGTGGTTTAGCGCCTGCCTTTGGCCCAGGGCGCGATCCTGGAGACCCGGGATCGAATCCCATGTCAGGCTCCTGGTGCATGGAGCCTGCTTCTCCCTCTGCCTGTGTCTCTGCCTCTCTCTCTCTCTCTGTGTGACTATCATAAATAAATTAAAAAATAAAAAATAAAAAAAAATAAAAAGGAAAAGAAATAAAGTATATTTTCTTTATATATCAATAAGGATTCTTTGCTTGTATCATCAACTGTCTCTGGGAGGAACAGAAGAAACCAGAAAGAGTATTTGCCTCCAGGGAAGAGAGGCACCCACCCCTAGGTGGGTGAAGGGTGGGTGGGGAGGGTATTTACTTTTCTTTGTACTCTTTTTTTATGTACTATGTATAAGTTTTATTTTTTAAAATTTTTAAAAGATTTTATTTATTTATTCATGAGAGGCACACAGAGAGAGGCAGAGACCTAGACAGAGGGAGAAACAGGCTCCATGCAGGGAGTCCAATGTGGGACTTGATCCTGGGACTCCAGGATCACACCCTGGACCAAAGGCAGATGCCTAACCGCTGAGCCACCCAGGTGTCCCTATACGTTTTACCTATTAAAAAATTGAAACAAATAAGGGGAGGGGAAGTGAGACCAGTCTGGAAGCTGTGACAGTTGTCCAAGGAAGAACTACTGGTGGCCTGGGCGAAAATAGTGGCTGGAAGTGAAGCAAAGCAGACAGGTTTGAGATCTTTTTGGAGATAAAATCCACAGGATTTGCTGATGGACTGGGTGTGGGAAATGAGGGAAAGAATAATCAAAGATGAGTCCAGGTTTCTGTTAAGCATCTGGGTGGGTAGAAGAGTTGCTTACTGAAGGCAGCCTTAAGGGCTCTTGAGCTTGCCGGCCTCAGCTTGAATTCAACCTATTCTGACCTGGGACAAATCATGTGATTGGTTTGTGCTTAGGAGCCTTCATCTATAAAAATGGGAGTGGTAATAGGAACTACCTCACAGGGTTGTTATAGGACTTAACTGACTTGATATATATATATACTTGGGCACAGCTTCTGGCACATAGTAAAAGCTCTATATGTGGTTGCTAGTATTATTATCGTTGTTATTCTTATCACCATGACCCTGCCCGCTGCTATGACTATAGCTCCTGCTCCTCCCCTCCTGTGTCAGGATGATGCTTGACCCATATTAGGGGCTCAGGAAATGCGTGGGAGGCAGGAATGTTTTAAAATTAATAACAGGTTTAACTAACTGGTTGATCTAGGAAATGCAAACTTTTGAAAGGCCCTTTTAACATATGAAGAAATGAGGTAGTGAGGATAGGTAGGTTATGAGATTTGTTCATATCTGTTTTTTTTTATTCCATTTTCTGTACAGGCCTGAAGGGATTGAACGACAGTACAGGAAGAAGTGTGCAAAGTAAGTGTTTAACAACGTGGGTTTTTCCAAGCATAAGAAAGTAGAGGCAGTAATGTGTTTGGAAAAGAATTATGTGGATACAATTCTCTGTTGTATCTTTATCCTTATAATCTCAACTGCCTTTGAACTTCAACTTCACAAATACCAATATGCTCCTTGGACAGACTAGTCAAAATCACGTCTCTGACCAGCTGGTTACAGAAATTTTTTTTTAACATAGTGTCATTTTTAAAATGGAGATATAATTTATATATGATAAAATTTGCCCTTCTTTTTTAAAAGATTTTATTCATTCATTCATTCATTCATTCATTCATAAGAGACACAAGGAGAGAGAGAGAGAGAGAGGCAGAGACATAGGTAGAGGGAGAAGCAGGCCCTATGCAGGGAGCCTGATGCAGGACTTGACCCCGGGTCCCCAGGATCACGCCCTGGGCCAAAGGCAGGTGCTCAACCACTGAGCCACCCAGGTGACCCACCCTTCTTTTTTTTTTTCTTAAATAATCTCTATGCCCAGTGTAGGGCTTGAACTCACAACCCCGAGACCCAGTGTCATATGCTATACCGATGGAGTCAGCCAGGTGCCCCCCAAATTTGCCCTTCTTAAGCATACAATCTGATAAATTTTGACAGAAGTATGCAGTCCTGTAACACTGCCACTGCCACCACCTGTCCTACAGGACATTTCCAGTCCCCTTTGTGCCCTTTGCAGTCAGTCCCCTTCTTTCCCCCTCTCTGGCAGCCACTGATCTGCCTTCTACAACTATGATTTTGCCTTTTCTAAGAATGTTTCCTGAATTCTGCAACATGTGTTCTATTACATACAATATGTATCTTTTACATTGCTGTTTTTCACTCAGCATAATGCTTCTGGGTTTCATCCAAGTTGTTAGATTTTTAAAAACGATTTTATTTACTTGAGAGAGAGAATGCACAGTAGTGAGGAGGAGAAAAGGAGAGAAGCAGATTCTCTGCTGATGAGCAAGGAGCCTGAGCTAGGCTCAGTCCTAGGACCCCGAGATCATGGCCTGAGCTGAAGGCAGATGCTTAACTACTTGAGCCACCCAGGCGCCCCCAAGTTGTTACGTTTATTAATAGTTTGTTCTTCTTTATAGCTGAGTAGTATTCTATGGTGCTAGTTTCACTTTTCACCCATAGAAGAGCATTTGAGTTGTTAACAGTTTGGACTATTCTAAAAAAAGCTGCTATGAACATTCCAGTATAAATCTTGGTGGGGATATGAATTTTCTCTTGGGGTGGAATTGCTGGGTCATATGATGAATGGAACATAGTGTAATGTAATCCAGATTTATTTATAAAGCCTATTATAGGACCACAGACCCAAGAACTTTAGAGACTCTTCTTTAAAGCTATATATACATTTTGAGCTTTAGGCTGTTAATAGTGAGAATACTAAAACCACAGTAAGTTTAATCTTGTTGATGGAACGATAGTTACATCTTGGCTTACAGAAGGCTCAGGCTAGGAGAATCAAGGCATGGAAATGGCTAAGAAGGCCTTTTAGTTCCCAGCCACACTAGAGTTGTTTACTTAGTTTTATGTCTTTTTTTTTTTTTTAAAGATTTTGTTTATTAAGCAATGTCTGCACCCAACATGGGGCTCGAGCTCACAACTCTAAGATCAAGAGTCACTCCACCCACTGAACCATCCAGGCACCTCACCCCCCCTCCATTTTATCATGTCTAATGAGTCTACCTCCTGTACCCGACAAAGTATAATAAAACTGACCAACCAAAGAAAGTATGACGATAACAATTACTCCACCGATTAGTTTGCTGACCACTGCAGTGGGGCCTTTACACTCCCTCTTGACACTAAAAACCCAAACAAAACTAGACAAAACCTTTACACCAGTTACTTCTTGGAAGAATGGCAGCAGTTTTTTTCCCCTAAAGGTATATCTACTTATTAGAGCAAAAGAGAGGAGCCCAAGCAGACTCCTTGTTGAGTGTGGAGCCTGACATGGAGCCTGATCCCATGACCCTGAGATCATAACCTGAGCCAAGGATTGGATGTACCACCCAGGCACTCCAGCAGTTTTTTAAATATATATTTTTAGAAGCTTATATTATTTTAAAATATTTTTTAAGTAATCTCTCCACCCAACATGGGGCTCGAACTCACAACCCCACAATCCAGAGTCACATGCTGTCCCAACCAGACCATCCAGGTGCCCCAGAATGGCAGCAGTTTTAACTTGTAAGCAACCAGTAGCAGGAACTAGCATTTCCCAAGCTTGTCCAATGATAAGAACCACTTGAGATGCTGAGGAAAATGACAGATTCCCAGGCCTCAGCTCCCAGATTTGCTGAATCAGGATCTTCTGAGGGAGGGACCTGAGAATCTGAGCAGCAATTTTAACAAATTCTTACTTGTTAAAGTGATTCCTCAGTGATTCTTATGAAGTAGATTCACTTTGTGAATCCATGTTTTGGAGATTTGTATTCTGAACTTCCCAGAGATTCACACTCTGCTCTTTGCAGGTGTGGACTGCCACTCTTCTATCAGTCCCAGCCGAAGAATGCCCCCGTGACCTTCATTGTGGATGGAGCAGTGGTCAAGTTTGGCCAGGGTTTTGGCAAAACGAATATCTATACTCAGAAACAAGAGCCTCCTAAGAAGGTAATTATTGAAGGAGACTGGTTAATGTAGCCACAAATCTACAGATTGCCCTACATTTTTAAATAAGATTATAATGAGAAAGTGCCCTTTATGGATGAATTCTTAATTAAGAGAATGACATTTTTATGTGTAAGCAGATGTTCAATGTAACATCCATTATGTGTTCTTTTCTCTTTCTTATAGCTGTCCCATGAGTAACATTAGAAATCGTATGGTTTTGATTCACATTGATTTTCTTTGAAATGTCTTGTTTTTTCAGTGTGGACGGTTAAGATGAAAGAATCAGGCTCATTTTTAAGTATGCTCTCAAAAGCCTTGATGGCAAATGTTAGAAAAATATAATCCAAATAGGAAAAAAAAAAACCCATTGGCCCTTTTAGATAGACCAGTCTGTCCCAGAGAGATGTGTCGCCCCCCCGCAACCTCCTCCCACTGTAGTCAGGCATGTGCATCCTCGTTGCCATGCACACACTACATGCATGCACGGGTGCACGGCTCACAGAGCCTCTTGCAGAGAGTGAGACTGATTCTTCCTCCTGTGACTCCAGGTGATGATGACCAAACGGACGAAAGACATGGGCAAGTTCAGCTCCGTCACGGTGTCTACCATTGATGAGGAAGAAGAGGAAATTGAGGCTGTGAGTGCTTCTGTTCTCAAGGAAGCTGGGTTGGGGGGAGGACCTGGAAGGGAAAGGGATTCTAAAACCAGCCCATTCAAGCGGCAGAATAATTAGAAACTTTGCTCATAGGCCTCGGCTGGGAAGAGACTAGAGGACACCGGGCCAGGTCCTGTTTCCCTAGATCTCAAGGACATCTGTAAAATGCCAACCAGGGAGTTGGACTAGTATTTTCTCAGAGGGCAAATCTCTCATCCCTCTTCAGTTTGAACCTATCGGACTCAGCAGTTTCAGGTCCCTTTCAGTCCAGCTTGAGTGGTTTACGAGGCTCTCCTCAGCAGTGGTAGCAATTACCTTTATGGTACTTAAGTATAATGAGGTTTACAGAGAGATTTTATCTGTTCTTTTTCAAATGCTTTTGGCTGAAACCTGAGCTCTCTTGGATTATTGAAAAGCTGAAGAGTTTAAAGGGAACAGAGTCCATTTCAGTAATAATTTTGAGACCCGAGTAGTATAAATGGCTACTTGCAGTCTCTGTTACTCATCAGTACTGCCAGCTCAGGGGTGCTTCTTTTTTTCCCCCCAGAGAGAAGTTGCCGACTCGTATGCACAGAATGCCAAGGTGATTGAAAAACAGCTGGAGCGCAAAGGCATGAGCAAAAGGCGGCTGCAAGAGCTGGTGAGTGGCGTGGGGCAGCAAGGATGTCTTAGCCTGAAAGGCCCTCCAACAGCCAGGCAAATCCTGGAGGAAGTCTATCGGGGGTTACTAGTGTAGTTGGCTGCCACCTGGACTCCAACTGTTGGTGTACCCTGCTCTAGTGAGCACAGGGTTCAGGCCCTAAGTTACAATACTCATTAGCTAGCCCTGACCAGAATGATACTTTAATCTGCTGCCTGTGGTCCAAGGTCAGGAGTTCAAGATCGGGCTTCATGGACACTCTTCCGATGTGAGGGCATACAGTAGTGCTACATTGGCATTACCAGGATGGGGACTTCATTGCTGTTTAAAGCCCAGGTACCACCCCAAGTTTCTGTGCCGTTCACAGGCTCATCATAGAGCATGCGCACTTATGTTTGATGGTGCCTGCAAGTTGTGATTTCTTGATGATGATGTGCTTATAATATTTCTTTAAAATCAGACATCACTGCATTGGTGCCTCAAGGGTGGACCAGTTCATTCTAGAATGACTGTGGAGGATTTTTTGGTGACAGTGGTGGTGGGTCTTGGGAGCTACATTACCTTGCCATGGTGGTCTAGAGCAGCGCTTATCAGATTTTCTGAGATGAAGGACCAGGGCTTTCCTCTTTTTTAAAATTTCCAATCTGTCAAGAATAGATCTGTCATTTATAAAGTGCAGTAAAAAGGAATTTGCCTCAATTACTCCTATTATTTTATTTTATTATTGCTCTGTCAAATTACTATAGAAGTTTCTAAGTGCTGACTCTCGATTTTACATATCTTGCATGAGCCAGTAACAAACAGTTCAGGGACTGTACAACCTGAAGTAACACTGTTCTAGAACCGTGTTTCTCTTCCTGTTCATCCAGGAATGGGATACTGGTATACCGCAATACTGATTTCCTCAGCCTGTTGAGGGACCTGGGGTGTGTAGGGGCCCCACACTGATCACCTTTGACCACAGCCTTTCGTACTTACTCCATCTCCCCATGCATACCCCACCATTTTCGGTGTGGACTATTATATCAGGTTGGAAAGCAGTTGCTAGAGATTCGTAATGATTTGACAACCACCGTTCCAAGTTTCTGTACTAAATGCACCCAAAGGATAGTGTTTGGGCAGTTAGAATAAGGAAGGAAAGTAAGAATTTTGTGTCACCTACTGGGGCATATACTTGTCTTCCTTTCCAGGCTGAACTAGAAGCCAAGAAAGCAAAAATGAAGGGGACCTTGATTGACAACCAATTCAAGTGAATCAGGACCTTTCTCTCAACCCCAACCGGTGGCAAGCATTTAGATAAGGAGGAAAAAGAACTTTGTCTCGACTCCATGGACTGGTGCCCACCTTTTTGCCCCAGCAGAAGGCTTTACATTGCTTCCCATTGATTCCTCCTACCTTCGGTGAGGTCTTTGAGTCTATCTGACCTGCTTTCTAGAGATGGGTTTTCTAAATCTTTCTGTATATAGGCCTTCTGTACTATTTTTTGTCTGTTTCATGCACACTTCTTCAGCTATGTAGAAGCTCTATGAATACATCAGTGCTCGAGTGTCTGTAGTTTCTAAAGCAGCCATTCTCCTTCCTTCTTCACAGTTAATATAATGTTTAAAGATGTTTGAAAAAAGCATTATGATGTGCCACAGAGAAAAGTATCATGGATTATATTTAAAGTTGCAGCAATTCTGATTCTTTTAAGTGACTCTATTCTTAGACTGGCAGGAATTGGCTATGGTTTGAATCTCTCTGCTGTCAGAAAAAAATCTACAAAAAGCCAGAATCTACATAAAGCTTCCTTCACTTCATGTTCAGAGAAACTTCCCTGGTAACAAACTACAGAAATGATCCCTGAAAGCATAGCCTTGCTTCCTCTATTTCAAGTGTTAAAGCAATAGGTGACTTACTCCTTATCAGACTTCGTACTTAAGGAACAGCCCAATTGGAATGAGGGGTGGGGGAGAGCAGCTCAGATCGTAAATGAAAACGGTGTCTCAGTAAGCCACCGAAGTAAGTACCATCCCAGTGAGCAGCTCAGAAGAGTACTGCTTCCGTACACGGGTATAGGAGAGAGACAGTAAGAATCGATACTGAGAGTAGTGAGAGCATCTACTGGCTGTCTGGTATTTCACATTTGCTATTTGTAGAGGAGTGTTGTATATTTAAATATTTAGGGATGCCTGGGTGGCGCAGTCGGATAAGCATCTGCCTTTAGCTCAGGTCATGATCCTGAGGAGTGAGCCCCAAGTTGGGCTCTCTGCTCAGCAAGGAGCCTGCTTCTACCTCTTCCTTGGCCCCTCCCCACCGCTTGTGTTCTCTCTCTCTCAAATAAATACAATCTTGTAAAAATAAAAAATTTAACATCATGCTGTTAGAGACAGCAATATGTAGTGTTACATACATGTTTTTATCTGTTCACTTTATTGCAAGCTGCTGCAGCTGGAAGAGGATTTTAACCTCCTTGTATTCTCCACAGTGGGTTGCACTTAGCAGTCGCCCAGGACCTATATGTGAGGTGCTGTTGGGAAATAATTGGGCATTTTTCTTTGTTTTTTTTTTTTTTCCCTGACTTCCTCATTTAGCGTAGGGGGGTAGATGTGAGCTAGTGAGAACTGGGAGAAAGAAGGGCGGCAGGGATCCTGGGAAATCCTGGGTGGGGCTGTGTTACCATCTTCCCAAGTTATTCCCCTGCATCCAGTGAGGTCTTTGCAACCGAGTCTTCCTCTCCATCTCATTTCCTATCCTCATTCTGAAAGATACTTTGACATTATATGGAGAGCCAACCATATCTCCTTACAATTCCTTAACCTCACCCCTAAACAGTGACCTTTACCTTCACACCACTTTAGTCACAAACTCCTGTGACTACAGCCTGGCTGCCATGTCCAGCATCTCTGAAATCCAAAATTCTAGAAATCCAGAATTCTATTTTGTCATCACAACCTCCTAACATTGCTATTATCATGCTCATTGTTCACTAAACCTGTTTTGTTTGTTTTTAGATTTGAAGGGTGATAATTTTATTAGTACTTATAATAAAAAATAGTAGTAGTTTACTGATGATAATACTTTCTAGTGGGTATTTACTATGTTTCACGTGCTATGGAAAGTGCTTTATGGGTATTATCTTAAACAAGATGACAGTACTATGAGACAGATCTAACTGTTCTCATTTTCATTTTATAAATGAGTATCTGAGGCTCTAAGAGTGTAAATTTCCCAAGATCCCCTAGCCAGGAAGTGATCAAGCCAGAAATCTGACTATAGAACTAGGCTAAATTGCTACTCTTATGGGATTTTTAAAAAAGATTTTATTTATTTATTCATCAGAGACACACACAGAGAGAGAGAGGCAGAGACTCGGGCAGAGGGAGAAGCAGGCCCCATGCAGGGAGCCCAACGTGGGACTCGAGCCTGGGTCTCCAGGATCACACCCTGGGCTGAAGGTGGCACTAAACTACTGAGCCACCTGGGCTGCCGTCTTACGGGATTTAAAAAAAAAAAAATCTATTATTGAGAGTGGATAGCAATTTCATTTTGAGAAACCAAGTAAAATGCGATATAAAGACACATAGAGGTCTCCTTGTAGCAGTTGTGTCGTTACCTTTCCACATATTTTCTGAACTATTTGTCCTTAGCTACTCACCCTAAACCCATTTTGACATCTGGTTCAGATTACGCATTTTGTTTCATCTTTAAGACTGTAAATCAGTGTGTCATTAGCACCAAATAAACATGTGCTCTTCAATGTTTTCTTTCATATTGAAATACTTACTAAAATGATATGACATGGTTTCTCTAGTCTCTATTTTCTTATAGGATATTAGCAGCAAATACAGTGTTTTAATGTTACTATAAAGAGCCATATTGAAATTTTGGAGAGTCTTAGCCTGCTTTATTTTGTGTTTGTTTTGCAGATTGTCAACTGTAATGAAAGAATAAAATGTAAAAATTTTCCACTGTAATAATGGTGACATTTGAAAGTGTAATTCTACTGTATAAGAGGAATTGAAAAGCTTTTTAAAAACTAGCTTGTCTCTACCACTTTGTAATCCTTATCACTTGTGGACCACCTCCTTTTCTCAAAGAAAAAGCTTCCTTTCTTAATTTCCTTGATGTTTTATTCTGCTGCTTCTTTACCTGACTACTCCATCTTCTTACTCAGTTCTAACAAAGCACAGTCCATTACATTTGAGCTTTTAGTGTTTGATATTCCTCCAGGAAAACAAAAAACATCACTTAGGGTGAACTAAACCTGCTTCTGTACTTCACAGAACCTTGATCCTCCTGTTTTCCCCCAGTATTGCCATTCTCTTACTGCCTGTCTTCTTTCTGACCCAGCCTGATCTTGTGGTTGGGGATCTGAAGTGCTCTTACCTTCAACACTTCCGACCTTGAGTTTGTTTATTTGTTGTTGTTGTTGTTGTTTTTTAAGATTTTACTTATTCATGGAGACACAGAGAGGCAGAGACATAGGCAGAGGGAGAAGCAGGTTCCTTGTGGGGAGCGTAGGACCCCAGGATCACGACCTGAGCCAAGGCAAAGATGCTCAAACACTGAGCCACCCAGGCATCCCTGTTTGTTCTGTTTTTAATGTAGGCTCCACACTCAATGTGGGGCTTGAACTCAGGACCCTGAAATCAAGGGTCTCCATTCTACCGGCTGAGCCAGCCAAGTGCCCCTGACCTTCAGTTTTTTACCTTAAAAATTTTTGAATCATTTTAGATGTACAGAAAAGTACCAGAGATCATTCAGAGAGTTTCTGTATACTCTCCACTCAGTTCCTCCACTGTTAACATCTTGTATAATGCTATGGGCTGAATCATGTCCCCTCCAAAATTCCTATGTTGAAGCCCTAACTCCCAGTGTGATGGGATTTGGAGATGGGCCTTTGGGAAGTAATTAGGTTTAGATGATGTCATGAGGTGAGACTCTTGTGATAGGATTAGTGCTCTTAAGAGACCAGAGAGCTGTCTCTCTACTACATGAAGACACAGCAAAAAGGTGGCCATCCACAAGACAGGAAAAGCACTCTCCCCAGGAACTGAATCAGCTGGTACCTGGACCTTGAATTTTCCCCAGAACTGTGAGAAATAAATGTCTATTGTTTAAGCCACTCGGTCTATGATACTTGGTTATAGCATCCCAGACAGACTAATATATATATATAAAGCCATAGTACGTGGTCAAAACTAAGAAGTTAACATTGGTACGATAAAATTAAACTACACGCTTTATTTGGATATCACCAGTTGTTCCAGTATGTCCTCTTTCTGTTCCAGGACCTTCTTTACAATTGCATGGTGCATTTAGCTGCCGTGAATCTTTAGTCTCCTCTAATCTATGACAGTTTCTCAGTGGTATCTTGTGCTTTTTTTTTTTTTTTTCGGTATCTTGTGCTTTTAATTTGCAACCGAGTCTTCCCCTAATGACAGATGATGTCTTTGCAATCCTACTTAACATTTTTGGCTAAATACCCAGAAGGGGATTTCTGGATCATGACAATTCTGTTTCATTTTTTAAAAAAGATTTTATTACAGAGAGACCTCCCTCTCAGCAGAGCCCGACATGGGGCTCGATCCCAGGATCTTAAGATCGTGATCTGAGCTGAAGGCAGACAGTTAATTGACTGAGCCACCCTGGCACCTCTCTATGTTTAATTTTTTGAGGAACCATCATAGGGTTTTCCACAGTGGCTGCATCATTTTACGTTCCCATCAGTAATATACAGGGCTCCAATTTCTCCACATCCTTACCAACACTTACTTTCTGTTTTTTGACAGTAGCCATCCTAATAGGTGTTAGGTAGTATTTCATGGTTTTCATTTGCATTTCAATTAGTGACGTTGAGTAACGTTTCATATGATTCTTGGCCATTTGTATACTATCTTTGGAGGAAGGTCTACAATCATTTTTAATTGGATTATTTGATTATTTGTTGTCATGAACATATTTTTATTAGCTAATTTTCCATCTGTATGTCTTCTTTGGGGAAGCATCTGTTCAGATCTTTTGCCCATTTTTTTTCAAATATTTTATTTATTCATGAGAGACAGAGAGAGGCAGAAACAAAGGCAGAGGGAGAAGCGGGCTCCCTGCAGAGCCTGAAGCAGGACTTGAACCCAGGACTCTGAGATCACGACCTGAGCCAAAGGCAGATGCTCAACCACTGAGGCACCCGTGCATCCCTCTTTTGCTCATTTTTAAACTGGGTATCTTTTTTTATTGTTGGGTTTTAAGCACTCTTTGTATAATCTGGATATAAATCTATTATCAGATATGTGATTTGTAACATCTCCCAGGCTGGGGCTTATCTTTTTATTCTCTTAATAGGATATTAAGACAAGTAATAGCTTTCATGACCCAGGATCATGCAGATTTACTTCTGTAAGGTTCATATTTTACATTTTGGTCTGTGATCCATTTTGAATTTTTTAAAGATTTTTTAGTTTTTATTTTAGAGCAGAGGGGAGGAGCAGAGGGAGAGGGAGAGAATGTCAAGCAGACTCCCTGCTGAGCACAGAGCCTGGTGCGGGGCTCCATTTCATGACCCTGAGATCATGACTTGAGCTGAAACCAAGAGTTGGATGCTCAACCGACTGAACCACCCACATGCCCCTATTTTTTTTTTTTTTTTAAGATTTATTTGTTGAGAGAGAAATCAGGGAGGGGGAGAGGGGTAGAGGGAGAGAGTCTCAAGCTGACTCTGTACTGAGCATGGAGCCTGACACAGGGCTTGATCCCAGGACCCTGAGATTATGACGTGAGCCAAAACCTAGAGTCAGACACTTAACTGACCCACCCAGGCGCCCCAGTGCCCCCATTTTGAGTTAATTTTTATATAAGATATGATACATGTGTAAAGGTTCATTTTTTTTGCATATAATGTCCAGTTTTTCAACCTCATCTGAAAAGACTTTCCTTTTTCCATTCAGTTGCATTTGTACCTTTGTCAAAAATCAATTGACTATATTGTTGGACTTTTTCTTTTGTCTATTGTCTATGCTTGCACTAGTACCATCCTATCTTGACTTGATTATTATGGCTTTGTAATGAGTCTTGAAATTGAGTACTCACCACTCTATCGTGAATAAATAAATAAATAAATAAATAAATCTTTAAAAAATGTTTTGTTTATTCTAATCAGCTTGTTGGTATCTCTGAAATTCTTGCTGGAATTTTGATTGGAATTGTGTAAAATCTAAAGATCAAGTTGGGGAGAATTGACATCTTAGTAATATTGCATTTTCTGACCCATGAACACAGCTATCTCTCTATTTAGATCTTTGATTTTTTTTTATTTCATATATTTGAGAGAATGAGAGAGAGCATGAGTGGTGGGGGCAAGGGGCAGAGGGAGAGGGAGAAGCAGGCTCCTCTCTGAGCAGGGAGCCTGAGGTAGGGCTCAATCCCAGGACTCTGGGATCATGACCCGAGCCAAAGGCAGATGCTTCACCGACTGAGCCACCCAGGCATCCCTCTTTGATTTTTTTCATCAGTGATTTGTAGTTTTTCTTGTACAGATCAGAAGAATATTTTGTTTAAATTTATATCTAAGTACTTCATTTTTTTCTGGTGTTATTGTAAACCTTATCCTTTTTTAAAAAAAGATTTTATTTATTCATGAGAGACAGAGAGAGAGGTAGGGGCACAGGCAGAGGGAGAAGCAGGCTCCATGCAGGGAGCCCAACGTGGGACTCGATCCCGGATCTCCAGGATCACACCCTGGGCTGAAGGCGGTACTAAACCACTGAGCCACCTGGGCTCCCCAACCTTATCCTTTTTAAAAATTTTTAAATTTTTATTTATTTTTAAAGTAATCTCTACACCCAATATGGGGCTCAAACTCACAATCCCGAGATCCAGAGTTTCGTGCTCTAGTGACTGAGCCAGCCAGATGCCCCAAATCTTATTTCCTTTTAAATGAGAAAAATAATCTCAGAGTAGATCTGCAAACTCACTGAGACCTGTTCTGATACAAACTCAGGCTGAAATTCCATTTATCTCCTGACCCCATGCTCTAAGCCCCCCAGTCTGACCTCTGTCTTGTGGTGGGTGTTCTGGCTCTCCTTTTCTAGTAAACGAGTTTTGGTCAATAGCTGTAGGACCTTTTGGAGAAGGCCATAAAGAAACTTTGCAATATGTATTTGTGGCAATGTCCAGGTGATGCATTGTCTCTTGGCTCAGAGATTTCTAGGTAAACTGGTCTGGAATTACAATAGGTCTTGGAAGGGACACCTGGGTGGCTCAGCGGTGGAGCATCTGCCTTTGGCTCAGGTCGTGATCCTGGGGTCTGGGATCGAGTCCCACATCGGGCTCCCCACAGGGAGCCTGCTTCTCCCTCTGCCTATGTCTCTGCTTCTCTCTCTGTGTGTCTCATGAATATAAAATCTTTTTAAAAAACAGGTCTGGGAAGTGGGTAAGAGGCAATACCACTTCATCATAGTGACAGCAATTACAGTTAGATGTGCAGAGGCCTACAGTTCTTTTAAAAAAAAATACACAGATTTATATTTAGTAACAGTCTTCTGCCCAAATATTCTAAGCCATTGCCAATGATTCCTAATTATCAAACATTCTGATTAATACCTTGGACTTGTTTTTTATTACAGCAACTGGGCTTTGTTGGAAACAAATAGATAAATCTTAAATCCCTTTGATATTATAATATCTGCCCTGCAGACTCCCAATTCAGAATCAGTCCCACAATCTGCCTTCTCTGATCTTTTACCCAAATGGATGAGTGTCCATATCTTGTAAATGGGTGCAGTTTGACATCATGAATATATGGTTCCAGTATCAGATAGGTTTTCGCCACAGCTAGCCAATCCTTCTGAGTGTTTAGGTTGGGAACCCTCCTGTTTCCCCTGGGACAATTTAGAGCCTTCACCACTTTCCCCCTTCCTCTCTGCCTGCAAGCCCCCTCTCAGCAGACATTTTTCTTCCCAAAGCACCAAGGACATAGGGGCACCCTTAGTTGCATCCGTTCCCAACTTTCTCTCCTTCCAGTCTCAGAGGTAGAGGTGGCCCTCTTCCTGCTCAAGGCTGATCTCATACCTTAGTCAGCTACTGTATATTGAGTAGCTAGATTTTGCATGAGGAGCTGGGACATAGTGGAGAACAAAGAAGCGCATGTTCTGGCGGCAGAGGTGCCCGACAGACAAGTGAACCAGAAATAGATCAGTTCAAATAGTGTGATGTGATAGAGAATGGCGGGTGGTCAGGGATGGGCTCTCAGGAGGGGCCGTCGTGCCCGTCAGACCTGAAGGATGAGAATGAGTTGGCCGGGTAAAGAAGGAAGGGGGAAGCAACCCAGATGAGGCCAGTAGGAAATCTGAAGGCTCTGCAGAGGGAGAGGCTGAGCATGTTGGAGGAATGGAAAGAAGGCCGCTGTGACTAGATTGTACTGAGGGAGAGAAGGAATAAGCAGGAAGAAGTGAGGTCAGAGGAGGGAGCAGGAGGCGCTCAAATAAGGCCTTTGGACCTTAAAGGCACAATGGGAAATTATTGAAGACTCTTAGAGGACTAACATGATTTACACTTTAAAATGATTCAGCTGCCACCCAGGGAAGGCTTGTCATTGGGAGGCCAGAATGGAAGCAGGGAGACCAGTCAGACTACTGTTGTAGCCCGGGCAAGAGATGGGAATGGCTGGACTAGGGCAGGAAAGGAAGAGTTGGAGAAAGTGAATGGAGATGTGTTTGGGAGGTTTTGTTACTAGGTCCAGCTGATGGATTGGATGTGGGAAGTGACGGGAAGAAGGAAATCAACTTGATTTGTGGCTAGAATAATGGGGGGGAATTGAAGTAACATTTACTGAGATGGGGAGAAAGTTTTCAGGGGAAAGCCAAGCACATGGTTTGGACATGTTATGTTTGAAATGCCTACTGGCTATCAGAGTGGAGATGTCAAGTAGGCAGTTGACTATGTAGTCTGTAGCTAAACTGGGGAGGTCTACCTAGAGATATAAATTTGGAAGGTTTTGGCAGATAGCTGTTATTCAAGGTTGTTTTTTTTTTTTAAGATTTTACTTATTTATTCATGAGAGACTGAGAGAGAGAGGCAAAGATGTAGGCAGAGGGAGAAGCAGGCTCCCTGTGGGGAGCCTGATACGGGACTCCATCCCAGGACCACAACCTGAGCCAAAGGCTGACACCCAACCACTGAGCCACCCAGGCATCCCAATAGATGTTACTCAAAGCCACAAGCCAGGATGAGATTCGCAAAGACGTTAGGTGTAAATGGCAAAGAGAATGGGTGCAAGGACTGAATCCTGGGGCATTCCCAACATTTAATGGTTAAGAGATGAGGAGAAATTAGTGAAGAAGACTGAATAGAAATGGCTAGTAAGGTTGGAGGGAAATGGAACTATCCTGAAAGCTAAGAGAAGTGGGTGTTTTATATCAGCCAGGGGCCAGTTAGAAAAATTCACATTCAGAATTTTAAATAGAAAGAACTTAAGGAATTGGTTACTCAGGCAAGAGCTATTCTTCTCAGGAAGCGCTGGCAAGCCAAGGTGGGGATGATGAATTAACCCAGAAATTTAGCAACAGCAGGAAGCTGCTTCGCCTGTACAGGAGGTAAAAGTAGAAGGTTGTGTTACTCAAATCTAGGATCAGGGACCACCCAGCAGAAGCAGGAAGGCTGGCCCAGGAAGAGCTTGGTCTGTGGAGGGAGGGCCTATCCAGGGGGGAGCCACAGAAGAGATACAATCACTGTTAGAAATGATCCTCAATACAGAGGGAAAGGGAGGGGAGTTCCCTGGCTTCTCCCCCTTCTCCTGCTCTCCAGTCTTTAGCCAGTAATTCCCATTGGCCAAACCTGTCAGGAAGTCAGAGAGGAAGAACGCCTGGGAAATGCAGTTGTCTATACTACACAACAGAGCTGAGGGAGGAAGGAATGGCTCCAAGAGCAAATAGGCAAATGGCCAGCACGTGTAAGTAAGACGAGGACTTGGAAATGAGTATTGCATTTACTGGAGATCATTGGTGACCTTGACAAGCAATTCAATAGAGTGGTGAGAGCAAAAGCCTGACAGGAGTGAGTTCAAGAGAAAACGGGAAGAGGGGAATTGGAGGCAGTGAATACAGATGACTTTTTTTTTTTTTTGAGTTTTGCTGTAAAAGGAAAAGAGAAATGTGGTATGTGGAGTGGGAAGTAAGATTGACAGTAGGTATTTTCAAGATAGAAGAAAAAACAGCATATTTGAATGCTGATGAGGAAAAAGCCAAGAGAGAAGTAAAAATTGATAATGCAGGAGAGAGAGAATTACTGGAGTAATCTACCTGAGTAGACAGAAGGGGATAGGATCCAGTGCATAAGTGATACAATAATACGATTTGTAGAAAATCAGTCACAGTAGCATCATCACTCAACTTTGGAAAAACACCTTAAAAATCATATACTCTAACCTCCCACATGCAGGAATTCCCTGTGCACCCCCCCCCCCAATTGATCCAGCCTTTGCTTTAGAGTCTCCAGTCTTACAATTTCCCAAAGCAGCCATTTCCATTTTAAGGCAGATATAATTGTTAGGAAAACTTTCCTTTTCAAAGCAATCAGATGCAATTAATGCCTTATTCTGGATTGGGTCATACTTTGGATAAACCAACCATTAGGCCCTTTCGGGGTCAATCAAAAAAAATAAATATGTGGTATTAGATGAGAAGAAAATGTATTAAATGATGAAGATTGAGTGAAAAGAACAGTTTGCAGAACAGTGTATGGAGTGATCTTACTTGGTTTATTGTATATCTGTTCATGTGTGCATACACATGGGGAGGGGAAAGATCCGGAGGGACGTGCACTGAGATATTAACAGCAGTAACCTCTGGGTAATGAGAATGTGTCATTGAGTTCTAGCAGAACTTCAATGAACAGATAGTTCTTAAACTGTTTCAGAGAATAGAAAAAGATCATTTTCCCCAATACTTCATGTGAAAATAGGATAACCGATACCAAACCTGACAATGATAGCAGGAAAAAGAAATGTATGGACCACTCTCCCCTAAAATCAATCAATCAATCCTGAATATAGATGTTCTAAAGTTATATTTTTAAAGATTTATTTATTTATTCATGAGAGACACAAACTGAGAGAAAGAGGCAGAGACATAAGCAGAGGGAGAAGCAGGCTCCTCACAGGGAGCCTGATGCGGGACTTGATCCCGGAACCCGGGATCACGACCTGAGCCAAAGGCAGGTGCCCAACCCCTGAGCCACCCCAGCATCCCTAGATGTTCTAAAGTTCTAAATAAAATATTAACAAGTAGAATTTAGGTGAAATTCTAGAGGCATTTTCATTAATGTCAGGAATAATACTAGGATGCCTGCCATCATTGCTATTACTCAATATTATTCTGGAAGTTCTACCTTACTGAAATAAGAAAAGTTGAGAGGTATAAATATGTAAAAGGAAGTGACAAAATGATTGTTGTTTTAATTAGGTTTTTTTTGGACATTAGGAACAGATACTCAAGTTTTCTTAAATAATAGGGATTTATTATAAGGATATACATGGGAGTAAGGGATTAGGAATAGAAGAAAATTCTTAATTAGGATCAAAGATATCTACAAAAAATTGTACAACAAGTATCATACCTGAAAGCTTGCCTCCTGAAATTGGAAATGAGACAAGGATTCCCTCTATTACCATTGTACTGGAAATCCTAGCCAGTGCAATAAAAGAAGAAAAAGAAATAAAAAGATCAAAGATTAGAAAGGAAATAATTCCATCATCATTTGTAGGAAACACAATTGTGTATAAAGAATATGCAAAATAATTGAAGGATAAACATTTAAATGATAAATTTAGATAGGTGCTAGACACAGTCAATATGGAAAATCAATTGCATTTCTCTATATAAGCAACAAGCATTTGGAAACTTAAGATTAAAAAATTTAGTCATTATAGTAGCATAAAAAATACCTAGGGATAAATCTAGGAAAACATAGAAAATATAAAAGGTTATTGAGAAAAATTAAAACCTAAATAAATGGAGTGATATTCATGGGTTGGAAGACTTGATAGCTTTAAGGTATCAATTCTCTAAAAAAAAAAAAAAGGTACCAATTCTCTGCAGACTGATTTATAGATTCAATGAGACCCCATTCAAAAATCCCAACAAAGGGAGACAGAACATAAAGACTCCTAACTCGGGGAAACGAACTAGGGGTGGTGGAAGGGGAGGAGGGCGGGTGTTGGAGGGGAATGGGTGACGGGCACTGAGGTGGACACTTGACGGGATGAGCACTGGGTGTTTTTCTGTATGTTGGTAAATTGAACACCAATAAAAATTAATTAAAAAAAAAAAAAGAAAAAAAAATCCCAAAACAAAACAAAACAAAACAAAAATCCCAACAGTTGTGGGACACCTGGGTGGCTTAGTTAAGTGTCTGCCTTTGGCTCAGCTCATGATCCCAGGGGATCAAGCCCCATGTCAGGCTTCCTGCTCAGCGGGCAATCTGTTTCTCCCTCTCTCTGCCTCTCCTCCTGCTTACTCTCTCTCAAATAAAATCTTAAAAAAAAACCCAACAGTTGTGTGTATGTGTGTGTGTGTGTGGGGGGGGGAGATTTAACAAGGTCATTTAAATTCTATGGAAAAGGTCCAAAAATAGCCAAGGCATTCTTGAAGAAGTAGGTAGAAAGATAGTTGTACTAGATTGTGTCTTATTATGTAGTGAAAGTAATTGAAACAATGATGATATTGGCCCAGTGATAGGCAAAATAGATCAATAGAACAGAATGGGGAGTCCAGAAACAGATCCACACACTTATAACAGATATATAACAAAGGTGCCACTGCTCCTCCGTGGGAAAAGGATTTTTTTTTTTCAAAAAATTTTGCTAGGACAATTATCTAGCCACATGACAAAAAGAAAACTTGACCACTACCTCATATCATCCATAAAAATCAATTCCAGATAAATCATAGATCTAAATGAGCAAGGTAAAATTAAACCTTCTAGAAAATGGGGTACCTGGCTGGCTCAGTTGGTAGAGCATGTGACTCTCAATCTCAGGGTCATGCATTCAAACCCCGCATTGGGTGTAGAGCTTACTTAAAAAAAAAAAACACTTCTTAAAAAAGTCTAGAAAATAATACAGTAAAATATTTTCATTATCTCTGGGAAATGAAAGACCTTTACATCAAAACACAAAAAGCACTAACCATAAAAGATGTATACATTTGGCTGCATTAAAATTAAGAGCTTCCGTTCAACAAGAAAAACACCATTAAGAGAGTGTAATAGCAAACCACAGAGTGGGTGAAGATACCTGCAATATGGAAAAGTATAAATCTCATGTCCCAAATCTCTAGAGAACTACAAATCATCTTCTTAATGATCAAATCAAATCAAATCATCTTTTAAATCAAATATTTGATTTAATTAAATCAAATCATCTTTTAACTTTGGACTCTTTGGAGGACAGTGCAGGCCAGGGGACTCAGACACAGACATCCCAGAGGGAGGGCAAGGACACTTACTCTTTTGGCTTCCGAAGGTAGAGCCGAGAGTGGAAGGGAAGTGGGAAAGCAGGGCTTGGAAAGAGATTTTGCTGTCTGAAGACCCCAACTGAAAGAGTTTTTTCTCTCGGACCAGAGGGAATAGGGGCCTCTAGCCCACTGTGCCCTCCATCACACTCTGAAAGGACAAGTGAGTGGAGTACTCTCTGGAGGTGGGATAGGCTGTGTAAACTTGAAAGGTTAATTCTTTTTTTTTAAGGCCAAAGTCTCATGCTCTACCGGTGGACCCAGTCAGGCACCCCTAAAGGTGAGTTCTTAATCTCAGCTTGCTCCTGTGAGCCCCGCCCCAGTCTCTGACTGAGAAGGAGGATAAGCTTCCAGGAAGCACCTGCCTGTCCTCCACCGTGGCTGGGGTTGGGGGTGGAGTAGGGAATCCAGTCATGCCTTTGGAATGGAGCTCCAGAGAGAGTGGGTTATTAATAGACTTTCCTGTGGGGCCTCCCCGCCCTCCCCCAGTGAATCCCAGCAGGATTTGGAGGGCTTCCAAGCTGTGGAACCGGTTGCCACAGCTCGTAGGCACCACACACAATCTCCACTACTGGTTTGTTCATTCTGACTCCCAGCTCCTACTGTGATCCCCCTCAACTCACTCGCCTCTGGCCACTGTGGTCTCCCTGGTTCTCACACACACCAGGCACTTTCCTCCCTGAGGCCTTGGCGTTTGCTGTTCCCCTGCCTGGAACACTCTTCCCTCAGGTATCTGGCATGGCCTGCTCCCTCACCAGCCCTAGGTCTTGACTTCAATGTCTTTTTCCTTCAGAGAAATCTTTCCTGTCCATTCTATCTAAAATGTCTTCACCTCCCTACACTTCCTAACCCCTCCTTCCTTGTTTCTATTTCCCCCTGAGGCCCCATATATTTTTGTTGCTCATTTTTATTGTCTGGCACTTCCACTGTAATGTAAGTTCAGTTAAGAGAGGGATTTTTTTGGGGGGGGGGGCACCGTTGTATCCCAGAACCTAGGAGAGGTCCTGGTAACATAGTTGATGCTCAGTAAACATTGGCTGAATGAGTGAATGGAATCAACATTTACTGAGTGCTGACCAGGTGCCAGCCCCGTGCTAGGCACCGCAGGTATGATGGAGACAGACACAAGCCTATGTCTTGCCCTGCAGGGAGCTCACTATCTCTGCAAGGGGCGAGTGATGAAGAGACAGGCCTGTGGGGACCCCCTGTTCTGATACCCCGGACAGGAGTGAGGATGCTTGCTCGGCCCCCCGCGCTCCTCTAGCGCCTGACAGGAGCCTCACTCACAGCTGTTTGGATTCCAGGCTTCAGAATGGGAGCTGAACGGGTGGCCCCACACCTGCCATGTGGCTCCCTTCATCCTGGGCCTGAGTAAAGGAGTCCCTACAACCTGCTGGCTGCTGCCCTGGGGCCTGGACCCTCGGCCCACTCTGGGGCATGGCCACAGCCTCCCCACCCTGATGGAGGAATGCATCATGACAGCCCAGGATCACCCGTTGGTCGCCCTGGGGCTACTAAAATGTCAGCCCCTCAAGGGCAGGGACGGCGTCTGCGCTGCTCACGGCTCCGTCTCTGGTCACTGGCCCAGTCCCTGATCACACTGTCTGTGGAGCATGGTGGTGCAGAGCATGGGCGCTGCAGGCCGGACTGCCTGAGTTTGAATCCCACTCTGCCACCTACTAGCCGTATAACTTCAGGCAAGTCCCCTTATCTCCCCGGTGCCTTTGGTTCCCATCCGTCAAGTGGAGACAATGGTAGCACCCATCTCGTCTGGCGTTAGGGGCGTTAAGCGAGTTCATATTTGTAAAGTGCTTAGAACAGGTGCCGGGTATCTGGTACGTGCTGGGCAACTAAACAAATGCCAGACACTACCTGTTGCTTCAGTGAATGAGCTGCAAATGTGGTTGCCCCCACTGGTCCTGAGCTCAAGGGGGAGTCTCGCCCGTCTTTGCCACAGAGCCAGCTCTTCGAGCTCTGGACCAGCTCATATCTACTGCAGTTCTGGGAGGGGAAGCCGAGCCGCAGCACCCCTCCTAGATGCCCTCAGAGCAAGTTTCTGTCTGGGGCCCCTTGTATCCTTTCTCCACTTCATTTCCAGTTCTGACCTGTGGCAGTGCTTGGGGTGCCCTTGGCATCACCCGTTTTCACTGGCTCTGCTGGGGAGTTCTATTTCCCTCCCTCTTGGCTTCTGCTGTTGGAGACAGTCTCTTTGTGGAAAATTATAGAGCTTTCTTATCTTCTCTGGGCCAGGGCTGGGCTAGCCCACTGGAAACTTCATCCCAGTGCGGCAGGAGTTGGCATAGACACGGTATGCTGGGGAAAATAGGACGGCACAAGGGTAGGGTTACAAGCCAGAGCATTCTGAACCTCAGCTGTGAGGGCAGCCCCAAAGCAGTGGACATCAGCTCTCCCAGGGGAAGCTAGGGGCGCAATGAGCCAAGTTGGGTCTGGGCCAAGCTGCTGCCTGGGAGTGGCCTAGCCTACAACAGAAGTTCTCAAACTGGGTTCCACGGGGTTCAGGTGGAGCTTCAGAGAGTCCCTGGACTCCCTGAAATCAAATATGTTTTGTGTGCATGTGAGAGGCGGGCATTTTTCTGTGAAGGAGATTCACTGATTTCACCAGAGGGTCCCGTGAAGAAAGAACAGTCAGGAGTCACCAGTCTGATACTCAAAATGTGGGAGGCATAATAGCTTACAGGAAACCCACAACCTTACCTTCAGCTTGCTAATGTTTATATGTCTGCTCTGTCACATAACTGCCTGTGATCTTGGGCAGCTCACTTTACCTCTTTGCATCAATGTCCTCATCAATACAGCGAGGATAACAGCAGGACCTACTTTATAGGGTTCCCGAGGGAAACAGACAAGGCAAAGCCCCTAGTAGATTGTTTGGAACATGGTAAGGTAGGTATTATCATTGGCAATTCAGATCACCAGTGTGTGTGTGTGTGTGTGTGTGTGTGTGTGTGTGTGTGTGTGTTTCTGAGGTTAGGAGGTTGGGGATGGGGAACAATAGTTGGCCCTCCCAGAATTCGTGCCTAGTGGTCTGGCAGGCTGGTGGCAAGAGCTACCAGACAGTATTTGCTAAGACAGATCTGCCCCATAGAAGGCGTAGGTAACCCCATCTCTCCCCTAAGGCGGGGCTGGATGCAGGACTGACTCCCCTCCTATCTAGAATGATTTTTGGGCACACCAAGGTGATCCCTCCTAAATAGCTCCCCTACGGATCAGCCACTGTCTGTGTCCTAACGTTTCTCCGATCAGCGTCACTCATTGCTTGAGCGACAAAGGCTTTGTTAAAATGCAAGCTCAGTGGCGAACATGTGCAGGGACACAGGGTGAGCCCCATCACAAAGGTTGACTTTGTTCCTTGGATATTTAATTTTTTCCCTAGGAGCCATATTGCTACTGCTGGTTAGAAAAGTTGTTGCTACTCACTCACAGTTGCTCATCGGTGTCAAGCTGTCTTCCTGAGCGAGGCACAGTTGGCTGCCTTGCCCACGCTGTAAGCCGAGGGAGTTCTCATTCTGCCCACACCACCCCCCTCATGCAGGGACCCTTTCTTTTCAGAACAGCACGGCACTGTTTTTGAACGTTCATCTATGTAATTCCTGCATGGATTTGTAAAGCCCATTTAATTGGGCAGCATACTTATCTTTTATCACTCTAGTACCTGTTGAGCCACCTATTCTAAGTTGGGTCACCATCGCCGTGGGCCTTCCTTTGTAGCTTGATAATTAGTTTTCCTTTGTCATTTTCTACATATTGTATTTGCCTAGTAATGAGGTTTAATCCTGACGCCTGTAGTTTTCATTCATCTGCTCAGAGACAAGTGTTTATTCATTGTCAGCTCAGAAATAGTTTTCAGATTGATTTTTTAGAACATGCAATATCCACGTAATTTTATTTGCCTATTAGCCAGATTATTGTCATGAACATAAGTAACTATTGTTATAACAGAAATAACGGTTATCTACCCAAATCGTTGGATCTGAGTCCTGTTTAGGAAATAGTTTAGGTAGGCTGGCTCAATTGGAAGAGCATGTAACTCTTGATCTGGGGGGTTGTAAGTGCGAGCCCCGCAATGGGTATAGATTACAACAAAAAAGAAACTTTTTTTAAAAAAGGAAATAGTTGGGATGCCTGGGTGGCTCAGCGATTGGGTGTCTGCCTTTGGCTCAGGGAGTGATCCCCATCCAGGGATCGAGTCCCGCATTGGGCTCCCTGCATAGAGCCTGCTTCTCCCTCTGCCTGTGTCTCTGCCTCTCTATCTCTGTGCCTCTCATGAATAAATAAATAAAATCTTTAAAAAAGGAAATAGTTTGGGTAAAAAGTTTGGGAATTTAGGAACACAGTGTCATACAATGTTCTTCTCTAAATAATATACACGTTTCCTGCTACAAACTAATCCAAGGGAGAGAGGACAGATCCATGTGCCCAAGGATGCGGGACCTTGAAATCTGAATACCATTTGGGGCTGCCAAAATCCTTCGTGTTAACTAGGACACCAGCACCACTTGGCAATCCTGTCGTATGTCCCTGATCAGCAACTCTTCACTGTCACCGGCTGACCCACAGACTCAACTCAAATGCAATAGCGCCCCCTTCCCCTCCGTAGCTGGCATTGGATGTGCTCTGGGGACCCCCTTCAGGACTGAAGGACTCCTATGGCCAGCAGCCCTCAGCTCTCAGACCCTTGTGGGGACCGTCTCAGCTGAAGAAAGTTGCTCTGCCCAAGGGCATGCTCCCTTCCTAGGGCAGCCTGCACCCAGTGAAGGACTGATGGGGTGGAAAGGCTCAGCCCCTTGGTCCCAGCTCCTAGCTTCAGAGCTTCCCATGGGGCCACCTGAGGCTTTGGGGAACCTATGGTGCAGCCCGGCATCTCTTTCCTCCCGTGCTACTCCCATTCCTTCCCTTCCATGGGTGGTGGTAGTACTCCCAAGAGCACTCCTTAATAAACCTGCTGATCTTTATCTCAGAATTGGCTTCTTGGGATGCCTGGGTTGCTCAGTTGGTGAAGCGTCTGCCTTTGGCTCAGGTCATGATCTCGGGGTCCTGGAATCGAGCCCCGTGTCAGGCTCCCTGCTCATCAGGGAGCCTGCTTCTCCTTCTCCCTCTGCCCCTTTCCCTGCTTGTGCTCTCCCTCTCTCTCAAATGAATAAATAAAATCTTAAAAAAAAAAAACTGGTTTCCCAGCAAAGCCGACCTGCCACACCCCCTTCTCCTGCCCCCAACCCCCTCCCTCCTGCCCAAGGCTGAGGCCCACCTCCCCAGCATGCTCAGGTTCAGTCCCCTCCCCCTCCCCCTGGTCCTTGCTCCACCACTCATATCCGCTCTCTTTCCTGAAGCTTCAACCTCCCCACCCCTCCATCTCCTCCGGTCGGCATGGAAATGTGAACAATTATCTTCAACAAAAACCTCCTTTGACACAAGGCCCCCTTCTAGCCTCTGTTGTTTCTTCCCCTTGGCAGGCTAAGCTTCTGGAACCGGCCCACTGCAGTCTGGCTTCTGCCCTATCTTATTTGACCTCCCTGGTTCATCTGTCTCTGATGGCCACTCTCTCCGCTCTTCATTTCCAGGACACGTGGCTCTCTCCCACTTTCTTTACGTTCCTAAAATGCTGTGATGTCCAGAGCTCCACCCTTAGCCCTCTTCTCTTCTTATTCTGGATCTCGTTCATGACCATGGCTTCAACTACCCCCATATGTTGAAGGTGTCCAAATGCCTATCTCCAGACCAGACCTCTGCTGGTATGTGATAACACTGTCGTATCCAGGTGGCTATTAAACATCCCCCACCCCCACCCCCGATGTCGCACAAGTACCTCAAAGCCAGCCTATCCACCACGGCTCTTGTCTTCACCCCTGCACTGCCCAGGTCCTCCCTGCGAGTGGGACCACCTCGTACTCGAGACTAGTACTGGCACTATTCTCGGCATGACCTCTCTCCCCGTCACCTACTTCTGCACAACGATCATGTTCTGTTGATTCCGCTTCTTTAAAGGTTCTAGAATCCTTCCCTCATGCCCTTACTGACAATGTCCTAGTTTGAGCTTTGGACCTGTATAACCCAAATGATGGTGACAGCCTCCTCAGCATTCTCTCGGCTTTGATACCTGCCCTTCCCTCTCCTGCTGGACCAGTGTTTCTCCAAAGTAATTTGAATCATGATGCTCCCCTGTTCAAAATGCTTCCGTGGCCCCGTTGCCTTTAGCGTAAAGTAAAAACTCCTGTAATTGGCACCTCTCTGATCTGGCTACTGCCTGCCTGGCTTCCTCACTACCAATCCTCCACCCCACCCCATCTAGTCCTTTCTATTCTCGGACAACTGGAACTACTTGAAGTGCTTTGAACATGCTTCATTCTCCTATGTCTCAATGCCTCCTTTGTACATGTCCTTTCCCCTGGAAAGCTGCCTCATTGCTCCCTTCCCCACCCCACGCCCCCCCATTTATTCTGCAAGAGTCCTTGCAAACTTTTCAGGCTCTCTGAGGCTCTCTCCCGCCCCTGGCATTCCCCCCCTCTTTACAGACATCCATTAGACTTACGGCACCTTCTTCGCTGCCTCTCCTTCCAGGTCTTTCTTTCTACCGGACTGAGGTCCTTGAAGCCAACAGTTCCATCCCATAATCCCAGTACCTGGCATGGCGTTTGGCAAGTGGTTGCCACTTATTAAGGGCTTTGAGGATGAATGAGTCAATGAGGTGTGAGGGGGTAGCAGGAGAAGAAAAGAGAACTCCCAAGAAGCTTGGGGCGACACGGAAGGCAGATGCCCGGATCTCACGATTTTGCTCCGCTAGATGTCCCGTCTTGGGCATCTGATAGACCCAGATTATCCCGACATGCAAGCTGCTTTTGCCCAGAGGTCTGTGGGTGGCTGTGATCGCCTCACCTTCCCACATTAGGAAAGGAGCGCAAGCCAGCCAGAGCGTCCAGAGCACTGCCTGTGGCCAAAGCCAGGCAGAGAAGACCCTCGCCTGTTGCTCAGCGACCACTCCCACCCGTGTCTCTGAGAGCAAGGCCTCCCACCTCAGCCCTCTGCTGGCTGGCAGACAGGAAAGAGGGGAAAGAGAATGTCAGCAAGGCTCACCACCGCTTCCGCCGCCGCTTTTCTACACAGCAGCGCTGACACCTCAGGTGCCGTGCAAGGATTCCCGGAGAGCAGCGTCGTCCGTGCCCTTGGCCTTTGGGAGAGCTGGGCCGAGCCTGCGGCACCTCTGGTCCACAGAAGCCTCTTCCTTTCTATCCCAGTGTGCTAGCCAAATATTTTCTGTGTGCTGTGACATGAAAAAGGTTGATTAATATCATTGAATGATCTCTAATAATTCGGGTCAGGCACCAAGAATTTCTTGAGTGTCCACTTGGGGCCTTGGCATCTTGGATTTCCCTGTACATTTCCCCCAGTCAAAGCTTTTTCTCATGTCTTAAAATACGGTGGAGGTCTTTTTTTTTTTTTTTCCATTTTACAGGGAAAGAAACCAAGGCGCAGTGAGGTCAAGAGACCTACCTGCTCCAGCACTGTCAGAGACAGATCAAACCTGGTAAGGGTAACCGGCTTCCAAAGAACAGGAAAACAAGGGAGCTCAGCTTCCGGAAAGGCAACCCGGCTGAGGGGCTGAGCCCTCCGAGGCTGTCTGGCCACAGTGCATTTATGGTCTGCCCACAAGGGGTCAGTAGGTTCCATAGCAGCAGAGTGGGGTACCTGGAGGCGGCCCTCATAATAGAAGGTGGAGCCATCCTCCTGGCAGCTGCCTGAAAGGAAATCCTTCTACCACCAGAAACTTCCAGGAAGTGCCTGCTGTCCTGATGTACCAGGGGTTGGGACTTATCCCGGGAAGGCTGGGGAACTTGCCAGGGGCAGCACCTTATTATCTGGCCAGTTCTCTGGATCTGACAGGCCATTCTGGATCTACAGTGGGCAGCGGCTGTAGATGGAGCAGCTGGCAAATGTGCCCCCTGCCTGAAGGGCTGCAGCTGCCTCCACGGAAATAACTGGAGCCAAAAATATCGCAGGGCTGTGTCTGCTAGGGCAGAGCCCTCCTGGGGTTCTGGGGAGGGAGGCTGAACATGGGAGAGCCTTGAAGAACCATATATGTATATATACAAAACAGCTCCAGGATTCAGAATCAGAAGGGCCCGGGTTTTTCAGCCATGACCTTGGACAAGTTATTTAACTTCCCTATGCCTCAGTCTCCTAATTGGTAGAACAGGAATAAAAACACCTGCCTTTCAGGGTTACTTCTTCACTCATTCATTTGACAAATAGCGGAGAGCCTAACCTAGACTAGCTACTGGGTTCATGGGGTACGAGGATGCTTGGATTCGATGCCTGGCACAGAGCGAATGTGGAATCATGGTAACTTCTGCTTGGAAATCAGGCCATGAAGCTGGACTCAAAAGAGCAGGCAGTCGGAGACATTCCGAACAGAAGAGAAGCAGGAGGCAAACACCCCTGGGGAAGGCTCCACTCATATCTGCCATGTGGTGGCCGGGTTGAAAAGTGCCAGCCTTACCCTTCCCGCAGCATCATGAGATAGGGGCCAAGCGAGGGGCCTAGGACTTACACTCACAGGGGCTTGAGCCCACACTACAGTTGGGGACAGGAAGTAGCGAGACCGGGGCGGGGCCAGGAGGAAGCTTCCTGTCTTGTCAGAAGCCACTGGGCTTCATTTTGCAGATCACCTTGCCTGCCTGTGGGCGGTGGCTTCAGGATGTGGGGAGAAGGTGTGGGCATGCCTATGCGGCAGCAGGCACTTGACCCAGAGCCGTTGAAGGACATGAGAACACCAGAGTATGAATATGCTGCACTGTGGGGGAGGCCCCGATTCCTCCGACTCGGACCTGGGCGTCATGGGATGCCTAGGCCCAACCACCCTTGAGTCCTTTAGTAAACTGTCAGCCTTGAATTTATCCAAGCCTTTCGGATGTTACAGTACTTTTTTTTTTCAGTCTGCCTCACCAACTGGAATGTTTTCTGCACACATTTGCTTCCTCCTACAGAGAAATTCTTTTCTTAAAAACACACCTCTCCTGGGGCTCCTGGGTGGCTCGGTCTGTTAAGCGTCTGCCTTTGGCTCCAGTCATGATCTCAGGGCCTGGGATCCAGAGCCCCGCATCTGGCTCCCTGCCCAGCAGGAAGTCTGCTTCCCCTCTCCCTTTGCCCCTCCCTGCTTGTGCATGCTCTCTGTCTCTCTCAAATACATAAAACCTTTAAAACAAAAACAAAAACAAAACACACCTCTCTCAAGCATCAAGCGATACCATCTTCTGGCGCATCAGAATCCCTGTTAGATTGCAGGTGTATGTACCAGCAGCAGCCCCCAGTGCCAGCAAAGCTGGTGAAGGATGTCTAGAGAAGCCCCTCGAGATCATTTTCTACATTAGCCAACTAAGGATCAGAGAGGTAAAGTGACTTGTCAAAGGTCTCACAGGCACGAAGTGATAGGTAGAACTAGAAATTTCCATAGGTGTCTAGATGAAAGACTGGTCTATTTTTTTCCCCCAAGCCAAATGGCTTCCCATCTGGGATATACTTTTTTGGACTTCCCTCATCGCCTCTACCCTCCCTCCCCACCCTAATGTCCTTTCATTCTGTCTGTACCAGCACAGCTGGCAGCTAGACCAAAGGGGCTTGTCAGGTGGTGGAAGCACCAAACTCGCTTAGGCTAACCTCTGCAGAGCCAGTGCCCAGGAAGCAAAGCAGTGGACCTTACTGTCAGGTGCCAACGTGGCATGCGAGAGCTGGAGTCCTTTCAGGGCTGGACTGAGGGCAAAGCAAGGAACCTGTGGAGAGGGGAATTTCTAGGCTAAGGCCTATAGGCCTCGGTTTCCAGTCTGGGCCATCTCTGGGTGACACTGTGAGGAAGTTAGATCAAAGTGAGTTGGTATAGAAGAACCATTCATTTTTTAAAAAAGATTTTAAGGGGGGGGCACCTGGGTGGCTCAGTCGGTGAAGTGTGTGCCTTCAGCTCAGGTCATGATCCCAAGATCCTGGGATTGAGCCTCACATCAGGCTCCCTCCTCAGTGGGGAGCCTGCTTCTCCCTCTCCCTCTGCCTGCCACTTCCTCTTTCTTGTGCTTGCTCTCTCTCTGTCAAATAATGAAATCTTAAAAAAAAAAAAAAAAGATCTTTTTAAGTAACCTCCACCCAGTGTGGAGCTCCAACTCATAGCCCCAAGATCAAGAGTCACATGTTCTACCGACCTAGCCAGCCAGGTGCCCCAGAACCATTCTCTTTTTTTTTTCCAAGAACAATTGACTGAGCACCTTCTACAAGCCAGGCTCTGAGCAGGTGCCCAGGATATCACTATGAGAGAAGGGCAAAGTCCCTACCTACCTTCATAGACTTCATAGCCTCGTGAGAGCCAAAAAAGGTTTTTATTTGTTGGCTTTTTAGAAAAACACATAGTAGTTCTGAACCTTGGGCTTAACCAGTGGAGTCTTGGTAAATATTTAACAATCAGCTCTCTGGGGGGAACTGTACACATGTATATATGTACATAGGTTAATTCTAAATTTTACTGATATAAAATATGTACACTACACAAATTACATGTAACAATAAAACACAATATCATTAATAAGGTATTAATTATTGATAAATTTTGTGAATTTATTCAACAAATTGTTATTTTTTTTTTCAACAAATTGTTATTAATGACATTGTTGGTATTAATTTAATTTAATTTTTATTTATTTATTTATTTTTTAAAGATTTTATTTATTCATTCATGACAGACACACAGAGAGAGGCAGAGACACAGGCAGAGGGAGAAGCAGGCTCCACGTGGGGAGCCCAATGCAGGACTTGATTCCAGGTCTCCAGGATCATGCCCCGGGCCAAAGGCAGGCGCCAAATCGCTGATCCACCCAGGGATCCCGGTATTAATAATTTTAATATTAATTATTAAATTAAGCTAACTGATTCTCACAGAATGGTTTCGTTTATTTTTGCCAGACCCTTGTATCTGTAACCAACTTGTGGTTGCCATTGCTGAACAAATGTATTTCTGACATAAATGTTGGTTGATCTTTTCATTTATGTGTGAAACAACAAAAACATATGTTGGAACTTCATTAATTCATCAGTGATGTGAGTGACTTCTTTCATGAGTAGGAAAATGATTTTCAGATGCTGGAAGATCATTTCCTCATTATTTGGTATTATTCACAATGTGACAGCCACCGACACGGCTCACAGTTGAGTTTAATCCCATTCGCTTTCTTAGGTCTAGAAAATCAACAAAAATAAATAAATCGAAGCCTGATTAAGAGTATTTACTGATCTCTGAATCATGAGCACTCAGCCCATGGCCAATTGCAAGTCACCAGCAAGTCACTACGTTGAGAGAGTATGTGCGACTGCCCGCTACCATACAGTGTTTCAACCACATAGATGCACGAGATATTAACCTTAAGGGCACAGATCAGAGTAAAGGCATAGTAAAATGAGTAAGAAGTGAGGAGTCTGAGGGTATTTCTTACCTAATTTTTAATAGAATTTATTTCATTGTAACTATAACCAGCTCACATTTCTGACAATGTATCCTTTGGCTCTCACCTGCCAGAAGGAGCCAGCTCCAGCACACCCCTGTGCCTGCCTATATGTCCAGGTCCTGAATGACTCTCATCCCCACTCCTACTCCCCTTTGCCATTAATTCAGAACCTCCCAGCCCACTGCCGTGGATGGGGAGCTCCTGATTTCCAGAGCTAACCCTAGTTGCCACCTTGAATGAGGGCACTGGGGACAGAGTGACACTAGAGGCTTTTCCATGGGTGAGTGGCCTCTTTCTGCCAAAAAAAAAAAAAAAAAAGCAGAGGTGGAAGAGAGCCAGGGACACTCGCAGTGACTCTGGAAGGCACATCTGGCAAGGACTCAAGACTAAAGGGGGAAAGAAGGATGAAGGATTGAGGGAGGAGAGAGCTCAGGCTCAGCCCTCTGTTCACTTGGCTCTACTCCTGGGCTATAATTTCTTATTGAAGACTTTGCAGAAGGGCTGGTGACCCTGGAGACTGTAGGTTGGGGAAGGGGGGCCAAACCCTGCCCTCCTGCCTCTAGGATGTTAGCCAGAGCCCTGAAAGTCACTCCTGAGGGTGGTCCAGTGTTTCCTCTTGGAGTCTACATTTTGAGCCCATTTCCTTTTCAGCAGCAGAGGGTGGCAGCGACTTTGGATCTTTGGTTGGGCCTCTTGCTGACTGGCTTGGTGTGTCTTGGAATATGACTCTCTCTGGTGGAAAAGTCTGCCCGGCATCCTGCGTCATCCTCTGTGTGCAGGCCACAGATGAACTCTGTTTCTTTCCAGGCCACGTGCACTTGTCTCTGCTCTCCAGGTCACCCCCAGGCAACTTAGCAGGTCCAACCGCTCTGATACAGCTGGGCCATGCTGGGATGTTCTGCTCTGATGCCACTGCATGAATGAGTGTTCTGTATTTGCACCTAGGCTGGCAGCTCTCCAAGGGCACAGTCCCCAGCCCCACCCCGCCCCGCACTCAGTACAAAGACCAGCCCTCAGTGACTGAATGAATCAATGAGCGCAAGCCTGGCGGACATTCAAGATTTCTTCCTGGTCAAACAGAAGAAGCACAGTGTGGAGCCCTGTGTGGAAGCGCTCATTTTTGGAATTTTGCATAAGGAGTGTCCTTTATTTTTGCTAACACTTACGGGGAGAGCAAACTCCCCCCTCCCCACCCCTACACGCACGGGGTTTTACCAGCTAGACTTTGTAACCAGGAAGTTTGGATGCCAGTTGCGTTCCTTCCAACCTGAGAGAAAAGTCACCTTTACTCCCACCCCCACGGGCGCCGCCCCACCCCGTGCTTGCCGAGGCTGCTGGCCCAAGTGCTGACCGGGAGCCACCTCTCTTGGCAGCAGCCTGAGAACATCCTGTGCAGCCGAGAGGCCGGGGCTACACTCTCTATATTACACAGGATGGGAAGTGACCAGGGCGAGGACCCAGACACAGAGTTCAATACACTCTGAAGGGGTGGGGGAGATCCAAGGGGACAGATTTACAAGCGTTCCACTCCCTGCCAAGCGCCCACACCCCATCCAACATGCATGCCAGCATCCGCACACATCTTCTGGCAAACGCCTTTGGACAACACCATTCATAGGGGTTCGGGGTAGGGGGTGGCCTACTAGGAAGTCCACAGAGAGGCATGGCCCTGGAGTTCCAGTAGTGGGATGTCTCTGGGCCCGCTGTTACTGCTGTCCTTATAATAATGCTGGATGCCAGTTAAGGAGGCATCGTAAAACCCCATGCATAGACTGTCTGTGCCCGTCTCCAGGGAGCACATCCACCGCTTCTGTCAACAAATCCTGGGCTGAATGACCCTCTGAGTATACCAGCTTGGAAGTTTTGGTGTCCGTGTGTGTGTGTGTGTGTGTGTGTGTGTGTGTGTGTGTGTGTGAAAATATTAAAACTTTGTTTCCAGACCAGATTTGGCTCCTGTGCTCCAGAGCCCCCAATCCAAGTGTCACTTGGACGTCCCATAGGCAACTGCAATTTCACATACCCTACACTTATCGTCCTCTCCTCCCCGCTCAAGCCCACAGTCGGTCCTGCCCCACGATCCCTTTCTCAAGAAATTGCACTGCTGCTCATCTACTTGGCCAATCAGGAAACCTGGCCACTCCTACACCCCACATCCCTATACTTCCCTTGGCCACCAGGGCAAGCCCGTTCTATCCTGCACATTCGTGCATCGTCAAGGTAGCCCCGCACACCCCGTCAAGACTTTAGGTCAGCTCACCAACCTCTCAAAGTGCGCTAACAGCCTCTCCATGTGCTTTCTTGCCTCCAGTCCTCCCAGCATCCCTACTCCACCCCGCACACTGTCCCCAGCCCTGTCCATAAACAAGTCCCCAACGATGTGCCCAAAACAGTGAGGAGAAAGCCCACTTGCCCAAATGCATCTTTCTGTTCAAGGTAGGTGTCTGAAGTTCTCCCTATTTCAATAAGTTCCGGGGCCACGGGCTGACATATGAGCTGGCTCACTCTCAATCATATGGGCAGAACCCAGCTTCCCTGATTTATCCTACTGGTATCGAATTTTCCTGGGTAACAAGGAAGGAATGTGAAGTGAAAAGTAAGTTTTGACACCAGAGAGGAAGTCAGGGGAAGGCCCAGAGTAGGGTTGTGCGCAGCATGTGTGCCACATGCCAGAGGGGATTCCTAGGACTCCAGAGACGTGGCTTCCAGAAAGGGGCTGGGCTGGGTCCTGAGGGGGCTACCTAGAAGAAAGTGTGCCCAGAGGACAGCATTGCCTTGGCCGAGGACTGGGTGGAAACCTCCTTCCTAGTAGTCTCTCCAGGGTGGAGCCATCTGAGACTTCCCAGAGGGAGAGTGCTAGGATCTCCCAGGATGTGGTCAGGGCTTCCTTCCAGAAAGGAGGCAGAAACCCAGGAGAGGAAATTGGGGGTGGGGCCGTCGAAGTAGCTCCCATTCTCCCCTCAGACACCTCTGATCGGAAGAGGTGCCCAAGCCCTGTTTCTGCTCTGGGTGGGTGGATCCCAAGCCTCCTTGGAGTCTGAAGGAGGCTTTTCGCCTTTCGTGGTAACTTTTCACAAAACGCAAGTCTCTCTTCCCAGCCGCATCCCGCAGGCCCTGTAGGCCATCCGGAGGGACAGGCCCCTAGCACCACAGCCCTGCCAGTCCCCGCACAGTTCTGCAAGCCCGAGCCCTCGGTGGCTGCCCCTGACAGATCGGGGACTCCACGCCACCAGTCCTCCAGGACGGCGACGCCACCGGACTTCCTGGAAAGAGGAGCCCGTGCCCCATTCATATTTGTCCCTCCAGGGTGAAGTGCCCCCAAAACATAACAGGGGCTCAGAAGATTACCCCGATGCCTCTCCCTTCCTTGCTCAGCCAGCAGCCCAACCGGCGGGTCTTTCCTCTGTGGTTGTTTGTCCTCCGAGGCCACCCCCTCTCCCTGCACTTGTTGGGAAGGCACTTTTTACCTCTCTCAGCCCTGCAGCCCTGTAATGCCCTGGAGGTGACCAGGGTTCCAAACCTGTAAACTATCCAAAGCTACAAATTACAAAACAAAACATGCGTCAGCATGGTGGGGCAAGGTCTGTTTTTCTACGCATATATGTGCCGTGTATACCTCATTGTCCTCAGGATTAAAGTCCAGATTCCAATCATAATTTGCAAGTCTCTTCAAGATCTGGCTGCTGTTAAATGAGGAGATGTCGGTCAGAGGGTACAAACTTGCACTGATGAGTAAATTCTAACACACAAAACGGCGATTATAGTTAATCAGACTGTATTATATACTTGAAAGTCGCTAGGAGAGTAGATCTTAAATGTTCTCGGCCCAAATTGAAATGGTATGTGACGCAATGGAAGTATTAGCAACACTGTAGTGGTCATCATTTTGCAATAGAGAAGTGTAGCGAACCATCATGTACATCCTAAACTTACACAATGTTATCTGTGACTTATAGCTCCCTAAAGCTGAGAAAACAAAGGGCTGGCTGCTGTTTTCACCCCTCACTGCTCCCCCAACCCCCATTCCTTTGTACCTGACACCCAGTTATCATTTTTTAACTTTCTATTTGCAAAGAATTTCCAATTTAGAAAATAATGGAAAAATAAAAATAGCACAAGGAACACGTGCATAGCCTTTACCCAGAGAAGCCTATTAGCATTTTATTCTAATGCCTTTACCATTTGGGTTCTCCCTCCACACACATGCACGCACACATTATGTATATCCATTATATATACACACATTATATATACACATCTGTAGATCCATTTTATACACGCATGTACACACTTTTTTTTTCTGAGTCCTGCAAGGGTAGGTTATATACATCATGATCCTTTACTCTTATACTTCAGTGAATTTCCTAAGCAGAGAGATACCCTCTTCCATAGCCATAGCAGGGCTTTCAGTTTCATACATGGAACAGTGTTATGATACTTTTTTGTTTTAAGAGAGGGAGAGAGAGAACGCACAGAAAGGAGGGCCAGAAGCAGAGGGAGAGGGAGAGGGAGGGACTCTCAAGCAGACTCCCCACTGAGTGTGGAGCCCGACAACGTGGGGCTTGATCTCAGGACCCTGAGATCATGATCTGAGCCAAAATCAAGAGTCAGACGCTTAACTAGGTGCCCCTAGTATGACAATACTTTAATCTACTGTCCATATTGCAGTTTTGTCAGGTGACACACTCATGTCTTTTAGAATATTTCTTCCCTTCCAGTATAGGAGCTACTCTAGAGTCAGGTATCCCATGGAGTTGTTTTTTCTATTTAGCCTGAATTAATCTGGAACACCCCACAGCATCTTTGGGTCTTTTATGACCTTGCTGGGTTTGGACAAATCACTTTCCCCTCCTGCCAACATATATATTGGCATTTTTCTTTCCTGCCAACATTTTTCAGCAGACCGCTCATCATGCTGTGTTTGCCTGGTGCTTCCTCATGATTAGATTGGGGATCTGCTTCTGCTGGCACACCGTGTCGGTAATATGGGGTCTGATCTGGGGGCACTCAGTGTATATCTCTCTCTCATTGGTGATGGTAATTTTGATCACCAATCCAAGGTAATGTCCAAGTTCTCTACCCTGTAGCTACTTCCCCCCGCCCTTACATATAATAAACAGTTTGTGGGGAGACACTTTAAGACCAGGTGATCCCTGGGTGGCTCAGCAGTTTAGTACCTGCCTTTGGCCCAGGGCGCGATCCTGGAGTCCCGGGATCGAGTCCCGCGTCAGGCTCCCGGCATGGAGCCTGCTTATTCTTCTGCCTGTGTCTCTGCCTCTCTCTCTCTCTCTCTGTCTATCATAAATAAATAAATAAATCTTTTTTAAAAAAAAAAAAAGACCATCAAATATCCTGCTTCTCATTAAAATCCCCACTGGGAGGCGCCTGGGTGGCTCAGTCAGCTAACCGTGGGACTCTTGATTTCAGCTCCAAGCATGGTCTCAGAGTGGTGAGATCCAGGCCTTGTGGGGCTCCAGGCTGGGTGTGTAGAATCTGCTTAAGATTCTCTCTCTCTCTCTCTCTCTCTCCCTCTGCCCCTACCCCTGCCTCTCTAAAAATAAAATAAAAATAAAATCTCCACCGGTTTTAGCATTCATTGATAATTCTTGTCTGATCCAATCCTTATACTGATAGTCACAAAATGACAAGTTTCTGGGGCACCTGGATGGCTCAGTCAGTTGAGCATCCGACTCTTGATTTTGATTCAGGTCGTGATCTCAGGATCCTGGGATCGAGCCCCCCATCGGGCTCTGCACTCAGCGTGGAGCCTGCTTGACACACTCCCTCCACCCACAGACACCAATTGGCACTTGTGCTCTAGCCATTGTGAGCCTCTGTCAGTTTGCCACACCTGCCAGTACCCCCCGCTTACTCTTATGTGTTGCTCAGCCTGGGCTGCCACAAGCGGTGTGCAACTCCAGGGGGCGCCGTTCGCATTGCAGCCATGCCGAGTGGAAGCTTACCCAGATTCCCCAAGCACTGATCAGGCACTCATGCCCTCTGCTCCCAAGGCTGTCTCCAGACCCCTATCAACCCCCTTGTCACACTAGATCATAATTGTCTCCTTCCTCCTTTACTCTCTCTAAGCTCCTTGGGGGTACGACCTTTTCTCTCTTGTTCTCTGCTATGCCCTGCCCAGAATATGTATTCAGCAGATGTCAGATGTCAGATCAGTGAAGGACTTTGGTCTCATGTTATAGTTATTTTTTTTAAAGATTGTATTTATTTATTCATGAGAGATAGAGAGAGAGGCAGAGACACAGGCAGAGGGAGAAGCAGGCTCCATGCAGGGAGCCCAACCTGGGACTCGATCCTGGGTCTCCAGGATCATACCCTGGGCTGAAGGTGGCGCTAAACCGCTGAGCCACCCGGGCTGCCCTCTCATGTTATAGTTAGCTAATTAGCTATATATATATACACACTGAGCAGGCTTCACCAGTAGAGGGCAAAGTCTTTAGGACAAGAACCACACTTAATCTATCTCTGTATCCTCTTCTCCTCCCCTTAATACTTGACACAGGGCCTTGTGCACAGCAGGCACTCAACAAAGGTTTGCTGAATGAGTCCCCATGTGGATCGGTCCGTAAGGATACGCTCCACACCCCGCCCCCATTTTCCACAGAACTGCATTAAATTCTGTTTGGGTGACACCTGGGACCAGGTGGTGTACTCTTTGAACCCCTGCTGCTCTGGCAAAGTAGGGCCTGGCCCTGCCTGAGCACAGGAAATGTAGGTGTACGTGGTCAGGGCCATTAGGGTTCCCATTACCGTAGGTTGCCAAAACCTGAGTGAGTCTTCAAGAGTGACCGAAGGCTGTCTGGGACCCACCCTTGAGGCTCTGAAGCCTTCCTAGATGACAGTCCCTGGCTCCTCCCATGGAACTTTCCAGGAGCCCCTGGTGGAGCTGACTCTGAAAGTCTTTCTGGTGCTAGGTCACTTGGACAGCACAGCGCTTGTGTCAGGTTAACACAGAAACAGGAGAGGCCTGCCAGAGAAGGCCTAGGAGGTGCTGGGCTGATGACCCAGCCCTTTGAAGAGAGCAGGGCACCTCTGTTGTCTGGGGCCTGGCCTACCAATCTGGAGGAATGAACTCTGATGCCCACCAAGACCTGGACCTGGATTCCGGGCTGGTGTCTTGTTCTGCAGCCCCACCCCCGCAGAGGCCTGTTGCCATGGCAGCGCAGGCGCCTTTGGGGAGGCTGAGTGCTTAGCCCAGCTCAACAGCCAGAGCAACCCCTCCCAGAAGGCACTGGCTGGGGAGGCTCGTGGGAGAGCTCTTCTCAACTCCCTAGAAGTGGAGTGGGGCCCCAAGAGCAGCCCCAAGAAAAAGCCCTTGTCATAGGACTTCAGGTAGCACAGTCCTGCCTTCATACAGGAGTTTTTATCTAGTTAGAGTCTATCCTTCAGGCTTCCCTCTGTGTCAGAGATGCACCATACACCACAGCGTTCGGCTTTTTCCACTATGAAAAAAACGCACCAAGGGGCCCCAGATCCATAAGTGGAAGCCTTGAAACTTACAGCCAGGGACTGGGGGACATGGATCCGACATAGGAACCACTAACATGAAAGTTGTCATTTTTATTTCTAAAACATATGACATTTACCATATGCCAGGCACTGTTTTAAATGCTTTGCAATCAGGGGTGCCTGGGTGGCTCAGTCGGTTGAGTGTTTGCCTTCGGCTCAGGCCATGGTCCTGGGATCCTGGGATTGAGTCCTGAGTCCAGTTCCCTGTTCAGCAGAGAATCTGCTTCTCTGTCTCCCTCTGCTCCTCCCCCTGCTTGTGCACTCTCTCTCTCTCTCTCTCTCTCTCTCTCTCATAAATAAAATCTTTTTAAAAAAATGCTTTGCAATCTGTTAACTGATTAATTCTCATAACGACCCTTTAAAGCAGGTCCAGTTATCATCCCCATTTTATAGTTGAAGAAACTGAGGCACAGAGAGGTAAATAACTTGCTTAAGTTCACACAGCTGATAGATGGCAGAGTTACTCCAGCCCAGGTAGTGTGACCCCAGACTCCATTCTCTTTACTCTTCTGTCCTGCTGCCTCCCTGGGCTTATAATCCATATGGGGACAGAGCAGGACAAGCAGCGACCTTCCCATTTCCCCTTTTTTCTTTCTTCTGTAGGCCCTTTTATATGGATCAAGTGAGTGCAGGGGCCTAGCCTGTCCCCTAGTCACATCAGAGACAGGGAGAGGGAGAAAGAGAATGAGGACAGTGCCTGGATGCTTGGATGCTTCTGAAAAAGTCAGCTCTGGCGGGGGGGCGGGGGGCGGAAACTCCTGCAGTTTATTTCCCGACCCCAAATGCTGAGCTGAGTGTCCCTAGAGACTCTCCCAAGATGAACATGGCATCGAAATCTTTCTAACCCTAGCCTCAGGCAAAAGCCACCACCAAAGAGCGGCCAGAGCTAAGCCTTGGCTTGACCCTGAACAGAAGTGCGAAGAACGTGAGTACATCGGAGTAGATGACAAGTTGCTGACAGTGAGCAAGGCCTCAGTGGCCTCCGTGTACACCTAGCCCTGATATAGTATGGCCAGAGCTGCAGGCCCCAACGGGTAGCCCGCCGGTGCTCCTGTGGCAAGACCAAGCAGATGTTGCACACACCCAGGGCTGGGACGAGGGCTACCCACTTTGGGCTTTCGCCGTGGAGGTTATTTCCAGGAAGTCTTCTTACCACATCCTGGCTAGAAAGAGACGTGTGTTTTCTAGTTTTTCCCAGCACATCACATGAGGAAACCGATGACCCTGCAAAAACGCGGAGGCAGGTGAGCTCTGCCCAAGGCAGAAGGGAGTTTGTCCTTGCACGAGCTTTGACCGTGTCGTCCGCCCTTCGTGGACAAAGGTGACTCTGTGGGTGACAGCAGACACGCCCCTGTCCCCAGTCGGACCTGGCCCCAGTGCGGAGAAGTGTTTCCTGGTCGACTCTGGCCAGCTGGGCATCGGCCAATGCCTCCTGTTTCATCAAGCCAGAACCTGCTAAGGGGAGCCAAAGTAGGTTCTGGTGGCTTTGGTGATGGCAAGTGGATAAGTCAGTTTTCTGGTGTGGCATGTTTTTTTCTGGATTGTATGTTGACAGTTTATTAGACTCCTGCTCTGACTCCCTCCCCCGCATACCCCCTCCGCACCCCGCCCCCCGCCCCAGGCCACCTCCAGGCTTCCTCTCTGCCAAGCATATCCCTTCTGCTGGCAAAAGGTAATGATGGGATAGTAGGTATGGCCACTACCCTTTCTGGAATGTTTCCGTGGGGCAGGCATGGAGCTCAGGGCTTTACATACATTCCCTCCCAGGCGCTCCTCTCAGACATCTCCCACGAGGAAGGCATTCTGGCTGTCTTCATTTTACAGATGAAGAAACTCAGCCCCACAGAAATGGAACAGCTAGGAAAGTGGTGGTGGCCGACCGGAAACTGGACCACATGGTGACGAGCCCACAGCTGCCGGGCTAACAGGCTTTTAACCACTCTGCTCTCCTGCCTTTACTGAAGTTAATTTTCATTTAGCCCAATCCAATCCTATGTAGGAAGGGACATGTGCTGCCAAAAAATCACTTGTGATATCCTAAAGCTAAATATAAAAGGCTCTTTCTTCTATTCTCTCTTGTTTGGGGCTATTCAGGCTGAGGCCTCCTCTGCGCCCCCTGCCCCCCAGGGCCTGAGGAAACAAGGGTTCAAGGGGTACATACCATTTGGGCAGACAGGAAATAAGCCCAGCTCTGCTGGCCCTGAGAGGAACTGCTAACAGGGAAATTTAAGCTTATAAAATCAGTATGGAAATGGAAGCCTTAGACCAGGCCCTGGGACTAAAAATATGGAGAACCTCCTTCCAAAGTACTGGCCTGGGGTGGGGGTGGGGGTGGGGGGAGGGCACCGCCCAGGGATGAGCATTTTGCAGCTGACAGCTGAGGGTTTTGTGGGTAGAAGCTGACTTCTAGGTCCTACTGGGTCACCACGTTGGAATTCTGGGTATGTGCTTGGGATTCAGAACACAGAATATTCTCTATTCTCAGTTTATTCCCCCTGGGTCTGCACCTGCAGAGAGAACACTGGGCCTCTTCTTCCTCAGCTTGCTATGCCGGTTAGTTTTGTGTGCCAACTAGGTTAAGGGATGGCCAGCTAACTGGTAAAAGATGATTTCTGGGTGCGCCTGTGAGGGGGTCTCTGGAAGAGATCAACATCTGAATGGGTAGGCTAAGGAAAGAAGATTGCCCTCACCAATGCAGGTGGGGATTATCCAATCTCTTGAAGGCCCAAAGAGAACAAAAAGATGGAGGAAAGGCAAATTTGCATTTTTTTTCTTTTGCTTGAGCTGGGACATCCGTTGTCTACTGCTCTCAGACATCAATGCTTCTGGTTCTTGGGCTTCTGGACTTTGACCAGGACTTGGAACATGCCATCGGCCACATGGTTCCCAGGCCTTTAGACTTGGATGGAGTTACATCACCAGTTTTCCTGGTTCTCCAGCTTGCAGATGGCAGTTCTTGGGACTTCTTGGTCTTCATAATCACATGAGTCAATTCCTATAATAAATCTCTCTCTCTCTCTCTCTCTCATTGATCTATATTGATCTTCTACTGGCTCTAGGAAACTCTAATGTACTTGCTCACCTGGATTTGCCTTCCTCTTCTAAAATGTTGAGGCTGGCGACCACGAGACTTCTTTCCCAAACACCTGAGACATTCTTTTCCTCATATCACTTCCCTAGCTTCTTAATGCTGAGATGAGGAGCCAAGCAGCCTCCCTCGTCTGGCCTGCCAGTGCCTACAGCCGCTCAGCCCCAGTGAGGCAGCTCCACCCTTGCCAATGAGGGCCTAGTGGGCCATCCAAACGAAGCCACCTGCCAACCTTGAAGACACTGCCCCCTTCCCTCTATCCGGATGCCCTCCCCATTCTGTGCTCACAACTCCTGCTTCTTCATCTTCAACAACTCAGGATAAAACCCACCTCCTACTACCTGCCACTGTGTCTTCCTATGTTTTTTCTATATTCAGTGAGTACCAGATTGTTTCATTGTTACTACGAACAGTAACAAGGATTCCAGCTACCATTTATTGATATTGTTTGCCCAGGCACTATCTCACTGATACATTATCTCACTGAAACCCCACAACCACCTTGTGGGGTGGGTACTGTTGATACTCTCCCCATTTTCCTGATGAGAAAACTGAGGTTAAATAGCTTGTCCCAGGACATATAGCTAAGAAATAGTAGAGCTGGGATCTGACCCCAGGTCTCTGATCCCAGAGCCATCTCTGACTCAGCGTGGTTTTGCCTCCTCACTTCCATTAGATTCAGGTCGTTAAAAGAATCTTAGGCTTTCTTCTGGATTTACGCCTCCCAACACCCAATCCCGGGGCCCTGTGTGGAGTGGGCACAGGCAAGATCCATCTACTTGCAGGAGTTCTTTTCAGCCCTTCAGGCCTGCTAGCCATCAGACCCTTCTGCTCCTCCTTGGGCCCTGCGAGGCAGACGCAAAGAGCAAGGCTGCCGGAGAGCTAGGCCAGAAGCCGGCAGCCGTGCCAAGTCTGAGCAATAACCGAGGTCCCCTGGCATCAGTCAGGGCTCCGCAGCCCGCACACCCGGGCTAAGGAGGCGGGGGAAGGACTGCCACCGGTCATCCTGCTCCCGGTGGCTCTCCTGCTGGGGCATCTACAAGGGAAGCCAGCCTTTTCACATCCTCGCGTTTCTACGGTGATTGGACTCCGCCAGATGTCAGCTGCCCCCTTGTGGACTGTGCTTTTCTGACATTTGGGGAGAAGAGAAGACCATGCATGCGAGTTTCTAAAAGTCCTGGGAAATACCATTGCCCGAAAACCTTGCAGGCTCTGGGAAGCAGCCAGGGGGCCTTTCCTTGACCAGGAACCGCAGAGCTCCCTGTGAGTCTTCTGAGTCCTCCTGCCTGTCGCCTGGGGTCTCCCTGCTTTCCGGTGGTAAAGCCCACTTGGCAGGTCTTTGTCTCTTTCTGAGCTCATTCCTATCTCCCCTTTTAGTTTCCAGGCATTGCCCTGTGGTCTCCTTTTGAAAATAAAGCCCCTTGATTATCCTTTCCCCTCATCTCTTTCTCTCCATCTTTCCCGCTGCCCCAGCTGGACACCCACATCTGCTCCAGCTGAAGGGGTGTGATGGCGAGGCCTCCAACCTGTTCCTGAGGGTGGCAGCAGGCACTTTATACACATTATGCCACTGCATCTTCAGGACAACCCGGTGAAGTGGGTATTATTGGCAGAAGGGGAAATGAGGCTCAGAGATGTTAGGCAACTCATCAGAAGTCAGCCAAGCAATAACCAGCAGAGCCAGGACTCAAACTCAGGGCTCTCTGACTTCACAGTCTATACCTTTCTGAAAACCGCCACATCCACCCACTCACTTCTTCGTCAAATGTTTCTAGAGCTCTTTCTATGTGTTGGTTCCTGGTCTTGGTGCTGAGGATATAGGGATGAACAGGGCAGGCATGGCTCTGTCCTCCCTTATGGGCGCTTCCAATCTGGCGGGGGGTGGGTGTGGGTGAGTGATGTTCTTGTTTTAAGTCACTGTGTCCTTCTGGTTTCTGTTTGCTTGTCCTGATTCTCTCTCTCTCTCTCTTAAAAGAGTTTATTTATTTATTTTGAGAGAGAGAGCAAGCACAAGTGAGGAGTAGTGGCAGAGTGAAAGGGAGAAGCAGGCTCTCTGCTGAGCAGGGACCCCGACATGGGGCTCCATCCCAGGACCCCGAGATCATGACCTGAGCCGAAGGCATTTAGCCGACTGAGCCACCCAGGCGTCCTCTGACTTTCTGAATTTATGGGAAACTTTGGTTTCAAACCTGGCCAAATTCATTTGCTCATTTGTTGGTTCCTTCCACAAACACTCTCTGAGAGCCTACTATGTGCCAAGGACTGTGCTAGTCACTGGGCTACCATAGTGAGCCAAAGCAGAGCTCTCTCTCTGCCCCCTGGCACTTGCAGTGCCCAACCATTCATACCTTCCTGCCTCTGCATCTTTATTTCTGCCATTCCCTCTGTCTAGATGCCCTTCCCTATGCTCCTTTACTGAAATCCAGTCCAGTCCTCAAGGCCCGACTTGAGTCTTGCCTCCTCCAGCCCACAGTGATTGGCGATTGTTCCGGACTCTGAAGCCATTCAGCATTTGCCATCTGGACAACTCGAGTGTCTGGACAAGTCATTCGGCACATGTTAGACATTCTTGCATTCTTAACTTTCTTTTTTAAATTTTCATTATTATTATTTTTTATTTATGATAGTCACACACACACACACACAGAGGCAGAGACATAGGCGGAGAAGCAGGCTCCATGCACCAAGAGCCCAACGTGGGACTTGATCCCAAGTCTCCAGGATGGCGCCCTGGGCCAAAGGCAGGCGCCAAACCGCTGAGCCACCCAGGGATCCCGCATTCTTTTAACTTTCACATTTGTATATGGATTCTGTCACTTGCCTTCTGTTCACATCATCGCCCGGAAAACATTTTCTTTCTCCTGGTTACTATGTATTTTAGCAATGGAAAAACTGATGAAGCCTTGTGCAGCCTCTCTGAATGAACAAAGAGGTTTCATAAATATTTTATCATTTGCTACAAAATGCTACACTGCCATTTTACTTTTCAACTATAAAATGTAATTTAGGGGTGCTTGGCTGGCTCAGTCCGTAGAGCATGCAACCCTTGATTCACGGGTTGTAAATTGGAGCACCACGTTGGGTGTAGAGATTACTTTTAAAAATAATAAAAAGGGCAGCCCGGGTGGCTCAGTGGTTTAGCGCCACCTTCAGCCCAGGGCCTGATCCTGGGGACCTGGAATTGAGTTCCACATCGGGCTCCCTGCATGGAGCCTGCTTCTCCCTCTGCCTGTGTCTCTGCTTCTCTCTGTGTGTCTCTCATGAATAAATAAATAAAATCTTTATCAAAAAAATAAATAAAAAATAATAAAAATCTTTGAAGAATAAATTAAAAATAATAGTAAAATATAATATAAATTACTTAGTAGATAAATATATTCTCCTTATGAAAATGCAAACATTATAGACCTGACTCCAGTATTCTTTGAGCACCCCACCCCACTCTAGACCCCATCAGAGATGCAGGTGAGGAAACAGGCTAAGAGAAGTGACACGGTGTGCCCAAGGTCACATAGCTAGAGTGGGGGGCATTTTTCCACTTGAAATCTCTCGTTTCCATTTTTCCACGCTGCCTCCTACGAGGGGAAGCAGCTTATTTATACCTGTGCCCTTGGGGCCCAGCACAGGGCTCTGTACTGAAATGTTCCCCGTCAGTGGGCTCTTCCGCAGACCTGTACCCTCCACACCAAGGCTCTGCCTCCCAGCCGCCCCCCCCCCCCCATCCCGTTAGCGAAGGCTCAAAGCAAAAACGGAGGCCATGCAGGCATCCTGCCAGGCATCTCTTCTGCCACCCCCGGGGGTCTGTGACATCAGACCCTGAGAGTCTCCCTCAGGAGTCACTATAGCGAGACCTCAGAAAGGCAAGTCAAGTGTTTGCTGGACACTCGCTCCCAGTGTGCCAGGGGCTGAGTGTGATGGGGGCAGAAACACCAGCTATGCTATTGTTGTACCGCCCAGACTTGCTCTGTGCATCCGCACACTTAGGGAACCAGCCAGCACGTATCCAAGTTCTAAATTACGCCAGTGTGGAAGAGAAGTTGGGAGTCGGTCGTAGGAAGCATGAGGCTGTAGCAGTCAGAGGGGGCTTCTTGGAAGAGGTGAGGGGGGCCGGAGATGGGGAGGGAGCAGCCTGCGCAGGGGGCACCGCATCCTGGGCCCGCGAGCCACAGCGGTGCAGGGCTTTCGTGCAGGGCCGCAGGGGCGCAGGAGCGGAGGGGCGCAGGGCCTCTGGGGCGCAGGAGCGGGGAGGGGGGACGGGGGGGTAGCTCAGGGCCGCAGGGGCGCAGGAGCGGAGCGGCGCGGGGCCGCAGAGGCGCAGGACCGGGGAGGGGTGCAGGGCCGCAGAGGCGCAGGACCGGGGAGGGGGGGCGGAGGGGCGGAGGGGCGCAGGAGCGCGCCCTCTGCAGGCAGCCGCGAGGAGGCGCTTGGAGCCCGGCCGGGGCGCGGCCGCTGCGCTGGGGCTTTCTCAGCCTGCATCTCTCATCCTGCCTGGCACTGCCAACAGCTTTCAGTCGCCACGAGGCCCATGACAGCCGTGTTTCCCCCCAAGGTCCACCCAGCCCTCCTCTCTGCCCGGTGCTCGCCCTCGGTTCCGCCCGTGGCAGGTGAGGACGTTTCCCTCCGCCACTCCCCCGTTGACAGCGGACTACCGTAGCCGGCACGCTGAGAGCGCCCCCTACAAAGTGTCCCTTGACAAAGCCAGCCTCTAAAAGGATGAGGCTGGCCCGGCGGGCTTTCCCCGCTTATGTACGCACGGGGTGCCAAGCTCTATCCCAGGCACCTCGCAAACACGGATTCATTTATTCCGCACTACAGTGCTGTTCTTGACCCCATTTCACAGCTGAGCAAGCTGAGGTCCTGAGAGCTTAGTATCCTGCCCACCATCTCGCAGCTGGAAAGAGGCAGAGTCATGCTCTTAATAAAGCACTACACCGAGTGCTTCTCCTCACGGCTGACTGACGTTGGATCAGTCCCCAAACAGGCCGATGGCTCCCAGACTGAACCATTCCCCTTCCTCAGCTCTCCTTGCTCATTTGCCAGGCACCAAACCGTCCTGCGCTGCTCCCTGGCCCTCTCTAAGTGGCAGGGCCTCTGCGTCCAGCCGCAGGTGCTTTATGTGGCTTGCCAGGTGCCTCGGTTTTCTCGCCTGAGAAATGGTCATCATAGCACTCGCACCAGAAAGCTGCTGAAAGGATTGAATGAGAGAATCCATACACAATTAAAAGAGTGCCTGGCCCACAGGAAAATGCTCAAGAAATGACTATGGGTGAGCAGCAAGAGACCAAGACCCTGGTACCCCTAGGCACTTCCCATCCACCTGAGAGAGACACACACACAGAGAAACAGAGAGACAGAGATGGAGGGAGAGAGAAAGGGGGAGAAGGAGGGAAAGAACAAACTCACTTGCTTTCAGAGCAGGTCAAAGAGGGTCATGTTCATTCTAGGGTTCTGACTGCTTTCAATGACCATGCTGTCTTGGGAGCTGGGAACATCAGGCCCAGACGCAGAAGTATGTCTGGTCTAATCAGCCCTAATAGGTCACGTGGGTGTGCAGTTGGTACAGCTCTGATGGCAGCGTCCTCAGGTGCCCCAATAACATGCCTGTTCCTCTCCCCTGGAGTGGCCTGAGTCATCTTGTGTGACAATCAGTGTTCAGCATTGTCACCATCACAATCAGATACCCATCAAGTATTTACCATACGGAGGGCTCTGTGTTAGGGGGTTATGATCAAATGGGCAGCATATGTTCCCGGGATGGTAGGAGCACCTGATGTGGACCCAGACCCGTTTTTATGCAGATTTGGGGAGGGAGGTGTCCCCAGCCCCTGGCTCTCTAGTTCTCTAGCATGGACAACATACCAGTAGTACAGGATTTCCAAACCCCTGCTGTATCCTCCCTGTAAGCACAGGAGCTGGACAAACCACAGATGCAAGTCAGGAAGGCCCCATGCCGTTTATTATTGCAGAATTGTTCCCAGGTAGCAAGAGGCTGGATGCAGCCAAAATTCACTCATGTTGATAGATAACCAAAGGAACAAATTCCACATGTCCATGATTCCTTCCATCTTTCCTTCCTTCCTTTCTCTCTCCACTGGACATTTACTACATATTCACTATGTGTCAGGTTCTGTGCTCAGTGTCAGGAATGTAGGGAGGAGCAAGACAGAGACCCTAATGGAAACAGACAAATAAACACGTAGCTACCATACTGTGAAATAAACACTGTACTCCAATCACTTAACGATTATTTCTTGAATACCTACTATGTGCCAGGCACTGTTCTAGGCCCAGGGGATACAACCATGAATACAGACAAAATCGCTGTGCTCATGGAACTGATACAAACGGACTACTTTAGCCATTCAAAGAAGAGGGCAGAGAGCCCGTGTGGTGGAGTCTGGGGAAGGCTCGAGGAGGACAAGGATGTGTGATCTCAGCTGCGTCTTGAAGAACGGTGTCCTGGCCAAGAGGCAGGCTGGGGCAGGGGTTGGGGGGGGGTAGTAATAGTACCACAAAGCCTGGAAACCTGAAAGTGGACGGGCAGCGTGACCAGCGAATGCAAGTGGCTTGGTTTGGGACCGCAAAGCATGTGCGGAAAGCGTAGTAGAATGAGAGGTGCACAGGACTGTCTCTCCAGGTAAGGTGCAGTCAGGGAAAATAGACCTAGGCCCAGCCAGGTCTCCGCAGTTTTCTGGGATCCAACCCTGGCGAGAGGCGAGGGGGCGCCAAACACCATCTGGCCATGTGCTTGTGTTATTTGGTTTGGGCTCAGCCTACCCAAGGGCCCCATATTTTGAGCCTCCAGGCATGCAACCTTACAGGGGGCTCAGCTTTCTTTGCTAAGAGCCTTCATTTAGAAGGAGGGTCTGTCCTGAAAAAGTTAATAAAACTTGAATAAAATAAAATTTTACTCTAGAGCTTTAGGTGCCAGTGATTTTTTTTTTTTACAACAATAATTCTTAAATTGGCTACAAAGAGAAAATAACCCATCCTCTAAAAATAGATTCTGTAAACCGTACTTTGGTTATTACAATTTCTCTTTCATATTTGTCAAGTGGATTCTGTCTTTTGATATTGAAACTAACTGGCTTTCATATTTTAATATGTTTTGTGACCCTCATAAAGAGTTGGACAGGATCACCTTGCAGAGCTCTTGGAAACTCTGTCAAGTCAGACAGCTCTGAGTGCATTATCTTGGCAAGCCTCAGTCTTGTCAGCTGTGAAATAGAATTAATTGGAATTCCTATCTCTCAGGCCTGTTAGGGGATCAGGAGAGTTCCTCCATGTCCTGAGAAGTGCTTAGCACGACATCCGACATAGAAGGGGTCCAATTGCTCTTATCTTGACTCTAGTTTAAAAGTCACCGGTACAAAAAAAAAAAAAAAGTCACCGGTACTTGTTTGCATCAGTTGTTTAATCACAAGAAACAGGCTTCGCTTCATCCAATCTGTCTGGCTCTGGAAACTCTGAAAAGGGCCACAAGCCCCTACTAGGAAAACTAAGAAATGATACCGTAACTCCAACAAGAAAAGCTGATTTCCAGTCTTCTTGGTGGACGGACCAAGGCACTAGCCCACGATGAGGTTTGATGTGATCCAAGACACACAGAGAAGCACAGGGCTGAAGTGGAATGATGATGTCGGTTGGCCAGATTTCTATCTAATCTGCTTTCTATAATTGCCAAATGGCATGCTTTTACCTAGTGGCCCACGCACCTGCCTTTACCCCCTGACCTTCACTTCTGGGACAAATCCACCCCAAGTCTCCATTTTTATAATAAATGCACTCCTGAGCTCCGAGTTTCATTGAAAAAGTGAAAAGAGATCCTTCTGCTTTCAAAGGTCTTAGTAAGTCACCTCTTTCCAGCAGCTTCTTTCCCTGGGGAGTGAAGTCACAGGGTTGGGAAATCAGGCCGGGACCCCATGGATTCACTGAAATACTATAAGAGCCAAGGCTGCTCTGGTGATCACACAGTACCCAGTGGACCGGCAGTGAGTGGGGTCTGGGTGTGAGGCAGGAGGGATTTTTTTTTTTGGCCTTTGCTCCCTTTCATAATCATTGTTGTAAAAGAAGTGCTCTGAGTTAGAGCTCAGAATTATCACTATAACCTCGTGTTCCTGTTCAGTCCAGTTCAAAAGTATCCCTTTCTTTATAATCGTGTGTGTGTGTGTGTGTGTGTGTGTGTGTGAATGTGATTCACTTTCTGTAAGTACCTGTGGCATTTTCTTGAGACTATTTTAGAAAATCTGGAGGGCAGGGATAAATCCCATGAGTAAAATGAAAATAACGTAAAGCAGCACTTTTCTAAATGCTTTACACATATCAACCCTTTTAATATCTTCCTGTGGGGTAGATACTTTAGGTATCCACATATGCCAGATGGGGAAACTGAGGCACAAGGCAGTTGAGTTGGCTGGTTGTCACCTGAGAAAGTTTGGTGTTTGAAAATGACACTTCAAAAAAAAAAAAGAAAAGAAAAGAAAAGAAAAAAAAATGACACCTCTAGCTCGAAAGTCCCACAAGCGAGTCCTGAGTGCGAAAATGGGGAACAGTGGGGAGATCGGAGTCCCCAGCTTGGGTGAGGTCTCTGCCCCGATGCACAGGGCTGGCCCTGAATCCCTTCCTCTACCCCAACTCCACCAGCAGGAGTAGGTCCAGGTTTTGTGGTGACTCCAGCTTATATAATTTTGGAACCCTCTTTTCAAAAACACGAGTATACCTTACTTTTTTGAACACTTGACAAAACCACATGACCAAATGAATACGTTGCTATGGTGCCTTCCAGGGCTAGGAAGGGGACCGGGCAAGGGGTGGCTCTGAAGCCAAAGCGTCATTAGCTTCGCTGTGCATCTGCCTCCGGCCAGCCATGAGACGTCTCTGCTCCTGGCCGAGCAGGCCACTGGAATCTCCTTTTGACGGAAGACTTTTCCCTTTCACTCCCAAACGCGGGGCCCTGGGAAATCTGTCTGTAAACAGTGAAGTACAGACTTTGCTCTGGTTTGTTTTTGCAGCCACAACCATCTCCAATTTGGGAGTGAAAACATTAGAGTCGGTGAAATAAGTCATATGATCAAATGTGGCACGTTCTCTTAAATCTCGACAATGCCACATCTTCTGCCTGCATTGCAAAAGTGACCCAAGGAAATGAAATCCCAGAACGAACGTTCACCATCAAAATCGGACCTCTCTTCCACTGTCCCCTTCTTTGACAGTCATGGAAAAGCCATGGATTCAGTTTTGTCTCTGAAGAGGGTCCAGTAAAAACAACCGTTCAATCTGTCACTTGAACATTGTTTATATTTGTTGCCAGGATACCAAAGGCTCTTTTAAGCCTTTGGCTAAGAAGAGCACCATGCATCTGAACTTGTTCACCTGCACATAAAGCAAATAATGGCTGAAATGATGGGAAAGCTCCTCCAAACATTTTAAGTGGAACACAAGGCATTTTTTTGTGTCCAGAAATTGCCACATCCAATATTTGTTGTTCAAATAAATCTCCACCTGCATACCGAAGTGCACATTATACATAATAAGATCGGGCTTTGAAAAGACAGATGTTAATTATTTGGAGGTAAATCAGGTCACCTTTGACCCAAACTCCGAGCTGTAATTTTGTTGCTCAGCTTCTTGGTCCCGAAATTAATGTAAATCTTTACATTTGTAATTTTACTTGCCAACGCCAACCCACCCACGCAGTCTGCAAATGACTGCTCTGAGTCAGAGACTATTCACTTACAACTGTGTTAGATATTTAAAAATGTTCTCTGGAAGGATTAAATCACCTAATCCTAGTCTTTTCACCGATTCGGCTTTATGTAAAAATGATGGAGCTCAAGAACATCTAAAACTGGAAGAGACTTTACAGGAGAAACCAAAGCTCTGATGTTAGAAGTGGCTTGCCCCCAGGTCGCTCAGCAACCAAAGCTAAAACCTGAAAGGAAAGCACTGGTTTGGGGTTTTAACAGAGGGTCACACTTAGAAATAAATCCTTGCTCAGAGTCCAGAGGCTACCCCTTCCACAATGCTCCTGCCTCTGACAGCATCTGTGAGTCCCGGTATACCCCACAATCTGACACTGGTCTGAAAGAACCATGCCATTTTGAATCCAAGCAGTCAGAATATGATTCCGATAAAAATAAATCAGGTCCTATTACAATACGCATCAATTTCGGAGGGAATAGGTTTACCAGAAACTGTTCATATGGTTACTTTTGAGGAGAGGCACGGGGGACAGGAGAGGGAGGACGGAGATTTGCTTTCTGTCTTGTATCTTTCCTCTACTCTTTGATTTTGATTGCCATGTACAGATAATAATTGTGTTATAAATCTTAAAAGAAAAACAACTCACCAAATCAGAAATGCTATACCTGCAAACTTCACAGGAGAAATGAAATTTATCCCAGTAACACTGACACTTGAAAATCCGTTACCCGGTACAGCAGGACTTTTAAAAAATTTCTCCCAAAGTATCCATAATGGCAGAGGAGCTGAATAGGTTCCCCCGGGGGTCTGGGGATAGTGCCAGCAATGGTCCTCTGTACACAAGAACTCTCTTTGCAGCTTATGTCTTTAAAATGCATTCAAATTGTGCAAGAGACTCTCTAACATATCTGCATCTCTTTTCATACAAAAATAATGGCTTAAATGACTTACCATCCACGAAAACTGCCCCTGTGGGGAGACACCCCTGGTTTCTTTCTCCGGCGGTCCGGAGCACCCGCAGCACACCGCCTCCAGTGACTGAGTGGAGAGGCCCCTGGAATGGAAAGCGCGGCTGTGCGCGAGCTGACCTGTATTCTGGCTCTCTCACCTGGAATCAGGCTTCACGGATTCTGTTATGCATTGAATAGTAACAAAACAACGGCATAAATTAGGGTGTTGCTAAGATTGTGTACCATCAATGTTCGCATGAACATAATGGACATAATGAATTCTATAGCACTATCCTGCACAGCTTGGAGAGATTAAAACCACTTTGTCTTTAAATTAAATTTCAAAAATCATTGAACAACAAGAATAGAAAGAACAACAACAAAAAACCTCTCATCAATGTCAGCCACCCAATTGTAGGATGCACCACTTCTTGCTTTCTGATCATTAATGCCTGGTCCCAGGTTTATTTTAATAGCTATCAGATCAGTGAGCCCACATCTATCGTAATAACCGTAGAGGGGGTTTGGGTTCCATTGTGTTGTGGTTGGCGGCCCTAAGAGGAGAGCCCCTTATCCCTTTCCAGGATCAAATATACAACTGAAAAATACCTAAGCTGAAGTTTATTTTATATAAATGTGACACAATATGTCTAGTCGGTTGCAGAAAAAAGTAAAGTAGCCTTGAATTCATTCTCTTTTTCAAATTGAAGTATAGTCGGCATACAATATTATGTTAGTTTCAGGACAACTGAGTGATTTGACGATTCTGTACATTACACAATGCTCACCAGGATAAGCGTAGTCTCCCATCTGTCACCATACATGGTTATTATGATATTATTGACTATATTCCCTATACTGGACTTTTCATCCCTATGACTTAATCATTTTATAACTGGAAGTTAGTATCTCTTAATCCTTTTTGCCTATTTTGCCCATCCCCCACCCTGCTCCCCTCTGGCAACCAACAGTTTGGTCTCTATATTTGAGATTGTTTCTGTTTGTGTGTTTGTTGGCTTGTTTTTTTGTTTTTAGATTCTACCTAGAAATGAAATCATATGGTATTTGGCTTTTTCTGATTTCTTTTATTTAGCACATTACCCTTCAGGTCCATCTGTGTTGTCACAAATAGCAAGATCTCATTCTTTTTTATGGCTGAGTAATATTCCATTATATATACCACATCTTTATCCATTCATCTATCAGTAGGCACTTGGTTGCTTCCATATCTTGGCTGTTGTAAATAATGCTGCAGTGAACAGGGGTGCATATGTGTTTTTTGAATTGGTGTTTTCAGTTTGTTTGGGTAAATACCCAGCCGTGAAATTACTGGATCTTATGGCATTTTTATTTTTACATTTCTGAGAAACATCCATACTGTTTTCCATAGTGGCTGCACCAATTTACATTCCCACCAACAGGGCACGAGGCTTCCCTTTTCTCCACATCTTTGCCAAAGCTTCTTATCTCTTGTCTTTTTGATAGTAACCATTCTAACAGGTGTGAGGGAGGACATCTCATTGTGGGTTTAATTTGCATTTCCCCAACGATGAGTGATGTTGATTATCTTTTCATGTGTCTGTTGGCTGAATTCATTCTTATGTAGTGCTCTGCTTAGGCAAATCTTCATTCAACAAAATGGAGCATAATTGTGAAAAATCCACATTGGAGTGCTTTCTTACTAGATGCCAGATGCCATGCTTGTTCTACATGCTTTATATTACTTAATCCTCACTCACAACACCCCTAGGAAATATGTTTAGCACCATTATGTGCCCATTTTATGAATGAGGAAACTGAGACTCGAGGGACTGATTTGCCCAAGGTCATACAGCTAAGTAAATAGCAGAGCCAGGATCCAAATTGAAGTACTTCTCTTTAAAAAAAAAAAAAATTAACACATTTATATATGTATGTATGTAAGCTCTACACCCAAGGTGGGGCTTGAACTCGTAGCTCTGAGATCAAGAGTCACATGCTCTGGGCGGGGGTGGGGGTGAATGGGTGACGGGCACTGAGGGGGGCACTTGATGGGATGAGCACTGCGTGTTATTCTGTATGTTGGCAAATTGAACACCAATAAATGAAATGGTAAAATTAAAAAAAAAAAAAGAGTCACATGTTCTATCGGCTGAACCAGCCAAACACCCCTTAAATCCAAGTACTTCTGATTCTGGAGCCCCTGAAACCTTCACTGCCTCCTAACAATGATCAGTTACTATTTACAGTCTTTATTACATATGTTCCACGGTAGATTCTTGCAACAAACTTCTGAGGCAGGCCTTATTATCCTGATTTTATAGATTAAGAAAATCAAGGCTTAGAGAAATCAAATAATTTGCTTAAAAGCACAACCAAACAGCAGAGTCCAGGCTTCTCTGATACCTCAACACAGCTTTCGTTTTTTAAAAGCTTTTTAGAGATCTTTAACATCTGAAAATGGTATATATTTCAGGTCTACAACTTGAAGTCTTGATATAAGTGTACATTGTGAAGTGTTCTTAAACTAGAGCCATACTGAGATCCCGGTGCTTAGCCAGGGGGTGTGCAACGAGCACCTCCCTAAGGTTCCCTTGGTGTTGATTCCCCACCAGGCAGACCCTCCCTGCCCGTGAGCTGCACTTAAACATGCCAGAGTGGGTGCTGTTCCTCAGCAATGGGTTTCACCTGGACTCACGGATCACCCATAATTCTACTTCCAGGGTTGCTTCTTGACAGCCATGGCTTTGTTCTTCATACAAACCTCGGGTTACAGGCGAAATCCACTGAATTTCTGGGGCCTCGCCAGGAGCTACAGAAACTGTAAACCACTTCTCATGTGGATCCCGAGTAAGGGCTTATCCAAAAGAAATAAATGTCCTTCACTGACCAGGCTTATTCGCATGTCTGACAAAACACAGCAGTGGCTACATTTCCTCTTCTTTATGGAATGAGTTTTGAGGTGGTGGCAGTTGTCTCGCTCCCTCTGTAATCTTGGCCAGCACTGTGAAACAGTGCCAGCTCTAATCCTCTACTTTGAATGGGATTAAAATGGCATGGACCAGGTAAAAAATGCATGAGGGAAGGCAATTGGATGAAATTTTGCTAGGATTACCTTATATTTTATTATTTTTCCTCTTTAGATAAAATCCATACAACCACCATTTTAAAGTAAACAATTTAGTTTACATTTCTTCATTAATAATCACAGGACCTGGAAAGGTGGGTACATAGTCCTTTTTGGAGAAAGCTCATTCAGTTATGATCCTCCAGAGGCAATGGACTTGTGGTTTTGGATACACTGGGCCAGAATTTCCTTTTGCTATTTTTTGTAAAAAAATATTTATTAAAAAAAATTTATTTATTCAATAGAGACAGGGATCCCTGGGTGGCGCAGTGGTTTAGCGCCTGCCTTTGGCCCAGGGCGCGATCCTGGAGATCCGGGATCGAATCCCACGTCGGGCTCCCGGTGCATGGAGCCTGCTTCTCCCTCTGCCTGTGTCTCTGCCATTCTCTCTCTCTCTGTGTGACTATCATAAATAAATGAAAATTAAAAAAAAAAAGAGAGAGACAGAGAGAGAGGCAGAGACATAGGCAGAGGGAGAAGCAGGCTCCACGCAGGGAGCCAGATGTGGGACTCAATACCAGGACCCCAGGATCACCACCTGAGCCAAAGGCAGATGCTCAACTACTGAGCCACCCAGGTATCCCTCTTCTTGCTATTGTATTGGAATATTGATGGGTCACACAAGCAAGGTATTCTTTGAGAAGTGAAGGGCTAAGAGACTGGTTTGAAAAGAAAGCTCTCTACCTCAGGACGTACTATAGCATTTATTAAACATATAACATTTACTCAAATGTAGCACTCACTTGAATCTGTAAATTAAGTCACAAACAAAATATACTTCAGATATTTTTTATTTCTTCAAATTTATTTATCAGGAGTGACTGAAATAAAAAATATAATTGAGTCCCATCATCATGGAAATGGCTTTAAGAGAAAACTGGTCAGATGAATATTATTGCTTCCCATTTTCAACCAGTAAATAGTTGCCATTGATAAATACAGCCAGCAGTCTGTCAAGAATGCTCAAGATATGTTATATAATACAACATGCCTGTTCACAGGGGGAAAAACTAGGAAATAACTTATGTGAACTTCTTGATTTCATCATACAAGACAAGCACAAAAGCACCACCCATGCCTCTGAGAACATTGGACCATGCCCCCTTGAAAAAAGCTTTGGCTCCTTCATCACGGGCAATCTTCCTCCAGCAGTCGAGCGTGCCTGTGTACATGATGTCAGCTGCAAATAAAGACACGGAGTTGGTGACCAAAGGCTGAGGAAAGTCCCAGGATTTACTAAACTGGAGCCCGCCTCCAAGAATGAATGGTAGTTCTAGGAAACCCAACATTTGCACATTCATGTGGGCGACCCTGAAATATTAATGGAGTAGAGAACAATGGGGCTATGTATGTAGACTACTCATTGGTTTTAACCTCTATTATCATTTAAGCACCCTCATTCATAGGCATCCAAAGGGCCCACACAGGAGCGGACACAATCAACCCCATTCCCGCCATCAGAACAGACTGCATTTTTAAAGTATGGCATCGCTAGCTTGTGGCCACAGCCTGTCAAGAGCCGCATCTTTATCTTTTTGCTCAAGTGGAACTTACTTCCTTTGCGCCCTGACTGCATCATCATTCGGCGACGAACAGTGTCAAATGGGTAGGAAGTCAACCCAGCCACTGCTGTGACGGATTGTGCGATCATCCAGCTGATGAAGATGTGAGTATTCTTGGGATCTGGAAGCATTCCTGAGGACAGGAAAGAGATGCTTTTACTAGAAAGCAGTTTCAGTGGCTTGTTGATTTCTACACCCCATCCCCATCCCCATCCCCACATCTCATCTGTACACTAAGTTTGCACTGGGTGACCCTGACTTCCTACAGCAGTTACAGAAAATCTGTGACTCTGGAAAATGGGAATGGTATTAATGATCTTTTAGATGAAAGAAACACAGCTTCGAAGCACATGGCAAGCTTACCCTTTGCAGTGTCATAGATACCGAAGTAGGCAGCTCGGTAGATGATAATACCCTGCACAGACACGTTAAAGCCTTGGTACAGGCCCCTAATCCCATCAGACTTGTAGATCTTAACCAGGCAGTCACCGAGCCCTCTGAATTCTCTTTCAGCTCCAGCTTTGCCCACATCAGCTGCTAGACGGGTTCGGGCAAAATCGAGAGGATACACAAAACACAAGGACGTGGCCCCAGCGGCGCCACCTGATGCCAGGTTCCCTGCAAAATAGCGCCAAAACTGGGTTCTCTTGTCCACACCACCCAGGAAGATCTGCTTGTATTTATCTTTGAAGGCGAAGTTGAGAGCCTGGGTGGGGAAGTATCTGATGACATTGGCCAGGTTACCACGCCAGAAGGACAGGACTCCCTGCTCCTTGGGAATACGAACCACGCAGTCTATAATGCCCTTGTATTGCTTATCTGCAGTGATTTGTTTGCTGGCGTGCTGCACCTGAGAGACAAGAAGGAGGCCAACAGGGAGATTTACAACGACGGGGAAGGGAAAAAGGAAGAGAGTATTATCCTGTCTCGCTGACCGCGCTTTAAGGTTCGCTACTTCCCGAATCTAGTCCTCTAGATCCTAACCCTCTGAGGCCGTCACCGTGGAAGTGCTCAGCACCCTTAGAAGGCATTAAGCCTCCGCCCCTTCGGGTAGGGAGGGGGCACGCTGGGGCGGACCCGTGACCTTTAGACCTGGGAGAAAGGTCATTACCTCCGGCCCAGGTTCAGAGGCACCTGGGCCTGTCCCACGTAGGGCGCGGCCACCGAGGTGACCGTGTCCTAGGCCTCGGGTCTCGGGAGCTGCTTCCCTCAGGCTCCACCCCTGCTCTCTCCTAGAGGTGACCCGCGGGCCCCCACCCCTGCGCCCGTGCGGGCGCGCCCTCTAGAGCCGGATCGGGCGAGAGCGCGGCGCAGGGAGGCGGGCGGCGGGGACGCGCCGGCGGCTGCGCGGGGGCGGACGCAGCAGGCACACGCGCTTCCCGGCGCCGGCTTCCGGCCCGCCGAGGGGAGAGCGCGGCCGCCGGCAGCGCGGCCCCTCGACCTGCCGCATGGCCTCCGCGAGCCTGTTATCCCCTTGCCGCGACCTTGAGGCCTTCCGCACGGCCAGGCGTCCCTCCCTCCAGCACCTGCTTCCAGGCTTCGCCCTTGCCCTCCGCGCCCCGGGAAGACGGCCACTGCCGGGCCGCCCCCTCCCAGCTCGCTGTCCCCGGGATGCCAAGGCCCTGGGCCCCCTCGCCTCCCTGCGCCCCGACCCCTTCGTAGCTGCAGAACTTCAGGTCACTAAAGCACCTCCCTCGACTTGGCCTTTCGGCCCGCCTCCGCCGCCACCCCTGCCCGCACGAGGCCGCTCGCCGCCCGTCAGGGCTGAAGAGTTGGCCCCCCTCCAGCCCGGAACAGAGGCTTTCCGCGCGCCCCCTCCCCCACTTCCTGGGTCGGACTCTCCAGTCCCGGGACGTACCTGCAGCAGCAGCTTGACCCGCTCGATGGGCGCGACCGCCGTCTTGGAGATGGCAGCGGCCACTCCACCCGCCAGGAAGTCCTTGGCGAAGGACACAGCGGCATCTGTCATAGTGAAAGGAACGAGCCGGGCGCCTGAGGGACTGCGGTAGGAACCGGCTGGGACTCCGGGACTCTGGGGCGGAGCGACACAAATGGCCGATTTATATAGGGCGAGCCGGCGCCCGGGCGGCCGGCGTCGGGGGCGGGCCGGGGCGGGCGCCGAGCCCCAGCGCGCGGGCCGGCGGGGTGGCTGAGTGGCTCCGTGCGCGGGGGGCGGAGCCGTGAGTCGGGCCGGGGCCGCCCTCCGCGCCGCGCCGCGCCGCGCCGCCTGCCGTGGCACCTGACCTGGCCCGGGGACCCGGCGGCCCCAGGGGATACCCGGGCCCGGCAGCTGGGCTCCGGGAGAGCCCTGCGAGTGCGGAGGGCGGGTGAGGTCCCGGCGTGCCCGCCTACAGACCTCTGCAGTATTTTAGGGGACGCCGACAAAATCTCGGCAACTAACAGAAATAATATTTAATGCAGTGTCTTAAAAAAGGATGTGGGCAGACTAGGGCCGGTCGCCTGTTTTTGTAAATTAAGTTGAATTGGAGCCCCAGGGTTGGGAGTAGGGTGAGGCAGTAGAGGCGGGGTCCTGCCAGTGCACGGTGCGATCCTGTCTTTATTTTAAATTTTGAGAATTTGCTCATCATGGAGTTTTGCCGTACTTTTTGACTTTTTAAAAATGGTGCACTAAAAATGGTCTGTTTTGATGACTGAGTTGTTTGGCACCTCTTTGGTGCCCCTCATTCTTTTCACTCTAGACCTGGCACTGCTCTGGAGCTTCCCCGGTGAAGCCAGAGGAAATTGGGGGAACAGCAGAGTTGGGACACTGTCAGCGTGCCCCAGACTCTGGTTTGCAAAAACGATTTAACGCAAATCTTACCCGAAATTGGCGGAGGAGAGTCCAAAGGACTCGGCTGGGGGTGGGAAAAGTATTTTAGCCAGAAGCCAAATAAAGAGGTTGTACCAGGAAGGTTAAGAGGCTGTGTGAACCAGGTTGGCATTTAGCTCCTTGGACGCAAAGTAAAGTGCTCTTGGATTGAGTAGATTCCTGAACTCCAGAAGCTTTTAGAGGAATCAATAGAATTTGATTGACAGCCATTGTGTCAATGGACAAGTGCTTACTGAGCCCCTTAATCCCTGCAGTGGGTAAGCATTTGCCAGACAAGTCCTTAAAAACCTACTTGCCAGCTTGAGTGCACTCTCTTGGGTTCAGAACAGTAGCTGGGAATGTAATCACATATCATATATCTAAGTAGTCACAACAGTGTTTATGGAAAATGAGGATGCTGTTGCAAACTGCAACTGCTGCGGATGGGGAAGTGCCCAGCACACTGAAGACACGCGGGCCTATTCCTCCCTTTCCTGCCTTTTCCCACCTTCTCCGGATCTGCCCATGGAAAGGCCCGATTCTAGGGTTCCTCTAGGAACATCAGGTCCTTCATTTAATGATACTTTGCATTTTGTAAGTCTTCCCAGGAATCTGAAGTGATGAGCACACGCTCAGAGAGTTGAAAGAAGAGCAGTCTTGAATCCAGCTTTGCCAATCCTGGGTGAAATCTTGACCTGTGTTCATGAGAAGCGGCTCTGTTTCTCATTAGTTGATTAGAACGGTGATGCAGCTGGATACAGAAATGACCTTGCTGTAGAGTTTCGGTGATGAAGTATATTATCTGAAAGTGATAGTGAGTCCTCTTACCTTTACTGGTGAGAGAATTAATAGCCGAAACAAAAGTCTATGGAGCATTTTATTTAGAGGGAGGTGGTTTTTAGAATGCATTTCAAACTACAATTCAGGGACTCTTTGGTGGCTCAGTGATTGAGCTTCTACCTTCTTTCTGCTCAGGGTGTGATCCTGGGGTCCTGGGATCAAGTTCCATATGGAGCCTCCTTCTCCCTCTGCCTGTGTCTCTGCCCTCTCTCTCTCTGTCACTCATGAATAAATAAATAAAATCTTAAAAAAAAGAAACTACAATTCAGAACCTTTCCAGTTTGAACTCTTGACATTATGATTAATGTATTTTTATTGAAAAATTAAATTACTCTATGATACCCCTTACCAGTCACTTAGGTGCCCTTCTTCTGTCTTTCACTGGCCACATCTGCTATTCCCTTTGAGCATGATGTCCCTACTGTTTTCTTTTCTTTTTTTTTTAAGATTTTATATATTTATTCGTGAGAGACAGAGAGAGGCAGACACAGGCAGAGGGAGGAGCAGGTGCCCTGTGGGGAGCCCAATATGTGACTCAATCCCAGGACCCTGGAATCACGACCAAAGGCAGAGGCTCAATCATTGAGCCACCCAGGTGCCCCTTCCTACTGCTTTCTTTTATTTTTTTAAAGATTTACTTATTTATTCATGAGAGACACAGAGAGGCAGAGACATAGAGGGAGAAGCAAGCTCCTCACAGGGAGCCCAATGCGGGGCTCGATCCTGGATCCCGGGATCATGACCTGAGCCAAAGGCAGACAGATGCTCAACCACGGAGCCACCCAGGGGTCCCTCGCTACTGCTTTCTATTCCAAAACTCTTTTGCTGTTTCAAGCACTTTCACATTTACTGTTCTGTCAGATTTCTGTCTTACCGCAAAAAGATGATCAAATAATGTCATAGAATTTGTCCCTTTTCAGTCTTTGGGTGCCTAAGTGTAGTTTTACTGAAGATGAAATAAAAGGTCATTTCAAAGAAGCTTCATGATTTGGTATTTTGCTAGATCTACTGTGGGCGGGAGCTTTCTTAGTTACTTATGACTTCAAGGAGTTGCTTAGTTGTTTCAAGGAGTCAGAAAGATGTTCTCAAAAGTGTTGAGGTCATAAAAAAGATGTTCTCAAAAGTGTCAAGGTCATAAAAGACAAAGAAATACTGAGGAATTGTCACAGATTAAAGGAGGAGAATGACAGCTTAATGCAAATGTGTGATCCCAGGTTGGATCCTGGACCAGAAAAAGGACATTGATGGTACTATTGGTGAAATTTGAATATCTGTAGATTAGTTACTAGCATTCTACCAATACTGTTCTCAGTTACAGTGATTATGTAAGATGTTAACATTTGGAAAAGCTGAGTGAAGGAAATATAGAAATTCTTTATACTTTGTGTGCGTGCAAAATGTTCATGTCTGAAAGTTAAAAAAAATTAAAAGAAGAAAAAATTAAGAGAAAAAAAAGGAAAAAACCAGGAGCAGGAGCACAGGAAAAATAGAGACTAATATTAATGATAATAATGATGATGTTGATGGTAATATATGGCTGGTCAATTCATTAAAAACTCCTCCAGTGAAGCATTGGTGGGGGCTCTGCATTAGTAACTACTGTGTCTCTGGAAGCTCTTCAGAATACATGTATAATTAAGAAAGAGGAACTAAAGCTAAGGCAGTGCCTAGTAATTCTCAAGAAAAAACTAGGAAGGTCAGAAATGATACAGAAGGCCTCAGACACACACCCAGAATAGGTAATAAAGTGAATGTAAAATGTTAATACAAGCAAGAAAACCCAATTTATAGGTATCCTGCAAACTTGGTAGATCAGGACTTCTGACTGGTATCTGGAAAAGGAGGAGGGGGCCTGGTTCAGAGAGATACCATGTAGAAGGAGAGCAGAGTAGTAATATATCAAGAAGGCATAACCAGTAATTCATTGGCTGGAGGGGAAAAAGCATCCGGTGAAAATGAAAGGGAGAAATGAAAGTGATTGTGGTCATGGAAGTATACAAGGAACTGCCTGGTTAGATAACAGCTATGAATAATACTTCATAAAACCGTCACATAGCTGAGAGATGGGGATCAGAAGCAGAAACCATCCGAATACAGGCTGGAAGTTTCATTATTCTGATAGCAGCACATTGGATATGTTCTTGACTCTCTTGTTGATAATTACAGTTCTCAGAAGACAGAAGAATCAGTGAGGTAAATTGCTAAACTGGGCTTAATCCTGACAGTAAATAAGGAAGATCTAGTTAGCAAAGTGAAAGTGACAAGAATCTTGGGGAAACTGACCATACCATCTGGATTTGTTAAGCAGAAGAATGCTGGGCATGGTCAGAGAGGTTAACTAATGTGTGTGTGTGTTGGGGGTGAGGGGGCAGGTAGACATCAAAAAGATCAAAGATAAATAGATTCCCTGGCTAAATACCAAAAGAGAAATAGGGCAAGAGATTCTAAAGATAAAATTCAAACCTATACACTTCAGAAAAATTCCAATGAGAAATTACAAAGGGAAAGATGAATGTCAGTGTCCTTATAGATTATTCTCTGATGAGCTCAGATTTTAAAAGTGCATACATATATAGATGACAGGAGGGCTGGACTTCCAAGGATAAAGACCAAAGAATATCACAAACCTCTAGGAACTGAGTCAGAAGGGCTAAAGTCCAGAGTAAACCCAGGCTTATAAAATAGGATGGACCACAATAAAGGGTTCTAATGTTCTATTTATTGCAAGACAGTTAAGGGATGAGGCCCTAGAGCTTAGTGGTAGCATGTATGGTAAAGAATTGGGGTGGGGGGGAGTGTTCATTGACTATAAATTGGCAATGCCAAAAATTGGTAATGAGTCTTGCATTGGGCCAAGAGGATGGTGGTGAACAGATCAGGGCCTCTGCTGGGCATCCCAGAGAGATTTATGCTTACTTCTGGATGCCATGTTTAAGATGACATCAACAAACTAGAACATATTCCTAGAAGGCATTAGGCAAGTAGAAGTGCTTATAAATCATGTCGTATGAGAAATGGCTGAATGAATGAGAGATACTAGGAGAGAGTTTTGGGTCAAGGAGGGACATCGTGACTGTGTTTGTGGGGTGCCTGGCGGGCTCAGTGGGAGGAGCATGCAACTCTTGATCTCAGGTTGTGAATTTTGAGCCTCATGTTGGGTATAGCAATTAGTTAGATAAACTTAAAAAAAAAACTGTGTTCATAATGAAGGACTATCAGGTAGAAGATTAGACATTTTTTTTTTTAAATTTATGATAGTCACAGAGAGAGAGAGAGGCAGAGACACAGGCAGAGGAGGAAGCAGGCTCCATGCACCGGGAGCCCGACGTGGGATTCGATCCCGGGTCTCCAGGATCGCGCCCTGGGCCAAAGACAGGCGCCAAACCGCTGCGCCACCCAGGGATCCCAAGATTAGACATTTTATATGGTCAGTCAACACCAGCCTGGTATCATGAAGGTAGACTTTAGCTGAATAAGAAATAACTTCCTAAAATATGAGTTATTTATGGGTGCCTGGGTGGCTCAGTTGGTTAAGCATCTGTCTTCAGTTCAGGTTGGGATCCCGGGGTCCTGGGATTGAGCCCCTGCATGGAGCTCTCTGCTCAGCAGGGAGCCTGCTTCTCCCTTTCCTTCTGATGCTCCCCCTGCTTGTGCTCTCTCTGTCAAATACAATCTTTAAAAAAATAAAATAAAATATGAACTACTTAAAGGTGGAATGGATTGCTTTAGGATTTGGGGAACTTCTCATCGCTGGAGATGTTAATAGCTGAGGCAGAATGGTCACTTGTTAGGGACACTGTAGAGATTGTGTTGATTGAAAAGAGTACTGCCCTCTTCCAATTCTAAGAGTCTATGTATCTAATTCTTATGTTTCTATCTATATATCTTATGTAGTCTTTGAATCTATACGTTTGTATGGCTTTGAGCATCTAAGTTAGGGACTCTGGGGCAAAATAGGAAGAGAGAGGTAATTTAGCCCAGTGGTGGGAGGGTGGGCTCTGGAGACACTGCTAGAATTCAAATCTGGTTCTCTCACTTGCTGTCAGGCCTTGGGTAAGTTGCTTAAACCATCCAAACTTATTTATTCTGGTGTAAAATGGTAATGATAACAGTACCTGTATCTCAAAGTATTAAAGGATTTCTTTTTCTTTGTGCCCATGATTCTCAGTTATGGTGTTTCAGAGAACAAAGAGGTAGGCTAGACAGAGTGGTGGGCAGCAAAGCAAAGCTTACTGAGTGATGCTACAAAGCTCTGGAAGAGGGAGAGGACCCGAGAGAGTTGCCACCAGAGTTTGGAAGTCTGGTTTTTTTTTTTTTTTTTAATGGGCTTGTTGGTTTGCTGTTTTAATCTGATTAGCCCTCATGGGCCTGTCACCCAATCAGGTTTTTGTCATCTACCTGTCACGTGGGAAAGGGTGGAGGGCTCCTTCCAGGTGCTATAAAGTCCTTTTAAGGGTGGTTTCCTCTTAGGGCGGGGCCCCTTGTCCCTGCTTACCTTTCTTCCAACTATCCTTCATTAGAAGGACATAGGGACAATTAAATGAAATAATGTATGCATAAACAGTCTGATACATAGAGAGCACTCAGTACATGTTAGATTTTGTTAATACTAAAAAAACACTGGGCACCTGACTGGCTCAGTTGGTAGAGTGTGTGATTCTTGATCTCCGGTTTGGGAGTTCAAGCCCCACATTGGGCATACAGTTCACTTATAAAAAATAGAAGGTTAAAAAAATACTAAGAAAAATACTAACTTAGGTTGAGTAACTCTGAGTTTTAATGGACAAATCACTCCAACCTTGCTTAAGTAGGGCAGTAGGCCAGTTCTTAGTCCCAGATAAGGACCCTACCTATAATCTGGTAACCATATCAGAGACCATTTAAGCAGCATTTGAGTGCCTAAGAGGTACCCAGAAGAAGCACTCTCAGTTTTGCCACCTGGCTTGCATTTGTGCTATGGAAGACTGTAATATCGATCACACTGGTGTTTGCCATGCAGTTAGGAGAAAACAATGCTCACTGTCGGCCACTCTTCTTGTCTCTAGTCTCTCATTACTACTTCAGCTTCGGGAACAGTCTTGCTCACATTCCAGCTTGCTTTCTTTCTTTCTTTCTTTCTTTCTTTCTTTCAGAGAGAGAGAAAAAGACAGCAGAACAGAGTGAGCAGACAAGTTGGGGAGAGCCGCAGAGGGAGAGGGAAAAGCAGGCTCCCCGCTGAGCAGGGATCCCAACTCAGGGCTTGATCCCAGGACTGCAGGATCATGACCTGAGGTGAAGACAGACACTTTACCAACTGAGCCCTGCAGACACCACAAAATCCAATTTCTATCACATCTCTTGTGTTGTTGAAGAAGTAAGTGACTCCTCCCTCCTTGCTTCGTGGGTCAAACCTAAACTCTTCCACTTAGTGTTTGAAGCCTTTTTCATTCCTATGCCCACCAAGGATTTTATTTCTAGCTCCCCTGGACAGGCTTAGAAAGCATTTGATGGATTCTAACCCTGGGGTAGCTGCTTAAGACAAAAAGCAAAACAATCTTATTGAGGTATAATTGTCATACATACATAAACTGTACTTATTTATTTATTTTTAAAGATTTTATTTATTTATTTTTATTTTAAAGATTTTATTTATTTATTCATGAGAGACACAGAGAGAGGCAGAGACACAGGCAGAGGGAGAAGCAGGTTCCACGCAGGGAGCCCAATTTGGGACTCGATCCTGGGTCTCTAGGATCACCACATGAGCCAAAGGCAGACACTTTAACCACTGAGCCACCCAGGCATCCCAAGATTTTAATTTATTCATGAGAGACAGAGAGAGAGAGAAGCAGAGACATAGGCAGAGGGAGAAGCAGGCTCCCTGCAGGGAGCCAGATGTGGGACTCGATCCCAGGACTCTGGGATCACACTCTAGGCCAAAGGCAGAAGCTCAATCACTGAGCCACCCAGGCATCCCCAAAACTGTACTTATTTAAAGCATACAGTTTGATATGTTTTTTACACATGTGTACATCTATGAAATCATCACAATTAAGATAGTGAATGTTTCCACCACCACACTGAAAGTTCTCCCTCTTTCACCCAAACAAGCACTGATCTGCTTTCTATCACTATAGTTTGCATTTTCCTAGAATTTCATATAAAACAGAATCATAATGGGGCAGCCTGGTTGGTTCAATGGGAAGAGCATGTGACTCTTGATCTCAGGGTCATGGGTTCGAGCCCCCACATTACTAGAGATTACTAAACAAAATAAACTTAAAAAAATCAATGGTTGGGGCACCTGGGGGGCTCAGTCGATTAAGTGTTCGACTCGATTTCAGCTCAGGTCATGATCCCGGGGTTGTGAGATCGAGCTCAGTGTCCGGCTCTGTGCTGGGTGTGGAGCCTGCATAAGATTCTCTTTCTCTCCCTCTGCCCCCTTACTCTGCTCCTCATGCACACACTCTCTCTAAATAAATAAATAAACAAATACATAAATGGAACAATACAGTATGTACCCTTTTTTGGGGGGGCTCTGCCTCTCTCACTTGAAATCAATATATCAATATCTATGTATATATATTTTCTGGATTCATCTGTGCTTTTTTGTGATTCAGTAGCCAGTTCCTTTTCATCACAAAGTAGTATTTGACTGAATGGATATGCCACATTTTGTTATCTATTCATCAGTGGATAGACATTTGGGTCATTTCCACCTTTTGCCTGTTATGAATGATGCTGCTATAAACATTCCTGTACAGGTTTTTGTGTGGCCCTCTTTTCATTTCTCTGGGGTACATACCTAGAAGTGGAATTGTCAGACTGTCTGTTTGCGCTGCAGGGATGCCACCCTATGGGCTGGTAAGGAAGGGGTGGAAGCCCTCCAGCCCTGCACAATGGGGAACTCAGCCAGAATGTGAGGCTCCTGGACACAGGACTCAAAGTTCCTCTCTACCTTGCTCTCCTGTTCCTGGGAGCCTTCCCCCATACCAGCCAGGGACTTGGCCAGAGGAGGCCCTGGAAGGTGGGAAGGGGCTGGGGAGGAGTAGGCGGGGGGTTGGGGGATGGGGGGGTCAACCTGCTGTTCTTCCTTTAGCAAAGCCCTACCCTTAGCTCCTGGCTTCCTGGCTTCCTGGGAGAAGGCTATCCCAGGAGTGAAGAAAGTCTCTGGGGAGAGAGTATTCTTGTGGCCTGCTGGGAGCCCCACTTGGAGTAGGAGGGAAGTAGGAGCTTGTGCCCTTGCCCTATGGGGCCCAGTGCCTCTGATATTCTGGGGTGAAGGTAAAAATAAAATTGGGTACTTGCTCCAGGAAAACAAAAAAAGTGGGAATGATTGTACCATTTCACATCTCCAACAGCAGAGTACAAGAATTCCAGTTCCTTCCCAGTGTGAGGTCTTAGCCACCACCTCTTCAGTGTCATTTCTTGTTGCCTCCCCCTCCACCAGGAGTTTCTTTCCATCCACTCCTTTGGTGGTATCTTATCTCTTGGTTTTTTTTTTTTCTCTTGGTTTTAAAAGCCATCTATATGTTGATAACACCCAGATTTCTCTCTCCAGCCACGAGTCTCCCAGCACTACACCCAGACTTGTCCAGATTTGCCCAGGACAGTCCTGGTTTATGTGTTATTATTCTGACATAATTATTAATACTGTTATGATGTATTACTTTCCTATTGCAGCTGTAACAAATTACCACAAACTCAGTGGCTTAAGCAACACAATGATTATCTTACAGTTGTGTAGGTCAGAAGTCTGACATGGTACTTACTGGGCTAAAATCAAGGGGTTCTAGCAGGATAGTGGCCCTTTCTGGAGGCCCTGCAGGAGTGCCTGTTTCCTGGCTCATTCAGGTTGTGGCTGAATACAACTCCCTGTGGTTGTAAGACTAGAATCCTCTTTCCTTGCTTGTAGTCAGCTAAGGGTTATTCTCAGCTTCTAGAGGCCACCCTATCTATGCCCTGGCTCATGGGCACCTTTGTCTTCAAAGTCAGCAGCAATGAGTCGAGTCCTCCTCATGCCCCATTCCTTCTGCCCCCTTTTCATCTCTCTGACCTCTCTTCACCACCTCCATCTTCCATGGTTAAGGGCTCGCATGATTAGATTGGGCCCACCTAGATAAACCATGATAATCTCTCCATCTCAATGTCCTTAACCTTAATCACATCTGCAAAGTCCCTCTCGCCATGTGAGATAAATGGTCACAGGCTTTAGGGATAAGGATGTGGATACCCTTGAGTGGGGAATCATTATTCTTCACAACTGGTCGGACAGTTACATGGCTAGCCTATGCTCTAGCCAGCTGTCTGCTTGACTTCTCTATTTGGATATTTCATGGGCATTTCGAATTTAACATGTCCCAAAGAGAATGTTTAATTCCTTCCCCCACCAAAAGTCTACCCTACATTATCAAATGGCAACATTGTCTACCTTGTTAATCAAATCAAAACCCAAAAACCTAAGTGCCATCTTTGATTGCTTCTTTTTATTCCCTACATTCACTTGCTCCTCAAATCCTGCTGAGTTCAACTCAAAAATATGTCTTGAACCCACTCTCCTCTCCATTTTTAGTGCTACCATTCAAATATAAGGCATCATTTCTTTTTTAAATTAAATTAAATTAAATTAAATTAAATTAAATTAAATTAAATTAAATTAGGGCAGCCCAGGTGGCTCAGCGGTTTAGCGCCTGCCTTCGGCCCAGGGCATGATCCTGGAGTCCTGGGATCGAGTCCCACATCAGGCTCCCTGCATGGAGCCTGCTTCTCCCTCTGCCTGTGTCTCTGCCTCTCTCTCTCTCTCTCTCTCTGTGTGTGTCTCTCATGAATAAATAAATAAATTCTTTTAAAAAATAAATTAAATTAATTTATTTGAGAGAGAGAACAAGCAAGGGTGGAAGGGGCAGACAGGGGGAGAAGCAGGCTCCCCACTGAGCAGGAAGCCCAATGCGGGGCTCTATCTCAGGACCCTGGGATCACGACCTGAGCCAAAGGCAGATACCCAACCAACTGAGCCACCCAAGTGCCCCTAAGCATCATTTCTTATTTGGACTTTGTAAGTCTCGTCTTACCTGGTCTTTCCACTCAGTCTTTCTTCTCTCTAATCTATTATCCACACAGTACCCAGAGGGATATTTTTAAAATGAAAATCAGATTATATTGCTTCTGTACATAAACCCTTCAATGACTCCTGACTGCATTAGTTTTTTAAAATATTTTATTTATTTATTCATGAGAGAGAGAGAGAGAGAGAGAGAGACAGAGACAGAGACACAGGCAGAGGGAGAAGCAGGCTCCGTGCAGGGAGCCTGATGTGGGACTCAACCCTGGGTTTCCAGGATCACGCCCTGGGCCAAAGGCAGCACTAAACCGCTTAGCCACCCGGGCTGTCCCTCCTGACTGCATTTAGAATAAAATCTAACTTCTTTTTCTGAGAGATTTTATTTATTTATTGGACAGAGAGCTCATGAGCAGCCGGGAGAGGGAGAAGCAGGCTCCTCACTGAGCAGGGAGCCTGATGTGTGGCTCAATCCCAGTACCCCGGGATTAAGACCTGAGCCAGAGGCAGATGCTTAACCAACTGAGCTACCCAGGTGCCCTAAAATCTGACTTTCTATCATGGTGCCAAGGCCACATATAATCTCAAATGTCACCTCTCAGAGCAGCCTTTCCTGACTCCCTGACTTAAAATATTTCCCTAACCCCTGCAGAATTCTGTTAAAACATCCTGTTTATTCCCCTCACAACATTACAATCTATAATTACCTGACTTGCAGATTACTTTAAAAAAAAAAAAGATTTATTTATTCATGAAAGACACACAGAGAGAGGCAGAGACATAGGCAGAAGGAGAAGCAGGCTCCCTGTGGGGAGCACGATGCAGAACTCGATCCCAGGACCCCGGGATCACAACCTGAGCCAAAGGCAGACACACAAGCACTGAGCCACCCAGGTGCCCCAGAGATACTTTTTTATTGACTGTCACCCTCCTAGATCATAACCTCCATGAGGGCAAGGACCTTGTCTGCTTCATGTACCACTGTGTCCAGAGGGCCTAACAGTTGTTGAATCGATGCGCGAAACCCAGTCTTCTTACTGTATTCCACTTTTTGCTTGCTTCCATGTGTGTGACACCACCTAGGTCCTACCTTCAACCTGCAATCTCTCTGTGACCTATTCTACCTCCAACCTATTCTTGACCAACTAATATCTTCTCCCCTTCTTCAAAACTTAACTCAAGACTCATTACTAGCTTCTCTCACCTATGATGACCCCTTTCTTTTTTTTTTTTTCAAGTAGGCTTCACACCTGGTATGGAGCCCAACATAGGGGTTGAATTCATGACCCTGAGATCAAGACCTGAGCTGAGATCAAGAATAAGACAGACACTCAGTGAGCTGAGCCACCCAGGTGCCCCTATGATGATCCCTTTAATCCTTGATTCAGTAGGTATAATATATGGTGGTCTTATTAGACAGACAGTTGTTACCACATTATCATGTCTTCGCTTATATTTGCTTTGTAATCAGAGTCCTTTCCTGTATGTAGGGTTGTTTTGTCCTTAAGACTGTGCTTCTCCTGGGTTAATATTGTATCACATGTCTTTCTAATCCTCCTAAAGTACTTAGTCCAGTTTAGTGTACTCTGCCAGTCATAAAGCAGAAAAGCAGAACACTCCTTTCATACCCCTGAGAAAATGAAAATAAGCTGGAAGTTTATTTCAGGAACAAAACTAGAGTTTTGTTTTAAGTTAATTAATTATTATTATTTTTTTTTTAGTAATCTCTATACCCACCGTGGGGCTTGAACTCATGACTCCGAGATCAAGAGTTGCATGGTATTCCAACTGAGCCAGCCAGGTGCCCCCAAAACTAGAGTTTTAAGAGTTGTCCTGAAATTAGAAAAAACGAGGCATTCCTTTTTCCCACTTAACTTTATTGAAAAAGCCAAAACTACAGCTCAGAAAACATTCCTGTGTGTGATAGTAGCTGGAGCGTGGCTGTCCCTCTCCTATATGGGTTGAAGAATACACAGAAGATATTAATGTGATGTAAGTAACCTGAGTTAGGATTTTAGATCTAGTATAAAAACGTATTTTTTTTCCTGCAGATTTCAGAACTTTAAAAAACCTGTTCACTGAAAGGAAAATGAAGAGTTAATAAATATGGCTATCCGCTGTGGGTAAAGAATGTGCCACCTCCCAACTGTAACAGATTGGGCTACAGATGAGATCTTCCTGTGTGTATTAACTGCTATTCCTCTGCTATCACTTACCTTAGGTAACAAATGACCAAACAACATTTTTCTTTGGAAAATAAATTTAACATGGAAAAATACTTTCAACATACTGAAAGCCCGTGTGTGTGTGTGTGTGTGTGTGTGTGTGTAAATTAAAAATTTAATATTATTGTTTTTTAATGCATAGGTAAGTATTTGAAAGTATGGTTATATAAACTTGACATGGAGTTCTCAAGGTGGAACAATTCAAAATTTGATTTTTAAAGCATCGAGTAGAGATGATTAGCCTGAAGTATTTCTGTTCAGTTCCATTTCTCTTTTTGATATGTGTGTCAAATGTTCTATTTGATCCTTTCTAGGCAATTGGGACATCTTGTGAGAATAACTTGACTAAATAATTTATTTTCAGTGTAGGCTTGCAAAGTACGTTAAAAAAGGCAGAGAATTCGGGCCACTTCAACTGTACATGACTTCAATTGGAAGAAGGTCTTTGGGGGCATTAATTAAGTGGTCAGGGTAAAAACTGCCTTCCTGAAAAAAGATTGAGATGCTTCAAATTTAAATACAGAAGGGTGGTTCTACGATGACAGTGATGACTTTTAAATGTTAAATGCTTTAATTCAGTTTCCGATAAGGTATAATTTGCACTATAGTGTATGCACTCAGAACTCCTCAAAGATTAGGACTTTCAGAACAACTGTGTTAGGAGGACTTGGGTCAAATGGAGCAAAACTAGGCCAGTGTGGGTTAGTGCGAGCTGTGACCATGTGGCTGAGCTCATGATGTGGTATTTGCTCAGCCATTTCTTTTTTTTTTTTTTTTAAAGATTTTATTTATTTATTCATGAGAGACACAGAGAGAGAGGCAGAGACATAGACAGAGGGAGAAGCAGGCTCCATGCAGGGAGCCTGATGTGGGACTTGATCCCAGGACTACAGGATCATGCCCTGGGCCAAAGGCAGGCGCTAAACCACTGAGCCACTCAGGGATCCCTGCTCAGCCACTTCAACTGCATGTCACTTTGAGGTCATGGCGATGCCCTTTCTTTGGCGTCCTGTGAGTCGCACATTTACAGAGTGTAAATTGCACATTTCGTGAATGAAGGCTAGATTTTATTATAAAATCTGGTGGAATGCCACCACGAAACAGTCCTGTTGGGAAGCTTCCCCGTGGCACAGGTGTGTACCAGGTCATCAGCTTGGAGCTTGGAGCTGGTATGTGGCTGAATCTTCTCATTTCCAAGAGCAGCAGATGGGTATATCCTCTTGTCACTCCATGCACACAGGATTATGAGGCTACATTTTTGTATGATTGTAACATGCCCTAACTGTGCTTCTTGTTCCATTCAGTTTTAAAGGGTTGGTTTTTTAGACTTTAGCTGTCCAGTTTTGAAGAACTTTTTAAATTCCCGTAATTCCTGGGGCTTCAAACTCTGATCCACCCCTGGGGTCAATTTATAGCTCAGAGGAGACACAATGTAACCATTTTGGTAAAGACAGATTCTCTTGCAGAACTCAAAGGTGCCAAACATAACTCCAAAATATGGAACTATCTGTTTAAAAAGAAATGAAAATCATGTTGAAATCTTTTTTTTTGTTTTTTTTTTTTAATTTTTATTTATTTGTGATAGTCACAGAGAGAGAGAGAGAGGCAGAGACACAGGCAGAGGGAGAAGCAGGCTCCATGCACCGGGAGCCCGACGTGGGATTCGATCCAGGGTCTCCAGGATCGCGCCCTGGGCCAAAGGCAGGCGCCAAACCGCTGCGCCACCCAGGGATCCCTCATGTTGAAATCTTAAAAAGATAACTGTCAGTGTATCTGCAGTCAATCTGGACCATGGTAAACGAAGGCAAAGGCTGTGGACAATTCTTTTTGGCATCAGGGAAGATGGCAGAATGAAAGCTGGCACAGTGTGGGTGAGGGGAGAGGAAGGGCAGAGGTTAAAGGGCATGCATGGCCGGGATGAATATGCCTATAGACAATCTGATACTTGTGTAAGGTTAGTCCAAAGTTCTTAACCTTTTTTTTTCTTTTGTGGGGAGGGAGGGTGGGTCATGAAATTCTTTGGGAATGTGATGAAAGCTATGGATCCTCTCCCCAGAGAGATGCACATAGGCACATAACTACACGTTTCTGCATACAATGTTGGGCTAGGGGATTAGGTTCCCCTTAGGAGTCCATGAGCCCCCATGTCAGGAACCTCTACACTAAGTGCTCAGTTCCTCTGGGATGGGGTGTCAAATGCCCCACCACTGCACAGGGTCCCCCTGTCTCAGGGCTGACCCCCAGGCTGCACTCATGGGCCTTGTGCCTCCATCAGTGCTAGATGGGGTGTCTCCAGGCCACCTGTAGGGGAGTGGCAAGGGAACAGGCTAGCATTGGAAGCAAGAGACTGACCACCCTTCTCACCTTCAGCAAGTTGGCTGTCAGTCCATTCCAGAGGGCCAGGACTCCTTGGGCTTTGACTATCTGCCGGAAGCAGTCCACTGCTCCTGAGAAATGGACATCCACTCCTCCGTGGTGGGGAAGGTGTGGGCTCTGAGCCTGGCAGGAAACATAGAAGATGGGACATAGTGATTTTGTCACCAGGAAATAAATGTTCTAGTCCAAGAAGCCAGGGACTCGAGTCTGGGATCTGCTTGCTGTGTACCTGGCCCAGATGCTGGCCAAGAATGGCTGCCACAGGGCGCTTGCTTAATGGGCTCAGAATGAATATTACCACACAGTGAAGTCACGACACTCCGTTCACATATTTGTGGCCTATTTTGCTTGGAAGGAAGCAATCATTCAGGACAGACTAAGCTTCATACTTAAAGTTGGTTCCCAAACTATGCCACCCTGGACGTGATAAACATTCTCCTACGCCCTTAACCTTTTTAAAGGGCCCTCGCCCCAGGTCTCCTTTTCTTAACTGATGCCTCCTCTGCGAAGCTCTCAAGAGTGGGCTGCTCATTTCCCCACACCACAGGATGTCCCATGGTGAAGAGCAGAGTGACAGCAGCATTCTTCTAGCTTCCTCTTGCTGTCCCCTGACTCCTGACTCCTTCACGCTCATGCCAGAATTCTCTGCTGTGGCTCATGGCCCTCAGCCACACTCCTTGTTGCTGCCATGTGACTCTGGGCACATACCTAACCCTCCAGATCCTCAGTTTCCTTCAACCTGCTTCATGGGGCTGTTGTGAGAATTCAATGAGATATGCATGTAAAGCGATCAGCAGTGTCAGGCACATGGTAGGGATCAGTAAGTATGAGCTAGCATTGCTATTACTATTACGTAGATAGTATGGCAAATTGGGGTGCCTGGGTGGCTCACTTGGTGAAGCGTCTGCCTTCGGCTCAGGTCATGATCTCAGGGTCCTGGGATTGAGCCCTCATGTCTGGCTCCCTGCTGAGTGAGATATCCGCTTCTCCCTCTCCCTTTGCCGCTCCCCCTGCTTCTGTGCTCTCTCTTTCTCTCTCTCTCTCACAAATAAATAAAATCAAATCTTAAAAAATTCAGTATGATAAACAGCAACACAATACCTTACCTAAAGGACTAGTCCTCCACACCCACCTCTGAAATCTTGCAATTCAGAACCTCTGGGACCACAGCGTTCTCATCCACCGGCCCCCTCCCTTGCTAGTTCCTGTTTTTCATTAAGGTTAGATCCTTAAGCCCCCAGGCACTTGCCTCCTCACGTATCCCCCAGGGCACCAGTTCCCTGCTGGCTTCAGTGGCTTCCTTTTCCAATCCTAGCTGTTTTTTGTGCTCCTACCCTCCAAATCCTTTCCCCTGGTCCTTCAGTTGCTCTCACCCACACATGCCTTCTCTGCCCCAAGCCACTGAAGACAAATCCACAACAGGGCAGATGGGCACCACTAAAGTTTCAAAGTTGCCAACCTATGCTGGGTCTTCATACTGTGAACGAAACCTTCAAAGCTTCCTTGCCTGTTCCTCAGGGTGGCTCCTCCAAACCTTCCCACACCCCTTGATGCCCAGCACCCCGCACCCGTTCCTCTGCTCTAGGTAGGTGACCTGGTCTCCTGGTTCATAGAGAAAACAGATTGTACAGGGACGCAACTTTTGCTTCTTTGCATAAATATCTTTTCTTCTCACCTGTGCCCTGGACTTCATACCTTTGTCTTTTTGTTTTGTTTTGTTTTTTAGATTTTATTTATTTGAGAGACAGGCAGGCAGACAGACAGACACAGAGCATGAGCAGGAGGAGGAGGCAGAGAGAGAGGGGGAAGTAGACTCTCCACTGCAAAGGAAGCATGACCTGGGACTTGATCCCAGAACCCCGAGGTGATGACCTGAACTGAAGGTAGACGTCTGCCTAATCGACTGAGCCACCCAGGTGCCTGATCTCATACCTTTGAACTCCTCTTGGGCATTCTTCCCTAGAGACCTGACTTTTCTCCTTAGCAAATGCATAAACACAAGTCCCTCTCATTTACAAACAACTCCTGCCTCCAATCTTTGTCCTTTAGATACAGTCCAACCTCTCATTCCCACATTAATATATAGTAAAATTATCTTCTTGCAGGGTAGAGTTCTAGGAGTTTTAACACACATATAGTTGTGTGACCACCATCACAATCAGGACACAGAATTGCTCCTTCTGCCCCCACAGTTCTCATGAACTGCCCCTTTGCTGTCAAGGCCTCCCCCATCCCCAGCCCTGGGAAGCCACTGGTCTCTTCTCTGTCCCTATCATTTTGCCTTTTGAGACTATCATCTAAATGGAAGCATATAGCATGTGACCTTTTGAGACTGGCTTCTTCAAGTGGTTTTTTTGAAAGTCTTATTTATTTAATTGATCTTTACACCCCATGTGCGGCTTGAACTCACAATCCTGAGATCAAGAGTCACACGCTTTTCTGACTGAGCCAGCCAGGCCCCCCTTGAGACTGGCTACCTTCACTCGGCACGTTTCTGAGATTCATCCATGTTGTGGTCATCAATAGTTTCTTCCTTTTTATTGCCGAGTAGTATTCTGTTGTGTGGCTGTAGCACCGTGTGTTTGGCCACTCATCTGGTAATGGACATCCATTCCCCTTATTGTTTGCACTTCTTCTTGAAACAACAGTAGACTCTGGCTGACTCCACTTCCGCCCTCCCCACTCACTGCTCTACTCACTACAGTCTGGCATCTGTGCCCATTACTCTGCTTGCTGTTTCCAGCCAGGCCTGCATTATTTCCCTGACTTTCTTTTTTTCCAGAGCACTCACTGCCTTGTAAGATTTGTTATTATTTACTCATTTATTTTCTTATTTGTCTGCTCCTCCCAACTAGAATTTTAGCTCTCTGGGAGAGGGGATGATTGAGTGTTTGGTTCACTACATGTATTTCAGTCTCCTTGACACATAGCAAATGTTCAAGGAATATTTGAATAAATGAAATATATTCACTTAGGGCCTCTTACCTGCCAAATTCAGTAGGTGTTTTTTTGCGGATATTTTCGTATTCGATTTTTGGGGCAGTGTTTGGCACGAATAACCAGTGACTTTTTGTCCTCCTCAATTTATACAACTTCTGTAGGAAATGCTACCATAGCCATGGCTTTAGATACCATCTACAGTTAGATGACTTCCAGGTCTTTCTCTTTAGCCCTGACCTCCCACCCTGAGCTCCATAATCAAGCATCCAGTTGCCTACTGGACATCTCCACCTGGATAGCACACAGGTTCTCAACACTTGACACACCTAGAACTCATTGTTGCCTTTCACCTTGGCCACATCAAATTTATGCTTTCTTCTGTATTTCTATCCAGCTAGCTAGCTAGCTCCATGCCCAGCATGGAGCCCAGTGTGGGGCTCAAACTCATGACCATGAGATTAAGCCCAGAGCCAAGGTCAAGAATCAGACACTTAACTGACTGAGCCACCCAGGCACCCCTCTTCTGTATTTATCTCAGTAAATGGCACCACTGTTCAACCTGCTACCCCAGGCCAGGGACTTGGGATTTGCTCACTTTCACTGCCCTAGCCAATCAATCATCAAGTACAATCAATGTTATCTTTTAGGGGTTCCTGGGTAGTTCAGTCAGTTGAGCATCTGCCTTTGGCTCAGGTGGTGATCCCAGCGTCCTGGGATCCCCAGGCCCCACATCAGGCTCCCTGCTCAGCAGGGAGTCTGCTTCTCCCTCTCCCTGCTCATGTGCTCTGGCTCCTTCTCTCTCTCTCCCTCTCAAATAAATAAATAAAATCTTAAAAATAAATTTCATCTTCTAAATACAGTACTTCTCAGATCCATTCCTTTTTCTACATTCTCAGCTGCCACTCTCTTAGTTCAGGCTACCACTATCTCATGCATCTCATGCATGGATCACTGCAGCAGTCTCTTCCTGGCCTCCTGGACCCACTCCTGACCTTTCCAGTGCATTCAGAATGCATTTCTAACATTTCAGTAGGGACCACTGACTCCTTCACTGACTTCTCTACCACCTATAGGATAAAATCCAAGTTCCTTAGAATGACATACAAAGCCCTTAAATGACTTTTCCTAGCATTAAAAGCATTGTTCACCCCCTGCACTCCTTTGTAATATTTCTGTACTTCTATTAGCTCCCATTATCCCCTATGAAGACTTTTCATTTATTCAAATGTTTATTGAGCACCTACTATGTGCCAGGCACTGAGGATAGAGCAGTGAACCAAACAGGCAAAAGTTCCTGTTCCCCACAGAGCTGAAATTCTAGTTTTTTGGGGGGGACAGACAAAATAAATAATGATACCAAATATTAAAAGGCAGTGAATGCTCTGAAGAAAATAAAGGCAGGGAAAACATACAGGGAGTGCCTTGAGAGTGTTGAAGTCTTTATTAGGGTGGTCAGGGAATACTCAGCAAGAAGATGACATTTGAGTAAAGAGCCGAAGGAAGAGAATTGTATAGTTATCTGCAAGGGTCCTGGGGCAGGAACATGCCTGGGGTGTTAGACAAAAAGGAGGCCAATGTGGTGGGAATGGAAGGAACAAAAGAGAGAGTAATCAGACATGGCATCAGAAAAGTAACTGGCGACTAGATCATGACCGGATTACGATTGCATCATGACTGGATCCCATAAGGTTGGTAGGCCATTGTAAGTATTTCGATTTAATGAGTGAGAATGGGAGATGCTGCTGGGTTCTCAATAGAAGAGTGACATAGCCTAGTTAATATTTTAATAGGATCACTTTGGCTGCTGTGTTGGGTAAAGGGTAGAAAGATTGAGGGAGACTGGTTAGGAGATTATAAGCAGGGGTAGATGACTTCAAAGTTTCTGGAGTCAGTGGGGGTTGATGACTCCTGAGCAACTGGTAGATGGAAGCACCACCATTAACCAAGATGGGAAAAACTGGGAGAAGCAGGGTTTTCTTGGGAGGGTGTGTGGAGACATCAGGAGCTCAATTGTGTGATACCTCTGACATCTAAATGGAGATAGGGAGTTGGTTACACAAGTGTGCAGCTCAGAAGAGAGGGTCAGAACTAGATGGTATTGAAATCCAGGAGACTAGATGATATCACTCAGGGCTCAAACTTGGGGATACCCTGACATTCAGAAGCCAAAGAAAAGAGGAAGACTGGCAAAGAAGACTGAGAAGGAGCAGTCAGCTTTTAGAAGGGAAACTAGGCAAGGTGATATCTCGGAAGCCAATACAGGCACTGAGTGTATCACAGGGAGTGGTGAGCCCTCGATGGCCACAGAAGATGACGACTGAGTCTGACCATTGGATTTAATGACAATGGAGGTCACCATTTTTACCTTAAGAAGAGAAGTTTCTATTGAGTAGTGAGGGCAAAAGTCTGATTGGAATGATTCAAGAGAGATCACAAGAGAATGGCTGGAGATGGCGAACATGGACAGCTCTTTCCAGGCGGTCCCTTTCATACTGTAACCATATCTGATCCACATGCCTGTTTTTCCCAGGGGGCTGCACACTCATAAGGACTGGGTCTTATTCATTTCTGTATTTCTGGTGCCTTCCCTAGCAGCTGGCACATGGCCGGTGCTCAGCGAACGGTTTGCTGAATAAATGCCTGAAATGCTCAGTACAGGAGTGGTCTGGAATTTTAAAAGCATTTTGACATAATGTTCCGCACAAACTATAAAAATGGTGGGTCAAAACCTATACGATAGAGAATCCTTTTAGAAAACAAGGATCAGGTCAGCCCGGGTGGCTCAGCGGTTTGGCACCTGCCTTCAGCCCAGGGCCTGATCCTGGAGACCCGGGATCAAGTCCCACGTCAGGCTCCCTGCGTAGAGTCTGCTTCTCCCTCTGCCTGTGTCTCTGCCTCTCTGTCTCTTTCTGTGTCTCTCATGAATAAATAAAATCTTTAAAAAAAGAAAACGAGGATCAAATTTCACATTATTTCTTCTCTCGTCGCAACAACAGTGTGTAGTTCTCTTTTGCTAAGAAATGATAGCGTCCAAGACAAAATATCACGCGTGTAGTCTGTAATAATGTTACCATCGCTGCTACTAATATATAGATGTTTCTTGACTGCTTATGTGCCTGTACCAGGTGGAGAAACTGAGGTGTGGGGACAGGCTCAGTGATTTTTTAAAAGATTTTATTTATTTATTCATGAGAGACACACACAGAGAGAGAGGCAGAGACACAGGCAGAGGGAGAAGCAGGCTCCATGCAGGAAGCCTGATGCGGGACTCCATCCGGGGTCTCCAGGATCACACCCTGGGCTGAAGGCAGGTGCTAAACCGCTGAGCCACCTGGGCTGCCCTGGGCTAAGTGATTTGATCAAGGTCATATGGCTAATAAGTTACACATTTTATTCTAGTTCATGTTCTTTCCCCTAGGAGACTGTGATCCCTGATGGCTGGGACTATGTCTTACTGAGCTTCTCTTTTCTCCATCCTCCATAAAACTCTGTAGTCTGTATGAACAAATTACAACCAGGGAAGTAGTGCTAAAACTCAATTTTAATCACTGAAACAAACTACCCGGAAGTTCAGGCCTTATGAACTGTAGATTTTTGTTTCTGACCATGAAGCCTGGCCCTTCCTTGCTCTCATTTTGGTTCCTAGATCTCATTACTCCAGGCCCCAATAACCCTGAACCCCCAAACCACAGACTCAGATAAAAAAGGGACCTTAAGATATTCCAGTCCAATGGGGAAACCCGGCTGGCTCAGAGGAGCCTGCGACGCTCGATCTCTTGGTCGTGAGTTCGAGTCCTACATTGGGTATAGAGATTACTTGAAGATAAAATCTTTAAAAAAAGATCCAAGGACTTCATTTATAGATGAAAACCCAAGATCTTGGGAGGAAGAGTGACCGAGAGTGACAAAAGCTGAGACTCGAGCCCCTGGGCCATTGCAATCTGCCCTCTGGGACCCTGCCTTTCACTGATGCCCTGATCTTGGTCTCTAGGTTCCAAGACATAAAATGACAACGTGTGCTGCACCTGACACCTACCTAGCTTGTGCCCTTGCAGGACACCCCACCCTGCCACTTGCTGTTGCTTGGTCCTGGCAAGGACAGTCATCCTCTTTCTCAACAGACTTCAGCCTCTCTCATGAACCCCCACCATAAGGACATTCAGTCAACAATACAGAAAATGTCACTAATTCCAATGTGCATGTGTGTGTGTGTGTGTGGGGGGGTGGGTAGTTTAAATTAGTGAAGCCTAAATAGGAAATTTCAGAAGGATATTCCATTTGATTATATATGACTGAAACTAGATTGACAGAGGGCAGCAGAGTGTTGAAACTTTCTGGGCCCCTATGTTCACATGGAGCTGAGCAGTTTGTGGAAGCCTACCTGGAGCACGAGGTCACAGGCATGGGTTTTACCATCACACAGATCTGGATTGGAACCCTGTCTCTTCCCCTCACCAGCTCTGTGATCGTAAGCAAGTTCCTTAATGTCTCTAAACTTCAATTTCCTCATTTCAAAAATGGGGGGAATAATACCTCATGCTGTTTATATTATTAATTTCCTTACCAAACCCTGGGTTGTTATTATAATTTTAGTGCCATGCAAATTAACTAGGTTCCATGGTTCTTCATTTTATATGAAAGATTGTTGTATCTTTCTTCATTAATCCAGCTCGAAGGATCAACATCTTTTTTTTTCTTTTTTTAGGATCAACATCTTTTTTTTTTTAAAAGATTTTATTTTTACTTTCATTTTTATTTTTTAAAGATTTTATTTATTTCGGAGAGAGAGAGAGGAAGACAGAGCATACTTATGTATGAGTGGGGAGGGACAGAGGGAGAAGCAGATTCCCTGCTGAGCAGGGAGCCTGATTCAGGACTCAATTCCAGGATCCTGAGATCATGACCTGAGGGCAGACGTTTAACCAACTGAGCCACCCAGGTGCCCATAAAGATTTCATTTTAAAGTAATCTCTACGCCCAATGTGGGGCTTGAACTCACAACCCTGAGATCAAGAGTCGCATGCTCTTCCAACTGAGCCAGCTAGGTGCCCCTAAAGGGATTGATGTTCTTTGCTTTAACCATATAAAGTCCTGTATCAAGATGAAGGGTGAACCTCTGGGTTAGCCCTTCCCTTTGGGGTACAGTAACAGTCAAGTACAGATCAGAGTATGAGAAACAAAACGTGAAATGGACAAGCTGAGTCTCCCAGCCTGGAGTTTTAGGAGCCCAAATGGTCAGGGGTCTTTGGTGAATGTTTTACTTTAAAGTGTTTACTTGGACATTGTTGTAACCTGGCCTCCTTTACTTCTCACCCCACCAATAAAGAACCATTGCCAAATAGATATCACAAGCTTCCTTTCCCTTTAGAATCTGCCAAAGACTTGAAGTTCCTTCTGCTACTGTGAGACTGACATATTGAAAAGAGATTATGTTCATGTAAGAAATTAACCTTCTTATTCTGTTATGAAATCATATGATTGATTTATCTTCTGCTGGTTTCCAGTAAAACTACAAAAAAAAGCCCTGAGTCATGAGTCAAGGCAATCATTATGTAATCTGGTGCCCCTCCCCAACTAAAACAAAAAGACACTAAGCAAGCTATATGAGTTACAGAACAGGGCAATTATCACAAGTTGATGAATCAAGGGCCACCTGTATTTAATCTTAGGAGCTTAACCATCTTCCACATGCCTTTACTTCACTCCACCTTTGCTGCCAAGCCACCATCATTGCTGACATGGACCATTATGCAGCTCCCTTTTGGTCTCCTTGGGACAGAGGGTTTTGAGAGTACTTGCCTGGCCCCCTATAGTCCATTCTCTTTAGAGTCACTGGAGAGGTTAAAAAAAATCAGATCTTTTATTCATCTGCTGAAAATATTTTAATGGCTTTATAGAACACTTGGAATAAAGTCTACATTTCTTACTGTTACCTACAAGCTGTGGTGGTAATGTAATGGTAAATATTTAACAACTGATTCTCTGGGGAGAAAAAAAAAAGCCCTGAGCTGTAGCATTTGCCAGTTTCAATGGTGTAAATACTCCCACATGGCCGATTTCAAGCTACCATCTGTGAGGTCCACCAGATCCTGGATTTCCTGCAATTCAATAATCAGCTCTCCTGAGCCAATAGGAGCTGGCTCTAGCACACTACAGAAAGTTGTAAGCCCTACAGGATCAGCTCCTGCATACTTCTTCAATGTGAGCAAGTGATTGACACAATTTCCTTACCTATCCCTACACTCCAGTCTCTGCCCTCTCCAGCCCATCCTCCACACTGCAGCCAGGTATTATTCCAAACTCACCAGATGGTTTCATTGCTTTGCTGCGAAACCCCTCACCAACTCCCAATTTTCTAAGAAAAGTCTTCTAAAGAGAAAATTAACAGAATTCAAAACCCTCTACAATTTGGTGGCCACCTGTCTTCCCAGTTTTATTTTCCACTACCAGTCTGTGATGGTTAATTTCGTGTGTCAAGTTGGCTAGATCATGGTATCCAGATACTTGGTCAAGCACCAGTCCAGATGTTGCCATAAAGGTATTTTTAAGATGAGATTAACATTTATTTATGTATTTCTTTACTTGAAGTTTTAATTTTAATTCCAGTTAAGATATAGTGTTTATATTAGTTTCAGGTGCACAGTATAGAGATTCAACACTTCCATAAACTCTACACCCAACATGGGACTCGAACTCACAACCCTGAGATCAAGAGTTGCATGCCCACTGACTGAACCAGCCAGGAGCCCCACCTCTCATTTTTTTTTTTTTTTGGAGTGGTGGAGGGGGGAACAGAGGTAGGAGAAAAAGATCATTTTTAAAAATTTAAAAAATTTTAATGAAGTTTCCTCCTCCTCCTTCATCTTCTTCTTCCTCCTCCTCCACCTCCTCCTTCTTCTCCCTTCTTCTTCTCCTTCTCCTTCTTCTTTTCTTCTTCTTTGGGGGCAGAGAGAGAGGTAGAGAGAGAAGCCCAAGCAGGCTCCATGCCCAGCATGGAGCCAGACGTGAGGCTCGATCCCACCCACAATCCCAAGATCATGACCTGAACTGAAATCAAGAGTCCGATGCTCAACTGACTGAGCCACCCAGGCACCCCTCCTATCTCTTATTTAAAAAAAAACTTTATTGTAGGGGTGCCTGGCTAGTTCAGTTGATGGAACATGTGACTCTTGATTTCAGGGATGAGAGTTTAAGCCCCACGTTTGGCCCAGAGTTTACAAAAAAACAAAAACAAAAAACAAACAAAACAAAACAAAACCTTGGGCAGCCCGGGTGGCTCAGCGGTTTAGCGACCCTTCAGTCCAGGGCGTGATCCTGGAGACCGGGGATCGAGTCCCACGTCAGGCTCCCTGCATGGAGCCTGCTTCTCCCTCTGCCTGTGTCTCTACCTCTCTCTCTCCCTCTCTCTGTTTCTCATGAATAAATAAAATCTTAAAAAAAAATTAAAAACCTAACTTTTTATTGGAGAAAATTTCAAACATATACAAAAGGGGAGAAGATAGCAAAAAAGAATACAAAGTTCCATACCAAGCTTCAATAATTACCAACACATGGCCAATCTTTTTTTCATCTGTACCCCATAATACATCATTTTAATTCACTGTAAATATTTGTTTCTCTAAAATATAATGGCTTCTTCTCTAAAATATACAGAATAATACCATTATCACACCTAAAAAAATCATGATGCCTTAATATCATGTATTCAATCACTATTCACATTTCCTTAATTGTCTTATAATTATTTTATAGCTTCTTTGAGTTGAAGTTCTTTCCCTCTCTTGTGCTCTCTAGCTATTTGTTTGGTTCTCTGCTTTGGTAAAATCTACCAGTATGTGTTATCTGGGTGCAAATCTGGGCTGGCAGCCAGCAGGCCTGTGGAATCGGGCACTAGGCCTTCCTTCTGTCCTAGCTCTTCAGGGTCTAATGCCCTTCATTTTACACATCAGGCACTCATTAAATGTCAAATCAAATTCCCCTCAATATCAGTGTCACCAGTAGCTTTTCCCAAATACAACTGTTTACTTTATGACCAGGCTCAGATAAACCACATGGATGGTTATGAAGCCAAAAAAAAAAAAAAAAAAAGACTAATGTGGGTGCCTGGGTGGCTCAGTTGGTTGAGCATCTGCCTTTGGCTTGGGTCGTGATCTCAGCGGTCCTGGGATCAAACCCCATGTAGGGCTCCCTGCTCAGTGGGAAGCCTGCTTCTCCTTCTCCTTCTGCCTCTCCCCTGCTTGTGCTCTTTCTCTCAAATAAATGAAATCTCTGGGAAAAAAATGACTACTGTTTCCCAAGTGTGTGGGGTCAGGCATTACACTGAGCACATGACACCTACGATCTTATTTAATCCTCACAAAAGCCTTGTGAAATAGGTAGTATTATTTTATTGGCCCCATTTTAGAGATGACAAAATAGAGTTTCTGAAAGGATGAATCTCCAAAATCACAAAATATGAGACAAAGCATCAACTTGAATCTGGGTCTGTTTGACTCAGAATCAAACTCTATCCCACTAAGCTATGCTGTCTTCTGATGCCCAGGACTGAGAATGCTCTTAGTCCTTGACAGACTTCCCATACGTCATCACTGAATGTGACGACCACCGTGTGTACCCTGAATGAATTCTCTAGGCTTAGACTGGAACTCATGGTTATTTTTTAAAAAGGTTTTTATTTATTTTTATTATTAAAAGATGTTATTTATTTATTCGACACAGTGTGAGTGCACAAGCAGTGTGAGCAGCAGGCAGAGGAAGAGGGAGAAGCAGGCTCCCCACTAAGCAGGGAGCCCGATGTGGGGCTCAGTCCCAGGATCCTGGGATCATGACCTGAGCCAAAGGCAGTGCTTCACTGACTGAGCCACCCAGGTGTCCCTTTTAAAGGTTTTTAAAAAAAATTTTTTTTAAGTAGCTTCTATAGCCAACATGGGGCTTGACCCATGACCCTGACTGAGCCAGCCAGGTACTCCGGAACTCATGGTATGATTTTTAAAGATTGATTTATTTGAGAGAGAGAGAGAGAGAGAGAGAGAGAGAGAGAGAGAGAGAGAGAATGGGCAGGAGGGGCAGAGGGAGAGAGAATCTCAAGCAGACTCCATGCCAAGTATGGAGCCCAACACAGGACTCAATCTCATGACACTAAGATCACAACCTGAGCTGAAACCAAGAGTTGGGCACTTAACCAAGTGTGCCACCCAGATGTCCCACTCATAGTATTTTTGAATAAATGCCTTTCCCAGTCTCAGACTAAAGAACTATAAAGGCAAGCACAGATTTCTGGCTGTCCCTTCCTATGGACAATATTTGTGTGCCCCAACATTCATTATGTTGAAGTCCCCATGTGATGGTATGTGGTGGTGGGGCCTTTGGGAGGTGATCGAGTCCTGAGTGTGGAGCCTTCATGAATAGGATTGGGGCCCTTACAAAGAAAGACACCAGAGATCTCCCTCACTCCACTCTGTGAAGACACAGCGAGCAGGTAGCTGTCTGCAAACCAGGAAGTGGGTTCTCACCAGACAACCAATGTGCCACCACCAGAACTGTGAGAAGTAAGCTTTTGTTGTCCCAGCCACTGGGTCTACGGTATTCTGTTATTGTGGCCCGACTAAGATACCCTTGGAGGAAGAAGGAATGGTAATGACATGTATGGGTGCTTCTCAACCCATTGCTGCATATGAGACTAACCAGGGAGGCTTTTCAAAATCATCAGTGATCGGGATCCACCCCCAGAGATTGTGATTTAGCTGACCTAGGGTGAGGGCTAGACATGGGCAGTTTATTTCAGATGTCATACAGGGCCGAGGGTCAGCACCGTAGGCCCTCCCCAGCACAGGGCAGCTTGGGGTGCAGACCTGAGACCACCTGCCTGCTGCTGACACTGACAGCACATGGGCCACTCACCATCTGTGACCTGGAGCTAATGCTGTGACCCTTCTGGGCCTCAATCCCCTCATCTGTAAAATGGGGATAATCATAATATCTACCCTGTAGGATTGTTGTCAAGATTAAATGAAATCCACATAAAGCCCTGAGGCCAGCATTCGACGTGTAGCAAGTGCTACGCAAGTAACCATCGTGATGAATGCCATTATTATTTATTATCTGAACTTGGAGAAGAGACAAGTATACTGAAGACCAGGGCAACCCACCAGACTGAAGCTCAAGACTACCGTTTGCCTTAGCTGTAGCTTACTAGGAAAGAGAAATGAAACCTGTCAGGCTGCTATTCACGAGGGCCTGAACTTGCATCTTCCTGCCACACAGACCCGAGTAACTGTCGTGTACAACTATCCCAGGACAGGCGTGCTGCAGAATGTGCTGGAGCACCATTTGGAAAACCACAGAAGACCTGGCCCTTCAGTCTGGCTCTGCCCATATCTGGATGATCTTGCTCAGCTCCCGAAGTTCTTTGAACCTTGGTGTCCTCACATGTCAAGTAAGAAGATTGGCCCTGAGAGCCTCTCTTGCTCCTCCGATCCCTGCTGCTGGCCTGCTCCACACTCCTTCCCGCCTCTAGGACTTCGAACCTGCCCTTTACTCTACCTAGCCCTTACCTCTCTTACTGATCAGAATACACATTGCTTCTTCAGGGCCATCTTCTCAGACCCCCTACCCCCTGGCCTAAATCAGAAGCCTAGGAAACATTTCTGATGCCCTGTGTTTCCCCCTCAGGGCCTGTGACACAGTTTGTCATGATTTAGTGTATAATTATCTCACCCATATCTTTTCCCCTCACCCCCACCCCCAGGGCTGGAGACACCACAAGGGCAGTGATCATGTCTGTCGTGTTTGTGGTTTTATCCCCAAAGCCAACCAACAAACATGCTTAATACATGTCTGTGCTTAACACAGTTTGTGCTTAATGCATATTGAAGGAAAGAAGGAACAGACCTGCAGTAAATGAAAATAAAAAACATATTTCAAAGTGAAGCATTTGATCATTTCTGTGATAAAGTCCACAGAGGCCTTCCAAAAGAGGTAACAGGTTGGGTTGTTCATCCTTTCCATGAGGACTGAAATCAGTAAATGGGATTTCTAAAGATGTAAAAATCATACATCCTTTGACCAAAGCAACCCTATTTCTAGGAATTTATTCTACAGATATATTTGTCCGTGTGGGAAACGATGTTTTGTGTTACAAAGATTTTTGTCACGGCATCGTTAGTAGCAGTAGAAAATTGGAAATAATCTGAATGTCTGCCAATAGGGGGCTAGTTAAAGAAATCATTGTACTATGGAATACTATGTCCCCATTTACAAAGATATGGCAGCTCCATCTCACTGATACAGCACCATCTCTGAGACACATTTTTTAGGAGAGAAAAAAATGGTGCAGAAGAGTATATGCTGCTGCTGATCTAAAAGCAAAAAGAACATAAATGCGCATGTTTATGCATATCTTTGCATAGGCCATCTTTGCAGAGATTCGGAGGAGATACTGGAAACCGGGTTGTCTGCAGAGAGCTGAGAGGCCAAGGGGCAAAGGTCGGGAAGACTTGCTTTTCAATGTATACTCTTTGCACCTTATGGGTTTTCTACCAAACGCATGTTACCTATGCAGAAGGTAGAATAACTAAATTTTAAAAGAACATTCATCAGGAAAATGAGAAGACAAGCCACAGACTAGGAGAAAATATCTGCAAAAGACACATCTGAGAAAGGACCATTATCCAAAATATTCAAAGAACTCTGAAAACTCAACAAAAAGAAATTAAACAACCCAATTAAAAAATGGGCCAAAGGCCTTAACAGACACCTCACCAAAGAAGATATACAGGTGGCAAATAAGCATCTGAAAAGATGCTCCTTAGCACATGTCATTAGGGAAATGCAAATTAAAGCAACACTGAGATACCACTACACACCTACTAGAATGTCCTAAATCTAGAACGTTGACACCACCAAATGCCTCTGAAGATGTGGAGTGACAGGAACTTTTCATTCACTGCTGGTGGGAATGCAAAATGGTACTGCCACTTCAGAAAAGAGTTCGGTGGTTTCTTATAAAACTAAACATACTCTTTCCACATGGTCTAGCAATTGCACTGATTAGATTAGATCTTGGGATTTACCTAAAGGAGTTGAAAGCTTATGTCCATACAAGAGCCTGCACATGGATGTTTAAAGCAACTTTCTTACAGTTGCTAAAGCTTGAAAGCAACAAGATGTCCTCCTTCAGTATGGGAATGGAGAAATAAACTATTGTCTGGTATATCCAGACAATGAAATATTATTTAGCATGAAAAAGAAATGAGGCATCAAGCCATGAAAAGACATGGAGGAACCTTAAATGCATCTTACTATGTGAAAGAAGCACGCCTGAAAAGTCTATATACTGAGGGGTACCTGGCTGGCTCACTTGGTAGCGCGTTTGACTCAATCTCAGGATTGTGAGTTTGAGCCCTACGTTGCAGGGTAGAGTTTACTTAAAAAAAGTCTATATACTTTATAATTCCAACTATGTGACACTCGGGAGAATGCAAAACTATGGAAACAGTAAAAAGATCAGTGGTTGTAGGGGTTTGGGGGGACGATGAGTAGTAGGCAGAGCACAGAGGATTACACTATAATGATGGATATACATCATTACACATTTATTCAAACTCATAGAATGTCCAACACCAAGAGTGAACCTTCAGGTAAACTATGGACTTTAGGTGCTGATCAGGTATCAGTGTAGACTCCTAAGTCGTGACAAAGGTACCACTTTGGTGGGGGATGTCGATAATGGGGGAGCCTGTGCATCTGTGGGGCCAGAGGAGGTATGGGAAATCTCTGTACCTTTCTCTCAATTTTGCTCTGAACCTAGCAGCTTTATGCTTTTTAAAAAAGTCAAGTCTTAATTTTAAAAAGAGTATTTAAAAGGAGAGACCAAAGAAAGGAAAGGGGGAAAAAAAGGAGTCTTGTAGCTGGAGCAAACAGGAGCTCAGAACCTTTTGTTTATTACTGGAGACAACTTATATCTTCCAGAGACGTTTGAGACACAACCTGAAGACCAAGCTGTCCAATTGCCAAACCATCTAAGGACATATACATGCGGAAGGCAATTGTGGTAGGGAAGCTTTTGTCTTTTAGCCCATCCCCAATAATCAAACACCAACAAGAGGCCAATCGTATTGGAGTAAAAGGACCTTTCTGTCCTGTGAAGCACATGGCCCAAGTTTCTTTTGGCAGAGACAGCCCTCCAGGAGTTATCCTTACACAGCTGGGAAGTGCCCCAGCTCTGCAGTGTGGACGTCTGCACAAGTGGGTGTGCCACCTACAAGCTACCTTCCGCCCCGTGGCTGTCCACACCACACCTCTCAGCAGACCCTCGGGGGACCAACTCACTGGCCAGAAAGCCCGCAGTGGTAGCCATGATGGCGGGGAAGCCAGCAGAGGGCCAGCCAGTTAGTATTGTGCTTCGGGAGAGAGAAGAGAAACAGCCAGTTGGCGTGTGTGCCAGTTGGGGGGGTCGGCGGTGAGGAAGCCAGAATCGCAGCCAGGCCAGACTAGAGGAAGCCATTGAGATGCCAGTGGAGCCGCCCAGGGTAAGGCTCTGGGAGCAGTATGCAGAGCAGCAGTGGCCCCAAAGAGCCAACTTGTAGTGTCACCCTGATGGGGCTGAGGGAGAAGACTGTAAGGCCATTTTCGGAAGGCTGGGAATATACCGATTTGTGCAGTGCTTGCACATGGGGGCCTCCAGGTAAATGCCTGGTAAGCTAACCGAACAGATGAATAATGAACTCTCCTACCATCCGTGCTCACCATTGTCTCCAGAGATCAAGGGTCCTTTGAGGTTTTGTGATGCTAGCTAGCTCCTTTGTGTGTTTCCAGCAATCATGGGAAACACAGAAACACACCTGGGCTGGCTTTTATGATCTAATCAGGCCTCCCATGCCACGCATGGATTCTGAAGAGATGCTTCAGGAACAATAAAAATAGCACCTCGGCCTTATTGAGTTGTCATGTGCCCAGCTCCCTATCTGCATGAACACAATTCGAGCACTCCCTCTCCTGTGTGTGAGTCAGGCACGACGCTCACCCCCATGTTTTTCAGATGAAGAGGAGGCTCCTAGAGGCCACATGGCCCGCCCCGGTTCACGCAGGGGTAATGGGGAGGGCTGGCATCCAAAGCCCACGCTCTTGACTGCTGAGCTAGCATGCCCACTGGAGCTTTCAGATAAGCACAGCTGTCAAAGCCAAACAAGCAATAGCTCTGTGGGGGAAAGGAGGGGACAACTGGGGCAGTGTGCGTTTCTGAGCTGGCTTGAGGCCAGTGGGGGGCTGAGGTGGGAGGGTGGTCCTGACAGCAGGAGCTTCGGGTCTCTCCTGGCTGACAGCAGGCCTTTCCTGGGACCTAATTCCCTTTCCCTACCTCGTTCTTCACCCCCATTGTGCAGGGGGGAGGGTGGGCAAGGTGGTCAGCTTCTGTCTGGGCTCTGTTACTGTCTACCTGGAGCTCAGAGAAGCCTGCTTAGCCTGGGGTGGCCATTTTGCTTCCCAGACTTGATCTGGAAGGAGTAAGCCAGCTTGGGTTGGGAGGGAAGGGCAGAGCGATTCTACCAAGAGTGGAATTAGGCAGGCTCCTCCCTACTGCCTGCTCGCCTTCCCTCAAGGGACAGTCTTGTTTCCAGGATCAACGACTGCCATCCCTCAAGTATTCAGGGCACTCTCCACCTTTTGGGAAAATGAGGGGGGAGAGTTCTCCTTTCCCTACCCCCAAACACCCAAACAATGATGCTCACACAAAGCCACCCGGCCTAAGGGATGTCCACACATCTCCCTGGATCCGACAAATGTCCTATTATTGCAGACTGCCAAGACAATGCTGCTGATTTAGGCAGAGGTTAGTCCCCAGAGGGGCTGGACTCCAAAGTAAAGTGGCAGAGGGCAAGGAGGTGAAAATGTGACAAAGTAAAGGCAATGTTCCCATCCTCTTCCGCTACTGGGGAGAGCAGAACTCAGCAGTGTTTGTACTTCCAAACAGGTGAAGTGGCTCTGCTGGGAAAATAGGGCTCTGTCCCTACTGGGAATATGTTCTGTGTCAACCAAGAAATGTTGAGCTAGGCAGAAAACCTGAACCTGCTGGCACTTCCTAAGAGGCGTGATGATAGTTTACCTCCTGCCCCGGGACCTTGTGCCTGCTCCCCCAGGGACTCAGAGAGCCACTGGGGCTTTCTTCCCACTGCCTCCGAACAGCCATGGTCAGTTTGTGGCCAGCTAGAAGCCCATGGCTGCTGAATGATCTATGGTCCTAGAGTCTGCTGGCTGCAAGCCTTCCATTGTCAGGCTGCCAGGGACTAAAACTGAGCTGGCCCTTGGGTAGCCTGATTTTCTGAAGACTTCCCCCCCAATCCCCTTTTAACTTGAGTTAACCATTTCCTGACCGAAGCCAGGCTCTTGCCTGTCCATTTCTTGGAGCTTGCACATTGTTGTTGTTATTTTTTTCCAACTGCTCTTGCACTGAGACTTGTGAGCTCCCAATTGCCAAGGTCAGGTCTCCTCTCTCATCCTCTACTCCTGCACCCAGGGCAAGGGAATGGAAAGAAATTAGATTACCTAGCATCTAGGAACAAGCCCCTGTACTTCTTCCGGGAGGATAAAGGATGGGCCACAGGAAGGAGAGACCACTGTTCAATCCCAGCTCCACCACTTACTGGCTGTGTGGCTATTGGGCAAGTAACTCAACACTCTCTGTGCCTCATTTCCTCATCTAGAAAATAGGAATAATAATGGCACTTATTCTATAGGGTTGATAAAGAGGATGAAATGGGATAATAAACTGTCCATATTAAATGACCAATAAGTGGTAGTTATTATCAGGTTATAATTTCTTAATCCCAGGGGAAGCTTTTTCATTCCCTCCTCCTGACATATTTTGTCCCCTGATGAAAGCCTCCCCATCACAAGAGAGCACTAGTTTAGACCCCATTCATTTACCTCGGGTTGTTTACGGAAATCAGCAAACTAACACATATAAGTTCTATGATGCCATGACGTGTCAAGCCCTTTCGGGCACCATACAGAGCAGTAGGGGGTTGCCGTGAAGAGGGCCTGTCCATCAAAATGGTGTCAAAATGGTTTTACTTTGTCCTTTGAGCTTATTTACCTATGTTGAAATGTGCACAGCTGGTTGGGCTGTGAGACACAGAACCTGACTGCTATGGAAGGGCAGCAGAAGACTGAGTTATCAGTGCGAGGACAAGAGGCGCTTTGAGACGGGACTCGTGAAGGTGTGCCTACCAGCAGGCCGGGGAAGGGGCAGGCTGTCCTTACCCTCGGCATGGCTAGGGACAAGCACATGACTTGGAGCTCACCCCATGGCAGCTAAGGTTCAATTCTGCGCCCACAGACAGATCTCCTAAACCGGCCCTGAACTTCATTCATTTTTAAACAAGTATCAGGTGCTTGCTACAGGAGGCTGCGTGCTGTGGGGGACATACAAATGGGTAAGTCATACTTCCCAAAGGCAAAGAGCTTACAGGCTCCAGGGAATCAGGGCATGGAAGGTTATAACACCGGGAAGCGGGGGACACGAGCCTGGAAAGAGCCAGAGTGAGCCGTGGGCATTCAGAAGGGGATGGCGCTGGTAGGGCGGATGCAATGGAGTGGACACGGGAGAAGGTGGGCCCGGAGAGAAAAGTGGAGGAAATTAAACTGGCTTGCTCTGAGAGCACTTATAGACTAAGGGCATCATTTAAAAGGGATTACTCACCCACAAAGCTCTTGGAACAAAATAACTATGCCCTTGGGGATGGAGGTGGGGGTGAAAGTGAAAACAGAGTATCTGCAATTATCGATAGAGCTCATTGTGAGTTAACTGGGCTTCTCCTGCCCAACAGTCCTCTTTCTCCTCCTCCGGGGTCTGCAACACCCCCATTGTGGTTCTGTAAAGGGCCAAACACCTGCCTTTATCTGTCAGGATAGGATAGTTGTTTGGGGGTGGGAAAAGCCAACTCATTTATCAAATAAAACCAACAGAGACATGCTACAGTGGGTCAGAAGAGCCAGCCCACCATGGAGGCAAATCTCAGTGGAGCCTTTAAGAGGAAGACAGATGCTCCAGGCAGAGGTGACAGGAATGTGGAAAAAAAAAAAAAACACTCATTGATTCTTTAGAGCGCTGGCGGGGGAGGGGGCCAAGGTCATTGTGATGGGATTGGAGGCTTGAAAAGAGCAGAGTTTATGAAAAGGTATGTTTTAGTTGGCCCACGCAAGATTCGACAGTTTGTACTCACCAACATTGAAACATTGGGAGATTTTACACACAAATCTGGATTTTCGTCTCCCTTGAAAAACTGGGCCCACATTTCAAAATGGCATCCAACCCTTGCAGAAGAGGGGCCTGCCTTGGCCTCCACCGGCCTGCTTTATTCCTTCCTGCTGGAGGTATTTAGATGCTAATCACATTGTGTGAGAGCACAGAGCAAGTTAGCTCCCCAGAATGCTTTGCAAGCCAAAAGCCCGTGAAGGCTCAGAACGCCTTTGAAAGCTGTCTTCAGTGGGTGAGTGCACGTTATTTGGGTTTCCCGGCATTTTCTTCCTGTTACTGCTAAGTTCCTGCCTGCATTTGATTTGGCAACTCCTAATATAGGACCTCTGTGCAATGAGGGTGGCACAGTGGGTAAGGGCGGCACGCCAGGCCAAGGGGCTGAGCTTCAGCCTTTATTCTCTCGGGGCAATAAAGAAGGATGGAACACGGGCAGATCTTAAAAAAAAAAAAATCAGCCTGGCAGGAGCCAGGGGCCTGGGCTGGAGGGACTGAGATGAGCACTGACCTTGGAGATACACTCCCCGGGCTGAAGTCTCAGCCCAGTTACAGGGTGCGTCGACTGGGGCAGGCTCCAGGCTCTTTCAATGCCTCTGTTTTCTCATCTGTAAAATGGGCTTGCTATGACCAGTACCCACCTTGTAAGGTTGTCTTACGGATTAAATGAGATAAGGAGCCTAAAGCCGTTAGCACAATGTCTAGTACATTAGTGCTCCATGATTAGGATCATTTTTAGAATTAATCCTGGAGACCAACTAGAGGATTACTGCCATAGCCTGGGTGGGGGCAGCAACAAAAAGACCACTGTGGGAGGAGTAGGCACGCAGAATCAACTGGGCTCAAGGTTGCCTGGGGGAGGGCAAGAGAAAGAGTCAAAGACAACTTCTGGACTTCCAGCCTGGGTGACTGGGTAATGGGGGTGATGATACTGAAATAAGAAACTCTGGGCAGAAAGTTTCGGGGGAAGGAAAAGTCAGCTTGATACATATTAAGTTAGAAGGGATGGTGTAGAGGTGCTAGCCAAAATGGTGCCGTGCAGCAGGCAGTTAGAAGTGTGGTTTGGGGCTGAAGTTGTGGAGCTGAGCATGAGAAACCATGAAGGGAGGGCTGTGCTGGGAGAGGATGGATAAGTGCCTGTGTGCCCAGTTTGGCTAAGGCAGCCCATAGTGTTAAGCATCTTGGGCCGGCCCAGCATCTCTGTTTGAACAGGCTGGGGCCTCTCTTAGCTTGGGGACCATGTGTATTCTGCTTGGTCAGCTGTGCCACTTGGATTCTACCTTTGTCCTTCAGTTTATGTACTTTCAGCTCAAATGCTGACCTGGCCCAATCCTGCTTGCCTTATGAGCCTTGATGGGGTCAAAGTCCCCCTGGGGTATAGAGCAACAGGCGGATACTTGGTTTTATATTTGATAAAATGGAGACACCTAATATGGGCCGAAGGGGAGGGGTGTCCCAGGTGTCTTGTGCCTGGTGTCTCTGATCTGATCCTCTACAAGGGCCCACCGGGTTCCAAGGCTCCCACGTTCTCAGCTGCTCCCTGGAGTTTCAGGGCAGCTTTTCTCCCTCTCTCTTCCACATGCAGCTATCCAGAGAACTCTTGGCTCAGGACTCCCTGGTCATTTTTAGGGGCCCACAGATTAATCAGACAACTTAACCTCCGTCAATATTTTACCTTCTCACTTGTTCTCTCAGTACACTAAGTGCTACCAGCCATTTCAGGCCCACGCTCTGGGCCAGGTGTGGGAGATAATGAAGATGAAAAGACCAGGCTATACCTGCAAGACCTTGGGCCACAATGCACTCAATCATGGTGAAGGCAATTTCAGGCAGGACTGTCTGGAGGTCCGTGAAAGCACACCAGATTTGGGGTGTGTGTGTGTGGCACCTCATTACATCTGTGCACAGGGCTAACCCACCCCCCCTTCCTACCAGAAACCACTGCATCAAAACATGCACATACATAATTTATTTACCTCTCCATTCTCTAGCATGTCAGCCAGGGGTCAGGGCAAGAAAAAGAGAAAGGAATAAAATGAGTGGAAGCATGGAAAGGAAGGGCTCAGCTGGTTAAAGACTTCTGATTATAGTCATTAATGCTCAAGAGAGTTCCAACCTGATGCGGCATTAAATGGGCAGATTGAGTGTGTGTGTGTGTGTGTGTGTGTGTGTGTGTGTGTGTGTGTGTGTTTGGACAAAAGTGTATTAGAACGAGACATTCAGATAAAGTGGCCAGTCAGTGCGGGAGTTGGGACAACCCTTCGTCCAGCTGGTTATCTAACACACCTGACGTTGATTTGCTTCCATTTGCTTCCGGATGGGCCGTGCAAGGAGGAAAGCCAGGGGAATGCAAATATTACCATTAAGTGTGCTCAGTTCAGAGCAGCCTGACTGCCCTGCAAAGTTCTCTCATTATAAATTCTGTTGGCTCCCGCGGTGGAGGGCCGGGACTGCTACTGAAGCTCTCTCTTGGAGAAGCTGGATCGTGTGCTTTGCAGGAACACACCACGGCAACAAAATTTAGGGTTAGCCTATTGTTTCTGGGCTCCTTGTCCTCCAAACTGAAAGTGTATTTCAAGCAGGGATTAGGAGGTTGTTGACAGAGATCACTGGCTGCAAGGCTAATAATCTCAGGGTGCTCAGAAACGCTCCGTTTACTGCAGCGACATCTAATGGTCAGAGGAAGCAGTGCATGTTTTCGTGGAAAAGCCACCTGTGGGTTCTGTCTAGGGAGTTACTTTTTTTTTTAAAGTAGGGTGGATGTGGTATTATTATGTTTATTAACGCCTGTAAAACAACGTCGTGGCCGCAGCCCTAGGAATTCACTTCCTTCGTCTTTGGATGATATTTATGATATTCATAATTGGATGCTGATCATATTTTATGAAAACCGTGCAATTACCTCTTTAGGATTCTTTTTTTTAATAACATCATGACTTTGCATCTATTTTAAAGCTTCTTGTTGAAGCTCTGGGTATCTATTATCAAGAAGGTTTCCATACCAGGGAAAGATGATCAAGTTTATCCCCAAGCACCCACTTCTAGGGTCTCTTACCAGTGTATAGTAGAGTATCGTGGTTAAAAAAAAAATAATAAAGAATTATAGTAATCACTGCTGATTGTTGAGATGAACCACTCACAGCTGGTACAAGTGTAAACTTACAACCTTTCTGGGGTGGAAAGTTCATTAAGAGCATCAGAATTATTTTTATATTTTTCATAATTTAAGTAGGCTCCACACTGGACAAACTCATAAACCTGAGATTAAGACTTGAACTGAGATCAAGAGTCAGATGCTTAAGCAACTAAGCCACCTAGAGGCCCCAGAATTATTATTATTATTATTTTTAAAGATTTAAAAAAAAGATTTTATCCATCCATTCATGAGAGAGAGAGAGAGAGAGGCAGTCCCCTGACGTGGGACTCGATCCCTGGTCTCCAGGATCAGACCCTGGGCTGAAGGCGGCACGAAACCACTGAGCCACCCGGGCTGCCCTCCCAGAATTATTTTTATCTTGTGCACTGTTAGTCGATTTGTAGGAATATAGCTGAAGGGTGTCATCACAGATGTGAAAAAAAAATACAAGGGTTTTTACTGCGATGTTATACTGAGGAATGAGAAATAGCCTAAATATTTAAAAACTGAGAAATTATTATTTATGGCACAAGGGAGACTGAAGCTATGCAGCCACAAACCAAGGAATGCTTAGGGCAACTAGAAGCTGGAAGAAACAAGGAAGAATCCTCCCCTACAGCCTTCAAATGGGGAATGGCCCTGCCAACACCGTGATACTAAAATTCTAGTCAGCAGAACTTTGCAAGAATAAATCATTGTTTGAAAAAAAAATTATCTGGAGCACCTGGGTGGCTCAGTCCGTTAAGTGTCTGCCTTTGGCTCAGGTCATGATCCTGGGGTCCTGGTGAGCCTGCTTCTCTCTCTGCTTCCCTCCCTCCCTCCTCTCTCTTTCTCATGAATAAATAAAATCTTAAAAAATCTATGGGACATCCATACGGTGGAATGTTATGTGAAAATTTAAAAAGGCATTCTCAATATTTGATGGCCTGGGGCAATATCCATTATATAATAATATAATAAATGAAAAACAAAGGATATTAATTTTTATATATGGTGGGAACACATTTTATAAAAAAACAACCTCCCATATATATGTATTATATATATTTATGCACACACACACAAACATGCAGAAAAACTATTAATCATAGTGCATAGGTGTTAGGTTGATAAGTAATTATTGTTTTTTTATACTTTTCTGTATGTCCCAAATTTTCTATAATCTATGTGCATTTACTTTTTTATTGTGGTAAAACATTCATACTACACTTGATCTTAGCCAAAAGGCCAAGAAGTGAATGTGGTGAAACATTCATAACATAAAATTGATCATTTTAAAGGTATGTACATTACTTTTAAAATTAGGAATAATGGGAGTGCATGAGTGGCTCATTCAGTTAAAGGTCTGCCTTCAGCTCAGGTCATGATCCCAGGGTTCTGCTCAGTGGTGGTGGGGTGGGGGGAGGGTAACCTGCTTCTTCCCCACCCCTATGCTCTTTTTCAAATAAATCTTTTTAAAAATTAGGAATAATAGGTTTTGTGAAGAGATGGGCACTAAGCAGGTGCTAAACTTACACCTACATTATAATCACAGTATGTGACCGTCATTTATTTGTTTAGAGAAAAGGACAAGAAAAGAATACAACCCAGACAGATGAACTTTGATGGATTAGGGCACAGAACTGAGGTGAGGTGGGGTGTGTCATTGTGATGTGTATTATTCTGAAGGCAGTTTTTCTTTATAGGTTGAGATTGGTAGTTTCAGACTTTTTAGTGCTGAGGAGGGTGAGGCCCAAGCCTCACCAAGAAAGATGCAAGGGGAAGAAGCCGGTGGGAGGTGGGGGCGGGCGGGTAACTGAGCCAGCAGAGGGACAAGTTAGAGACTGCAGGCAAACTCAGCTGGGACTGATCACTTAGAATTGGATTCAACTGAATTATGATCGGTAGTTCTTGGCTGACTTTGGTTCTTTCCAGTCCCTTTCATTGAGACCACTTTAGGAAGAGAGGAAAGAAAAGTGGGCCTCATCTGGAGGCTTCATCAAATACCTAAAAAAGCCGGGTATGGGAATAGGGAGGCTGCTTGGGCTGGAGCCAGCAGCCCTGAGGTTAGCAGCAGAAATGCCCCGGAGTTGGGAGGTGCGGGGGTGGGGTTTGCATCATATTTGTGTAGCCTTTATGAGCTCCCTGGAAACCTGGCGTCACTCAAGGTCACTGTTCTTTGCAATCACTATGGCCTGCAAACACGCCAAGGCACCCCTCCTACCTGATTCCCCCTCTGCCCCTCCCGCTCCCCCAGATAACTCCTCACCTGCATCTTTCTCTTCACTGTGTCGAAAGGAAAGGAGAGTGTCTGGGTTACGCCAGCAGCCAGGCAGACATTGGCAAAGTTCTGGAGGGGAGAGAACCGATCTCGGGGTCCGTTCCAGAGTTTCTCCAGGTTTATGTAAACTAGAAGGGAGCCAGCGGAGAAGGGGAGAGCACCTGCAAAAAGAAGGAGGAAGGCTCCAGAAATGGGCTGCTGTCACCTCGGGTGCCCCTGGCTTGAGAACCTAAGCGCCTGGCTCTGGGCTCATTAAAGGCACTTTGGCCAGAGCAGCCCGAAGCAGCTTTTCTTCGCTGGTAATAATGTGCTCTGTTTTAATAGGGGATGTGTTATTGGCCAAAATGCATCAAATGGTTCACCAAAAGTTTGTGTGCTTTACTGTGTGTAAAGTTTATGTTATAAAGAACCACGGATATTGAATTCTAGGTAATGAGACACATGTTGAGTGGCTGAGGGGTGAAATGCATTGATATTTGCAAATTATATGGAAATTATCCAGAAATCAGTATGATGGACTGACTGACGAATGGCCAGAGAGGGATGGACACATACATGACAAAGCAAGGCGTTAACTGGAGCATCTGGATGGTGGGCATGTGGGTGTTTCTGAATCTTGTCCTTCTTCTGGGTGGTAAAAATTCTAAAAAATAAAATTTTGGGGAAAAAAGAATCGCTGCCATAAAGAAAAAGTCTGCGAGTGGTATTTTTCAGATTTTGGATGCTGGGAGGGACTGGTTTCTGGCTGAGAAGGAAGCATTCTGTGCGGACTAGAAAGCGAGACTGTACTGGTGAGGGAGGGTACTTGACCTTGCTTTTGGGAATGATGTGACCATATCAGGGCCCAGGTGGCCACCCTACAATGCGTGGCATGCTCAACTTTCCCAGGCAAAGATGGCGAGCCAGCAGTGCAGTAGGTGGCCCTTTCAAGAAACTTCTAGAAACTTTGGGAGCTATCTTAAGTTTACAGCGGGTCTAAATTTCTCTCTTATGAGAGATGAGATTTAAAAGAGGGGTTGCTTGTCTTTAGGAAAACATAATATGTATTTAATAAACACATTACAAGTGAAGTACCCCCCCCCCCGCCCCATTTACCTTCATTCAGAAATTATTTGTGGAGTTTATGTGATGTGCTGGGCCCTATGCCAGTTGCTAGGAATACAATGAGGAGTAGGCTAATTCCTGGAGATGCTCACCATCTAGTGGAGGAGGCAGACAGATGATATGTGCCGTAATGGGGTGGGGTGGGCAGTGGCTATACAAAGTGCTTTAGGCACACGAGGATCAGGGGGATTAATTTTGCCTAGGGGAGTCAGGAAGGACATCACAGAAGAGAGAACTTTCCCATTGGGGTTTTGAGGATTGAGTAGGAGTTTGCCAGATATCAGGAGAGTGGACAGGCTGTCCAGGCAGAGAGAACAGCAGGTGCAAAGGGATTGTTCTTTCCAGGAAACTGCAAGTTTTTTTGTTTTGGCTGGCGTATGAGTGCAGGTGGAGGCGCGGCAGGAGATGAGGTGGGACAGGCTGGCCAGAGCCAGGTCTGAAGGCTCTGATGGTGTGCCATAAGGAATTTGGGCTTTTTCCTGTAGCTCGGGAGTTGGCCAGGGCTTTAATGGAGGACAGTGGAGTGAGGGTGGCGAAGTGACTGACGTGGGTTTAGAAGGGTCTCCAGGCCCCAGCAGCGGTGCACAGGGCGGTCTGGGGTAGGAGAGACCTGGGACTGGGACCAGGTAGGAAGCTCTCCTAAGGTCTGTGGGAAGGATGAGGGCAGAGGGGTTGGGGGTGGGGGAGGGCCACAGACTGATAATGAAGAGGTCAGATTGACAGTACTTGGTGACTGAAGCCACAGCGGAGAGAGGAGAGGAGCTGAAGCGGGTCTAGGTTTCTTCCGGCTTGGGCCACAGGGTGAAGGGCCGGCGGTCTCACTCATTAGGGAACCCAGGAGGAGCAGGTGTAAGACTAACGAGGACATCAGGTTTAGTCTCGAGGAGTTGGATGCGCCAAGGGAGCAGCAGATGAAGGTGTCCAATAGCAGGTACTCATCCTGCCGTTGGGAATTGGTAGCAGTCAGTGGTTAAGTCAGAGGGCTCTTGGGTTACATTGCTAGGTTCTTCCACTTTCTATCTATATGATCTTGGGCAAGTCCCTTAGTTTTCCTAAGCAGCTCTTTCCTTGTCTGTAAGCTAAGGCTTAAATGACAAACCGTAGGCGAGGTGCTCAGCACAGTAGCTGGCATAGAGCAAGCGCCAATAAATGTTAGTCACCGTGGCTACAGGGTTGAGGCTGGGAGTCATTTGAGTATATTGATGCTTGGTTAAGCCACTAGCTTAGCTGAGGCCACCTGGGGAGGGTAGGGAGGGTGAAAAGAAAGCTAAGGAAGGAGCCTGAGGGAACAGTGACCCGTGGAGGGAGTGGCTGGCAGCATCAGATGAGCCAGATAAGACAGCTGCCAGAGAGGTGCGAGACACATCCAGAAGATGGTGGGGGTCCTAGAAGCCAAGTTTCCAGAAGAAGGGGTGGTCAGTCTCATCAAATGCTACAAGAGATCAGATATTGGGTGAGAGTCTGCCGGGTTTGGCAACTAGGGACTGGGGTGACTTGTGCATGTGTAGTCCTGGCAAGGCTTCCAGAGACTATGGAAGCCACAGTTGCTACCCTGGTTGTGCTCACACGTGTATGTATGCACACTGAGACTCCTTCCCACAGTCAGATGGGATGTGGAGGATTGTCTTCCATCAGTTTGGGCTGGAGACACCTTCACTCTCTCTCCACTCCTCCCCTCCCTGGGATGTGATGAGCCAAAGTCAGGAGTGGGGTACATGGCTTTGGAATAAAATGAAGCTAATTGGCTCTACATGGATTGAATCCATATGAGCTTGACCTTAAAAAACTGGTTTGTAACCAGTTAAATGGGTATACAAGGTATACAGTATTCATATTTATCAACACAACATTTCCTTAGGTGAAAAGTTCCATCTTACCTAGAACAGTAAGGGAAACCCCTCGATAAAGGGCTAGGAACCCTTCCTGTTGATAGACAGTAGAAAAAGCATGGAGGATCCCTCTGTAAGATGGTTCCAGCAGGTTCTGCACAATCAACCGGGTTTTGATGAGGTCTGTGGGGTACATCACAATGGTAGACACCATGCCCGCAAGACTCCCAGCCATGATGGAGCTCCACTGGGAAATATGGCCCAGGTCATCCGTGAACAGCATGACAAACCTGGGAGAAAATAAAAGGGAGGGGGGAAGACCAAGAGAATCAGCTATGGGTTGGGCTAGAGTGCCCTATGACTACTTATTGCAGTGCCTCCCAGTATTTGGAAATGGTTTACAAAGTGAAAATTATTGATGTATCAAGATTAATGAATAGCACGTTCAGTTCTACATTTGTAGAATTTTGTTAACTATAAGGAGATGCCCAACCCTCTTCTTTATGCTACCCTGAATTCTTCCTGCTTCGTTTTAAGCATTTCCCCCTTTATCTGTATAACTGCTAACCCTGGCTTGCTGGTGGGGTATAAATGAATAGGAGCACTTAGTAAATACTGAATTGGAACGTGCTCCTTTGGTTCTGTTGAACTTAAATGAAACCGTTTGAGATGATGACTTTGAGCATCCTCAGTAATTGAGGCTTTTTTTTTTTTTCAAAGTAAGTTCAACATGGGGCTTGAACTCAACTCCGAGATCAAGAGTCTCATGCTCTACTGACTGCAGCAGCCAAATGCTACTGCACCCCTACCCCCCATAATTAAGTTTAAAAATGTACTGGTTTGGGCACCTGGGTGGCTCAGTTGGTTAAATGTCTGACTTTGGCTCAGGTGGTAATCCCGGGGTCCCATTGAGCCCTGTGTCGGGCTCCCTGCTCAGCAGGGAGTCTGCTTCTCCCTCTCCCTCTGTTCCTCCCCTCACCATCCTGGCACCTGTGTTCTCTCAAATACATAAAATCTTTAAAAAATGTATTGGTTTAAAAGTTAGAAGATGTGCCACCCCACTAGTCTGGGAAATGACAAATAAAAATAAGATACCATTTCTCACCCAGCAGACTGGCAAAGGTGAAAAAAATCTGATAATATCAGATGATGGGGAAGACATGTGGAGACAGGAATGCTCACCCCCTGCTGCTGGAAATGTGAATTGGTACAGCCCCTTTGAAGTATCTAGCACAACTAAACGAATGCCTCCTTTCATCCTAGCAATTCCATTTCCAGGTGCGTATCCTAGAGAAGCCCTTGCACACGTACATGTGAAGATATATACAACATTGCATGTTAGTGTGAAAAGTCTAAAAGTCCATTCATAGGGGAATGGATAAACTATAGTAGTCATACACTGGATACTACGGTTAAAATGAGCTTGTGACTATGTATTCATACGGATAATCATGAAAGTATAAAGTCAAGTGAAAAAAGCAAGTTGCAGGGTGACCTATAGTGTATGACAACCATTTATATAAATTAAGAAACACACCCATAAAAGCATACATTATATTAATTGTGGACAGCTATAGCTACATATTTTTTTAAAAAAGTGTAAAATAGACCTCCAGGAAGGTGGAGGGGGCGGGGAAGGGGCTGGGAATAAGGACCTCAGCTTTCTCCAGAATCTTTTATTTCTTGTATTAAAAAAAACTACTTGAAGTATCTTTTATACTGTCTTCCATGCTGTTTCTTCTGGATGGTGGGTACAGGAGCACTCTTCTTTGCATTTTTCTACAGTTTTGTAATGTCAGAATTGGCTTTGTGTGGATTTTTCCAAACGCAAGCCAGAAAGCCACTCTGTTACAGTCCCCTTTTTTGGAAGCAGCGCGTCCCCAGTCATGAGGACCTACCTTGGCAGAAATTGTTATAAGGGTACTTTTACATGGTACACATTCCCTGCCCAGGAAGCAAAGGAATTTTACTCCTTGCCTACGAGGACAAAAACAAGAAGGGCTTGGAAACCAGGAAAAACAATATTTTCTACCAGAGAATGGGGTAGGAGAGAGGGAGAGGAATAGCAAGGGGTGTGAATAAAAGGAAAGTGATCAGGGCTAGGCTAGAAGACAAGCATCTTTTTGTTTATTTTTTTCCAAGATTTTATTTATTTGAGAGAGAGCAAGCACAAGTGGGGTAGAAGGGCAGAGGCAGAAAGAGAAGCAGGCTCCCCGCTGAGCAGGGAGTTGGGCGTGGGGCTCGATCCCAGGATCTTGGGATCATGACCAGAGGCAAAGCACCCAGGTGTCCTGTGTCTTTTTAAAAATGAGACCGTCTCCAGTTCTTTGGCTTTCAAATCTCCCATGAAGAGGTGTGTCCTCCTTTAGCCGGGCAGGAAGCTAGGACCCTCTGCGTGATAAATAAGATAAGTGGGTATTCAGGTGAAATCATTGAAGGGGTCCTAGGACAGTTTCTTTGCTCCCAAGTAAATACTCATTGACTAAAATCCTCTCCTTAGAGGTGCCTGGGTGGCTCAGCTGGTTAAGTGTCTGCCTTTGGTTCTGGTCTTGATCCCAGGGTTCTGGTATGGAGCCCTGTGTTAGGCTCCCTGCTCAGCGGGGAGCCTGCTTCTCCCTCTGCCTCTGCGGGCGCCCCCCCCACCCACCCACCCACCTTGTGCTTGCTTGCTTACTCTCTCTCAAATAAATAAATAAAATCTTGTTTTTGTTTTTTTTTTTTTTTTTTTAAAAAGAAAGCATCTCTGGGCGCCTGGGTGGCTCAGTTGGTTAAGTGTCTTCCTTAGGCTCAGGTTAAGATCCCGGGGTCCTGGGGTTGAGCCCCATGTCAGGCTCCCTGCTCAGTGGGGAGTCTGCTTCTCTCTCTCCCTCTGCCCCTCCCCACTGCTTGTTTTCTCTCTCTCAAATAAAAAAAAAATTTTTTTAAAGGAAAGCATCTCCTTCAAGCTGTAGGAAAGTCTTTTTTTTTTTTTTTTAAGATTTTATTTATTTATTTATTCATGAGAGACACACACAGAGAGAGAGGCAGAGACACAGGCAGAGGGAGAAGCAGGCTCCATGGAGGGAGCCCGATGTGGTACTCGATCCTGGGTCTCCAGGATCAGGCCCTGGGCCGAAGGCGGTGCTAAACCCCTGAGCCACCTGGGCTGCCCCTGTAGGAAAGTCTTAAGTTCATTTTGTCAACCTACCACTGACTACTGTTAACTGCACTAATTGAAACAGCCATAAAAAAAAAATCAAAACAATCATGAGTTAACCAGCTACCTTTGAAAGATGCAGGTAACTAAAGCAGGCATTCACCAATGGGCCACTGGCCTGTTTCACTGCCTGCACACTTCCTTCTTCCTCCCTTTTCTCTCCCCTGGCCGGTAGAGCTGGAGGGGGACATGAGGAGGGGCAGGGGAGACAGGGGCATGCTTGACCAGAGGGGCGGTCTGCAGCAAGCTGGAACAGTCTAGATGATGGTGGGACCTAAAAATGCCAAAAGAAACACCCAATTCATTCTCATCGCCTTGCCCTATTCTCTATCCCACCTGGCCACTTCTGGGGCACGAATGATCACCCATTTATTGAACATCTACAATATGCCAGACACAGTGCTAGCACTCAGCATAGATCCTAACAGAGCTCAACAACAGTCCTGCCAAAGCAGTGGTGGAGAGGGGCAGTGGGAGAGGACAGAGGCCCCTGGTTCACTGCACGACTTGATAGACTAGGAATAGGAACCTTATATAAGGTAGGGTCTTGCTATCAAATATATAAAATTCAAAAGAACCAGAGAAAGGTCTTTCTTCTAGACTCTTATCTGATAGAGACAGGGACTACCAACCCTTCCCCTTAGAATTGCAGAGTCAAGGCAAGCAACCCTGATAGGCCATCAGTGACATCCTCCTGGGCCCCATGTCTTAAGCTCTTGTCTTACTGGCTGGGGCAGCAGTGTTCCCCTTTCTGCTCTTCTCCCCAGCACCCTCTCCCCTACTTGCACAGAAACTTTTCCCAGAGAGACTGGATAAGCTGATGAACAGCAGTAACCCCTTCCTTTGAGGCACAGGGTATCACACGTGCCTTGGGTATATGCACTTAGAACTGCCAACACTTCAGCCTAACACAGCTTAGCAGCCAAACACAAGCTCATGAAGTGGTTATATAATAGGAAAGTGGTGCTGGTTATGAGCTATTCCAGAGCCGCAGGGACCCAAGCCAATGTTATACAGCTAGACAAGCAGTTGTGGAGTAAAGTTGGATGAGGATTTACTGGTTGATGTATTTGAAAGCCATCCACTGTTGCATACTATTTATTGCAAGGGTCTAGCTCCTAATAGACTCTACTGAGTGGACTTTTGATCATAGATCCAAGTGAGAGGACATGTCAGTATCACAATGCTGGGCAGAGCCCTGGACTAAAAAACCAGAAGACCCGGTTTCAAGCTCCAGTGCTGCCATTCTATGTGGGGACAAGTCAATTAATCACTCTATTTCCTGAATATTCTAGACGTTTATGCTTTGTTCAAAATCCTGACCACAGGCTATACCATTACCCTCAGCCAGCTGTTTTTGCAAACTCCTGGCCAGTAAAGAGGAGAGATGAGTCAGTATGATGATGGAGCAAAGGCATCATCTTTACCTAGGAAAGATGGCCCCATGATTGATCGACCACTCTGCTTTCTGTGCCTAGCCATTCATTGATATACTCCCTTTTCATTTCTGGAAGGAACATAATCTCGCAGGAAACATTAGCAAACTCAGGCCAAGGAACTCTTTCTTCCTCTCCCAGTCACCAGCTTCTGTCAGGTGCCCTCAGCTGCCACATGGACCAGCACAACAGGTTCCTAACTGGCCCTGCCCCGCCCCCCCCAGTCTTCCTCCTGCTAGTTGCCTCACCCTACTACCAGGTGAGTAATTCCTATTGAGTTGCTTTAATCACCCCCCACTCCCACCACCTCCTCAAAAATCTCCCACAGCTAACCTTGGCCATACTGAACCAAGCCCAAACTCCTTCACCTGGCCCTCGGAGATCGCATTCCAATCTGCTTTTCTGGCTGTACCTTCCCATTGCTGCTGTGGGCACACCTCGTGTTTCGGTCAGGCTGCATGCCTTCGCGTCTCTGTGCCTTGGCTCATGACAATACCTACAATCTGTGCCCAGAAAACTCCTACTCATTTTTCCCCGACCAAACTCAGGTGGTTTTTTCTTCTGTGAAGTCCTCACCTCTCCTCCTCCTCATCAGAAGTATGAATTTCTTGTTGTTTTTAAAAAGATTTTATTTTTTTCCAAGTATAAAATGCCCCACAAGGAGAATTTTATTGATGGCACTAGTTTATTTCCCTCTTAAAAGACCAACTGCAACCAAATGAAGTGAACATAACCTCACGGTTTTATTGTCTTCATAACAAAATGTGAAGCTTAGAACTGGATCACTTGGCCCTTTCTCTTCTTATCTCCTCCCAGCTCTAAATGCTTGTATCTCTTAATAGCATTCTCTTAAGATCTGCAGTTAGGCTCAACACATTCAAGCCTCAGCACAATCTTCTTTGTAATTTTAGCTTTTTTTTCCGGAAAATCGGCTTAGTCGGCCCACCATGGCCACCCTGCTTCCTGTCATAATGCTGCTTTCCCTGGACATAAAGAGAATCTCTGCCTTGTATTGTGTCACTTTGTGGGGTCGGTGCTTGCCATACTTCTTGCAGCAAGTCCGGTGGGTTTTAGGAATGTTCACCGTGTTTGCGACAGTGCTGTTGGCACAGAAAGCTAAAGACTATTTTTAAGTGAGCTCTACAAGTCCAAGATGGAGTCACATGCTCTACCTAGTGAACCAGCCAGGGGCCTCAGAAGTGTGAATTTCTGTAGCACTTTGGCCACATGCTGTTGTCTTCTATTCCTCTCTAAGCCCTGGGGCACAAGGACCAGGCCCCTTCCATCCTGGCATTTTCCCCAGTGTCATGCCTGCAGGGGGTACTTAATGAAGTCTGGCTATGTTAATGTCAAATGAATGTGAGAGAAAGGCAGCAAGATGTAGTAGAGTAATGGATTTGGAGGCAGAAGGTCAGGTGATGGGGCTTTAAGCCCCATCCCCGAGGAGTGGTGTGGATGGTCTGGGCCCAATTGTGCATCTGTAAAATGGGCATGATACTTCCCACCCAATGAACCTTACGGGGCAGGAGTTGTAGAAATCCAATGATGTACACACCCGTGTCTGTGCATGTGCACGTGCACACACACACACAAGGGTAAGTATGTAAAGGTGATGGCTATATTGATTAGCTTGATTGTGGTGATCATTTCACCATGAATATGTATATCAAAATATCAAGTCGTACACCTTAAATATATACACTTTTTCTATGTCAAAGATATCTCAATAAGGCTGTTAAAAAAATACAATGATGTACATATACTAAGTGGTATTGGGGCCAAAGGCAGGCCTCCCCAAGGTAGGCAACAATGGCATGTAGATTATTTTGAGCTGAAAACAATCAAGACCCAAGACTCAGGCAGAAACTCTGACCTCCCCATCAATTGCCTAAAAAGCATTTAGATTCAGGATCTGCTCCAGGAAGAGAGTGATCATAAACAACACGCGAACTAGGGGTGGTAGACCGGTAGACCGAGAGGGATTTAGCAAAGTCTGTTAAAATTCTGCTCTAGGTCCTCTTGTTTTTGAGTGGCCCAGCAAACACTTGTTTACCAAACATTGACTCTTTTTCATCCCACTGTGGGTTGCATTCCTTCCCTTTGAAGTCCCAGACCCCACCTCCTCCTCCTCAATTCAGAATGACACAGAGACCTCATTTTGCCATCTTTGGAATCTCGTGTGCATGTGTGTGTGCGCATATCCCCCACAGGGTAGGAAATTGTTTGATTTTCTCCTGTTAATCTGTCTCATGGCAATTTAATTCTTAGGCTAGAAGAACCTTGGACAGAGGAAAAGGTCTTCTTCCCAGACAGTGATTACCAGAACAGCCGTGTACTTAAACTGGCCAGTAAAGTTCTGCCTCCTAATCCTACTTGGTATACATTCCAAAGGAAGATTTTCATAATACTTTGTGAAGAATAGGGGGAAGAGGGGAGAACTGTTTACAGACATCAGGCCAGATGTGGCTGAGGAGGATAGAGAGCCTTGAGGCAAATGCCCCAGGATCTCACCACCTTTCTTCTCCAGGGGAAGAGAAGAGAACTTCTCCCCAGCCTGGGGAATTTGTGCTGGCCTTGAGGGCTCAGTGAGGAGGAGGATTCCATCTGGCTTGTCAGATGGGGGAACCTTCCAGCACCAAAGGTGAAAATCCTAACTGTTAACCTCCAAGGCTTGAATTAGGTGGTGAAGACTGTGAATTAGACTCTGTCTAATTCAAAGCCAAGGCCAGTCTTCAGAGTTGGCACTGTGCCCACGGACCATTCCCCCCAAGCACAGAAACTTCACTCTTCCTCAAGTTCCATCAGTACCGTTTCATTCTTTTATGCTTGTTTTCAGTTAAAATGCAAATATCTCTGAGGAATCTTTGAAGACTCAGCTGGCATTTGCATATTTAGATAGTTTCCAAAGGAGCAGCTGGGTTGAGAGAAGGTGAAAAAAGCACGAAGAATGAGGCCAGTGTGGGTGGAGAGTAGGGTGAGGCTAAGGAAGTTGAGGGACCTGTTTGCAGCCTCCAGTTGGGCCCTAAAGGCAAAGCTTCATTGGTGGGAGGCGGGGGTGGTTGGGCAGAAACCTGTGGCCTTCTGCGGCAATGGTTGGGCCCTCTCCCCCCACCAAGCACTTTCTGGGGGTTTGCTCACAAAGGTACAACCGCACATAGAGACCTTCCAAGGGGTCTCTCTCTCCTAAGTCAGCCAAGGCAAAGTTTCCAAGTTAGTGGACGGTGGGAATGGTCAGGAGCCATCTCTCACTCCTTCCCCCCGAATCTCCTTTTGCGCCATTCTACCTCCTCGCCCGCCCGTGCAACTCTGGTGAGCGTCTCTGGGCCGGGGCTGCGTCCACAAGACCGCACTGGGCGGGGCGGGGAGCTCCGAAGTGCACCCCGGGGCCTGCGCAGGTGCCGCCTCCTGGCCACACTGCTCGGAGGGGGCTCGCGCGCGCCACCCGGAAGGAGGCCGCGGCCCCCCTTGGGGCCCCAAGCTCGAGCGGCCCCCACCTCCCACCCCGCGGCAGCCCCCTGTGGCCGCCCGGCCCGGCCCGGCCCGCTGCTCGGCTCTTACTTGCGGTAGGCGGCGAGCTGCACGGCGCTGCAGGGGAAGAGGCGCAGGCAGGCCACCGCGTTCCCCTTCCACAGGGCGCGGGGCCCCTCGGCGCGCCACACCCGGAGCCCCGCGGCCCACGGTCCCCGGGCCGGGCCCCGCGCGCCACCGACCTGGGCCAGCACGGTGGCGAGCTCGAGCGGCGCGGTGACCGTGAGGCTGAGCGCCCCTGCCGCGCCCGCGCACAGCAGCCGCTGGCCGCCCGTCAGCCGGCCGTCCCGCCGCCACGTCGCCATCGCGCCCCGGCCGCCCGGCCCGGCCCGGCCCCGGGGGACCGCGTGGCTGCGGCTGCGGCTCCCGGGAGCTCCCCGCCGACTCCGGCTCCGGGCGAGGCCGCAGACGGGGCCCCGCCCGGTGTGGGGCGGGCCGCGGCCGGACGGGAAGCCCGCGCGGCCTCGGGCTGGGGCTGGGAGTAGGGGTGGGGGTGGCGAGTGCTCCTCAGCCGGCGGGGTTCTGTTGCGCTCAGGGGCGCCGTGCTCTCCGGCCCCGCCGGCTCCCTAAGTCTTTAGCCCCCGCCGCCTCCCCGCTCTTGTTTACCCCCCTTCTCCCTTCTCCCTTTCCACATTCCACCTCGCCCTCTTCCTCCCCCGGCCGGGCGGGGCCCTCCTCCCTCCGACCTCTTAGATTCTGCCCCAAGAAGAGGCCGTGCCAGTTGCGCAGTGCAGAGGGGAAGAGAAAGCTGGCATACGGGCCTGCTCCCTCTCACACTTGTCAAACGTCGGGCTTCCTGTGCATTATCTCATTTAATCCTCCAAGGAGCCCTTAATAGGTATGTCCTCATTTACTGCCCTCGTTTGGAGAGGCTGGAGGTGTGGCCTGGACTCTGGAACCTGCCTTAGCATCTTGGCTCTGCAGCTCACCAGCTGTGTGACCCTGGGGAGGTCACTCCAACCTCTCTCTCTGCCTCAGTCCCTCATCTATAGTTTCTTCCTCCAGGGGATTAAATGAGCAATGACACGGGGAAGCACCCTTGGGCAGCAAGAATTTGCGGTTCCCTTCCGTGTCCTTCTACACTGATTAAGAATCAAATTGACATGAGACAGATTAATAGGAGAAAATCACAGGCGTGGAAATTCCAAAGACAGTCAGGCAAGACAAGGTATATATGTCATCCTGGACTAAGGAGAAGGCGGTAGGGGTCTGGGACTTCACAGGAAAATGCACTTCACAGGACAATAAGTAGAGCAGATTTTGGGGGCGCCTGGGTGGCTCAGTGGGTTGCATGGCTGCCTTTGGTTCAGGTCATGCTCTCCTGGTCCTGGGATGGAACCCTGCATAGGGTCCGTGCTCCACAGGGGCCTGCTTCTCCCTCTCCCTCTGCCTGCTGCTCCCCCTGCATGTGCTCCCTCACCCTCTGTCTCTTTCTCTGTCAAATTAATGAATAAAATCTTAAAAAGAAGAGCAGATACTTGGCAATGAGATGTTTGCCCTGCCAGACAGATGTGTCACTCAGATAAAATTTATCTCTGGTAATAACCTTTATCCTGGAAAAGACCCCGAATTTAGACTCTTTTGTATAGTTAAGGGAGGGGCAAAAGTTTCTCCTGAGCTCCTGTGGTTGTGATTGCCTCAGCTCAATACAGTCCACATTGCCTAAGTGGCCCATCTTGGAACCGCCTGCCCTTGGTGCCTACAGCATGACGTGTACGTGTTAGCTATGATTAGCTACTATTTTGCAGAAGAGGAAACCAAAACAGCAAGTTTGACCTACTCTAGCTCACAGCTGCTAGGGGCATCCAGGATTCAAATCTAGGTCGATTTTGTGCCAACTAACAACTACGCATCCATTGTGACTGCAGAGTATAACTCAAGTAGGGACATCTTCAGTGGCTCTGTTAGCCTGAGAGGACAATGGAGGCACAAAAGGGCTGAAAGGAATTTGGCCAGAATCCTAGAAGAATTATGCTAAGTTAAGACTTCCAAGTGTCTCCCTGTCTCTTTTTGAAAAGCCACGTTGATAATAACAATGCAGAGGAAAGGGTCAGTTGGCAATCTGTGAGGATAAAACCCTCAGGTACAGAGTTGCTTTCACACTTGTATAGTTATTTCCCACAATTTACTAAAGGTGGGACGATAAAGGAGCCTTTTCTAAAAGGCGTCATAGGGCCTTGATTGAGAGGGCTTGCTCTGCTCACAAAGTCTTGCTCTGCTCTCAGAGACTGGAGAACACTTTCTCTCTCTCTCTTTTTCAAAGATTTTTTTATTTGTTCATGAGAGACACACAGAGGTAGAGCCATAAGCAGAGGGAGAAGCAGGCAGGCTCCCTGGGGGGAGCCCAATGCAGGACTCAATCCCAGGACCTTGGGATCACGACCTGAGCTAAAGGCAGACACTCAACCACTGAGCCACCCAGGGGTGCCCCTAGTATAGTATGTTAAATGCTCTGATGGAATTGAGCACAGGATGTTGTGGGGAGCACAGAAGAGGGACCCCAACCTGAGTTGGGAGGATGGAGGAAAGTATTCAAGAAGCCTTTTCTAGAAGGGGCTTTAATGTGCCTCTGATTATCTTTTTTGTCTTTTAATCAAACTTATTTATACATGTATGTAGTTTTAAAAACTCAAATAGTTCTATAAGCTTTTTGTAAAAAAATATTTTATTTACTTATTCATGAGAGACGCAGAGAGAGAGGCAGAGACATAGGCAGAGGGAGAAGCAGGCTCCCTACAGGGATCCCAGGACCCTGGGATCACGACCTGAGCTGAAGGCAGATGCTCAACCATTGAGCCACTCAGGCGCCCCAGAACACTTTTCTTACTTTGTGACTTCTTCTGTCTTGCCATCAGCTAACCTCACGGCCGAGGGAGGCCAGAGAAAGGAGGATTATGACCGAGGACTTGAAGAGAGAGGTATTGAACCGAACGTGGGGGGGCAACAGTAAGGAAACTTTCAAGTGGCGCTTTGTCCCTCAAGTTCTTTCAGGGTGCTCTGCCCTAAGAATGGCACAGTTGATGCGATAACTCCATTGTATGAAGATTGGCTCAATCCAGTGGTTTTTGTTTTGTCTTGAGGCAGCTTGTGTGAGGGTATCAGCTGCACCCGTCCTGGCGACAGGGGATGGACATGCTTTTCTTTACACTGCCATTTTTTGTGTCCTTGGCAGGAATGAGATGCTCAGATGAGCCAGAGGCAAGAAAAACTGCTTTTCTATTTCATAGCTGTGGGTCAGGAGAAATCCTGAGCTGATGGTTTATTTGTTTTTTTTAAAAAGTATTTAAAAAAAAGATTTTATTTATTTGAGTGAGAGAAAGCCAGAGACAGGGCCTGAGTGGAGGGGGAGGGGCAGAGGGAGAGGGAGAAGTAGGCTTCCAGCTGACCTGGGAGCCCAACACAGGGCTGGATCCCAGGACCCTGGGATCATGACATGAGCCCAAAGTGGACGCTAAACCAAATGAGCTACCCAGGTGCCCCACTGATGGTTTATTTTAACCTAGAAGGTAAAAATGTACATATTTTTTTCACTACAGGTGCGTTGAATGGTAAATGAGTAATAGCAAGGTGTATATTTGTCACCTTCTATCTTTTCGTGATAGAACGCTAACAGAATGAGGTGCGTTAATATTTTACTCAACCAGAGCCTCATTCATTTACTAACCATTGGGAGCATTATGTATATTGATCTTAAACATAAATCAATTCCTGACTGTGTCCTGTATTTGGACTGTGCCTTGTAGACTCAGGCTAACCTTACTGCTGCTTTTGCACATTTGGTGAAAAGTCTGTGAAGACACACAACTAGTTAAGGACCCACAACTTTGGAAAAGGCAGCTGATGTGAGAATAAATGTATAATTACTTTTAAAAAGTGAGGCAGGGGGCACCTGGCAGGCTTAGTCGGTATAGCATGGGACTCCTGATCTTGGGGTTGTAAGTTCGAGCCCCATGTTGGGTGTAGAGATTACTTTAAAATAACATTTAAAAAGGGGGCAGTTAGTAAAACAATCGTTTAACATAAGGAGAAAGGTGGCTGGCTGATGAAAGGCAATAGGCAGCCTCCTGTCACCCTGGTCAGGCCCTGGGAGATGCTAAGAGTTTTAAATTCAACCACTGTCATTTTTCACTTTCTCTTCTTTTTTTATTTTTTATTTTATTTTTTTCTTTTTCTTTTTTTTTCTTTTTTTTTCACTTTCTCTTCTATATGATATCTTTTCTCCGTTGTACTGTGAAAAAAAATTCAACCGAATAATTTTGAAAATCTAATTGGCTTTCTTTCATTCCTTTTTTTTTGAGAGAGAGAGAACGTGCACAAGGGTATGAACAGCAGAGAGAGAGAATCTTAAGCACTCCATGCCCAATGTGGGGCTTGATCTCAAGACCCTGAGATCATGACCTGAACCGAAATCAGGAGTTGGATGTTTAGCCCACTGAGCTACCCAGATGCCCCTGGAGATCGCTTTGGCTTTCTTAAGTGATTCTTGAATGGAGCAGCATTCGCTGTGGCAAGTAGAGATGCCCAGAGGAACTATACAAAATAGAAGGTTGTTCTGGGCAGGAGGGTGGTAGGTGCTAAGTTATTAGCAGAAGAAAGGATCATTGTAGGCCAAGACATTTTCTTTTTTAGGGGAAGGGAATGGTGGGATGTTTATCATGCAGATTACTAGTGCTGATCAGGACGTTTCAGACTGACTTTTTTTTTTTTTTTAATTTTTAAAAGATTTTATTTATTTATTCATGAGACCCACACAGAGAGAGAGAGGCAGAGACACAGGCAGAGGGAGAAGTAGGCTCCATGCAGAGAGCCCAACGTGGGACTCGATCCCAGGTCTCCAGGATCATGCCCTGGACCGAACACTGCGCTAAACCGCTGAGTCACCCAGACTGACTATTAATTACAGGTGGAAACTGTAGTTAAATCTTGGCTTGCTGTCATGGGGGGCCAGTGACACCAATTTGCACTTGTTTTTCTTTTTTTTTTCCCCACTATATTACCTCAGTTTGACTTGCTGATGTTTCTGAGATTATAGTTTATCTTGCTATAATCATACCAATGTTGGTTGATTCCTACTCTCTTAATTTATCTTTTATTTTTTGGCCTTATGGAATTTTGCAAATTACAAAAGTAGTATATACCTATCATACACAGTACAGAAGTGTATTAAAGAGAGTTAAGTCCCCTTGCATATGCTCTGAGGAAACCAGTGGTAAGAGCTTGGTGCACACATGTGCATCCTTCCTTGCATTTTTTTAATGCTCAAATATTCGTTTACATGGGTTTTTCCCCTCCCTCCCTTTGTTCCTTCCTTATGTTAAAAATGGAGTTACTTAATGCTAAACCTCACCAGAACTTAGTATCTAATCTAACTGCAGCTTCCCAGCTTCTCCCAGAAATGTGATCTTTAACCAGACAGCCTGGAATTTTTCTGGTCAGCATTAGTGGGTAATCGGCTGATGGAAATATCAGGAAGGGAGACAGAACATAAAGACTCCTAACTCGGGGAAACGAACTAGGGGTGGTGGAGGGGGAGGAGGGCGGGTGTTGGAGGGGAATGGGTGACGGGCACTGAGGTGGACACTTGACGGGATGAGCACTGGGTGTTTTTCTGTATGTTGGTAAATTGAACACCAATAAAAATTAATTAAAAAAAAATCGGCTGATGGAGCCTTCCATGCCCCTTAGTAGGGCCACCTTGCCTAAAACAATGCATTCTTTGCTAATAATACCACCCTCCCAACCCCCACCTTGAAAAAAACTTTTCTTTTTGGTTGCTCAGGGGAGCTCCTTACTGTTTGCTAGATGGGATACTGCCCAATTCACAAATCGCTGGATAAAGCCAATTAGGCCTTTAAGTTTACTCAGTTGGGGACGCCTGGGTGGCTCAGTTGGTTAAACCTCTGCTTTTTGCTCAGGTCATGGTCTCAAGGTCCTGGGATCAAGTTCCATATAAGGCTCCCTGCTGGGTGAGGACTCTGCTTCTCCATCTACCCCTCCCCACTGCTTGTGTGCTCTCTCTCTCTCAAATAAATAAATATAATCTTAAAAAATAAATTTATTCAGTTGAATTTTTAAAAATTATTTAATTTATTTATTCATGAGAGACACAGAGAGAGGCAGAGACATAGGCAGAGGGAGAAACAGGCTCCCCGCGGGGAGCCCAATATGGGACTCGATCCCGGGACCGCGGGATCACGCCCTGAGTCGAAGGCAGACGCTCAACCACTGAGCCACCCAGGCATCCCATCAGTTGAATTTTTACTATTGAATCTTTCCTTCCCTCCTTCCTACCTTCCTTCCTTCTTTCCTTCCTTCCCTCCTTTTAAGCAAAAGTGATATAATTCCTCTGGAGAGAGATCCAAAAAGCTGTGAATCAGGTTATCTGTAGGCAAAGAAACTGGGAGACTTGGGAACAGAGGTGCCAGGGAGATTGACTTCTGACTGTGCCCTTTTGTGTTGTAGGGGCCAAGGCCCACTGCCCCCAAGGTGTGCCACTTTGGCATTGCAGATTCTGCTGAGCTGAAAACAGTCAAGGCCCAGCCAATTCAGGAATAAACTTTCACTTTCCCCACAACACTGCCTGAAGGAATTTGGTCTGGGGGTCTGCTCCTGGAAGGGAGCTATCACCAGATATACTTACCTTGCGCTAATAGCTAATATGCGCTAATATGCACGAGGTGTGGTAGACAGGGAGGAATTTAGCAAGGCCTGTTTGATCAAAGTCCTCTCCGGTGTTCCATTGTTTCTAGATGGCCCAGTAAACGTTTGTGCACCAAACCTTTGCTCTTTTTCATTCTTCCCTTCCCTTTGAAGTCTCAGACCCCTTTCCCCTTCTCCTTAGTTCAGGATGACTTCATGTTGCCTGACTGTCCTTGGAATCTCATGTATGTGTGGATTCCCTTTGAGTATGAAATTAAATTTGATCTCCTGTCACTGTGCCTCATTGTCAGTTCAATTCTTAGTCCAGCTAGAAGTATCCTGGAGGGCAGAGATCATTTTTCCTCCCCCACAGTACTGTTTGCTCTGCCCCACTCTTGTCTTTATACCAATAAAAAAAAAAGTCTTTTTATTAGTTAAAAAACACTCTTGTCCACCATCAGTTTCCCCTGAAGCATTTCCTTTTTTTTTTTTTTTAAAGATTTTATTTATTTATTCATGAGAGAGACACAGAGAGAGAGAGGCAGAGAGGCAGAGGGAGAAGCAGGCTCCACGCAGGGAGCCTGACGTGGGACTGGATCCCAGGACTCCAGGATCACGCCCTGGGCCAAAGGCAGGCGCTAAACCACTGCACCACCCAGGGATCCCCCCTGAAGCATTTCCATTTGGCGCAGTGTTTTCTCTGACATTTGCCTTGCCCTTGGGAGGGGTTGGGTTTGGCTCTTGGTGTGAAGTTCTGAATGAAACTAAATACGACCTACTGCTCTTTGTTTTTTTTTTTTTTTAAGATTTTATTTATTTATTTATTCATGAGAGAGAGAGAGAGAGACAGAGAGAGACAGACACACACAGGCAGAGAGAGAAGCAGGCTGGATGCAGGGAGCCTGACATGGGACTTGATCCCTGGTCTCCAGGATCACACCCTGGGCTGAAGGCAGTGCTAAACCTTTGGGCCACCCTGGCTGCCCCCTACCTTATTTTTGCATGGTACTTGTATTCCTTGGAAAATTCTGTGTACAGAAACACTGCGCAAAACACGCTTTTTCTTTGGGGGTTAAGCAGAATTAAGTTCTCAGCTCTGATCATTATTAACAGCATTTCCATCTCCACCGGTGTCTGGTAGGATCTATGAAAGTCATACGGGATGTAGGGCATTCTGGAGCATTGCAGATGTGCAGCATCCCTGGCCTTTGCCCACTAAATGCCAGTAGAGTACCCCAATTGTTGTGACATCCCCACCTCCAACTTTCAAGAGGCCCCCTGTAAGGCAGAGCCATTCCTTTTGAGAACCATTGCTCTAGCAGCTGCTCCCCCTGCTTGGAGAGTTCTTTCCCCAGATGTTTGCAGAGCTGGTTCCTTCTTGACATTTAGAGATCAGCTGAAATATTACCTCCTCTCATGGTGTAGGCTTCTCTACCCAATCTACAGAGGTTCCCGTTCACTCTGCCACATTGCTCTATTTCATTTCTCTGTATAGCATTTTTCTCCATCTGCTGTTTTTCTTTCCTCCCCTGTGCCTGGAATGCTGGTTGACACATAGTGCTCTGCAATTGTTAGTTACAGGAAGGGAAAAAGGAAGGGACAAATGGGATCTCTTTGTCAGTTGTACAATTTAGCAAAGATTAACAAAACACAATGTCTTCATGAAGTTTTTTATGTCATATATGATAAATAGCAGAAGATTAGCTAAATTCACAAGATCGGTGGATTCCTCCATTTGCAGTGAATAAACATTTAGCCTTGTCAGAATTGGTGATTTGCCATTTTATGTGTATAGCCACATCTGGAGTTCTAAAATGAACTGGAATTTGACAGAGCCACTTGCTTTATCCCCAGTGATCATTTCCACCATGTCTTCGCAGCAGTGTGGGCAAGTCAACAATGACTTCAGCATCTCTAGCCTTTGCGATGAAATGTAAACACCATAGGGACACTCGGCTGGCTCAGTTGGAAGTGCATGTGACTCCTGATCTCAGGGTTGTGGGTTTGAGCCCCATGTTGGGTGTAGAGATTACTTAGAATAAACTTAAAAAAATAAACACCATAAAATGTGGCTTCTATGGCTTTTGCATTTTTTTTTATCCCTTGGCACACAGTATTTAGGTGATGCACAAATAGCCTTCCATTTTGCTTCAAAAGTTTTTTTTAGGGGATCCCTGGGTGGCTCAGTGGTTTGGCACCTGCCTTCAGCCCAGGTCATGATACTCGATCCCGGGATCGAGTCCCACATCAAGCTCCCTGCATGGAGCCTACTTCTCCCTCTGCCTGTGTCTCTGCCATTCTCTCTCTCTGTCTCTCACGAATAAAATCTTTAAAAAAATAAAAAGTTTTTTAAAAAAAATATTAGAGCAAGACCAGGGTGGGGGGAGGGGTTGGGGAGGAGCAGACAGAAAGGGAAACGCAGACTCCTTGCTAATTAGAGAGCCCCATGGGGACTTGATCCCAAGACCTCGGGATCATGACCGAGCCCAAGGCAGATAGATGCTTAACGGACTGAACCACTCAAGTGCCCCTGCTTCAAAAGTTTTGATGGGTACCTGGTGTCTCAGTGGTTGAGTGTCTGCCTTTGCCTCGAGTTGTGATTCTGGGGTGATCAAGTCCCGTGTTGTGGTCCCTGTGGGGAGCCTGATTCTCCCTCTGCTATGTCTGCCTATTTCTATGTCTCTCATGAATAAATAAATAAAATCTTAAAAAAGGTTTCGATGATGTTTGAAGCAGGAAGGTTTCATATTAAAATATGTGAGCTTTTTTTATTCAGTCCATCAATCACTCATTTATTTGTTCCACAAATATTTATCCAGTACTTACTCTATATCAGGAATTATGTTGTCACATAATGGAATATAATTAACTCCCGTTACCAGGCCTTAGTAATCCAAATTTCAGTAGTCCCATGATACTTTTAGTTTCCTGGCTGCTAGTATTTTTACAAGTCTAGGAGATGGTCCAAGTGTTAGAGTGGTACATCTCTAGAACCTATCTGAGGACCTAGTGTCAGTGCAAAAAGCATGGTGTCTCAACTCTTAGTACCCACGTAATAAAGAAGTAAGGATCAGAGGTGCCAGGGTGGCTCAGTCTATTGAGCATCTGACTCTTGATTTTTGGCTGTCATGATCTCAGGGTCCTGAGATTGAACCCCATGACTGGTTCTGCTTTCAGTGGGGAATCTGCTTGAGGATTCTCTCCCCCTCTCTGACTGTACCCCCACCCCACTCATATGCTCTCTCTCTTTCAAATAAGTTAATAAATAAATCTTAAAAAAATTAGTGATCAGTGCCCAAAGTGAAAGCAGAAAGCAGCTTTATTAAGGCCAGTACACTTTCAAGGTAAGGGAGCGAGAGTAGGAAGGCCCCAGAGGTGGCCTGTGAGTGGGGTCTTGCCTCAAGGGCAAGGTGGTCTCTAATGGAGGCTGCTTCCAATCACTTGCAGGGCTCCTCCCACAGGTTGGGAGGGAGAGTTTCTCACCCTACAAGGTTTTTTTTTTTTTTTAATATTTTATTTATTTATTCATGAGACACACACAGAGAGGAAGAGACATAGGCAGAGGGAGAAGCAGGCTCCATGCAGGGAGCCTGATGTGGGACTCGATTCTGGGACCCCAGGATCACGCCCTGGGCCAAAGGCAGATGCTCAACCGCTGAGCCACCCAGGTGTCCCTGACCCTACAAGGTTTGTAGGGAATTGAAATCAGCATGGCAGCCTTTCCCCACGGAGGGGGCTATACCCACAAAGCAAATGCATTATAATGAGTCTAGGGGTTACCCTGGGGCAGAGGTGGAAGAGGATTTGTACCCTTGGGCTGCTATTTTAAAAAAATTTTTTTAATTTATTTGAGAGAAAGCAAGAGAGAGCACAAGTAGGGGGAGCCGCAGAGGGAGAAACAGACCCCCTGCTGAGCAGGGAGCCCGATGCAGGGCTTGATCCCAGGACCCTGAGATCATGATCTGAGACAAAGGCAGACGACTAACCGAGGGAGCCACGCAGGCACCCCTTGGGTTTTTTTTTGTTACCATGGCAGAGACTGATCTACCCTGACTAACATATCTACACATGGTTGTCCCCAGAGAAGCCCTCTCCACCTGAGCTACTCATGAAGATATAGGGGAGGCACTTAATGCTTGTCAGTTACCTTCAGAATTTTTTCCCTTCAGCTTTATGAAGAGACAGGAGATGACTATAAATAACTGCTTTTGCACTGACCTTTTTTTTCTTTTTTTAAAGATTTTATTTATTTATTCATGATAGACATTGGGGTCGGGGGGGGGGGTGCGGGCAGAGACACAGGCAGAGGGAGAAGCAGGCTCCATGCTGGGAGCCTGACATGGGAATCCATCCTGGGACTCCAAGATCACGCCCTGGGCCAAAGGCAGGCGCCAAACCGCTGAGCCACCCAGGGATCCCCTGCACTGACTTTCATAAGTTAAAGTTGTCACTTGACTATTTGAGCTTTAAGAAAAATCTGTGTCTTTCTGAGGGGAAGAACCAGTCTTCAGTCTGAATGATCGTAAATGTGACGAGGACTGACTTTGAACAGCCCAAATTACGACAAGCTTCATTAGTGTTGTGCCACGTGAGGGAAACTGAATGCCAGGATGCCAAAAGCCATATAGCGGTAGCACATACGCCTGGGTGGAGAAAGGCGTTTGGAGTGTTAAATGGTTTTCACGGTCTGAATTACCTAGCTTTGAAATCAACTGAGGAACTTGCTGCAAACATTTTGATCATAATGAAGAGACTCTTGAAATGCTTGATTAAGTGTCTTCTGCAGAATTTCTCCAAAGTGGATGGCAGTGGTGAGTGGCTAATTGTGCCAATTTGGGTCCTCCAGGAAGCAGATGCTAATGGGGAGTTAGGAATGCAAGATGTTGACTGGGGACAATGCTTGTGAAAGAAGCAAGGGCAGGGAGCAAGAATGGGCAGGGAAAGCCCTTAGACCATAAGGGGATCTGACGCGCATGTGCAAGGGATGGGGGAGTAAGGGAAATGGGCAGAATTACCCTAGGCTGCAAGGCAGATGTGACAAAGTCTTGGTCAACCCAATGGGGAGTTCTGGAGGAAAGACCACCTGTTAGAAGGCTCCCATGTTGGGCAGAAGTGGCTAGGCCCTGGTACTGCCACTGTGCTTGGTCATTGGCTAGAATTTTCCAAAAGGACACGTGGTCTTGTCAAGAATGCTGCAGCTGATCTTGCCAGGTTCTGTAGCTGGAGGCCGTCAGCTCATGGCGCTCCTCAGAGGTATATGGCACACACTCACCCGAAGAGAGAGCCAGTGTGCAGCCCCACCCACCACAGCCCACCCTTGGTGCGGCATGGATGCGCTTCTCCGAACATGTTCAGTGCTCCTGTGTTCTTCTCTTCCTGCGGAGAAACCTAGAAGAGGTGAGTGCCAAGCGCTACACCGTGCTCTAGTTACTCTTAGGGCTTCCACTGGTTCTCAGCCTCTCCTTTCTCCCGTGTGCATTCTACACTTGTACTGATTTTCTGTCTACTTGACCTGTAATTACCGACAAAAGGGTGTTGAGGTCTCTAATTAGAGTGGTCGGTATATTTATTTTTCCTTGTAGTTCTGTCAGTTTTTGCCTCATTTATTTTGATGTACTATGGTTAGGTACAAATACATTCAGGGCTGTTAAGAATTTCCAATTGTTGGGGTGCCTGGGTGGCTCAGTTGGTTTGGCATCTGACTCTTGATTACTGCTCAGATCATGATCTTCGGTCCTGTGATCGAGCCCCACACTGGGATCCATACTCAGTGGGGAGTCTGCTTGAGTTTCTCTCTCCCTCTCCCTCAGTCCCTCCTCACTGCACTCTCTCTCTAAAATAAATAAATCCTGGGGATCCCTGGGTGGCGCAGCAGTTTGGCGCCGGCCTTTGGCCCAGGGTGCGATCCTGGAGACCCCGGATCGAATCCCACATCGGGCTCCTGGTGCATGGAGCCTGCCTTCTCCCTCTGCCTGTGTCTCTGCCCCTCTCTCTCTCTCTCTCTGTGACTATCATAAATAAAAAAAAAAATAAAAATAAAATAAAATAAATAAATCCTTAGGGAAAAAAAAATTCTCGGGACACCTGGGTGGCTCAGCGGTTGAGCATCTGCCTTCGGCTCGGGTTGTGATCCTGAGACCTACGATTGAGTCCCAAATTGGGCTCCTTGTGGGGTGCCTGCTTCTGTCTCTGCTTGCATCTCTGCCTCTCTCTGTGTCTCTCATGAATGAATAAATAGAATCTTAAAAGATAATTCTCAATTGTAGAGAATTGGCATTTTATCATTAGGTAATGCTTTTCCTTTTTTTTTTTTTTAAAGAGGGCATTCTTTCTTTTTTTAAGATTTTATTTTAAAGTAATCTCCACACCCACTATGGGGCTTGAACCTACAACCTCAAGATCTAGAGTCACATGGTCTGCTGACTGAGCCAGCCTGGTGCCCTTCTTTTTTTTTTTTCTGGGTGTGTTTGTAAGGGTGTTTCTGTATGAAGTTAACATTTGTTTGGTTTTTTAAAAGTTTCTATTTTAATTCCAGTATAGTTAACATGCAGTGTTATATTAGCTTCAGGTGTATGAATAGTGATTCAACAATTCCATACAATACCCGCTGCTCATCATGACAAGTGCACTTCTTAATTCCCATTACCTATTTCACTCCTCCCCTGACCCTCCCCTCTGGTGGCCATCAGTGTGTTCTCTATGATGAAGAGTCTGTTTCTTGGTTTTATATCTCTCTCTTTTGTCTACCTTTGCTCAATTCCTTTTTTTTTTTTTTAACTTTGCTTGATTCTTTTGTTTTTAAAATTCCACATATATGGGCAGCCTGGGTGGCTCAGCGGTTTAGTGCCACCTTCAGCCAGGGCGTGATCCTGGAGTCCCAGGATCGAGTCCCACATCGGGCTCCCTGCATGGAGCCTGCTTCTCCCTCTGCCTGTGTCTCTGCCCCCCCCCTCTCTCTCTGTCTCTCATGAATAAATAAATCTTTAAGAAAAAAAATTCCACATATAAGTGAAATCCTATGGTATTTGTCTTTCTCTGACTTATTTGCCTTAGCATTATACTCTCTAGTTCCATCCATGTCATTACAAATGGTAAGATTTCTTTTTTGTGGCTGAGTAATATTCCATTGTATATATAAACCATGTCTTCTTTATCCATTCATCAATTGATGGGCACTTGGGGTGCTTCCCTATCTTGGCTATTGTAAATAATAATTTACAATTGGCTATTGTGCTGTTATAAATACAGGGGCGCATGTATCCTTTTGAATTAGTGTTTTTGTATTTGGCGTAAGTACTCAGTACTATGATTGCTGGATCATAGGGTAATCCTATTTTTTAACTTTTTGAAGAGTCTCTATATTCTTTTCCAGAGTGACTGCACTAGTTTGCATTCCCACCAACAATGCAAGAGGGTTTCTTTTTCTCTACGTCCTTGCCAACACCTGTTATTTCTAAACAACACCTGTGTTGTTGATTTTAGCCATCCTGACAGGTGTGAGGTGATAGATCTAACTGTGGTTTTGATTTGCTTTTCCCTGATGATGAGTGATGATGAGCCTCTTTTCGTGTGTCTGTTGGCCAGTTGGATGTCTTCTTTGGGGAAATGTCTGTTCATGTCCTCTGCCCATTTTTTATTTTCATTCTCAACTGTTGAAAATTGACCCTTTATAATTAGGTCATGTGTCCTCTTTATTTTTGATTGTCTTCCTTGTTTTGAAGCCTACTTTGTCTAATATTAATATAGCTACACCAGTCATCTTTTGCTTAGTGTTTTCCTATTATATTTGTATCTATCCTTTTAGTTTTTAGACTATCTGTGTCTTTACATTTATTACTTATTTATTTTTGAAGATTTTATTTGTTTATTCATGAGAAACACAAGAGGCAGAGACATAGGCAGAAAGAGAAGCAGGCTCCTCATAAGGAGCCCGATGTGGGACTTGATCCCCTGACCCGAGATCAGGCCCTGAGCCAAAGGTAGACGCTCAACTGCTGAGCCATCCAGGCATCCCTTTGTCTTTACATTTAAAGCGAGTTTCTTATAGACAATATATAATTGGATCTTGTTTTTTTTTAAAATCTACTTTATTTTATTTATTTATTTATTTTTAAAGATTTTATTTATTTATGAGAGATGGGGGGGGGGCAGAGACACAGGCAGAGGGAGAAGCAGGCTCCATGCAGGGAGCCCGATGTGGGACTCGATCCTGGGTCTCCAGGATCAGGCCCTGGGCTGAAGGCAGCGCTAAACCACTGAGCCACCTGGGCTGCCCCTAGAATCTACTTTATTTTTAAGATTTTAAAAATGTATTTATTTGAGAGAGAGAAGAGAGAGAGAGAGAGAGAGAGACACAGGTAGAGGGAGAAGCAGGCTCCATGCAGGGAGCCTGACTTGGGACTCGATCCTGGATCTCCAGGATCACACCCTGGGCTGAAGACAACGCCAAACTGCTAGGCCACCCAGGCTGCCCAACAATCTCTTTTCGTTGGTGCATTCAGACTATTCTCATTTAAAGTGATTATTGATATAGTTTAATATCTGCATTTTTATGTTTTCTATTTATTATATTTGTTCTTTGTTTCCTTCCCACCCTCTTTTTCTGTCTTCTATGGTTGCAATTGAGCTTTTTTCTAAAAAACAGATTTTATTTCTAAGTGATCTTTATGCCAGATGTGGGGCTCTAACTTACAACCCTGAGATCAAGAGTCGCATACCAACTGAGCCAGCCAGGCGCCCATATAAGCACACATTTTTAACTAATCTAAGTCTAACTTCAAATAATATTGTACTGTTTAACATGTAGGACAGATACCTTGTGACAGTATTTTTGTTTCCTACCTCTATCCTTCTGGCCTCCCAAGTGCATTGGTGACAGCTATAGCTTCTAGTTCAATGGGACTTTTGCTGTGCCCCTGGCAGGAATATGTCACCTTTGGGGGCAAGGACCTCTTATATTGCAGACCTCAAAATAATAGGGACTAAAAGGACATTATCTTCTTCATAGTTATTGGGAATGAATGTATATGAGGCCACTTCTGCCTCCATCCCTTGGTTCCTGCACCCATGTGTTTTTCGTCTTGGGGAGATAGTGTCCTATAGAGTCATTGATTTAGCATTCACACTGGATCATGGAGGATGGTACCCCATTTTTGCAGGGCTGGTGCTTTAGCTACATCTTCAGTAGGCCACTCCATTGCTTTATCAAATCAGCCCCTTCTGAGTAGTGTGGAATGTGACATGCTCAGCCTGTGGTCACAGGCACACTCCCATACTTCCTTTGCTTTGAAGTAAGTCCCTGGTCAGATGCTGTGCTGTGTTTAATTCCATGGTGTAGATCGGGCATTCCTTAAGTGCTGGATAGTGGTGCTGGCCGAGGTCCTGGGCCAGGACAGGCAAACACCGTGCCCAGGATAAGTGTCCATTTCTGTGAGAAAGAATTGCTGGTCCTTCAGGGTTGGAAGATGTCCCATTATGGCTATGAGGCCAGCTCTGTGATTGCCCCTCCTACTGTCTGCCCTGACCTGTGGAGGAGAGGCACTTGAACTTCTTAGTGCTGTTGGTATCCTTCTCACTAGCACATTCCTAATGGCCTTGGTGAATGGTGTGTTCCCTAAGCTGTTCTGTGAAACCTAGCCCTCCTGTGACTGTTCTGGCCTCATGTAACTTATCCATTCCATCATGCCCACCTCTGAGCTTTCTGATCACTGCCTGTCTGGGCAGTTCAGGCATTTCTACCCAACTTAGTATCAGCCAACATGTTTTCTGTGTTTCTAGGATCCATCCTAGCCATGTGTTTCTGTCATCTTTCAGGGTCCTTGTCAGGGTGTTAAATCCTGTATCCCAGGGGAATATTCCTCTATTAATAAGCTATCTCCCTGTTTCTTATCTACCCATTGCTAGAGAGACACTTTGGATCTCTCTGGTCATTAACATCCTATCATCCTCTAAATGTCTCCCCCTTCCCCAGTGTACAGTCACCCAAGTAACAGTTATAAGTTACTTCAGGGAAGAACGAACTATTTAAAAAAATTTTAATTGCCAGTACAGTTAACATACAGTGTTGTATTAGTTTAGTTTCAGGTGTACAATATAGTGATTCAGCAATTCTGTACATGACTCAATGTTCAGAAAGATAAGTATACTTTTAATCCTCTTCACCTGTTTCCTCCATGCCTCACCCACCTCCCCTCTGGTAACCATCAGTTTGTCCTCTATCGTTAAGAATCTCTCTTGGCTTGTCTCTTCTAAAGAGATATGTGGAATTTAAGAGAGTTTCTTAAATTCCACATATAAGTGAAATCATATGGCATTTGTTTTTCTCTGACTTATTTCACTTAGCATTATACTCTCTTTAGATCCAGCCATGTTGTTGCAAATAGTGATTTCATTCCTTTTTATGGCTGAGTAATATTCACACACACACAATACATGTATCTCTCACATCTTTATCCATTTATTTTTAAAAAGATTTTATTTATTTATTCATGAGAGAGAGGCAGAGACATAGACAGAGGGAGAAGCAGGCTCCTCACAGGGAGCCCGATGCAGGGCTCGATTCCCAGACTTGGGATCACACCCTGAGCTGAAGGCAGATGCTCAACTGCTGAGCCACCCTGGCGTCCCTATCCATTCATCTATTTTTAAAAAAGATTTTATTTATTTATTCATGAGAGACACACAGAGAGAGGCAGAGACACAGGCAGAGGGAAAGCAGGCTCCATGCAGGGAGCCTGACGTGGGACTCCATCCTGGGACTCCAGAATCATGCCCTGGGCCAAATGCAGGTGCCAAACCACTGAGCCACCCAGGGATCCCCTCCATTCATCTATTTTTTTTAAGAAAATTTTTAAATATTTTATTTATTTATTCATGATAGACATAGAGAGAGAGACAGACACAGGCAGAGGGAAACAAGATCATATTATCCATGAGTGTAGAGATCACTTACATAAATAAACTTAAAACCTTAAAAAAATAAGGCCACATATACTTGGATATTTATAATCACATACCATATAGGTCAAAGAAGAAATTGTATTGGAAACTAGAAAATATTTAGAACTAAATGCCAGTGCTTGTAATGATACAGCTAAGGTGGTACTTAGGGGGAAATATATAGCTTTAGATTCTTATATTAGAAAAGAAAAGGTGAAATGCTAAAAAGTAACTCAAGAAGTTAGAAATAAAATGACACAAAAGTAGAAGGAAAGAAATTAATGCATTAGAACACTAAGCCAAATCAAGAGGAACAAAATAAAATTTTAAAAAATATGAATATAAAGATGACAAATATACATGCCAGATATGCCTGTTATGTTAACAGATAATTGCTGTTATTAATGTGTGTATTTCTTCTCATGTACTTTTATTCTTTCTGATAAATATTGATTAAATAGAGAATAAAATGTGGTTTAGCCTTCTTAAGTTCATCCAGTAAACGCATTCACAAATCAGACAAAAAAAAAATACAAGAAAAACCTGATTGAAAAAAATGAATAGAACAGACTAGATGAGTAATGCCGACAACTCTCTGACAGAAAAGGAGAGAAGGTCCAAATGAACAAGAAGAATGAGAATAGGTATAAAGTAACTGATACAGTAAATAGGATATTGAAACAGTAATAAGAGAACTTTATGAACATCTTTATGCCAATAAATTTAAAAACTTAAATGAAATGGTTAATTTCTTTTTTTTTTAAATTTTTATTTATTTATGATAGTCACAGAGAGAGAGAGAGAGAGGGGCAGAGACATAGGTAGAGACATAGGCAGAGGGAGAAGCAGGCTCCATGCACCGGGAGCCTGATGTGGGATTCGATCCCGGGTCTCCAGGATCGCGCCCTGGGCCAAAGGCAAGCGCCAAACCACTGCGCCACCCAGGGATCCCGAAATGGTTAATTTCACATGAAACTACAATTTACCAAAACTAACTCAAGAAGATACCCAGAGATCAAGAGTTGCTTGCTCTGCCAACTGAGCCAGCCGGGCACCCCCTGCCCTCAACTCATTTTATAAAGCTAACATAATCTTGATACCAAACGAAGTGAAGCTAGTAGAAATGACAATTACAGGCTAACTTCACTTATGAACATACATCCAAAAATGCAAAACAAAATATAAGCAATCAGAAACAATAATGTATAAAAATACTTATGGCCAAGTTGTTTTCATCTCTGTAATATGAATTTTTAAAAAGATTTATTATTTTTAAAGATTTTATTTATTTATTCATGACAGAGATAAAGGGAGGCAGAGACACAGGCAGAGGGAGAAGCAGGCTCCATGCGAGGAGCCTGATGTGGGACTTGATCCTGTGACCCTGGGATCATACTCTGAGCTAAAGGCAGACGCTCAACTGTTGAGCCACCCAGGCATCCCTAAAGATTTATTTATTAGAGAGAGAGGGAGAGAGAATCTGAAGTAGACTCTGTGCTGAGCACAGAGCAACCCAGGATCTGAAACCAAGAGTTGGACGCCTGACTGCGCCAGCCAGGTGCCCCTGTAGTATGAATATTTTAGCATTAGGAAAATCTATTAAGGGGCACCTGAGTGGCTCAGTTAAGGGTTAAGCATCTACCTTTAGCTCAGGACATGATCTCAGGGTCCTGGGATCAAGTCCTGTCTCAGGCTCCCTGCTCAGCAGGGAGTCTGCTTCTCCCTTTCCCTCTGTGCCCTTTTCCTCTCCCTTTGTTTTTAAATAAATAAGTAAGTAAGTAGGTAAATAAATAAAATCTTTATTTTTTTTTAATTTTTATTTATTTATGATAGTCACACAGAGAGAGAGAGAGAGAGGCAGAGACATAGGCAGAGGGAGAAGCAGGCTCCATGCGCCGGGAGCCCGACGTGGGACTCGATCCCAGGTCTCCAGGATCACGCCCTGGGCCAAAGGCAGGCGCTAAACCGCTGCGCCACCCAGGGATCCCCAATAAATAAAATCTTTAAAAGAAAAACTTATTGGGATCCCTGGGTGGCGCAGCTGTTTAGCGCCTGCCTTTGGCCTAGGGCGCGATCCTGGAGACCCGGGATCGAATCCCACGTCGGGCTCCCGGTGCATGGAGCCTGCTTCTTCCTCTGCCTGTGTCTCTGCCTCTCTCTCTCTCTGTGTGACTATCATAAATAAATAAAAATTAAAAAATTTTTAAAAAGAAAAACTGATTGAATCATTACAATAATAAAGGAGCAAAACTATCAGTTCTATTCAACAAATCCCTGTAGGTCCCAATCAGTATATTAAGAAAAGGAAAGTAAATAAAAAGTGAGGATTGAAAAAAGAGAAACAAAGGTTACTATTAGCAGATGGCATGCCTGTCTACATAAAAATAAAAGAGAATATACAAATTATTGAAAAATTAGGAATAGTTTGTAAGGTTGAGAATCAAAGCAATATGTAAAAATCAATAGAACTTAGTGCAATAGAACTTGCAGTAGCAGCAGATACTGAAAGTCACCCAAGAATAAATCTAACTGAGCACCTGGATGTCTCAGTGGTTGATTGTCTGTCTTTGACTCACTCAGGTTGTGATCCTGGAGTTCTGGGATCAAGTCCCACGTCGGCTCCCTGCAGGGAGCCTGCCTCTCCCTCTGCCTGTGTCTCTGCCTCTCTCTCTCTCTGTGTCTCTCATGAATAAATAAATAAAAACTCTTTGAAGAAAAAGAATAAATCTAACAAAAGATATGTAAGACTTGTATACAGAAAAGCATAAATCTTTGTTGAATGACATTAAAGAAAACCTAAGTTAATGGAAGGATAAAACATGTTTCTGTATAGGAAAACTTAATAAGTAATCATATCAAGTCTCTCTAAATTCACCTAGAGATTTCATGCAATTTCAATTAAAATTCTAAATAGTACTGAGAATAGCCAAGATAATATCAAAGCAGCACAATATACCCGAGCAGATGTCAACACTTTTTATAAGTGGTAGTAATTAAGACAGTGCAGAGAAAAAGAAATAGACCCATGGAATAACATAGCCCAGAAACAGACCCGCGCTAAATGGAAACTTGATACATGACCCCTGCAGAGAGGAGGAATTATTTATTAACTTTTATTTATTTTGTCTTTTTTAAAATTTAAATTCAATTAACATATACTGTATTATTAGTTTCAGAGGTAGAATTTACTGATTCATCAGTTGCATGTCACACCCAGTGCTCATTACATCACGTGCCCTCCTTAGTGCCCATCACCCAGTTACCCCAACCCCCACCCCCTTCTCCAGCAGCCCTCAGTTTATTTCCTATGGTTAAGAGTCTCTCATGGTTTGTCTCCCTCTCTGATTTTGTCTTGTTTTATTTTTCCCTCCCTTCTCCTCTGATCAGGAGGAATTATTTAATAAATGTTGCCAGAACTATTGGTTATCCATATGGAAAAAAAATAACATTACATCCTGACTGCACACCATATACAAAAACAAATTCAAAGTGGTTTTATGACCTAAATGTAACAAGTACTTGAAAACTTTTGGAAGACAATATAGGCAAATATCTATATGTTCTTGTGATAGAAAAGGATTTTTTAAACAAAACATAAGTAAATCATCAATGAAAGCTTGATATATTTTACTATGTTGAAAGTTTAAAATTTGTGTACAAGTAAATAAATCATGAGCAAGATGAAAAAATAAGCATGGACGAGGAAAATGTATTTGTGACATCCTTGCTCCCACCTCAGATCCTTGGAACCTGATCTTCCTTTGCCTGGAACAGTCTTCGTCAAAATACACATTTGGCTCTCTCCTTTGATTCACTAATGTCTCTGTCCAAATGTCACCTCTTCAGAGAGGCTTTCCTGACCTCCTTATTGAAAAGAACACCTCTGTCACGTCATCCTCTGTTTTCTCTTCATACCACTTACTACTACCTGACATTCTGTATCTATTTGCTCATTTATTTATTGCCCACTTCTCCCCTAGAATTCAAGCTTCTTGAGGACAAGGACTTTGTTTTGTTGATTGCCGTATTTCTTAGCTCTCAACCCATGTCTATCCCCTGATATGTACTAATAAAACTAAATGAATAAATTAATATAAATGATAAAGGGTTAGTATTTAGAGTATAAAGAACTACAGATACATTAGAGGCTTTTTAACAAATGGCTCAATAGGAAAATTGTTTTTTTTTAAAAGATTTTATTTATTTATTTGAGAGAGCGAGAGTGAGAGAGCAAGCACGAGTGGGGGGAGGGGCAAAGGTGATGGAGAAGCAGGGTCTTGGTTGAGCAGAGAGCCTGATGCAGGGCTGGATCCTGGGACTCCGGGATCATGACCTGACCCAAAGCTGAGCCACCAGGCACCCCTCAATAGGAAGATTGTTTTTTTTTTTATTTATGATAGTCATACAGAGAGAAAGAGAGAGAGGCAGAGACACAGGCAGAGGGAGAAGCAGGCTCCATGCACCGGGAGCCTGATGTGGGATTCGATCCCGGGTCTCCAGGATCGCGCCCTGGGCCAAAGGCAGGCGCCAAACCGCTGCGCCACCCAGGGATCCCCAGGAAGATTGTTAATTACAATTCTTGAAAGAGGAAAGCTGAAGGGACAATAAAAATATGGAGGGATATTTACTATGATTTGCAATCGAGATGTTGCAAAATTAAGCTATAATGAAGCACCATGTCACCCTCCAGAAATTGACAAAAAGTCTGATGATGCCAATTATTGGGAAGGATTGAGGAAAAGAGCACTCTGTTCACTGTTGGCATAACCATTTTGGAGAAGAATTTGGTAATATCTAATAAAGATAAGCATGCACATTACACTAGGGGTAACTTCCATATCTGAGTCAAGAGATTACACGAGAATATTCATAGCAGCATTGTTTTATTTTATTTTTTATCTTTCAATTTTTTTATAAAAAGATCTTTAAGTGATCTCTACACCCAATGTGGGGCTCAAACTTACAACCCTGAGATCAAGAGTTGAATGCTCTACCGATGGAGCCAGCCAGGTGCCCCAGCAGCATTATTTTAACAGCAAACAACTGGGTATGACCCAAATGTATATCACTGGTACAATAGACAAAGAATGGTATATTTGTATAACAGAATACTACAGCAGTAAAAATGAACACATTGTAACTACACACATCATTGTGGATGAACCTCTAAGCACCGAGAACAAAAGGTGCAAATTGCAGAATACATGCTGTATAATTCCATTTATGTAAAGTTTAAGACATGATAAACTGAGACGTGTTGTCTATGGAACATGGGGTCACAGGGTAGTGGTTAACCTCTGCAGTGGGAGGCAGTGGTATGAGATTAGAGGAGGGTACAACAGGGAGCTTCAACTGTATCTGTTTTGGCTACTTAAAAGGTTTTATTTTATTTTAAAGTCAAGTCTATGCCCAACGTGGGGTCCAAACTCATGACCCAGAGATCGAGAGTCACATACTCTACTGACTGAGCCAGCCAGGTGCCCCTGTTTTGCTCCTTAGAAAGAAGCAAATATATGAAGATTTGACAAAGTTGGGTAATGATGATGTCATGCCATGATGTAATTATTTTATTATTCCCTTAGCGTGTATTTGAACTGATTCCTTGGAAGAAAGTGCTATTAGTTCAGGATCATCTATTTTTTTAAAAAAATATTTATTTATTCATGAGAGACACAGAGAGAGAGAGAGAGAGAGAGAGAGGGGGGCAGAGACATAGGCAGAGGGAGAAGCAGGCTCCCTGCAGGGAGCCTGATGTGGGACTTGGTCCTGGACTGTGGGATCACGCCCTGAGCTACAAGGCAGATGCTCAACCGTTGAGCCACCCAGGTGTTCCAATTCAGGATCATCTATTTTGGTGTATGCTTGAGTTAAGACCTTAAACAGTTTGTTAGTGCTACTATTTTCCCACCCTCGTGGCCTCTTGCTGTTTACACTGCCCCAGCTTTATTGGTATTTGCTGAACAGGGATCATACAGTATTTGAATTTGAAACTCAGTTTCATCTGGAGCAGGAATCAGCCAACTTTTTCTGTCAAGGGCTAGACAGTAAAGATTTTCAGCTTTGTGGGCCACATGAGCTCTGCTGCGACTACTCAAGTTTGCCATGGTAGCTCAAAAGCAATGAGGCAGGCAGAGTTCTAGGATGGTCCTCAAGATTCCCGGCCCCTGCTGAACACACACTTTATTCCAGTTGCTCAATTAGACCCTAATCTAGGTGCTGCTGTGACTGTCCTTGGTAGACTTCACCTAATCAGCTGAACTGCTTCCCTTTAAAAGGAATGGGACTCTTTACAGTAAGAGAGATTCAAAGTGCTTGGGCGCCTGGGTGGCCCAGTGGGTTAAGCCTCTGCCTTTGGCTCAGGTCATGATCTCAGGGTCTTGGGATTGAGCCCCGCGTTGGGCTCCCTGCTCAGTGGAGGGTCTGTTCTCCCTCTCCCTCTGTGCTCTCTCTCTCTCAAGCAAATAAATAAAATCTTTAAAGAAAAAAAAAAAACCCAACGTGTTAAAGAAGTTCAACGTGAAATTCTCTGTAGCTGGCTTTGAAGATGGAAGGGCCATGTGGCAAGGAATGGCAGGGTGTGTGGTGGGGGGGCTTTAGTTGCTGAAAGCAGCCCGGGGCTGATGGCTAGTAGGAGACAGGAGGCCTCAGTCTTATAACCAAGGAAATGAATTCTGCCAGCAACAATGTGAGCTTGATAAAAAGGCTCTGAGCCTCAGATGAAAGCTCTGCCCCAGCTGACACTTTCCTTTCACCCTGGTGAGATCCTGAACAGAGAACTAGCTAAGTCCTGCCCAGACTTGTGACCTACAGAAACGGTGAGGTAATGAATTTGTGTGGTTTTAAGCCATTTAAGTCTGTTGTGATTTGTTATACAAAGTAGGGCGGTAATATAAGTAGCTACTGACAATGTGTAAATGAATGAACAAGGGAGGCTATGTTTCAGTACAACTTTATGCACACTGAAATTCGACTTTCATATAATTCTTGTATGTCACAAAGTATTATGCTTTTTTGTTTTTTTTCCCCCAACCATTTAAATATATAAAGACTATCCTCAGGGATAAATGCACAGCATGGGGAATATAGTCAATGGTATTGTAATAGTGTTGTACAGTGACAGATGGGAGCTACACTTGGGAGGAGAGCATAACATATAGACTTGTCAAGGGGCACCTGGGTGGCTCAGTTGGTTAAGTGTCCAACTCTTGGTTTTGGCTCGGGTCGTGATCTCGGGGTTGTGGAATCAAGTCTCATGTCAGGCTCCATGTTCTCAGCCTTGAGATTCTCTCTTCCTCCGTCCCTCCTGCCACGCGTTCTCTCTCTCTCTCTCTCTCTCTCTCTCTCTCAAATAAACAAATGAGGGATGCCTGGGTAGCTCAGTGGTTGAGCATCTGCCTTCGGCTCAGAGCGTGATCCCGGGTCTGGGGATCAAGTCCCACATCAGGCTCCCTGAGAGGAGCCCACTTCTCCCTCTTTCTATGTTTCTGCTTCTCTCTCTCTCTGTCTCTCATGAATAAACAAAATCTTCAAAAAAATAAATCTTTAAAAAAAGCAAGACCAAAAACATCACCATGAATCACCATGTTGTATACCTGAAACTAATGTAATATTGTATGTCAACTATGCTTTAATAAAAAGATGTTAAAAAAATTAGAAGAACACCTGTTTGGTTTAATTGGTAGAGCCTGTGACCTTTGATCTTGGAGTTGTGAGTTTGAGCCCCACGTTGGGCATAGAGTTTACTTCATAAAAAATATATATATATTTAAAACAGAGTATCTTAAAAAGCCCATTCTTAACTTATGGGCTGAAGCCAGTGGTGAGATGAATTTGGCCTGTGGGTTATAGTTGGCAACCCCTGGTCTAGGCATTGGTGCATTTTTTAACCAAACCCTCTGAACTTTTGGGAATTTTTCAGGTCTTATAAGAATATGGAAATGAGTCTCTAAAACATTCTTCAAGATTTGAAATGAGTTACAGTTCATTTTCTTCACATAGCATCATAAGCATCATAGCATTTCTCAAATGAATAGTATGTTTTAAAACAATTTTCTCTAATGGCCTAAGTCTTCTATCAAATCTAAACTATAAAACCATTTAATTTATACACCAATTTCTAACACTCAAATAGGTTTAAAGGAACACTGCCAACTATCTAATGAAAATATTGTAGTTATTTATTTATTTTATGTCCCCAAGGAAGTACTCTTTATTCTTTTAATTGTATGATTCTAATTAGTTGCTAAACATGCATGGCCTTTCTCAAGACATGATAATTAGTATGGATGTTGCTATAACAATCTTCTAGCAATTTACATTTTCTGAATATCTGGTATATCATGCATTAATTTTTATCATTTAATGAAATTACTAAATCAGGAAGTTAGAATGCTGCGCTTAAGCTGCCTTTAATTAGAAATGGAGATAGGGAAGCAGTCAGGACCCTGGGAAATCACAGTTTGATAGTAGAAGATAGACATGATTTGGGGAAACTTTCTGAATTAGTTTTGTAGGGCTGCCATGAGAAAGTACCACAGACTGGGTGGCTGAAAGCAACAGAAATTTATTCTCTTACAGTTTTGGAGGCTAGAAGTCTAAAATTAAGGTATCAGCATTATCAGCATGACCTTACTCCTTTGGAAACCTTTCAGGAAGAAGCGTTTCTTCTCTTCCTCTCAAAGCTTCTGTTTGCTGACAGCGGCTGATATTCCTTGGCTTGTAGATGCATTGCTCCAGTCTCTGCTTCTTTTTTTAAAAGATTTATTTATTTGAGAGAGAGAGACAGGGCACAAGCCAGCACATGAGGAGGAGGGGGGACAGAGTAAGAGGGAGAGAGAGTCTCAAGCAGACACTGTGCTGAGTGTGGAGCCCAATGCGGGGCTCGATCCTGAGATCACTACCTCAGCCAAAACCAAGAGTCAGTTGCTTAACTGATTGAGCCACCCAAGCATCCTACCAGTTTCTGGTTCTGTCATTACATGGCTGTCTCCTCCCTGTGTATTTCTTTCTTTTTCTCCTTTTTTTTAAAGGATGATTTGAGGGATGCATGGGTGGTTCAGTGGTTGAGTGTCTGCCTTTGGCTCAGGGCATGATCCCAGAGTCCTGGGATCAAGTCCCACATTGGGCTCCCCGCAGGGAGTCTGCTTCTTCCTGTCTCTGCCTCTCTCTCTGTGTCTCTCATGAATAAATAAAATCTTTAAAACAGAAACAAAAGATTTTATTTATTTATTTGACAGAGAGAGAGAGACAGAGAGAAAACAAGCAGAGGGAGTGGCAGAAGGAGAGAGAGAAGCAGACTCCCTGCTGAGCAGGAAGCCTGAAGCAGGGCTCAATCCCAGGACTTTGGGATCATGACCTGAGCTGAAGGCAGACACTTAACTAACTGAGCCACCCAAGTGCCCTTCTTTTTTTCCCTTTTTTATTAAACAAAAGCATATATATGTATATTTTTTAAGATTTTATTTTTTAAAAAGATTTTATTTATTCATGAGAGACACACACACACACACAAAGGGGCGAGGGGCAGAGACACAGGCAGAGGGAGAAGCAGGCTCCATGCAGGGAGCCCAACGCAGGACTCTATCCTGGTTCTCCAGGATTAGGCCCTGGGCGGAAGGCGGCGCTAAGCCACTCAGGCTGCCCGCTAAAGATTATTTTATTTTATTTTATTTTATTTTATTTTATTTTATTTTATTTTATTTTATTTATTTTTATTTATTTTTAAGATTTTATTTTTAAGTAAACTCTATACCTCATGTAGGGGCTCTAACTCACAACCCTGAGATCAAGATTTGCATGCTCTACCAACTGAGCCAGTCCGGCACCCCAACAAAAGCATATACTAAACCGTTTTATTGGAAATGTTAAAAGTTAAGGTGCTCTAAACTTTATGGTTCCCTTGAGGTTATAGTTTTTGGCTGCTGTTGATACTATTTTAGAAAAACACATGGACTGAGCCTACCTTCCGGACGCCCTGGTGTGGGTTCTATATTCATGAAAGGATTAAGTACACTATATTTAACAATTGGTAGCTTTATTTTCAGCTCATTAATTGAAATTTGAGAAACTGTGATTTTATATACATACTACTGTAGTAATACAAATTTTATTAATGTCTATTGGAAAGTTTATGAGTAATGAGTAGAAGGTAAATTTTGCAGGCTGCTATAAAGTACTTAAGAATGTCTCATAATGCTTTAAGTTACTATCAAATGCCCCAGAAGTCAGAAAAATAAGACTAGAGAATCTGTTAAGGGGTATTTTCTTATTTTGAGAAAATTTTAGGGTAGAAATCCTACTTCATCATACAGATATACATAGTTTGAAAGGTATATCAAGTTCTTTGATTTTTAAAAGTATTTTGGGTTGCGTTATCTCCATGTGAATGTTATTTGATGCTTAATACAGTTTTTTCTAAAAGCATGATTCTGAGTGTAAAAATGGAATGCAACACTTATTTTATGTGCCTGTTGACCTACTTTTCACAGCTAAATGTTTCCCTATGTGTTTCCGAATGTTTTCTATTCTTCTTAGAAGGACACCACTCATATTGGATTAGGGCTGACCCTAATGACCTCCTCTTAATGAGATTACATCTGTAATTATTTCCAAATAAGGTCACATTCATAGGTGCCATAGGACTCCAATATACCTTTTTGGGGGATACCATTCAACCCATAGCACTTTCCTAGAGAAAAAGACAAGAATGTAAGCTAAAACAGGATGGTTAGATAGGAGTGACCTTAAGATTTTTCTACTATAGCCATCTGGTTTTACATTTGGAGAAACTGAGGCATAGAACAATCAGGAGACTGGCCCAAGGTCATGCAACTAGACAAGGACAGAGTTGAGACTGGAAATCAGTAATGACAAAGAAATGTACAAAGCATGCAAAGGCATTCTGGGTAAATGCCTGTAATACTCAAGGTTGGCCCTAGGGAAAAAGTAAGAACCAGGTGAAGTTTATCTGAGCTTTTGTCACCTCACTTTCATTTCTCGTTTCCTCCCTGTTGGAACTCCTTAGGTGTACTCTCTCCTCTAGAAACAGGTGATATTTCCTGAGTGCTTCCTCTGTGCCAGGCATTATGCTTTGTCTTCTGTGGCGCTATCTCATTCAATTCTTATAATGTAGCCATATGTGCTATTATGATTCCATTTTACAAATGTGGAAACTGAGCCTCAGGTTAATTAACTTGCCCAGAGTCTCGCAGCTTTTAAGTGGCAAGGCTGAGAGGCAAACACAGGCAGAACCCACATTCTTTAAAAAAAAAAAAAAAAAAGATATTTATTTATTTATTTATTTAGGGGAGGGGAGAGAGAGAGAAAGAGTAGGAGCCAGAATCTGAAGTAGACTCCATGTTGAGTGCAGAGTCTGACTCAGAGCTTGATCTCGTGACCACAGGATCATGACCTGAGCCAAAACCAAGAGTCAGATACTTCAGCAACTGAGTCAACCAGGGGCCTCCAGAACCCATATTCTTAACCACTTTGCCACTCTGCATCTTTGTTCTTGCTGTTGATCCCTCCTTGCTGCCATATGCTCACACACCCTCTATGCTTTCCCCGGGGACTCTCCTGGAGGCCCTCCTTAAGCCTGCCTTTCCAGAGAGGATCCTACATTTCAGGATCATCCCTTGGACTCTGCCTATTGCCATGATGAGGTGGCAAAGAAAGAAACCAGCTGGCTCTATGAGCAGGGCCTCCCAGGGGCTTGGGGTCTGTTTCTGAAAGGGTCTAGTGTCTGTCAAATTTGAAGATTCAGGAACTTTGTCTTGTTGGCTTCCTCAGGAGCATTCTGGTCTAGGGACAGAATTGCCCTATCTAAATTTACGAGTGATGGATTGCTAATCCAGAATGCTGAAACACATGCCTGCCAAGTGTTTGCAAGTATTGCCAAGAGAGCAATATTGCCAAGGGCCTTGCCAGGGGTCTTTTAGTGGGATCCTCATGCCCATATTCTGGGTCCTGGTCTCCCCCTGACCAAAGAGACTAGGGAAGATGAGTGGGAGTGCTGGCCACAGGCTTGACTTCTGGGCAGCAGGGTCCCAGGGACTGGGTTGTCTCAGGACTTTCCAGCAGCCTGGGGCAGAGAGCCAGGCACTGTGTGGAGAAGAGCCAACATTGTAACAGGAAAGCCAACATCATGCATTGAGTCCAGAGGGTGTGGGAGTACAGAAAGGAGAATGTGAGGAGGGAGCTCAGTAGCTCAGAGAAATGGAGGCAGGCAAGCTGAGTGGAGACATAGCACCAAATTCTTGGCTCAATCTGGATCTTGCTCCTGGCTCTTTGGATTTGGTCTGGCACCAGGGCATCCTGGTGATCAGAGCTACGCTTTCTCCTAAGGGCTTTGACTTGACCTGCTTCAGGTTCTTGGCAGACTATGCTGCTTCTGGTAGAAGCCTCATGCTCTGGCTCTGGCTCCATAAGACCCATCTTCCCCAGGATGAGAGGAACTGGATAGTTAGCCATGAATCTGTGGTTCCTGAGGTCCCCACCGGCTGCCTTGGCAGTACCCTACCACTCTCTTCTCCCTGAGTCTATGATGGCACAGAAGAAAAATGCAGAGTTCCATGGGTGGGTTTCCCCTCTGGCAGCCTGACAAGTTCAAGTGAGTGCAGCATCAATTCCAAGAGCTGGAAAGGCGTGGGGCAAACATTTCACAAGAGACATGTTGGATGTTTCTGATATTGCTTGCTTTTCTCCTTTTCTATCATTAGATTCAAAATTTCTGCTTCTTGGGGTGCCTGGCTGGCTCCATCTGCAGATCAGTTGGTTCTTGATCTCAGGGTTGTGAGTTTGATCCCTATGTTAGGTGTAGAGATTATTTAAATAAATTTAAAAACTTAAAAAAACCCACCACCTTCAACTTCTGTCACGTTCTCTTCCACTTTTGGACATTCTTGAGATAGGCTGTAACTTCTAATTTTATTAATAGTTGTTGATCATACACAATTGATATCAACTGCTCCTGTGGTACAGTCACTTCAGGCTGAGTGTGGGCTTTAGCAACCAGCCTGTGAGAGAGCTGCCTCGGGATAGGTGTCTGTTAATCTCCAAGGACACCAACTGTCTGGCACCTAGCAGGAACTTAAGACATATTTGTTGGATGAATGAAGAAATGAACATGTGACCGAATGAATCAGCGTCAACTCATTTGTAAATTGCTTGTGGTTCAGTTTGTCCAAACACTGACAAAAAAGCAGGTTGCAACTGCTCTTGCAGTGAAATTATATTCTATTTTTTAAAAAGTTACACAGGTAGGGAACTCCTGGCTAGTTCAGTTGGTGGAGTGTGACCCTTAATCTCGGGGTCTTGAGTTTGAGCCACATGCTGGGCATGGAGCCTACTTAAAATAAAAAAAAATGTTTTTAAAGTTACACAGGTAATACACAAATACATTCTCATCATAAAAGATTCAAGCGTCCTAGAAGTCTATAGAACAAATCTTATCACCCTTGCTCCTACCACCTGAATCCCAGTGCTCTCCTCGGAAGGAACCACTGTGATCAGTTCAATGGGCACAATTCCATCTAATCCCCATGCATTACATACATGTAATACATGTGTGTTCATATGTGCATGTGTGTTTCCTTCATAAATGGGATTAAATTATGTTCATCGTTTTGCAACTTGTTTTCTTTGGATTTTGCAATACATCATGAACATCTTTCCATATCAGCACCTCTACTTCATTATGTTTTTTAAAGTTTTTTTTTTATTAATTTAAGTAATCTCTACACCAAATGTGGGACTTGAATTCATGACCCTGAGATGAAGAGCTGCATGCTCCGCCCAACTGAGCCAGCCAGGCACCCTTCTACTTCATTATTTTTAATGACTGCTTGGTACTTGTAACATGGATGAATGATATTATATTTAACTCCTCCTCTATTGGTAGTTATTTCAGTGGCCTACAGTTTGTCTCTAATACAAATATTGCTGCAATACACACCCTTGCTATTTATATATATTGTATATGCTTTAATAAGACTAGTCCCTCTTGCCTTATTATTCTCCCTTTTTAGCAGTTTTCTGGTTACTCTTCCTTGATTATTTTTCCATGTGATCATTAGATAAGCTTCTCTAAGACCCCAAGGTAGGCAATTTTACTGGGATCATATTAAATCTATAAATTTTTAAAAAATTTATGATAGTCACACAGAGGGAGAGAGAGGCAGAGACATAGGCAGAGGGAGAAGCAGGCTCCATGCACCGGGAGCCCGACATGGGATTTGATCCCGGGTCTCCAGGATTGCGCCCTGGGCCAAAGGCAGGCGCTAAACCGCTGCACCACCCAGGGATCCCTTAAATCTATAAATTAACTTTGAAAGAATTGATATGTTTTAATGTTGTGTTTTCCTGTCCAAAAATGTGGCATATCTTTCTGTTTTTGTCTGATTGTTCTAAAAATATTTTATCTAAAAATTATTACAAAATTAAGAAATGTCTGTTGTAGAAACTAAGTCACTTAGAACTGTATATAGTAAAAAGTATAAGCTTTCTGGCCCCCTTTCCTGCTCCATTTCCACCACCCTTAAGAGACCACTGTCATTGGGTCATGGTGCTTTAGTTTTCTCCCTCTCTCTTCTTAAAAAAAATAAGATCATCTTTTCCCTGTGATTTGCAACTTGCTTTTTCCATTTCAAATATCGCCCAAGTAATTTTCTGTGTCAGCACATGCAGTGGTGTCTCAATCTTTGTACAGTGCTGCAGCATGTTACACTGTTGGGTATATGGTATTTTAAAAAAATTTGGGGATCCCTGGATGGTTCAGCGGTTTAGTGCCTGCCTTTGGCCCAGGGCGTGGTCCTGGAGTCTCAGGATCGAGTCCCACATCGGGCTCCCTACATGGAGTCTGCTTCTCCCTCTGCCTGTGTCTCTGCCTCTCTCTCTGTGTCTCTCATGAATAAATAAATAAAAAAAATCAGTGCCCTGTGTTAGATATTTATGTGTGTTCAGATTTTACTATTAGTGTTTTACAGTAAAAATCCTCCTTCAGGTTTCTCTCACTATCCAAAAGCAGAATGATGACTCAAATCCTTTTGTAAACCCAAATGGCATAAAGTGAAGAATATCCCTTACTCTTTGAAAGTTTGCGTTACATCATTTCACTTTTTAAAAAAGATTTATTTATTGATTTTGAGAGAGAAGGTGAGGGAGACGGAAAGAGAGAATCTCGAGCAGACTCCCTGCTGAGTGTGGAGCCTGACTCAGGGCTCGATCCCACAACCTGAGATCAGGACCTGATCTGAATCCAAGAGTCCCACGCTTAACCAACTGAGCCACCCAAGAGCCCCTATACCACTTCACTTTTATGAAAGACCTACAGTAGTTCAGTAACAGCTTTTTTCATAAGAGCAAAAGTGCTCTTCACATTTCTTTTGGTAGTACCTTTTCATCTCTGTGTGTGTGTATGCTAGATTCCATTCCCTTCTATGCAGAGATCTCAATCCAGCAATCTCCTCCTCTCTCCTGTTTTATCTCCACTGTGTCTGTTTTTTTTTTTTTTTTGAAGATATTATTTATTCATGGAAGAGAGAGAGGCAGAGGCAGAGGGAGAAGTAGGCTCTTCGCAGGGAGCCTGATCCCGGACTCAATCCTAGGACCTCAGGATCATGACCTGAGGCAAATGCACTCAACCACTAAGCCACCCAGGTGCCTCTCCACTGTGTTTTTCTGATAGGCATGCAAAGATGTTATTTCTAGAGCCCATCTGAAAATTCCCTGTTGAGTTCACTTCCTCCTCTAGTTACTTTCTCTTTCTTTGCTAAAACAAGGCTCCCCAAAGAAGTTTCCTGTTCTCACGAATTCTAATTCCTCCTCTCCCATTCTCGCATAAACCTCAAGCCAGCCATTCTTTCACCTTCACTGTGCTGCTAAAACTGCTGTTGTAAAGGTGACTAATTACTTCCCTGGTGACATTTGACATAATTGATTACTCCTCCCTCCTTGTTTTCTTTTTTTTTTCTTTTTCTATATTTTTTTATTGGAGTTCAATTTGCTAACATATAGCATAACACCCAGTGCTCATCCCATCAAGTGCCCCCCTCAGTGCCCGTCACCCAGTCACCCCAACCCCCTGCCCACCTCCCCTTCCACTACCCCTTGTTCATTTTCCAGAGTTTACTCCTCCCTCCTTGAAGAATTTTCTCTTGGTTTCCAGGAAACAGACTTTCCTGGTTTTCTTTATCTTTCCTTTTTTTTTTTTTTTTAAAAGTAGACTCCATGCCCAGTGTGAAGCCCAATGTGGGGCTCAAACTCACGACCCTGAGATCAAGACCTGAGCTGAGATCAAGAATCAGACACTTTTTAAAAAAAGATTTATTTATTTTATTAGAGAATGTGGGAGGGAAGGGGCAGAGGGAGAGAGAGAAAATCTCAAGCAGACTCCAATGATGAGCATGGAGCCCAACACGAGGCTTGATCTCACAACCTGAGCCGAAACCAAGAGTTGGACACTTAGCCAACTGAACCCCCAGACACCCTGTCCTGGTTTTCTTTCATCTCTCTTAACTTGACTTTTTAGTTTCCTTTGCCAGCTCCTCACTCCTCTCCATGCCCTTCTACCCCACACTTGGCCTCTTAACATGGGGCTATCCTGGGGCTCAGTCCTTAGATCTTTTTCTGTCTGAATTTACTCCTATGGTGATCTCATCTGCTCTCAAGGCATTAAATACCCCCCATATGCCAATAATCTCAAATTTATATTTCCAGCCCTGACCTCTCATGAAATCCAGAGCCATATATCCACTGACCACATCCCCTCCACTTTGATGTACAAAAGGTCACTGAAGTTCAACAGGTCCAAAACCCAACTTCTAATCTTCTCTCGAAATTTGCAAGGCTTGAAGTTCTCCCTATAACTGTAAATGTCAACTCTATCTCTCGGTTGCTTAAGCTAAAATCTTAGGGCTCATTCTTAATAGCCCTCTTTTATTCGAATCTGTTGGCAAATCCTGTTGACTCTACCATTGAAATATATCTAGAATCCACCACTTCTCCCCACGTCCACTACTATGACCCTAATCCAAGCCTTTTGGAAGGCACCATCACTTCTCTGGCTTCTCACAATAATTGGTATCCCTGCATCTTCCCTTGCTCCTATAATATACTCTCAACACGGAACACAGAGTAGTTCTTTGCAAATAAAAAACATCAAGTCACTCTGCACAAAATCTTCCAATGGTTTTTTCATCTCATCCTGCATAAAAGATCAAGGCATCACATGTCTTATAAGGTCCTGTGCAACCTGCTGCAGATTGCTCCCCTGGAAATATATTACCTCACATTCTACTGGTTCTCCTTCCAGCATCCCTTCCCACCTAGATCCCTGACCACGCTCACTGCACTCCAGTCACAATAGCTTCCTTGCTATTCCTTTAACATGCCAATCACTCTCCTCAGCCATTCAGAACCTTTGCCCTCACTGTTCTCTCCAATTCAGAAGTTCTCATTTTGGGGCCATTTTGCTCCCCACATGACATTTGGTCATGTTTGTAGACCTTTTTTTAAATTAATTTTTTAAAAAAGTAGGCTCTATGTCCAATATGGGGCTTGAAATCATGACTCTGAGATCAAGAGTTGTGCGCTCCACTGGTTGAGCCAGCCTGGTGCCCCTAGAGACATTTTTGATTGTTACAACCTGGGGGAGATTGCTCCTGGCATCCAGTGGGTAGAGGCTAGGACATGCTGCTAAACCTCCCACGATGCACATGACAGCTTTCCCTACAGCAAAGAATTATCTCACCCAAATTGTCAATATGTCGCAGGTTGAAAAACCCTGGTCTACTCTTTCCCCAGATATCTACATGGCCCCTCACTTCACCTCTTGGTCTTTGCTTAAATGTCACCCTCTCAGAGATACCACTCTGTTTAAAAATCACAATCCCTTGGGATGCCTGGGTGGCTCAGTGCTTGTGTGTCTGCTTTTGGCTCAGGTCGTGATCCCGGGGTCCTGGGATCAAGTCTCACATTGTGCTCCCTGCAGGGAGACTGCTTCTCCCTCTGCCTGTGTCTCTGCTTCTCTCTCTGTGTGTCTCATGAATAAGTAAATAAAATCTTTTAAAAAAGATAAAATCACAATCCCTCCAACTCTCATCTCTCTTTTCTGCTTGGCTTTTCTCAATAGCACTAATTACTGTCTGCTGTTCTATGTATTTTATTTATTGTATTTTTTCCCCTCCCTGGAGAATTTAAACTCCACTTAAGACAGAAATTTTGAGTGTTGCATGTCTATATCACATACGGCTCAATAAATATTTGTTCAATGAATGAATGTCAACTTTATCATATAGTACTATGTTCTCCCGTATATTTGAGTCTATTTCTCAACTCCATTCTGATCCTTTAAACTGCCAATTCCTGTCAATTTCTGTATTACACTTAAAAAAGAAAGATCTTATTTATTCACGAGAGACACACAGAGAGAGGCAGACACACAGGCTGAGGGAGAAGCAGGCTCCCTGTGGGGAGCCCAATGTGGGACCTGATCCCAGGACCCTGGGATCACGCTCTGAACCAAAGGCAGGTGCTCAACCACTGAGCCACCCCGGCGCTCTGTATCACATTCTTTTAATTAGTGTGGCTTTATAATATCCTTTACTGCCTAGTAGGATTAATCTCTACTTATTACCCTCCTTTTCCAGATTTTAGCATATTTTATGATAATTTTGTCAAGTTCTTCATCTCTCCCTTGAGCGAATTTCTTTCCAGAATTTTCATCATGGGAGCGTTAGATTTCTAGGTTGATTTGTGGAGAACTGATATATATATATATATATATATATATATATATATATATATATATATAATTTTAAGATTTTACTTATTTATTCACGAGACACAGAGAGAGGCAGAGACACATTGCAGAGGGAGAAGCAGGATCCATGCAGGGAGCCCAATGTGAGACTCGATCCCAGGACTCCAGGACCATGGCCTGAGCCGAAGGCAGACGCTTAACTGCTGAGCCACCCAGGGGTCCCTGATGTTGTTATAATATTGAGACTTCCTATTTAGGGGTAAAATATATCTCCATTTATTGATGTCTTATTTTATGTCCTACAAGAGTTTTATAGTTTTCTTTCTAGAGGTTCTCCTTATCATTTTCTAGCCCTAGATATCTTACAGGTTTTATTACTATTGTCGGATCATTTCTTCTTTGATGAAGTCTGATTATTGATTTTATATGATAATCTCTTAAGCAGCCATTTCAGATAAGTATGAGGAAAACATTTAAAATAGAGAATGTTCTTTTTCCCGCTTTTGCTTCCTTGACAGGAGGGCTTGAAGTGTCTGTGTCTGCATTCTGATATTTTCACAACTTCACAGTTTCTGGTGATCTGAAAGGTTTCGTAAGCTTTTTTGGTAGTAATTGAAGTTGAGGTGCTCTATTTAGTTTTTCTTGCTTTGGTTCACTTACTGAATTCAGTATTTACCTCTAAAATATCTGGGTTACCTTGGTAAAGAAACAAGATTGAGAGATTTTTATTCTGTGTGTTGCTGACAGCATTTTTGAGGGGTTGATCTGTTAATCATTAAGAAAATTGCTATATCAATTCAGCTCATACCAAAACTCTTTTTTGGTCAGCTTTCAGATTTAAAGAAAATTCAACTTGCTAAAAATAGAACTACCCTATGACCGAGCAATTGCACTACTAGGTATTTACCCAAAGAATACAAAAATACTGACTCAAAGGGGCACATGTACCCCGATGTTTATAGCAGCATTACCAACAATAGACAAATTATGGAAAGAGCCCAAATGTCCATCGGCTGATGAATGGATAATGAAGAGGTGGTATATATATATATATGCGATAGAATATTACTCAGCCATTAAAAAGATTGAAATCTTGCCATTTACAGTGACGTGGGTGGAACGAGAGTATTATGCTAAGCAAAATAAATCAGTTAGAGATAGACGAATACCATTTGGGTTCACTCCTATGTGGAATTTAAGAAGCAAAACAGATGAACATATGGGAAGGAAGAAAAAAAAGATAGGGAGGCAAAGCATAAGAGACTCTTTTTTTTAAAATTTTTATTTATTTATGATAGTCACACACACACACACACACACAGAGAGAGAGAGAGAGAGAGAGAGAGAGAAAGAGGGGCAGAGACACAGGCAGAGGGAGAAGCAGGCTCCATGCACCGGGAGCCCGACGTGGGATTCGATCCTGGGTCTCCAGGATCGCACCCTGGGCCAAAGGCAGGCGCCAAACCGCTGCGCCACCCAGGGATCCCGAGACTCTTAATTATAGCGAACAAACTGAGGGTTGATGGAGGGTTGATGGGCTGGGTGAGGATTGATGGAGGGATGTGGGTGGAGGATGGGCTAAATGGGTGATGAGCACTGGGTGTTATATGTGATGAATCACTAAATTCTACACCTGAAACTGATATATATTAACTAACTAGAATTTAAGTAAAAACATGAAATTAAAAAAAATTTTTAAAAACTCAACTTGCAATATTCATGTATGTGGAAACCATTTCATTTAATGGACCAGTGGTGGTTTCTAACTCATGTAAGGCAAAAACAACTTATCTAAAGAACTTTAAAGAAACTCACACTTAAAAAGTATTTGGGGGTGGCTGGGTGGCTCAGTTAGTTAAGCATCCAACTCTCGGTTTTGGCTCAGGTAATGATCTCAACGTTGTGAGATAGAGCCCAGCATCAGGCTCTGTGCTCAGCTGGGGAGTCTCCTTGAGAGTTTTTGCTCTGCCCCTCCCCCTGCTTGCACACTCTCTCTCTGTAAAATAAATAAAGTCTTTAGAAAAATATTTTGGAATAGAATTATTTTATTTCAAGTCTGCTTTATGAACGGAATGAACTGAAATGCATTCAAACCTAGAAAACTGCATTATTACCATTTTATGTAATTTGCATGCTGCAAATGTTATATTTTACAAAAGGGCTGAAAAAGCCCATAATAGGCTGTCTTACTCATGTCTGTTCTCGTGTTTGTTAGAGAAAGCACATGGTCCTATTAGCCCCTGGGCATTGTGAGGCCAAATACACAGACGCATTCATCCAGTACACAGAAGTCTCAATTAGGCAGTAGTTTTTGCCAATAATATAAAGAGAAATGTCTTGATTAAAGTTGGGGGGTGGGGAGGGGCAATTTTGTTGCTATTGCAGATGTCTGATTAGCTATGAAAAGAGAACGTGTTCTCTTTAAGCTTTGGGTTAATAATCTTAAAATCTTTTTCTGTGGCTCTTGTTAAAAAACGATCAGCTGTGATATGGAAAACAGCAACCATTAAAAGAAAACAATGAAAGCTTAGACCACCTAGAAAAAACCCAAACTCTACAAAAACCCCACAAATAACGTTGCAAGTCAAACACCATTTTGGGGAAAATATTTGTAACACATATGACACGTTTGTAACAAATTGATTAGCATAAAAAGAGGACACATGCTCAAATAGAAAAATGGACGAAGACCCCCGTTGTGACACAAAAGAAGAAATACAAATGGAAATAAACATGAGAAGCTGTCCTACTTTACTGGTGATCAAAGACATGCAAAATAAGATAATGTTGCTATTTTAAAAAACTGTCAGAGTGGCAAAGATGGAAAGGTTATTAGTATCCAGTGCTTTAAAAGGTGTGGGGAAAGGGCAATTCTCATATATTACTGATGAGAAAGTCAATTGAGGGCAATTTGACAGCATGCGTCAAAACTGGAAATGTGCATATTCTTTATTTAGCAATTTCAGAATTCAGAAATCTATTTTAGAGGCATATTTTGCACGTGCAGAAAAATGTTATGTTCAAAGAGATTTGTTGCGGCATTATTTATAATCACCAAGATGAAGAGCCTAAATGTCCATCAGAGGGGAACTGGAGAAATATAGTCATCCTTATACTAAACAACTTTTTCTTTTTTTTAAGATTTTTTTTCTTTTTTTAAGATTCAAAAAAGAATTTTTTAAAAGTAATCTCTACACCCAACATGGGACTCAAACTCACAACGCTGAGATCAAGGGTCCTGCGTTCCACAGACTGAGCCAGCCAGGCACCCCTGCACTAAACAACTTTTAAAAATAATAAAATAGATCTGTATGTGCTGATAGGGAGCAATCCCAAGAGCAGGTTTTTGAATGCCAACTATGACCAATGTATATAATTCTGTTCTTCCGTTTTCTCGACTCATTTCAGGCAACTCTTGGTAAGTTCTCCATCATCCTTGACCTCATTGATGTGAATGTTCAATCTCAAGTCTACTGTTCAATTCTCAGTCCTCATATTACTTGAAAGATCTGAATGCTCCTTCCACTTTGAAACACTGTTTTCACTTGGCTTCCAGGACCCCACACTTTCCTGGTTTCTCTCCACCCCACTGGCTTCTTTCTCAGCCCTCTTATTCATCAATGTCCTCGAGTGCTAGAGTATCCCAGGGCTCCTTCCTGGTCCACCTCTTGCCTCTCTCTTTTTTGGATCTCATGGCTCCAAAAACAGTTCATGTGCTGATGTCTCCCTAATCTACCCCTCTCACAAACTCCAGACTCCTACCTCTGCCTACTTGGTAGCTCCTCTTAGCTGTCCAATAGACATCTTCAACTTTTCCTGTCTCAAACCGAACTTCTGATGTTCATTCCAAGAACTTCTCTTCATCTTCTGTATCTCAGCAACTGGCAACTCCACTCACCCAGTTGTTCAGGCCAAAAACCCAGGCATTATCCCCCGACTCCTCTCTTTCTCTCACACTCCACATCTAGTCCCAAATTCACCACGAAGTTAATGAAGCTTAAGCACTGGAGCTCCTCATTTGTGGCAGCTTCTCACAAGGCCCTAACAGTGGGAGAACATGACTACATGCGTTTGTAAAATTTGTCAGAGTAAAATGCTTTAATTTAATAATAGTAATTAATTGTAATCAGTTCAGACAGCTGTCTGTATCCACTCCAACTTACCCTCTGTCATTTTTGCCTTTGTGGCCGATTTGGCATTGGGGGGCTGTGGATGTTTTGGGGTCAAAGGGGAAATTGAACTAGGTTTACATTTATTTTGGGTTTGATCAGATATATTTACATGGCTTGCAGTCATTTCTAGGTCATCCCAGTGTAGGCACGGCTTCTGGGAATACTTTTACCTTCCACTATATTGATTAATGGTGTAGGGCCACAGATCTCATCTTGGTACTAATGTATCCTGTAGCACCCAGTCTTGGAAATACAGATAGTTGAGGAGAAATGAGGTTTGGAATGTACAGAGCCAGAAACAAGCTTGTGAAAAATTCTGCCTTTCACAGGACTTATAAAACTACATATGGAGGGAGCCTGGGTGGCTCAGTGGGTTAAGTGTCTGCCTTCGGCTCAGATTATGATTCCAGGGTCCTGGGATTGAGCCCCACATTGAGCTCCCTGCTCGGTGGGGTGTCTGCTTCTCCCTTTCCCTCTGCCTGCTGCTTGCCCTGCTTGTGCTCGCTCAAATAAATAAATTAAAAATCTTTAAAAAAAAACTCAAAACTACATATGGAGGACTCAGTACTGCCTAGTCAAAGTGGGAATTCTCATCTGTCATTAATATACTCAATAATGCAGCTTACACAACTATAAATAATGGCACCATCAAGTTTCTAAATTGTGGTAAGAACACTTAATATGAAGCTCTATCTTCTTTTTTTAAAAATATTTATTTATTTATTTGAGAGAGTGAGACTGAGAGAGAGAAAGAGAGCGAGAGCGCATGAGCAGGGTGAAGGGCAAAGGGAGAAGCAGACTCCCTGCTGAGCAGGGAGCCTGATGTGGGACTCAATCCCAGGACTCTGGGATCATGAACTGAGCCGAGGGCAGATGCTTAACCAACAGAGCCACCCAGGCGCCCCAAGGCTTTGCCCTCTTAATAAAAATTTAAATGTCTGGCGCATTATTGTTGATTATAGGTACTATGTCGTACAGAAGGTCTCTAGAATTTATCTGTCTTGTATAACTGAAACTTTATACTCACTGAAGAGTGACTCCATTACCCCCTCTCTCAGCCCCTGGCAAGCACCATTGTACTCTCTGCTTCTGAGTTTGACTATTTTAGATGGCTCATATAAGTTGAAACATGCAGTATTTGTCTTTTTGTGATTGACTTATTTCATTTGGCATAATGTTCTCAAGGTTCTTCCATGTTGTAGCACATGGAAAGATTTCCTTTTTTAAGGCTGAATAATATTTCAGGTGCCTGGGTGGCCCAGCTGGTTAAGCGTCTGCCTTCAGCTCAGGTCATGATCCCAGGGTCCTGGGACTGAGCCTCATGCCGGGCTCCCTGCTTAGCAGGGAGTCTGCTTCTCCCTCCGCTCCTCCCTCCTGCTTGTGCTATCTCATGCTCACATGCTCTCTCTCTCTCTCTCTCAAATAAATAAATTTTAAATAATCTTTAAGGCTAGGGCAGCCCCGGTGGTGCAGCGGTTTAGCACTGCCTGAAGCCCGGGGCGTGATCCTGGGGACCCTGGATCGAGTCCCAAGTCGGGCTCCCTGCATGGAGCCTGCTTCTCCCTCTGCCTGTGTCTCTGCCTCTCTCTCTCAATCTGTGCGTCTCTCATGAATAAATAAATAAAATCTTTTTAAAAAAGAATCTTTAAGGCTGAATAATATTCCATTGTGCATCTATATTACATGTTGTTCATCCACCCCTCTGTGGACACATAGGTTGTTTCCATATCTTGACTGTGAATAATGCTGCGGTGAACATAGGAATGCAGATGTTTGAGCTCCTGATTTCAATTCTTTTGGATGTACTCCTAGAAGTGGGATTGCTAGATCATGTGGTGGTTCTATTTTTATGTTTTTGAGGAAACTCCACACTGTTTTCCATAATGGGTACAGGACATCTCTATGGGAATCTTGTGAACTAGAATTTTTTAGAAATCCCATGTTTGCAGACCACAAGCCTGTAGCAGTACTACAAACTGAATTTCTCCATGTATGAATTTGCATGTTTTATGCATCTTAGCATATCAGATTGTGTTTTAGTGTATCTGACTCAACTTGTTCTGATGAAGCGTGGCAGTTTCAGATGAAATGACACACTCAAGTGTCATAGACCCAGCAGGATAGCCTGAAGAAACAAGTGTTCTAGTCACAAAAAAGCCTAAACATATTAATCAATAAATCAATGTACACAATATTAGGAATATTTAATTATATAATTACATAATACAATACAGTGCCAATTTAAAAAATATTTTGTTTTTAAGTAATCTTCACACCCAGCATGAGGCTCAAACCTGCAACCCCAAGGCTGAGTTGTACACTTCACTGACTGAGCCAGCCAGGTGCCTCAAATTTTTAAACACATTCTAATTGCCTGTATAAATGCCTTATTTTCAGATCAGTTTTGTATGTTTTTGGCAATTTGTAATGAACAAGAATTTAAATATGATAGGAAGGAAGCAAAATCTGTAAACTGAGAGAAAGACTAGCCTGTCAAAACCTCTTATTATCACAATGACAAATACTCGATCAATAGTAAAATAAATGGAAGTATCAGTAATAAAAGAAAAATTTTGATCAACTATGCTAGAAGAGAGAACTATCCTTCTTTTATAGATAAGATTGTAAAAATCATCATATGGATAGGTGAATAAATGGTATGCAGCCAGCAATATAGGCAAAAGACCTTGTAGGGGTGTGGCAGGAAGTTAATATTATTTTCCAAGTTTTCCAATATTTGTAATATTTGTCAGCTTAAAAATTTATTTATTTATTTATTTATTTATTTATTTATTTATTTATTTATTTATTTTAGAGAACTTGGGGGAGGAGCAGAGGGAGAGGGAGAGTCCCAAGCAGATTCCTCGCTAAGCACAGAGCCCTACAGGGTGGGGACGGGGCACTTGATGTCTTGACTCTGAGAGCACGACCTGAGCTGAAGCCAAGAGTGTATCTCTTAACCGACTGAGCCACCCAGGCGCCCCTTGTCAGCTTTTATAAATTTGTAATATATTGGGATTTATTTTCTCACTGGAAAAAAGTATTCACTTTAAAAAAAAATATTTCATTTATTCATGAGAGAGACACACACAGAGGCAGAGACATAGGCAGAGGGAGAAGCAGGTTCCCTACAGGGAGCCCGATGCGGGACTCAATCCCAGGACCCCAAGATCACGACCTGAGCCAAAGGCAGACACTCAACCGCTGAGTCACCCAGTCATCCCCAAAACATTCACTTTTGTACTTAATTTTTTTTTTGTTTTAAAATTTAAATGCATTTATTAACAAAAATTAAAGTTCATTTTTATTTTTTTTTTATTAATTTTTATTGGTGTTCAATTTACCAACATACAGAAAAACACCCAGTGCTCATCCCGTCAAGTGTCCACCTCAGTGTACTTAATTTTGTATCTTCTTAACAGAGCATCTCCCCCACCAAGTTATAGAAGCTTTAGGCCACAAAAATCTACATCGCCCCCCACCTATATTTAACCCTGCAAATGCTGTTGGCTCTGCCTTCCAGTTATATCCAGACTCTGAGCACTTCTCACCATCTTCATGGCCATCCTTGTCTCAGCCACCATCTCTTCCACCTGGATTATTGCAATAGCCTAATTTTTTCCCTCACTTCTTGCCTTGCTCACTTTCAGTCTAATCTCAATGCAGCAGCCAGAGTGTTATTTAAAAACCGAATTATTATCAGGTCCCTCCTCTGCTCAAACTCTTACATGATTTCCATCCTCCCTCCAAGTAAAATCTAAAGTCCTTTAGTGGCCTTCAGAGTCCCACATGATCTGTGCCCCTCCATGCCTCTCTGACTTCCTTTTCTCCTCCATTCCCCTAATTGACTCTATTCCAGCCACCTTGGCTTTCTTGTTGGTCCTTGAACACACCAAATTGCCTTGCTTTTGCTTTGGGACCTTGGCCTTGGCTATTCCTGCTGCCTGGAATGCTCTTCTTTTAGATCCTTGCTCAAATGTCACCTAATCAGTGGGGGCTTCTTGTAATAAAATTACAACTTCTTTATCATTCAGTTTCTCTCTTCTCTGCCTTATTTTTCTCATATCGTTTATCACCATCAGACATAATACATACTCCCCTGTTTACTTGCTTTCCCCCCCATTGGAAGTAGGTTCTGCAAGGGGAGGACGTTGGTTTGTTCACTCCTGTATTCTCAGCACTTAGACATGGGATTGGCATATAGCAGGCATGCAATAAATATCTGTTGAGTGAATGAATGAATAATGAATCCTTTATGCTAATTTATACAGTGGGATTAGGGGGTAGTCTTCCCTTTCTTTTTTAAAACTTATTTTCATTTCAGTTAGTTAACATATAGTGTTATATTAATTTCAGGTGTACATATAGTGATTCAACACTTCCATACAACACCCGGTGCTCATCAGGACCAGTGCCCTCTTCGTCCCCATTACCTATTTCCGCCCCCCCCCACTTCCTCTCTGGTAACCATTCCCTTTCTTCTTTTTTTCTTTTTTAAAGTTTCAGTTTTTAAATTGCAAAATATATATAACATACTATTTTCCATCTTAACTATTTTTTTAAATTGTAAAATCTACATAACATACAATTTGCCATTTTTACTATTTTTAATTGTACTGTTGATTGGCATTAAGTACATTCGTATTGCTATGCAACTATCACCACTGTTCAGCCACAGAACATTTTCCCTCTTGCAAAGCTGAAACTCTGTATCCCCTATCTTCTTGATGCACCAGGTTAATGCCTGAATTTCCTATAACAAACATTTATTATTATAATGCTAAAAGGCTGTTTCCATTTCAGGAACAGACTAATCGGAAATTTATATTCATTTTATAAAACAATAATTGAGAAATGACTGTGTTCCTATTCCTCGAACAGATTAAGTGTGAAGCTGTCCAGCTTTAAAAATGATTCATTAATGCAGTCCCTTGGGAGCTTGAATATTCAGGACCAGCTGTTTTCCTCATTAATAGTTGAATTTAATATTTTACCTTAAGAAACCTGATACCAAAGGAATAGTAAATATTTGACTACTTATGATATTATTTTAATTTAACATCTTTTCTTTACCTAGACTTTAATCAGCAATACTGTTGCAGATGTGCAACACCATTAATACAAGGAAAGGAGGGGACTCCTGGCTGGCTCAGTTGGGAGAGTGTGCGACTCTAGATCTTGAGGTCATGAGTTCGAGCCCCATGTTGGGTATGGAGATTACTTAAATAAAAAAAAAATACAAGGAAAGGAGGGAGGAAAGTATTGAGAGGCTACTAGGTGTCAGGTGATTTGTGGACTTTGAAAGAGGCCTCTACTTCCTCAGACCCCACTTACTCGTCACTTGTATGGCATGTGGACTTGCACCGTCTCCATTTCATGGAAATACTCTGGACAAGATTGCCAGCTCCTGCCCTGTAACTAATTCCAACAGACACTTCAGTCCTTGGTAGCTTGACCTCCCAGCAACAGTCAGCACAGATGACGATACTCTTATCAGAACCCCTTCTGCCCTTGGTTCATCCAGAACTTCCCGAGTCTACTGCCTAAACAACAGATCTTTCCACTTCTCCCACTCTTTCTCCATATCTACTGTCACTGCCCCAATTAGTCTGAGATTGTCCCCTCTTACCAGGACTGCTCCAAAAGTCTCTTAACTGGTGTCTCTGCCTCTAGTCTTCAACCCTCACCTCCCACCCCCACTCCACTGCCACACCGATCTATTTCCTGTACAACTGCCAATGATGGTGTCAAACTCACTTGGTTGAAATCACACCACTCACTTGGTTACTAACTCCTCAATGGATTTCCCTTGCTCTGAAGTTCAATATCCTTGCTCTGGTTTACAGAGTCCTTCATCCCCTGGTTCCTGTCTGCCTTGCCTGACTTGGCTGGAACCACTCTCTTTTCTGATCTTTCTCCTTGACACTTCTTTGAGTTCCTTGAATAAGCAAGCCACACCCACTTTCATCTCTGGATCTTTGCACACTTCCTCTGTTTGGACCACTCTGAATTCATGGATTCATTTATTCAACAACTATTTGTTGAGTGCCTATTAGGTGCCAGGCACTATTATAAGTACTGAGGATACAGCAGTGAGTAAAATAAAGACTCCTGTGACCGTGAGCTCGCATTCTAGAAGGAGGAGAGATGAAAATGATAAATACAATAAATAAGTAAACTGTCCAGTGTTTTAGAAAGTGATGAGTGCTATGGGAAAAAAAGTAGAGAGCAAGGTAAGTGGAATCAAGAGCGCAAAGGGTGGTAGGTGGGTGAAATTGTTAATGGGTAGGTGAAATTTTTAAGCCTCATTGAGAGGGTGGTGCTTAAGCAAAGACTTGAGGGAGGTAACAGAAGAAGCTATGGGAATGGCCAAAGGAAGAACTTTCTAGGGGGAAGAAGAAGCCAGTGCAAACCTGTGAGGGGAAATTTTGTGGAGTGTGTTTGAGGAACAGCAAGGAGGATGGTATGGCTGGAAGGCAGATCATGAAGTGTTGTGTAGGCTGCTTTTCAGAGTTTGTGGTTTCCTCTGAGTGGGATGTGAAGCTATTAGAGGGTTTTGAGTAGAATGCTTCTATAATCTAAATAATTTTATTAAAATATCTCTCTGCTTTGTTGAGAGTAGACTATTGGGAGGGGAAATGATGGGGAGGAAGTAGGAAGACTGGTCAGGAGGCTATCATGGTGACCCCAGTGATAGGTGGCAATGGCTTGAGTTGGAGTAGTAGCCATCCAAGTGGTGAGAAGGGGATAGGTTATGAATATATTTTGACAGTACAGCCATCTGGGCTTTGCTAGCTGGTTATAGAGGATGAGAAGGGCCATACTCTGTATGTAGGGCCTGAAACTTGTGGGGCCTTTTTTGTTGTTGTTAAATACAAAATTACAGCAGTGGCCTCATATCCATGATTTTGGTTACTCATGGTCAACCGAGGTCTGGAAGCAGATGCTCCTCTGTCTGACATGTCGTCAGAAGGTCACTAGTAGCCTCATGCCACGTCACCATGCCTACATCATTGCCCTCACTTCATCTCATCACATGGGCATTTTATCTCACATCATCACTATACACTGAGTACAGTACAGTAAGATATTTTGAGAGAGAAGGACCATATTCACATAACTTTTATTAAGGTATATTGTTACAATTGTTCTGTTATAGTATTAGCTATGTTGCTAACCTCTTACTGTGCCTAATTTGTAAGTTAAACTTTACCATAGGCATGTATGTATGAGGAAAACATAATAAATGTAGGGTTTAGTACTATCCGTGTCTTTGGGCATCCACTGGGGTTCTCGCAACTTACCCCAAGGGAAAGGGGGCACTATTGTAAGAATAAAAGTGAGTGTGCATTTAAAGGGAAAAAAATCAAAGTGAAGAGGCAGACTGCGAGAACAAGATGGGTCAGCTATTCAAAGACATGATTTGGTATGCTGGGATTCGTCAAACAAACACGTGCCATCTGGCTTGTAGTACAGCTACAGATTTGTGCCCTATGAACACAGGGATTCCAATTAATTCTCCTTAATGGGATTTCCATCAAAAAAGGAAAAAAAGAGCAGGCTGCACTTATACTGGATAATGCAGCATACACAATTATATTTTTCACAAGTGAGAATGTCCTTTTCTATTTAGGCGTCAATCAGAACCAAATCCTCTGCATGCAATTCTATACTGTGGAAGAATTTTCCACTGAGTAGCTTCTGGCCACGTATGTTTCAAACCTGGTATCATCTCAGCCACCTCTATACTTCCAGTGCCAAGTACCAGAGGGCAGATTCCTAGCACCATATTACTTCTGGTCCTCCACTGTTTGATCATGACACTGGAAGTGACTGCAAAGCACATAAATGTATCTCATCAAAGCTCAGCTAACTGTACCCCAACTCAACATTCCCTAAGCAGGATCCCCCAAATACCCATTGTCACTTCAATACCACTCAACACGAGGACAAGTGTGATGGAAGGAAAGTTGGAGTGAATGTATTCCTAATGATTTTCCCAGGGCCTTGGAATATAAGGGTCCCTGAAACTAAAACTGCATTAGCTTCAGGTAAAGCTGGCACTGGATATGCGATGCGGCAGGAATAGAGACCTTCAGGATAATTCCAAAGTTTTGGGCCTGAGGAATTAGAAGGAAGATGTCCTCATTTCTGACACGGTGAAGCCTGCAGGAGGAGCAGGTGGGCCAGCTGGCAGTGGGGTGGCAAGGGGAGAGATCGGGAGTTCAGCTTGGCCATGTTAAGTGGAAGATGCCTGTTAGTCCAGCAGAGCTGTTGAATGGTGGTCCTCACCATTCCTTTTGTGGCCTGCTCCTACTCATCTGTCACAGCTCTGCTAAGTGTCTTCTCTTCATCCTGATTGTCATGATCTCGGGTTCATAGGATCGGGCTCTGCCTGGGACTCCTTGCTCAGTGGAAGTCTGCTTAAGGGTTTCTCTCCCTCTCTCTCTGCCCCTCTTCCCTCTCAAATAAATAAATAAATCTTTTTTAAAAAGGCAACAAAGCAAGGCACATGTATAAAAAGGTATATAAAACACTATAGTGTAAGGGGAGGTGGGCGGGAGATGGGGTGACTGAGTGATGGGCACTGAGGATGACACTCCTTGATAGGAGGAGCACTGGGTGTCATACTATTGTTGGCAAATTGAACTTCAATAAAAAAATATATAAAACAAACAAAACCCACCAGTGATAATTCATCACCAGTTGAAACACACGTTACTAGCACTCAGGCCAAGGGACAGCACGGTGACAACATCCTACTCTTCTTCATAATACCCTCTAAACCACTACCCTCCTTCTTCCCTCAGAGTAACCACTGTCCTGATTCCTTTTTAAAAAATTTTAAATGTATTTTATTTTAAAGATGTTTATTTATGTATTGAGAGAGAGAGAGAGAGGGAATGAGTGGTGGGGAGGGGCAGAGGGAGAGGGAGAAGCATTCCTGCTGAGTAGGGAGCCGACATAGGGCTAGATCCCAGGACTGGGAGATCATGACCCGAGCTGAAGAAGGCAGACACTTGATCGACTGAGCCATCCAGATGCCCCCTGTTTGTTTGCTTGCTTGTTTGCTTTCCTTTTTTTTTTTTTTTTAAAGATTTGTTTATTTATTTGAAACAGAGAGAAAGTATGCAGCAGGGAAAGGTAGAGAGAGAGGGGGGAGAGAGAGAATCCCAACCAGACTCCATGCTGAGAGTGGGATGCAGGACTTGATCCCATGACCTCAGATCACCACCCCAGCTGAAACTAAGAGTCTGATACTTAATGATTGAACCACTCAGGCACCCCCCCAACATCCTGTTTTCTAACATCAACTAGCTTTTCCTGTTCTGGGACTTTGTATAAGTGGAATAACAGTATGTATGCTTTTGTGGTTGACTTCTTTTGCTCTATGTTTGTGAAATTTGTAAATGTTGTGAGTAGCAATATTTGCTCATTTTCATTGCTATATAGCAATTCTCAAACTTTTTTGGTCTTGGAATTTCTTCACATGTCTAAAAATTGTTGAAGAACCTAATGAGCTTTTGTTTATGTGAGTTTTATTTATTGATATTTACTGGATTAGAAATTAAAACGGAGATGGGCACCTGGATGGCTCAGTGTTTGAGCATCTGCCTTCAGCTCAGGTCATGGTCCTGGGGTCCTGGGATCAAGTGCCACATAAGGCTCCTTGCAGGGAGCCTGCTTCTCCCTCTGCCTATGTTTCTGCTTCTCTCTCTGTGTTTCTCATGAATAAATAAATAAAATATTAAAAAAGAAATTAAAATGGAGAAATTAAAAAATAACAAATTTATTGCAAGTTAATATGAGTAACGTTTTAATGAAAATAACTATTATTTTCCAACACAAAAGAATTCGTGAGAGATATGGTACTGAGTATGAACTAGAGTCTTAGCAAATACATCAGAACACCAACGCTTTAAGCATTTGGGAGGGCCTGACCTCCAGAGGTCTTGGCTGAAGCCCAGAAAGCACAGGAGTGATGGTGGGGGAGGCACACAGATGGGGGTGCCTCACCAACCCACCTCCCTCACCTCCCCCTGCCCCCTTTAACCACTCTCATAGCACTTGGTGCTCACCCCTGCTGGAGGACTAGCCATCTCACGTCATCATCAAAGTGTCTGTCTTCCTTTCTAGACCATGAGCTGGGATAAGCTGTGGATCTCAGGCACCTGTGGGTCCCCAGCCCCCAGCACAGTTTCACCATCTTTAGGTTTCATGCACACACAGTTTCACCATCTTTAGGTTTCATGCATCAACATGCAACAGGGGCCAATAAGCATTCTAAAGTGATGTGGCACCGGTACATTGGAAGGTACCCAATACGTTTGGGAGGTGTGTAAATGCATGATTACATGAACATAGCTGGTCACTTTGAGTGGGAGGGGAAAGTGATGGGAGGGCATGGTTCAGGCAAGAGGAAATAAGAGTGGTGGCAGAAAGTAATATCTTTTGGGAAAGCAGAAGAACTACTTTTTATGGTAAAGGAAAAATCTCTTGGTGTGGTTTTCATGGCTCCAGTCTGCTTTCCAGGCCCATCTGCTACTCTGTCCTTTGCTCTGGCCATTTTGTTCCCCAGATAGGTACACGGTCACATGCCCCTCCGTGTTGCCGCTCATGCTCCCTTTACCTGCAGTGGCCTTCCCCACCCCCTCCTCACTGCCAGGCAAGCTCCTAGTGGTCCTTCAGAACTCAGCTGAGATGCCTCCTCTTGAGCACCTTCCCAGGTGCCAACCCACCTCCCTCACCTCCCCCTGCCCCCTTTAACCACTCTCATAGCACTTGGTGCTCACCCCTGCTGGAGGACTAGCCATCTCGTGTCATCATCAAAGTGTCTGTCTTCCTTTCTAGACCATGAGCTGGGATAAGCTGTGGATCTCAGGCACCTGTGGGTCCCCAGCCCCCAGCACATCTCCGGGCAGATAGTAGGTAGTGAATATGCGCTCAGTGAGGGATTGCATGACTAGGGTCTTGCGTGTTTGTCCTGTAGCTTCAAGTGGACAGCCCAGCTTTTCGCAATGCAGGATGGTGTGTGTGTGTGTGTGTGTGTGTTTTATAACATGCCGTCTTCTCTAAAGTGAATAGTGATGATCCTGTTGAATGTTTTGAGAAAAAAATGGATGGAGACAGGAAGGAGATAAAGAAAGCAGGAATATACTATTTTCATATGAAAAAACATCTACCTGGGAGCTTCATTTCTGTTAAGGAAGAGTGGGGGCTCTTAAGAGCATGAGGTAGAAAATGGGAGTGTCCTGTTTGGCACCTTCCTCACCCAGGTCCCATGGCAGGTCACTGGTCACATGGAAGGTCATTTAGGTCTGCCCTCTGGCCGGGAGAAATTCTGCTTCCTTTCTGTACCCCATGGCTCAGGCTCTTCTTACAGCCAAGGACTCTGCAAAGTTGTGAGGGCATTTTAACAAGAGCCATGAGGAGACCATGTCTTACATTTCCTGCCCTTCTCACTCAGGGCCTGATGCCCATCTTTTGAATCCAGGTCTTCCCTTCTCTGGGAAGACTTTTCTCAGAAAAGCTCACCAATTGTGAGGCTTCCTGACTTGTTGTGCTGCAGAGTTGAATGAGTCAATATATGAGAATATAAAGATAGAAATGCTGTCACATGCAAGGGCACCTGGGTGGCTCAGTTGGTTAAGCATCTGCCTTCAGCTCAAGTCATGATCCTGGGGCCCTGGGATCGAGCCCTATGGGAGTCTGCTCTTCCTTCTCCCTCTGACCCTCCCCCTTGTTTGTTCTTTCTTTCTCTCTCTCTCTCTTTCCAATGAATAAATGAAAAATAAAAAAGAGAAATGCTTCACCTGAAGTCTTTCTCCCAACCAGACTGGAGCCTTGTGGCCAGAGACAGTGTGGCACCTGCTCCTCTATCCCCAGCCGTGTCCCAGATGAAGCATTGCACATAGGTGCATAGAAAATATTTGCTGATTTATCAGGAATGGGCGGACCAGGCTGGTCTGAACCTTGCAGAGACCATGAGGTCATGTCAACTCACTTTGTCTGCAGCTGGTAAATTCACCTTTCTTTGTCAAGTTGCCCCCTGAGCTGGATGGGCAAGAAACACTTCAGTCTTAACTTCAGATTTGAGGTCAGGAGATCTTGGTTCTAGTTCTGGCTCCTCCATCTACTAGCAGGAACTCAGCCAATCCAGTTAGCTGCTCCGAGAAATTAATGGGGGATTTATGTTTCTAGAGTCAAGATGGGATAATAGGTTCCATATTTATCCCCCTGTGTGAAGCAATAAATACAAAGAGACAAAAATACATGAAACAATGGCTTTGAGATACTGGACATCAGACACTGAAGGACAGTGATCCCAGGGAGATGGGAAGCAAACAAGGGGAGCCCTAGGATAGCCTTAGCCTAGTTCCTTACAAAAGCTTCAGGCTACAATGTAGGATAGAGAGCTGAGGTGGAGCTTGGTGGAGTTAAGGAGACAGAGCTGAGAGTCCAGGGTGACCAAGGAGGGACAGGATGCCCGAGAGGAAAGAGCTGTGCTAGGAGAGGCTCTTCTGAGCAGCACGCACATGTGAGGATGCTACCCGAGGCAGGGGAAAGAACCATCTGAAACGATTAGAGGGAAATCATGCTTGTTCCCACCAGGCCGACTGGAAAAACTCATAATTCATGGGGCATTGAGCAGAGTGCTCAGGAAGGTCGAGACACTAATAGGTTTTGTTTCGTTTTAAGTAAAATTGGTAGTTGTTCATGGTAAAAATTCAAACAGCCCAGAAGAATTTATTTTTTTCAAAGATTTTATTTATTTGAGAGAAAGAGAGCATGATCACAAGCAGGGGGGAGGGATAGATGGAGAAGCAGGCACCCCACTGAGCAGGGAGGCAATGCGGGGGCTCAATTCCAGGTCCCCGGGATCATGACCTGACCTGAAGGCAGACCACTGAGCCACCCAGGTGCCCCATCACTAGAATTTTTAAAGAATAAACATTTGGGGGCACGTGGCTGGCTCAGTTGGTGGAGCACGTGACTCCTGATCTTAGGGTTGTGAGTTTGAGCCCACACTGGGCATAGGGTTTACTTTTTTTTTTTTTTTTTAAAGAACTTATGTTACTAGGGCAAAATGGATTTTTAAATAAGTGATTCTGTATATATGGACTAGCTATCTGGAAAAATACAAAGTGAGATCCAATGTTCATATCATACACAGGAATAAAGTCTCAGTGAATCAAAGATCCAAATGTAAGATATGAAACCTTACAGATATTAAAATAAGTCATGGGCACGTTCCCCCACCCCTTTTAAACATTTATTTATTTATTTTGAGTAATCTCTGCAGAGCCCAACATGGGGCTCGAATTCATGACCCCAGGATTAAGAGCCGCACTCTCCTCTGACCAGGCCAGCCAGGTGTCCTGAGCACATTCCCCTTTAACCTTGCTGTAAAGAAAGACTCTTTAACTTTGATTCAAAAGCTGGAGGCAGGGGCACCTGAGTGGCTCAGAGGTTGAGTGGTTGGGTGTCTGCCTTTGGCTCAGGGTATGATCCTGGGGTCCTGGGATTGAGTCTTGTATCAGGCTCCTTGCAGGGAGCCTGCTTCTCCCTCTGCCTATGTCTCTGCCTCTCTCAATGTCTCTCTTAAATAAATAGATAAATAGATAAATATGTAAATAAATAGATAAATAAATCAAGCAAGCAAGCTGGAGGCAATAAAGTAAACAATGGATAAAACTGTATAATCTCCCACCCCTAGCGGCATAATGACCCAAGTTTTAGTTCTGTGGCCAGGCAGGCTGCTCCAGGGTTTTCAGCAGGACAGGCTGGGGTGGGCTTTGGCACGCCAAAAGTCATCCCTTTGCAGAGTTCCCCCTCAGTGGGAGTTTCAGAGAGACACCCACTGTCCTGTTTTTCCTGGTAAGCAATGGGTATCAGTTGGATGAAACAAATACATACCTAAATCCCTTTTGGGTAAACCACAGGTTTCAGAGACAGTGCAGCCTGAATTCATATGGAAGAAAAGAAATTTGTCTCTCACTTCCCCAGCTCACAGAGGAGATGGTACTCAAATGATTATGCAGAGAAGTGCCCTTTTTCCTTTATTTACCTTCCCATTTCCAGGGCATTAGAAATCGACACATAACGGAGTAATAACCACAGTGCTGGAGATTTAGTGAGTGCTTACTATCGGCCAGGCCATGTGTGTTCTCATAGAAGCTTCCCAACCACCCTGTGAGGTGAAGATGATATTTCTCATCTCAAAGGTGAGGAAACAAGCAGTCCTTGCTAAAGAGATCACCGGGGATCTTCTGGTCAGTGGCAGAGCAGGGATTTAAAGCTGGGCAGTCCAGTGTCCAGACCCTCTGTGCCTTCTGTGACTCCAGATGGCTTTTTTTGTAGTTCAAATTATAAATGGTGGAGGTAAGAGTTGAACCCAGACAGTTCAACTCAGGAGCCCGAGCTTCCAGTATCTTTTCTTTAAATTAAATTAAATTAAATTAAAAAATTTTTAAAGTAGGCTCTATGCCCAACATGGAGCTCAAACTCACGGCCCCAAGATCAAGAGTCACAAGCTCTTGAGCTCCCAGTGTCTTAAGGTCCCAGAAAGGGCAGCCACTTACCAGCAGGAACTGGCTTGGGAGTTCCTCCTGCTTGGCATTGCTTCAAATGACCAGATGATGCCCCTCCTTCTCGCGGTTCTGTCAGCATAAGGGAGGCAATCTAAGGACCTATCCTCCTCTAGTTCAAGAAAACCCTTAAGGGGGTATTCTCATCATGGATTTACTCCAAAAACTGTCTAGATTTACAGCACATGAGACACTGTTGGGGTTTTGTGGTTTTGTTTTTGCATTTCTTCCTGTGGCTCAAGCAGAGGACCTGGAATCATATTGGGGGTTAAACCTGCCCTTTCTCTGGGAGAGACCACTTCACTGAGCCCTCTTAGTCATATATGTGTTAATCACCCACCTGGCAGTGCCTATGGGGGAAGCCTTCAATGCTGGGGAAAGATGGAAATGCACATGCTTCGGGTTGATATTTTATGTATTCTATTTAGTGATGTTAAAGTTGTCTTTCACTGCATTTTGCTTCAGCTGGCTGGAACTAAGGATAAGGTGAAAAGAACATAGTCTTTGGCCAAGGCAGAGGGATCCGGAGACCACAGTCAAAAGATGCTGACCATTGACTTGGGGGTGATTTGATCAGCCTACAGAAGAGTGGGGCTGGATATGCCCTGCTCTACCTTTCACTCTCTGCCTGCTAAATGGGGTGAAATAAGATGAGTGCTGGAGGTAGTGGCTTGCTCCAAAATTTCCTAAATCATGTTTTTGGACAACATTTTGCAACATTGAATCCCAAGGGTGTAGGGTACAGGGTGGGGTGTTGGGTTCAGTTGAGACCAGCTGGGTCTAGTAAGGAATGGTGAAAGTCGAAGAGAAACTAGATGTGAAGGTGGCAGGGCTCATAATCTCTGGGAATGTGATTGGGCCCAGGGAGTGGCCCTAAATCTGTAAAAGAGCCAGGTGAGCAGACACTGTAGGAGGAGAGCAAGATAAGATCATTGACAAATGTAGATGTCCCATGGGCCTTCTTGGGGGAACTCAGAATGCTTCTAGTCAGTGATGAAGCTCTTTTTTTACTGTTGAGTATCTGTAAGGCTGCTGTGTACAGTTGTGCAGATTGTTCACTGTTCAAAGGGAATCTGACCAAGAAGACCTATGGGGACTGAAATTCAGCCTTCACTATACTCACCAAGTCATGCACTCTGGGCCAGAGATGTCTGTCTGGAGAAGTGCCCTTTTTCAAATTTTCTCAAGGGTACCATGTGGCCTATGGGAAGCCAGGACTCACATTCAGCATAGTGTGTGGTGCGTAGTAGGTCACTGGCATTTGTTGACTGAAGGCAAAGGGTTGTGAAGCAGCTTGGTATGAGGCACAATGTCGGGATTACTGTGAAAAGGAGGTATTCTAGGAGATGGGCACATAGTGTCATAAGCGAATTTAGCTTTTGGGATGTGTGTGGCTCAGTCATCTTGTTGGTAGAAGGTATGTGGTAACCAGAAGCCTCCTCCAAAATCTGGCTTATGTGTTCTTTCTGGCTGTTGTCCAGTTAGCTTGTGGTGGGCAGTGAGTGGACAGGTGGATTTGGACCTGCTGTGTTAGAGGAGTGCTCTCTAGAACCTTCGCACAAATCGAGGTCCCCAGTCAAATAAGACAAGGTTGGGCTATCTGTGGAGGTGGAGAACATAAGGGAATGGTCTCCTGGGAATACTTGGTGAGTGAAGGTCGGTGGAGTAGCTCTATTGAGCTACTTTAGCCTTTTTCCTTGCTGTAGCCAAAAATATGCCTCTGTGTAGTACAGAATGTTGACTAGGTCACAGGCCACCAGGAGTCAAGGTGCTTCATGCTGTGTGTTTCAAAAGAGTATTGGTCACTAGCATCACAGCACCGGTGGGACGGGCATATAGACTTTGCTGTCCGGGATGAGTAGGTGGCTGTGCTGGTGTAGGAGGCCCCCATCTATTCCACGTCTCTGGAGACCTCACTGAGATGAGCTTGGCTGGACCTCTTCTCGGTGCTGCTGGACCTGGGTTCAGGAAACCTTGGGGGAAGAGAGTGCCGTGTGAGTTTCCCAGCAAGCCATTTTGGAGCAGGTCTTCCTTGTTCTGGGAACAATCACTTGAAAGGGCCCTTTAGTAAGTGTAAGGTTGGTGCCCTCATTATCCTGGGGTGAGGGTGGAAGAGGACGTCTTGTGGTTTGACAAAGGGTGCCTCTCCCCAGATTCCTTGGTGTGTGGAGGTGGTTGCTGGGGAGGAGGAATGTAAATTAGCAGATGGGCCCTGGAGTCTCTTGGGAGGGAAGGGGTCAAGATCTTATATCTTTTCTCATATAAAAATGTATTTATTTTGGGACGCCTGGGTGGCTCAGTGGTTGAGTGTCTGCCTTTGGCTCAGGGCGTGATCCCAGGGTCTTGGGATTCAGTCTACATCAGGTTCCCTACAGGGAGCTTGCTTCTGTCTCTGCCTGTGTCTCTGCCTCTCTCTCTGTGTCTCTCATAAATAAAAAAAAATATTTAAAAGGTATTTATTTTAGTTCACATTTCAGAGCGATCACTCAAGGGCGTATATTTATCATGTTTTATAATCTTCATTGCATTTAATACATTTCGTACATGTCTTTTTTCAGGAAGAGTTGTTTATTGCTTACCCCCCCCACCCCCCCGCCAGTGTGAGTTCCTTGAGGATAGAAGTTCTCTGGAAGGAAATAACTCCCAACACCAGTTGTTTAGTCATGCCACATTTTAGATTGTTTCATATGTGGATCATGAGTTTTATGAGGAAGTTTGTTTTTCTTAGAATTTCTGATTTTTTCTTTCTTTCTTTCTTTCTTTCTTTCTTTCTTTCTTTCTTTCTTTCTTTCTTTCTTTCTTTCTTTCTTTCTTTCTTTCTTTTGTTGCTAAAAGATGTCTGTGCCTTTGTCCTTATGTTGCTGGTCTTTTCCAGCTGTTTAAATAGATGACTTGTTACATGCTCTGACATGTAAGCCTCCCTCCTATATCCCCATGCTTCGACTAATGCTTGGTACAGTAGTAGATGATGTTCTGTAAGTATCTGTTGAATGAATGAATGAATGAACAAATGGAAAAACAGTAAAGGAGGTTATAAATTTAAAAGTACAAGGGTTTTTCCTGCTTCTACCCCTGTCCTACCCATTAGAGTAACTTTTGATACTTGTGAGCCTCTTTTGATCATTTCTGATTTCTTTTTGTTCTTCTATTGCTTATTTCTGTAATTCCAAATGAGGGGCTTTTGCTGCAAAATCTTGATTTATATCCCTTAAGCAGCATCCACTCTGCACATGTCTGTTGAGGAATTTAGATCCCCCTTTCCTCTTGAGCTTCTCAGTTGTTTACCTTCAAGTCTGCATAATGTACTTACATTTCCATTTATACTTACCTATTGAGGCTCTACTCTGTAAATGAGAAAATTACTTTCAACCTCTGTCAGTTTTTTTTGATTAGTTTCATATTGTCAAAGTTTAAACAGCCTTTTTAAAAACAATTTTATTTATTTATTCGACACAGAGAGAACAAGCAGGGGGAGCAGCAGAGGGAGAGGGAGAAGCAGCTCCCTGCTGAGCAGGAAGCCCAATGTGGGGCTTGTGGGGCTCAATCCCAGGACTCCAGGATCATGACCTGAGCCAAAGGCAGACACATAACTGACTGAGCCCCGCAGGTGCCCCCAAATTGTCAACGTTTAAATTGTGTTCGTATTTACCTTCTCTTCTGTAACTGTGTATGTCTTGTGTGCTTTGTCTGTAGGTTGATTCACATCATTTGGTCAAGGCTAGTCATTGCAGAATCAGTGTGTGGTTTGATCACTGGAGGAGGTGGAATCCTATACCCTTATTCCTGAGCCACTCAATGGAGAATAGCAAGGACTTCCAGTTCAAATGGTTTCTCTTTTCCTACACTCTATCAGTTGCTTAGTCATGCTACATTTTTGGTAGTTTTATGTGTGGATTGTGACTTTTTGAGGTTTGCTTTTCTTAGAGTTTCTAATGACCCTTCTTTCTGTTGTTGCTGCCAAAGATGTCTTTGTCATCATATGACTGATTTCTTCCCATTATTTGTTTTTTTTAAAGATTTTATTTATTTATTCATAAGAGATACAGAGAGAGAGGCAGAGACATAGCAGAGGGAGAATCAGGCTCAGGGAGCCTGATATGGGACCCGATCCCCGGACCCTGGGATCATGCCCTGGCCGGAAGGCAGACGCTCAACCACTGAGCCACCCAGGCGTCTCCCCCTTCCCATTATTTGAATAGGCAGCTTATCAAATGCACTGATTCTAAGCCTCCCTCCTGCATGGCTGCCATTTTAGGATCTTTTCTCATCGCGTTCCTGGGTTAGTGTCTTTGCTTCTTAGAGCCCAGGCCTTCGTTTTTTGTGGATCTCTTTTTTTGATTGCTGGAGCACATCCTCAAGTGATTAGTTTTTCCAGAGAAGAGAACTGGGAAGTAAAGTTTCTGAAGAATTTCATGCCTAAAAAACTCTATTTTTGTTATTATATTTAACTAATATAGAATTATAGGTTCAAAGGGATTTTCCCTCAAACTTTACAGATATTGGGGTGGGGGTGAATGGGTGACAGGCACTGAAGGGGGCACTTGATGGGATGAGCACTGGGTGTTATTCTGTATGTTGGCAAATTGAACACCAATAAAAAATAAATTTATTATAAAAAAAACTTCACAGATATTCTAGTGGGTTTTTGTTTTTGTTTTTGTTTTTGTTTTTTTGCATCTAAATGTTGCCAAGGAGGACTCTTATTTCTTTGTAGACTTTTTTTTCCCTCTAGAAGCTTTTTTTTTTTTTAGATTTTATTTATCTATTCATGAAAGACACAGAGGAGAGAGAGAGGCAGAGACACAGGCAGAGAAAGAAGCAGGCTATATGCAGGGAGCGCAATGTGGGACTCAATCCTGGGACTCCAGGACCACGCCCTGGGCCAAAGGCAGGTGCCAAACCGCTGAGCCACCCAGGGATTCCCTCCCTCTAGAAGCTTTAAGGACCTTCTCTTTACTCTCAATATCTTTAGACTTCACAAGGATATATTATTAGAAGCAAGTTGTCTTTTCTTTCATTGTACTTGCCACTCAGTGTTTTTTTTTTTTTTTTCAAACTAAAATCTTTCTTCTGGTTATAAGAAAATTTCTTCTTTTTTATTACTTCTTCCCTGTTATTGTTTTTCTTCCATTTAGTGGATGTTGACTCTCTTGGACTGATACTTTATATGTTTTTAAACTTTTCTCCCAGTTTCCCTAGAGAGGTGGTGAGGGTTCTATGAGGTTTTTTCATAAAGGCCTTCCAACACTGCCTGGCCTGCAGTCCACACTCAATAATGGGTAGCTCTCATTACTGTTATTTGCTTATTTATTTTGATGGTCCTATCTTGGGGGGATGGTCCTAGGTGGGTCCTAGGTAAATACGGCAATAGTATATCTCCTAAGTGTTCCTGACCTTGCAGTTATATCAGAGGTACTCTTAGAACCATTGCTTTCTGGTGACCCTTTCTGTAGGGCAAACTAATCAACACTAGGGAGCCCAGGGATGCTGTTCCCTGATGGTGACCTCCTTTTTTTTTTTTTTTTTTGATGGTGACCTCTTGAAGAGGGACTCAGAAACAACCATGTCAATGTTACACAAATTGGGGTGCCTGGCTGGCTTAGTAGAGCTTGTGACTCTTGATCTCTGGGTTGTGAGTTTGAGCCCCATGTTGGGCATAGAGTTACTTAAAAAAAATACCACACTGATGCAGTGGGGTAAATGTAGACAGTACTCCAAATAAAAGGCAGAAGTTGCCAGACTGACACAAACAAAAAGGACTGCCTAAAAGAAACCCCGTTACTTATGTTAAAGTAAAATGTTAAAAAAAATATGTACTATACAAACACTAATCATAAGAAATGTATATTATTTTATTATTTTAAAGGTTTTATTTAGTTATTCATGAGAGACACACAGAGGCAGAGGAAGGAGCAGGCTCCCTGCCTGGAGCGTGATGTGGGACTCCATCCCAGGACCCCGGAATCACACACCACCTGAGCCACCCAGGAGCCCCAATGTATATTACTTTAGATACATACTATATCCTATTTTAGATATATACTATATACATATTTCTATATAGTATTTATTTTATATATAACATGATTATATATAATATATAATATGTATAACATCAAATAAAGTAGATTTAATATGAGGAATATTGCCAGAGATACAGAGAGATATTTTGTAAAGATGGAAGGGTCAGTGCATAAGAAGGCATAATTCTAAGTGTGCATGTACCTTAATAACGGAGCTGCAAAATATGTAAAGCAAAAACTGGTAGGATTTAAAGGAGAAATAGAGAAATCCACACTTATATTTGGAGACTTTCACACTCCTTCCTCAGTAATCAGTAGAGGAAGTAGATAATCATTAAGACACCATCAATCAACTTGTCCTAATGGATGTTGATAGCTCTCTTCCCTAGCAACAGCAGAATACATATTGTTTTTGAGTGTGGAGCAGTGACCATGAGAAACCATATGCTGAGCCATCAAGAAATTGAAAGGAATGAAAATAAATAACCCAGGGTATGTTCACTGACCATTAAGGAATTGGATTGGCAATCAATAATTAGAAAGCTATCAGGGAAACCCCCTAAATGTGGGGAAATTGAACAAATGCAGGGATACCTGGGAACTTTTGAATGGCTTCACTGGAAGCCTGTTACTACTAATGTATACAGTTACTCTTCCTCCTTCTTCTCCCCCGAACACGCATCACTGTGTTTGCATCCATTCCTTTCTGTGAGGTCATTTGCTTTGTCACCATGAGAGAAGAAAAGAGGTTTTGGTAGTGAGGAGAGGTAGAGAAAGATAGGAGGAGCCCTAAGGGTATACTAATGGCCCCAGGTCCTTTTCTAGACCTGGAACTTCTGTGGTGAAGCAAATGAGAACCATGAGTTGCTGGACCTGTCTCAGGGAGACTTCGAGAGGCTGAAAAAAAGCAGACCCATTTCAAAACCCAGGTGACAGAATATGGCACAGAACTGGGGAGGACACCCTGTAATCCAGAACCATTTGGGCACCCCAAGGTGCACATTAGCATGGGCAGTGGTATTTCATTAGAGACCCTAAGTAATCAGTAAGTGACTTTGCAAGCAGAAGATGTGGTTAAGAGGAAGCTGGAACAGTGTAAGAAAATAGGGTGGGGGGGACCCTCGGGTGGCTCAGCGGTTGAACGTCTGCCTTCGGCTCCCTGCATGGAGCCTGCTTCTCCCTCTGCCTGTGTCTCTGCCTCTCTCTCTCTCTCTCTCTGTGTCTCTCATGAATAAATAAAATCTTAAAAAAAAAATAAAATAGGGTGGGCCCCCCAGAAATAAATGGTATGGGAGGCACTTTAAAGTGGTATGTGGTCTTACTATTATATAGATTATATTATATTATTATATAGATACTTCACTAAGAAACATATATTACTGGGAACAACAGGTGGAATAGTCTTCTTTTCTTTTTTAGAAAACATCTCTCAACATCTTTTTTTAAATTTAAATTCAATGAATTGACATATACTGTATTATTAATTAATTTCAGCAGTAGAGTTCAGTGACTCATCAGTTGCACATCACACCCAGTGCTCATTACATCATGTAATGCCCATCATCCTGTTACCCCATCCCCCACCTCCTCCCCTCCAGCAACCCTGTTTGTTTGTTTCCTATGATTAAGAGTCTCTTACAGTTTGTCTCCCTCTCTGATTTCGTCTTGTTTTATTTTTTCCTCTCTTCCCCTATGCTCCTCTGTTTATTTTCTTAAATTCTACATGAGTGAAATCATATGATAATTGTCTTTCTCTGATTTATTTCACTTAGCATAATTACACTCTAGTTTCATCCACATCATTGCATTACACTTGTATCTTTGGGTTAAATGCCTAGTAGTGCGTTTGCTGGATCGTAGGGTAGCTCCATTTTCAACTTTTGGAGGAAACTCCACACTGTTTTCCAGAGTGGCTGCACCAGCTTGCACCCCCCACCAACAGTGTAAGAGGGTAGAATAGTCCCCTTTTCTGGAATAAATAACAAAATCTTCCAGGGACCAGTCTTAGGGACTCTTGATAATCCAGGGTAGCTTGAGGGTTTATGCAGAAAGAGAAATATAGCAACTTCTTCGATTGGTATGTTGCCTGGACTCCAACAGATTTTTCTATACAGAGAATTATTGTGCCTTGTAGATTCATGATGAAGAAACATCCCTTACATTCAGTTCTTAGCAGGTTAAATTTGGATAGGAACATGTAAAGCCAATGATAAATGTAGGAGGCTGGTATAGACCTGCATAAACAGTGTTGAGAAGACTTAACACCACAGAGTAAGGGCAACAGAAAGAGCTTTTTATAGGGACACCTGGGTGGCTTAGCAGTTTAGCATCTGCCTTCAGCTCAGGGCCTGATCCCGGGGCCCAGGGATTGAGTCCTGCAACGAGCTCCCCGCAGGGAGCCTGCTTCTTCCTCTGCCTATGTCTCTGCCTCTCTCTGTGTGTCTCTCATAAATAAAGTCTTTTTTTTTTTTTATAAAAAAGAGATTTTTATAAGTTATGTCAAGAGCAAGAAGAAAATCTTTCAAGAAAAACAAACAATTGACCATGACATAGTGATGAATGATAGAGACCAGAGCTCCTCTGTCCTCACTTTGTTTTTTTTGTTTTTTGTTTTTTTTTCTGTCCTCACTTTGTACCTGTATTCTCTGTCAAGGGGAAATTTTCATACTAAAAAGTCTAGCCCGGTGCTCTTCAAACTTTACCATGCATGTGTGTCACCTCAGGATTTTGTTAAAAATGAGATTCTTTTAAAAAAATATGGAATGTTTCATGAATTTGCATGTCATCCTTGTGGCAGGCCATGCTAATCTCCCTGTCGCTCCCAATTTCAGTGTCTGTGCTGCCAAAGTGAGCACTTAAAACGGAGATTCTGATTTGGTAAGTCTGAGTGGGGCCCAAGAATTTGCATTTCTAACAAGTTCCCAGGTGATGCTGATGCAGCTGGTCCTCCAATCACACTTTGAAGAGTAACAGTCTAGACCAAACAGTGCGGAAGAAAGAAAAGCCCAGGATGGATAAATCATCAACATGGTTTTTAAGAGCCTCTCATTGCTGGGGTGCCTGGGTGGCTCAGCCATTTAAACATCTGATGGTCATGGGCTCGAGGCGCTGGGCTCCTTGCTCAGCGGGGAGTCTGCTTGTTTCTTTCCCTCTGCCCCTCGTCCCACTTGCATGCTTGCTTTCTCTTAAATAAATAAATAAAATCTTTTTTTTTTTTTTTAAAGTATTTTATTGCTTTAACCAGGTTCAAGTGTTTGATCCAGACACTGGGAGTGCCTGAGAATGAGACCTTTAAACCACTGTCGGGGATCCTTTGGTTTTCATCAATGTGGAGAGGAGGAGACGTGCTAGAAGCCTGAGGAGAGGCAAATGCAGATCATGGGTTTCAAAACAGGAAAGAAGTGCAAGTGGAAGGAGACAGATCAGGAAGCTTGATGTTGATTCCAGGAGACAATCTAAAATGGATTATTTTTAAAGCATGGTTTCTGTTCAGTGGACCCAGGATGATTTCCCTGAGAACAAATCCTGTCAGACTACTTTCATTATCTTTGAGAGGTTTACTAGAATGATAGGTCAGGGCAGCTGCCGTAGATAGAGAGCACGTGAAATCTGGCACAACACTAGCTGAGGCCTTTCAAGATCTTATTTGTGCAAAGCAGCACAATTGTGACTGGCCAGTGAGGCCAGTGAGGGGGATTAGTAACTGGTTGATCCAGTTTGCCCAGAGAGCCCTGATTAATGATTAATAGCTCCCAAAAGATAATGTCCAGGGCTACTATAAGGCTTCATCCTCAGCCTGGTCCGCTGCAGCAATTTTATCACTGGCTTAGACCCATGGTTCTCATATATTAGGGCACATCAGGATCTCTTGGGGACAAAGGATGCTTGTGAAAATATAGGTTCCAAGTCTCCAATCCTGGGCTCTAATTCAGCAGGTCTGAATGTATTTTTTATTAAGCATTTCAAGGTGACCCTGAGGAGGGTGTTCTGTGGAGCTTAGTTTAAAAAAAACAAAACACGATGAATAAGAATGAACATAAGCAGCACAAAACACTCTTTTACAAATGTGTATTTGGAGTTTCCCAACTGAGTGACTTGTAGTAAAGCCAAGGCTAGTATTTCCTTAGAGAGCCATCCTCAAGCCCTGAGGCTGCCCATTTTCATGATTCTGAAGGGGGCTGAGAGTGGGGAAGTATTTTTACCTTTGGTCTATATTGTTTTCATTAATTATTTTTTAAAAAGATTTTATTTATTCATGAGAGACACAGAGGCAGAGACATAGGCAGAGGGAGAAGCAGACTATGTGAGACTTGATCCCAGGACCCCAGGATCATGACTTGAGCCAAAGGCAGACACTCAACCACTGAGCCATCCAGGCATCCCTATTAATTATTTTTTTAAAAGATTTTATTTATGTATTTATTTGAGAGAGAGCATGAGTGGGGGAGGAGGGGCAGAGGGAGAGGAAGGGGGAGACTTTAAAAGGAAGTTTAGGACTTCTGCTGTCTAGAAGATGGAACACATATACTTTCTGCTATTTCTCTGATGAAGTACAACTGATATCCCTTGACATTGTATATAAAACAAACATACAGGGATGCCTGGCTGGCTCAGTCATTAGAGCGTGTGACTCTTGATCTCTGAGTCTTGGGTTCAAGCCCCATGCCTGGGTGTAGAGATTACTTAAAAAAAAAAAAAAAAGGAATACAGATGCAAAAATCCTTCATAAGAATTTAGCAAATAGGGGGCACTTGGCTGGCTCAGTCAGAAGAATATGTGACTCTTGATCTTGGGGTTGTAAGTTTGAGCCCTGGGTTGGGCATAGAGATTACTAAAAAAAAAAAAAAAAAAAAAGATAATAACAAATAGATTTCAGCAACATATAAAAGTAACCATATACCATGTCTAAGTGGGGTTCATTCTGGGGATGCAAGGATACTTCAGTGTTCTAAATCAATCGATGTGATCTGCCATATGAACAGGCTACAGAAGAAAATTTAAATGATCATATCAATTGATGTGGGAAAAGCTTTTTGATAAGATGTCATACCTGTTCAGAATAAAAACTCTGTTCACTAGGAATAGAGGAGAGCTTCCTCAACTCAATAGAGAGTATGTACAAACCCCTCCCACCCAGCCCGAAATTATGAGTATGTCATCTTTTGTGGCAAAAGAGGCTTTGCAGATGTCATTAAATTAAGGATCCTGACATGGGAAGATTATCCTGGAACATCCAAGTGTGCCAGTATATAATCACAGGGTCCTTACAAGAGGGAGAGAAGAGGGTCAGAGTCAGAGAAGGGGGTGTGAGAATAGAAGCTGAGATTGGGGTGATGTGCTCTGCAATCGGAGTAAGGGGTCACAAGCCAAGGAATGCAGGCAGGCTCTGGAAGGTGGAAAAGACGAGGAAACAAATTCTTCCCTGGGGCCTCCAGAAGGAACGCTGCCTTGCTGGCACTCTGATTGTAGGACTTCTGACCTCCAGAACTGTAAGATAATAAATCTTCTGGTATCATTTTGAGCCACTAAGTTGTTTTAAACCACTCAGTTTGTGGTAGTTTTTTAGAGTAGCAATAGGAAACCGTAATACAGAGGTGATGGCAATTGGTAGCACAAAGTCTAAAAAGCTCCCTAGCAAGGGCGCCTGGCTGGCTCAGTCAGTAGAGCATGCGACTCTTGCTCGTGCCCCATATTGGGCGCAGAGATTACTTCAATAAAGAAATTAGATTGAAAATAAAAAGATTCTCTGGCAAAGCTCTTGGCTATTGTCTGGCTTGTTGATCCCTGGAATATGGGAGTGATGCAGATCTGAATCCCTATTTCCTATATTGTTTTTGTGTCTCTTAGCACGTGTTTGTCTGTGTTAATGTGAATTATACTCCTATTAGGTAGGCGTATATTACTTGTGGGCAAATTGAGTCAGCATGTCATACAAGACTTGTCTGCCTAACAGGCAGGCAGCAATAATGCTTTGCAATTATATAATACATTGGGGTTTCTAAAAGGTTTTCATGGGGGTGCCTGGGTGGCTCAGTGGTTGAGTGTCTGCCTTAGGCTCAGGCTGTGATCCTAGGGTCTTGGGATCGAGTCCTGCCACTGGGCTCCCCACAGGGAGCCTGCTTCTCCCTCTGCCTATGTCTCTGCCTCTGTCTCTCATGAATAACTAAATAAAATCTTAAAAAATAAAAAAAGGTTTTCATGTATGACACAAATGTCAACATAAATTGAAAATATGTGTGTGGGGGGTGCTTGAATGGCTCAGTGGGTTAAGCGTCCCACTTTTGATTTCGGCTCAGGTCATGATATTGGGGTGGTGAGACTGAGCCCCGTGATAGGCTCCGCGCCCAGCTCAGAGCCTGCTTTAAGATTTTCTCTCTCCCTCGTCCTCTACCTGTCCCCACCTCAAAAAATGAAAATATGAGGGTGGGGATCATAGGAGGTCTCCAGAGGAGGCTGTCAAAGAGCCACTGAGTAAAGAAGAGAGGAAGAGAGACAATTGCTGGGGCTTTCTGTTAATATCCACTATATGGTCATATAAGAAACTTGTGGCTTTTGAATTTGTTGTTTTTCTATTTTGTTTTTAATCAGATGCACCATAGGATGAGAGGGACTGTCTCAATCTTCACTAGTAGAATTCTCTATCCTTGAATATAAACCAGCAGACCCTAGGAGGGCTGCTTTCAGCCCCGAAATATCTGGGTCTAATTCACAACAGAATCTAAGGAATGAAGCTGCTGGGTGTCTTGAAGTGGCCTGTGGCTGTGAGCTTACAAGTCAATCAGGCCCTCCGTCTCCACCACCCCAGCCACCCCTCCCACAGTCTCCCGCCCCCATCTCAGCAGACAGCACGTCCAACTTCCCAGTTTCTCATGCAAAAACGTGCCTCTCACATCCAACCTCTGAAACATCAGCAACTCCTGTTGATTACCTGCAATATATACTCAGAACTTAACCACTTCTTGTACCTCTTACTGCTAGGTCTCTGGTCTGAGTCCCCCGCAACTTTCTCTCCAATCATTGCATCCAGTTTGATCTTCCTTCTTCCATTCTGCCTTCCCGCAGTTTCTTTTCTTTTCTTTATTAGGTAATCTCTACGCCCAGTGTGGGGCTTGAACTCATGACCCCGAGATCAAGAGTCACATGCTCTTCTGATTGAGCCAGCCAGGCACCCCCCCCTCCAGTTTATTTTCAACACAGCAACCACAGTAAGCCTCTTAAAATGTACTTCAGATCATGTCACTCCCCTTCTTATAACTCTCTAAGGCCCCCCATCTTGTTCTGAGGATCAGTTAAAGTCATGGCGCACAGCACCTCCTTGCTCCTCCCTGAACATGAGACCTCAGGTCCTTGTACTTACTGTTCCCTCTGCTAGAATGCTTTTCCTCCAGATATCTGACTCTCTTACATACTTCAGATTTTCACTTAAATGCTTTCTTCTCAGTGAGTCTTTTCCTGGCCACCATTTCGAAAATTACCATGCCTCCTCGGACACCTCTCCCCACTTTCCTGCTGAATTTCCTCCATGGATCTATTTGCCATCTCATATAATCTGCCTGCCTATCTCTCTCTCTCTCTCTCATCTACCTAACTAATTATATATAAAATATAATTATATACAATGTGTAATTATATATAAAGTATAACTTGTTAATTGCCTGCCCTACCCCTCCAATATAAATTCCCAAGGGCAGAAATTTTTCTGTTTTGTTCATTGATGAATCCCTCAGTGCTATGAATGGTGCCTGTCACATGGTAAATGCTAATAAACATTTGTTGGATGGATGAATAAATGAATTTTACGTGTTCCCCACAACCCAGTCCCCCACTAACTATTCCTTCACTCAATTTCAGCATCACAAACTTCACCCCTTCTATTGAGACTTTACATCTTAAAAATGTCCCAAGGCCGGGCGCCTGGGTAGCTCTGTTGCTTAAACATCTGCCTTCAGGTTAGGTCATGATCCTAGGCTCCTGGGATCGAGTCTCATGTAGGGTTCCCTGCTCAGTAGGGAGTCTAGTCTCTCTCTCTCTCCCTCTGCCCCTTCTACTTCTCATTCTCTCTCTCTCTTTGAAATAAATAAAATATTTAAAGAAATTTCACAAAGCTTGCAGCTGACCATTACCACTCCCCAAAAAGGTCCCTGCCAGGGACACCACCCTGGAGGTGCTAGAGGACTGGTTCCAGCCAAACATGAGGGTTTGGAGCTTGGAAAAAGAGGGAATAAACTGAGGAAATACAAAAACACCTAAAAAAAAAAGTGATGTCCCAAAAGATTAGCCCCACCTCCACTGAGGGAGTTTCATGTATCCTACCTGGAAAAGTTACTATTCTTGGTTTGGGGCCAGATGGAGCTGGGTATGAATGCTGAGTGGCTTTGCATAAGTCCCAAAGCAAGTCGCTTCACTTCTCTGAGCCTCTCTGTCCCCTGTGGAGAGTGAGAAGGTTATCTGCAATCATAGCATTTTTGGGAAGCCTGAAAGTAGGCATGTATTTTTTAAAAAATTATTTATTTATTTATTCATGAGAGACAGAGGCAGAGACAGGCAGAGGGAGAGGGAGAAGCAGGCTTCTCCCTGCGGGGAGCCTGACGTGGGACTCAATTCCAGGACCCTGGAATCATGGCCTGAGCCAAAGGCAGACGCTCAACCACTGAGCCACCCAGGTGTTCCTAGGTATGTATTTTTTATGCCAAGGGCAATGCATGGCATAAAAATGAAGCCATACCATACACACTGCAGTTTGCAATCCCTGCAGAAATCAGTGTTGTACATAAATCCTTACTTACTGGTCCTTTAATCTCTATGATCGATTTCCATAGTAGGGTTGCTGGCCCCAGTGATACGGGCTCTAAAAAAGTAAATACAACGATGCCAGATTATGATCCAGAGAAGATTGTAAAAATTCATATTCCTGCCAACTATGTATGAGAATGTCTGTATCCCCCCACACTTATTAGTACCAGATGTTATGAATCTTTTTTCATTTTTGCCCATCTGATTGGAGGAAATGGTGTTCATTTCCATTTCCTTTATCGCTAGTGAAGTTTAACATCTTTTCATGTGTGTATTATTCATTTGCATGTCCTCATATGTGATTGTCTTTCCTTCGTTCAGCTGTCTTTTGGGTCATTTGTATTTTTCTTCTATTTTTTAAAAAGGATTTTATTTATTTGAAAGAGAGAGAGCCAGAGAGATCACAGAGGCATAGGGATAGGGAGAAGCAGACTCCCTACTGAGCAGACAGTCCACCGCTGGACTGAGGATCCTGGGATCAGGACCTGAGCCAAAGGCTGATGCTTAACCAACTGAGCCACCCAGGTACCCCTCTTCTATTTTTTAAAAAAGATTAATTAATTAATTAATTTATTTATGAGGGAGAGAGAGAGAGAGAGAGAGAGAGAGAGAGAGAGAGAGAGAGAAGCAGGCTCCACACAGGGAGTCGGATGTGGGACTCGATCCTGGGTCTCCAGGATCACGCCCTGGGCTGAAGATGGCGCTAAGCCGCTGAGCCACCCGGGCTGCCCTTCATCTATTTTTTTTTTTTTTTTTTAAGATTTCATTTTTAAGTAATCTCTAACCCAAGGTGGGGCTCCAACTCAGAACCAAAGTCAAGAGTCACACACTCCACTTACAGAACCTGCTTGGTGCCCCTCATTTGTATTTTTCTTATCAATTGATGGGTATGGTGAGCGACTCCTAATAGGTACAAGGCTTTTTTTGGAGTGATGAAAATGTTCAAATATTAGATTGCAGTGGTAGTTTCAACAGCTCTGTAAGTATACGAAAAAGCTTTGAATTTACACTTTGAATCAGTGAACTTTATGGTATATAAATTGTATCTCAGTAAAGCTGTTAAAAATGAAAGAAATATTTAGAAAGCGGGTTTTTAAAAAAATATTTTATTTATATGAGAGAGAGAAAAAGAGAGCATGAGCAGGGGTGGGGCACAGGGAGAGAGAGGAGCAGACTCCCTGCTGAGCACAGAGTCCCACTCCGGACTCCATGCCAGGACCCTGAGATCATGACCCGACCCAAAGTCAGATGCTTAACCGACTGAGCCACCCAGGCACTCCAATTAATGGCGCTGTACAATTTCCTTTAATGGAATGATCGCATTTTATTTGACATCTCCAATTGCTTCTAATTTTTTCTAATATTTCACTCATAAAGATATTGTGATGAATATCTCCATGCATAAGTCTCTGCTTTTCTTAGGATGCATTCTTAAAATGGGAATTCCTGGGGAGAGGGATTTTTTAAAGGAGGAAGTATGATTTCTAATAAAAAATATGAAAATAGTTGACAGGGATTCCATCTCCATTTGAACATTTTAGAGTTTTCTTGTTAAGTTTCAGAATGCCATATTTAGTACCTCAAAAGTATTGGGGGTGCCTGGCTGGCTCAGTCAGTGGAGCCTGAGACTCTTGATCTTGGGGTTGTAAGTTTGAACCCCATGTTGGGTGTAGAGATTACTTAAAAGTAAAATCCTAAAAACAACCTCACAAAACTATGATTTACCTGGGCCCTTGGTGACATCAAGTGCCATTATAACTGATCATAGAGAACAGCTTCTGTTTTGGCCACTCAAAAATATAAAGCGAACTTCTTTCTTTATCACCAGTTGTTTAATTGTTACAGACTGATTGCTAGAAAAACAGTATGAGAAGCTCAATTGCTTTCCCTGGTTCAAATCCATGGGGAATAGAGGCTAATTTTAGCCCGATTTTTGGCAAAAGCAGGAAGTAGCGCTCATGTGGTTTCATCCACTACCATTTCATATCACCTTCCCATCTTGCTGACGTATGCTAGAGAAAATGCAGCAATAATAAGAGTTATTGATAAGGATATATATATAATAAGGATATATATATATTATATATATATTATATATATAATAAGGATAATGATAGATACTATTGACTGGTAACTCTAAGGTCCTTCTCTGGGCGGAAAAGAATATATCTTCTTGGTTAATTGTGCTGAATGCTAAGAAAGAAATTCACCTAGAAGGACCGTGAAGGATAAAGCTTGTATTTCCTACCTATTCTCTAGACCTGTCCTCATCCCCAGCCCTTCTTCCATCATCAAAATTTTAGATTTAGCTGAGTGAACTGATTGATTGTGGTTGATTTAGTAATTTCTAGGACATTAGCGAGAGAACAGGCTCCCTGCTATAATGGGAAGTTTATTGGGCTAGGAACAAGAATCCTGGGTTTTTGTCCTGACTCTGCCATTTATCTGTTATATGACGTTTGGTCAATCGCATGCCTTATGTGGATGTCAGTTTTGGGTGTCTGATTGTTTTCTTTTTTTTCTTCTATCTAGTTGATTTCTAAGGGCCCCTCCAATTCTGACATGCTATAGATTTAAGGAAATAAAAGAAATCTTCTACTCAGCACTAGGTCAGAAAACAGATTTGGGAGTCCAGGTCAAAAGAGAGAAACTGAGTCACATCAAAAACTTATTATGATCTAGGGTAGTATACATTAGATTCTTAAGGCCATCAAAAAATATATTTGAGGTTGCACAACTCTGTATTTACTAAAAGAACAGTATGCCCATGATGATGGATTTTGTAATATGCAGACTATACCTCAGTAAAGGTTCAAAATATACATTTGATTGTCATTTTATCTCCAAATAATCACGGGAAGGGTTATGAAATTGTGTGAATTGAGAATCTGCTCATTTACTTACATGCATGAAAATGAGTGAGAGCAAAGGGACATGTTAATAATCTTGGGAGTTTTTTTGGCTCAGAGAAGCTGCCAGGCTCCAGGGAGATTGATGGAACTACAATGTCATTGTCACAAGGGAGGCAACTATTGATTTCACTGACAAACCCTGTAATTACGGAACACAATGCCTAGTTACATTAATTAGAAGAGATGAGAGAGTGGAGCTGGAGGCCCTGCTGGCAGGAGAGAGGGAAAGTGTGGATCAGTCTTCTCTCCGTGTGGTTGCTGCATGCAGGGAGTAGGCAAGGGGCAACAAAAAAGTAGGTTGAAGGCAGGAACCAGCTTGAAGGTCTCTGTGAGAAAGGTGTAAGACTTACTACCTTGGGCTGCCTGTGTATTAAATCACATATGTAACAACACTTTAAAAATGGCAAAGCACTATAAAACTAAAACTATTTTTAACAGGCAATCCAAACACGGTTGGTTAAGTGACGGACTCCTGATTTCCACTCAAGTCATGATTGTAGGGTTGTGGGATCAAGCCCCACGTAGGCTCTGTGCTAGAGTCTGTTTGTTTCTCTCTCTCTGTTCCTCCCCTGCTTGCTTGTGCTCTCTCTCCCAAATGAATGAATGAATGAATAAAAATCTTTAAAAATTCAGATGTTACAGGAGCACCTGACTGGCTCAGCCAGTGGAGCATGTGATCTTGAGGTTGTGGGTTCAAGCCTTGCATTGGGTGTAGAAATTACTTAAAATCTTCAAAAAATTTTTTTCAGATGATATAAAGAAATAGTATAAAAGGATAGACAGTGAAAAATAAGTCTCCTTCCCACCTTTGTCACACACCCATTTGTCTTCCCCAGGAACATCTACTATCTGAATTTTTTGTGTATCCCTCCAGAGATATTCTATTATTCTGTGAATATACATTTGTATATGTGTATATATAAATATATGTGTGTGTGTGTGTGTGTGTGTGTGTGTGTCACAGATTGTAGGATACTATTCACATTGTTTTTTTTGCCTGAACTCATTTTCACTTAACAACATAGCTTGGAAATCACTTCTTATATTGATCTGTCTTATTCTTTTTTAACATCTATATAGTATTTTCTTGTTCTGAAATTTATTTAAACTCTCCCCTTTGAAGGTATTCGATTTATTTCAATGGCATCTGGTCTATCTTCTTAAATTAAAGCTCACCATTGAACAGCAAAAAGAGTCTCCAAAATAGTGTTACTGATGAAGATCTTGGATTTTTTCTTAATATAACAATTTATTTATATTTGTATTTTTTCAGTAAGAAAAATCTCAGTATCCACAAGACATTTTTTAAAAACTGTATTTCTTTTTTTAAGACTTTATTTGACACACACACACACAGAGCGCATAAGTAGGCAGAGTGGCAGGCAGAGGGAGAGGGAGAAGCAAGCTCTGAGCAGAGAGCCTGATGTGGGGCTGGATCCCAAGACCCTGGGATCATGACCCAAGCCAAAGGTAGATGCTTAACTGACCAAGCCACCCAGGCACCCCCAAAACTGTATTTCTTTATTAAGTTTTGATTTTAATTCCAGTATAGTTAATATGCAATGTTTTGTTAGTTTCAAGTATACAATATAGTGACTCAACAATTGTGTACATCACCAGGTGCTCATCAGGGCACGTGCCCTCCTTCATCCCCATCACCTATTTCTCCCATCCCCCAACCCACCTCCTCTGGTGACCATCAGTTTGTACTCTACAGTTGAAAGTCTGTTTCTTTGGGGTACCTGGCTGGCTCGGTTGGTAGAACATAAGAGTCTTGATCTCAGGGTTGTGAGTTCAAGCCCCATGTGTGGCATAGTTTGCTTAAAAAAATTGAATTTAAATTTTAAAAATGTAAAAAATAAATATACACATATATTCACATCTCTTTATCTAGTCATTTATCAATGGACACATAACCCTTTATCAGATATGTCATTTGCAAACATCCTCTCTCATTCCATAGGTTGCCTTTTAGTTTTGTTGATGGTTTCCTTCACTAGGCAGAAGCTTTTTATTTTGATGTAGTCCCAATAGTTTATTTTTGCTTTTATTTCCCTTACCTCAGGAGGCATATCTAGAAAAATATAGCTACATCTGATGTCAGAAAAATTACTGCCTGTGCTCTCTTCTAGGATTTTTATGGTTTCAGGCCTCACATTTAGGTCCTAATCCATTTTGAGTTTATTTTTGTGTATGGTAAGAAAATGGTAGTTTCATTTTTTTGCATGTAGCTGTCCAGTTTTCCCAACATTATTTGTTGAAGAGACTGTCTTTTTTCCCATTGCATATTCTTGCCTCCTTTGTTGAAGATTAATTGACCATGCAATTGTGGGTTTATTTCTGGGCTTTCTACTCTGTTCTGTTGATCTGTATGTCTATTTTTGTGCCAGTGCCACACAGTTTTGATTACTACAGCTTTGTAATATAACTTGGAGTCTGGAATTGTAATACCTCCAGTTTTGTTTGTTTTTTCCTTTTTTGAGATTGCTTTGGCTATTTAGGGACTTTTGTGATTACATAGAAATTTTAGGATTGTTTTGTTCTAGTTCAGTGAAAAATGCTGTTTGCATTTTGATAGGGATTGCATTAATGTGTAGATTGCTTTGGGTAATATAGGCATTTTAACAGTGTTTGTTCTTCCAATCCATGAGCATGAAATATCTTTCCATTTCTTTGTGTCATCTTAATTTCTCTCATTAATGCTTTATAGTTTTCAGAGAACAAGTCTTTCACCTCTTTGGTTAAGTTCATTCCTAGATATTTTATTATTTTTGGTGGAATTGTAAATGGGATTGTTTCATTAATTTCTCTTTCTGCTGCTTCATTATTTTTTTTTTTAAGATTTTATCTATTTATTCATGAGAGACAGGGAGAGAGAGGCAGAGACACAGGCAGAGGGAGAAATAGGCTCCATGCAGGGAGCTCGACATGGGACTTGATCCCGGGTCTCCAGGATCATGCCCTGGGTTGAAGGAGGCGCTAAACCGCTGAGCCACCCAGGCTGCCCTGCTGCTTCATTATTAATGTACAGAAATGCAACAGATCTCTGTACATTGATTTTGTATCTTGTGACTGTATTCATTTATTAATTCTAGTAGTTTTTGTTGGAGCCTTTAGGGCTTTCTATATATAGTATCATGTCATCCTCAAATAGTGATGTTTTTGGGCGCCTGGGTGGCTCAGTCAGTTAAGCATTTGCCTTCTGTTTGGGTTGTGATCTGGGGGTCCTAGGATTGAGTCTCACATGGGGCTCCCTGCTCAGCAAGGAGTCTGTTTCTCCCTCTTCCCTTCCTCCCTGCTCATGATCTCTCTCTCTCAAATAAACAAATAAAACCTTTAAAAAATGTATTGATGGTTTTACTTTTTCCTTATCAATTTGGATGCCTTTTGTTTCTTCTTCTTGTCTGATTGCTTAGGCCAGGAATTCTGGTACTATATTGAATAAAAGTAGTGAGAGTAGATATCCTTGTCTTGTTCTGGCCTTGGGGGAAAAGCTCTCAATTTTTTGGCATTGAGGATGATGTTAGCTCTGGGATCTTCATATATGGTCTTCATTACATTGAGGTATGTTCCTTCTAAACCTACTTCATTGAGGTCTTTTATCATGAACGGATGTTGTACTTTGTTAAATGCTTTTTCGGTATCTATTGAAATGATCATATGGTTTTATTCTTTCTCTTATTGATGTGATGTATCATGTTGATTTGTGAATATTGAACCACTTTTTTTTTTTTTTTAATTTTTTTTTTTTATTTATTTATGATAGTCACAGAGAGATAGAGAGAGAGTCAGAGACACAGGCAGAGGGAGAAGCAGGCTCCATGCACCGGGAGCCCGACGTGGGATTCGATCCCGAGTCTCCAGGATCGCGCCCTGGGCCAAAGGCAGGCGCCAAACCGCTGCGCCACCCAGGGATCCCTTGAACCACTTTTATATCCCTGAAATAAATCCCATTTGATCACGGTGTATGATTTTTTAATATATTGTTGGATTTGGTTTGCCAGTATTTTGTTGAGGATTTTTTAAAAGATTTTATTTATTTATTCATAGACACACACACACACACACACACACACACACACACACACAGGCAGAGGGAGAAGCAGGCTTTATGCAGAGAGCCTGACATGGGACTCGATCCTGGGTCTCCAGGATCACGCCCTGGGCTGCAGGCGGCGCTAAACCGCTGCGCCACCAGGGCTGCCCGAGGACTTTTTCATCTATGCTCATCAGAGATATTGGCCGTAGTTCTCTCTTTTTTTTTTTGGTGATGTCTTTATCTGGTATTGGTACCAGGGTAGTGCAAGCCTCAGAGTGAATTTGGAAAATTTCCTTCCTTTTCTATTTTTTGGAATAGTTTGAAAATAATAAGTATTAGCTCTTCTTTAAATGTTTGGTAGAATTTGTCTGTGAGGCCATCTGGTCCTAGACTTCTGTTTGTTGGGAGTTTTTTTGACTATTGATTCAATTTCATTGCTGGTAATTTTTTGGCATAATATTATTTATTTATAATAATTTATAATTTATTGTTTTGGCATAATAGCTTTCCATAATATTCTCTTATAATTATTTGTATTTCTGTGGTGTCAGTTGTTATTTCTTCTCTTTCATTTGCAATTTGTTTAAATACCACCCCCACTCTCTTTCTTTTTTGATGAGAAGGGCTTGAGATTTATCAATTTGGTAGATATTTTCAAAGAACCGGCTCCTGGCTTCATTGATTTGTTCTGTTTTTGTGGGGGTTTTTTGTTTTTGTTTTTGTTTTTAGTTTCTATATCATTTATTTCTGCTCTAATCTTTATCATTTCCTTCTTTCTACTGGTTTTGGGTTTTGTTTTTCTTTTTCTAGCTCCTTTTAGTGTAAGTTTAGGTTGTTTGAGATTTTTGTTTCTTGAGGTTGGCCCATATAACTATAAACTTGCCTCTTAGAACTGCTTTTGCTGAAACCCAAAGATTTTGGACCATTGTATTTTCACTTTCAGTTGTTTCCCTGGAAAATTTCTTCTTTGATTTCTTGATTGACCTGTTGATTATATAGTAGCATGTTATTTAACCTTCATGTATATGTGCCCTTTCCAGATTTTTCTTATGGTTGATTTCTAGTTTCATAGTATTGTGGTCAGAAAAGATGCATGATATGGCTTTAATCTTTAGGAATTTGTTGAGACTTGTTCTGTGGCCTACTATGTCATCTATTTTGGAGACTATTCTATGTGTACTTGAAAAGAATGTGTATTCTGCTCTTTTAGGATGGAATGTTCTAAGTATAGCTTTTAAAAGCATCTGGTCCAGTGTGTCATTCAAAGCCACTGTTAGCTAGTCGATTTTCTATTTGGATGATGTTATTAACTGTTTTATGTTGTTGGTTGCTCCCATGTTGGATGCATAAATATTTATTATTGCTATATCTTGTTGGGTTGTCCCACTTATTATTATATAGTGTCTTCTCTGTCTTTTGTTACAGTCTTTGATTGATTGATTTTAGAGAGGGAGAGAGAACGTGCAAGTGGGAGGGAGGAGGGGCAGAGGGAGAGGGAAAGAGAGAACATCAAGCTGATTCTGTGCCAAGCAGGAGCCTGACAAAGGACTGGATCTCACCACCCTGAGATCACGATCTGAGCTGAAACCAAGAGTCAGATGCTTAACCAACTGAGCCACTCGGGTGCCCCTAGAATCTTTGTTTTAAAGTCTCTTTTATCTGCTATAAGTATTGCTACTCCAGCATTCTATAAAACTGTATTTTAATGATGCAGTAAAGGCCTGCAGGGAAATCCAAGCACAGATCACTTCTAGAGAATGGATTTGGCCTGGCCAATAGGAGGCTCCCAGGATTGACAGAGGTTTCTACATATTCAATCAGGTTCCAGTTTGAAAGGGCAGTTAGAGCCTTCAAGAATGCTTCCTTGAAGAAGAAGAACCCAGAGAGGTAATACAGTGAACTGGGAAGATTTCAGAGTCTGGAGTCAGAAGGCTTGCATTCCAGCCCCCGTTTTGTCACTGACTAGCTGTGTGACCACCTTGGGTAGGTCATAGCCCTAGACGTTCAGTTTTTTCTCATGTGTTAAATAGCAGCAGCCATATCAAACTCATCATGCTCTTGTAAGGACTAGATGAATTAACGGCATTTCCTAAAGTGCTTTCTAAATGCTAATCATAAGTATTACCTTACCCTGAGGGATGGAAGCATAAAACGAGAACAGCAAGAGCTTCAGGTAGAGTAAATATGCAAATATGCACAAATTGCGACCCGAAAATGAAGAGATGAGCTGAGAAAGAAATAGCCCCTTCTTGGCTAGATACATATTAATTCAGAACTTAACAAAGAGCCAGGTAACCCTTTTTTAAAAAGTTCCTGGAGGTCTACAATTTAGATATCCATCTTTGTCACAAACTGTTGGAAGGTATACTGCTCTTCTTTAGATACAAACACTTTTTTCCCCTTTATGGTGGCCTGCATTACAATCCACTGATCAAGGAGAGAAGCCCATAACTGTCAATGAGAGGGAGCAAGAGGATCTGCATTTCCAGGGGAAAATGACCTCTGTGTAGACATGCCAGTACAGACAACCCTGTTAGATGTTTTTGAAAGGAATTGGACCATTTGATATTTCACTGGAATTAAACCTAGAAACAATACTAGGAAGGAAAAGCCAATGGGCACCCTGTGAGACAAAGATAGGAAAGATACCAGAGTGTAAACTGATGTAAGATTTTTGTAGGGTAATTGGCAATATATGTGTTGAACATAAAAATGCACATACTCCGGCTTCTGCCTTGCCTTCCTGAAAAATTCAGTCCTAAAGCCACTAGGTGAGGGGTGCCTGGGTGGCTGAGTCAGTTAAGCATCTGACTTTTGATCTCAGCTCAGGTCTTGATCTCAGGGTTGTGGGTTCAAGCCCTGTGAGCCTACTTAAAAAAATCCTTTAGGTGAAGCAGAGCATGGTAGCTACCCACGGTGGGGAGTGTGGGGACTCCCAATTGGGGTATCAGATACTGAGCATGGTGAGGAGGGTGTCCCTGTGGAGGGCGGCCTGGTAGGAGGGATCAGAGTCCAAGCAAGAGGATGTAGGTATCCCCAGGGAAGGATAGCCTGAGAGATTGATGGTGGCATCCCATGATGGAACACATGAAGTGTTAGAGGCTGAGTGGGATGATGAGAGCATCTATATTGGAGAGAGGTGATGTGGGGAGTCAGAGCGTTGGGGGGGCTGACAAGGGCATCCCCTGATGGAGTGGCATGACAGGGAATGTCAGCCTGAGCAAGATAAGGAGGGAATCTATGTAGGGGGGTAGGCAGTGATGGGGAATGAGAGGCCTGAAACAGAGTGAGCAGACGTAATGTCAGGGAGGGTGGCAATGGAAATGGGAGATCACTTACTATGTTAGTCATCTATTTGTGTCTAACAGTTTACCCCCAAACTCAGTGGCTTAGAACAACAAACATTTATTAAATCAGTTCTTGTGTGTCGGGAATCTGGGCACAGCCTAGCTGGGTTCCTTTGGCTCAGACTCGTGTCACAAAGTTCCAATCTGAAGGCTCAGCTTGGGGAGCATCTGCTTCCCAGCACAGTCATACGGTTGTTAGCAGGATTTAGTTCCTTGTGAGCTGTTGACAGGAGGTCTCCATTCCTCCATGGCTCTTGGCCAGGGGGCTCCCTCAGCTTCTTGCTACATGGGACTCTCCTTAGGGCAGCTAGCTTCCCTGAGAGCAAGTGAGGGGGGAAGAGAGAGAGCGAGAGAGCGAGCATGTGCACACAAGTGAGCAAGCCAGGGTAAATTAGAAGCCAGAGTCTTCTTGTAATCTTGGAAGTGAGTGGCATTCTATAAATTTTGCTGGATTCTATCATTAGAAGTGATTCACCAGATCCAGCTCACAGTCAAGGGGAAGTGATTATACAAGTGGGAGAATACCACTAGGCAGGGTTCATTGAGGGACATCTTAGAAAAATGATCCATACTATCCAAAGTGATCTACAGCTTCAAGGCAATCCCTGTGAAAATCCCAATGGCAGTGTTTACAGAAATAGAAACAACAGTTCCCAAATTCATATGGAACCACAAAAGACTATGAATAGCCAAACCAATCTTGAGAAATCGAAGAAAAAAGCTGGAGGCAGCACACTTCCTGATTTCAAAATATATTACAAAGTGACAATAATTAAAACAGTATGGTACCAGCATAAAAATGGACACAGAGACCAATGGAACAGAATAAAGAACTTGGAAATAAAGCCATGCATGTACAGTAAACAGCCAACTGGGATGCCAAGAACACACCATGAGGAAAGGATAGTCTCTTCAACAAATCGTGTTGAGAAAACGAGATATCCACATGCAAAAGAATGAAATTGGACCCTTCCTTTGCAGGATACATGAAAATCAACTCAAAATGTATTAAAGATTTATTTATTTTATTTATTTTATTTTATTTTATTTATTTTATTTTTGTATTAAGGATTTAAATGTAAGACCAGCAACAGGAGAACTTGTAGAAGAAAACAGGAGAAAAGCTTTATGACATTGATCTTGGCAATGATTTTTTAAAAAAATTATTTATTTATTCATGAGAGACACCGAGAGAGGCAGAGACATAGACAGAGGGAGAAGCAGGCTCCCTGCCAGGAGCCCAATGTGGGACTTGATCCCAGGACCCCAGGATCATGACCTGAGCCAAAGGCAGATGCTCAACCACTGAGCCACCCAGGCGCCCCTTGGCAATGATTTCATGGCTATGACACTTGTGGTGTTGCACAGGCAATGAAAGCAAAAATAAGATTACAAGTAAGATTACATCAGACTAAAAGGCTTCTGCACAGCAAAGGAAACAACAGAGTAACAAAGCAACCTATGGAATGGGAGAAAATATTTGCCAAGCATATATCTGGTAAGGGATTAATATCCAAAATATATATGAAACTCCTTTAACTATTTAAATAACAAAAAACCCAAATAACTTGATTTTTAAAATAGGCAAAAGAATAAAATAGACTTTTTTTCAGTGAAGACACAAAAATGGCCAATGGGCATAAGAAAAAGTGATCGACGTGACTAATCATAAGGGAAATGCACATCAAAATCACATCTGTTAAGATGCCTTAGGCATCAGATAAGTGTTGGCGAAGATGAGGAGGAATTGGAACCCTTGGGCAATGTTGATAGGATGTAAAATGGTGCAGCCACTATGGAAAAACAGTATGGAGTTTCCTCGAAAAAATTAAAAATAGAGTTATCATATGATCCAGCAATCCCACATCTGGGCCTATGGCCAAAGGGATTGAAATCAGGATCTCAAAAAGATGTCTGTATTCCCGTGTTCACTGCAGCATTATTCACAGTAGCTACAGTATGGAAATGACCTAAGTGTCCATCAACAGATGAATGGATAAAGAAAAGATGGTGTATACGTACAATGGATTATTATTCATCCTTAAAAAAGAATGCAATCCTGCCATAAACAACAACATGGATGGACATTGAGGACATTATGCTAAGTGAAATCAGCCAGTCACAGGAGGTCAAATATTACATGATTCCACTTGTATGAGGTATCTAAAATAAAATTCATGGGAATGGTCAGGAGAAAGGTGGTTGGTAGGGCTCTGGGGGAGGGGGGAATGCAGAGATGCATTTCAAGGGTATAAAGTTTCATCATGTAAGATGAATACATGCTAGTGGTCTGCCATGCGGCCCTGTGCTTAGTGCATGCCTAAAAATCTGTTAAATGGGTAGACTTCACATTAAGTGTTCTTAGCACAGTAAAAAAGAAGACAGAAAATTAGCACAGTGCTTAGGAAGTCATTTAGATCTTTGTTTAACCAAAGATCCATTTGAACTAGCTATCCTGCCTTGAGCAACTTACTCTCTCTATGCTTCAATTTCCTCTCTAAAATGCGGATAATCGTGCCCATTTCACAGGGCATACTGAGAATTCAATGAAATTTTGCATGTAAAACAGGTAGAACAGTTTTTGGCACATGATAAGCAGTCAATAAATAGTAGTTACTATTAGAAAAGAGGTGGGGCACCTGAATGGCTCAGCCAGTTAAACCTCTGCCTTTGGCTCAGGTCATGATCCCAGGGTCCCCAGAATGAGCCTGGAGTCAGGTTCCTTGCTCAGCTTTTCCCTCTCCCTCTGCTGCTCCCTCTGCTTGTGCTTTCTCTCTCTCTCAAATAAATAAATCAATAACTCTTTTTAAAAAAGAAAAGAGGGGCACGAGGCTGGCTCAGTCAGTGGAGCGTGTGACTCTTAGTCTCGGGGTTGTAAGTTTGAGCCCCACGTTGGGGTTAGAGATGACTAAAATAAAGAAATGCATTCATGCATGCATGAATGAATGAATGAATGAAAAAAAAAAAAGAAACTTCCCAGCACAGTTACATACGGGGAGGGTTGATAAAATGAGTAATTATATTAAGAGTCATAGAAACTAGTTATCTCATTATCTTAACTTGTTACAAATGCAGAAAGTGATCATACTGGAATGAGCCCTGTGGTGTTGGATGGGATATATCAGAATGAACTTGAGGTTAAACAGATAGAGATGGCTATAGCTGTAGATGTAGTTATAAAATCCGTGAGTGTATGAGTGTGTGTGTGTGTGTGTGTGTGTGTAAGCATGTGAGTAAAGGTGTATAAATGAAGCCTCTGGAAAAAAAAATGAAGCCTCTGAGAGGGCCAGGGAGCAGCAACATACCGATAGCAATATCTACAACTAGCACCCAGATTTGGCTCTTAAATGCGATTTTCCACTGAAGGGAACCAGGGCTTCTCAGAAGGATGGCTGGTTTCAGGACTGAGTAAGTGAGAGCACAAGATGAGCCTGGACTATCTTGTGCCAGAAAGTAAGGAAGGAATGATGGGGACATGTCAAAGGGACACAGAGGCCAGCTCAAAGGAGCCCCTGGTGGCCAAATCTAGGACAACTTGAGCATCAAAGTAAACAGTGAAGGTCATGGATCACAACCCATTGAATAAAATAGGAAACCCTAAGTCTATCCTGATATAAATAGACACATAAATAAATTGAAACTTTGATGAGAAATGGGAGGTCTACACAGTTTCAAAGCACTTCCCCACAATATATTTATGAATTACAAAGCATAGCATCATGATGTGGAGAATCCTGGCTTCTCAACTTAAGCAATCAACAGAACGTCATCAGTAAAAGGACACAGAAATCACGCTCCACCCTGATGGAATGCAGATTATGGTGTCACTTCTGTCATAGTCCCGCCAAAGATGTGTGACCTGAACCTAATCGTGAGGAAACAGACAAACCCAAATTGAAAGACATTCTCCAAAATAACTGGCCTGTAGTCTTCAGAAGTGCCAAGGTCTTAAAAGTCAACGGAAGTCAAGGTCTTGAAAGTCAACCAAGGAAGTATTCCAGACTCGAGGAGGTCAAGAAGATGTAACAATGAAAAGCACTGTATGGTTTTTTTTTTCTATATCAGACCACGTGGGGACAACTGATGAAGCTCGAGTGGGACCTGAGGATTAGATGTTAATAATCTATTAATGTTAATTTCCTGATTTTGACGGTTGTGTCATGAATAGAAAGATATCCTTGTTGGCCACAAAACCCACACTGAATTATTCAGGGATAATGGGGCACCACATTGTTAACTGATACTCATATAGTTCAGGAAGAAAAATGCAGGACATTTTGTACTGTACTTCCAACTTTTCTGTAAGTTTGTGATTGCTTCATCATCATCATCGGCGCCTGGCTGGCTCAGTTGGTGGAGCATGTGACTTTTGATCTCAGTCGGGGTTGTAAGTTGGGGTAGAGATTACTTAAAAATAAAATCTGAAAAAACATAGTAAATACAAGAATGACATGGTCTGAGAGGCAGAGACACTCTGAGGGACTGTTTCAGATTACAGGAGGCTAGATGGAAATGACAGATGCCATGTATGATTCTGAATTGTATCCCAGAAACCCCCCATTCATTTTGCTGCAAAGAACATTATTTGTACAACTAAAGAATTATGAATGTGGTCTCCAGGTTAGATAAGTGTTTTATCAATATTAACTTCCTGATTTTAATATTTGCTCTATCCTTATGTAGGAGAAATATTTTGTTCTGAGAGATACATGCTGAGGTATTTAGGCTTAGAGAAACATCATGGGTAAAATTTATTCTCAAATAGTTTTGGAAAAAAAGGAATATCAAACCATCAAAAGGAAATGATAAAGCAAATTAACAAACTGTTAACAATTGAGGAAACTGGGTTAACAGTTGAGCAACATGGCTGTTCTTGTGACTGTTCTGTAAGTCTGAAATTATTTTCTAATAAACAGTTACCAGGGGCCACCTAGCTGGCTCAGTTGGTAGAGCACGTAACTCTTGATCTTGGGGTTGTGAGTTCCAGCCCCATGTTGGGCATAGAGATTACTTTAAAAAAAAAAAAAAAAGTTCCCAGGGCATAACATCTTTGATCTGCTGGAGAGATATGCTTCTCAAACGTCTCCTCCTGGGCTGCCTTCTAGTGTTCATTCTCCAGCCTCTATGGCTATATGAGCAAGTCTTATAGGAGGTGCGGTTACAGACATCTACTCATCTTGCAGCTGCCCAAGACCTGCTTCTGTTCTTAAGTCTCCTTAGTAAACCATTTCTTGTCAAGCTGGAAAAGACAAGTTACCAAAAATGCACACACTCTGTCCCGGCAATTCCTCTGCTAAAAAGTACCACACGTGTATATAAAGATTTTCATACATGAATGTCGATTGTGGCATTATTTGAAGTAGCTGAAGACTAGCCTCCATCAAACTGTGATAGAGGTTTTTTTTCCATACCATGAAACACTATGTAGCTGTTAAAAAAATGAGTGAATCACCTCACGCCTGTGAGGATGAATACTATAAAACAAAAGAGAACAAGACAAACCCGAAAATAACAAGTGTTGGCGAGGATGTGGAGAAACTGGAGCTCTTGTGCCCTGTTGATGGGAATGTACGATGCTGCAGCTGCTGTAGAAAACAGCATAAAGCTTCCTTAAAAAAATTAAAATTAGGACTACCATTTGACCTAGCAACCCCACTTCTGGGTATATATCAAAAAGAATTGAAAGCAAGGTCTTAAAGAGATATTTTCACACCCACGTTCATAGCAGCACTATTCACGATAGCCAGGAGGTGGAAGCAATCCAGATGTCCATTGACAAATGAATGGATAAATAAAATGTCACGTGTCCATGCAGTGGAATACTATTCAGGCTTAAAAAGGAAGGAAATCCTGTCACATGCTACAACATGGACAAACCTTGAGGACATTATGCTAAGGCAAATAGCCAGTCACAGAAGGACAAAGACTATAGGATTCCGCTTATGTGAGACATCTAACCTAGTCAGATTCATAGAAGCAGGAAGCGCCATGGTGGTGCCAGGAGCTGGGGACAAGAAAACGGTGGTGAAATGGGTATAGAGTTTCAGATGCGCAAGACAAAAAAGGCCTGGACATCTGGTTTATGACAGCGTGAATATACGTAACACCACTGAACTGTACACTCAAAAATGATAAGGGTAAATTGTATGTTCGGTGTCTCTTACCACAATAAAGAAATGAGTAAATCTAGATGTTTGCTAGGGAGAGACTCCTGAGGGAGATCATTAGGTGAAAAAACAAGGTGCAAAATGGTGTGTATGCTATGATTCTGTGTTTGCATGCAAGTGTGTGTTTAAAAGATACATGTTTGAGTTTGTCCTTAAAAATTCTGGAAGGAAAATATGAGGCTGTTAACAGTGATTACTTCTAGAAGTAAGTCTGGGGGTTCAGTAAGGGAAAACTCTTTCTACTTTCTCTTTTAATGTCTTCTGTACTATTTTTTTTTGATACGTGCATATATTATGTTTATAATAAATGTTTAACCTTTCAAATTATGGCTCATGTTGAGTGCTTATAATGTGCCAGACATTGTTCTAAGCCCTTATGGGGAGTAGCTCTTTCTTTAATAGTATTATTGTTATCTTATAGATGGGAAACAGTCTCAGAGGAATTAAAGAACTTGGCCAAGGTCATACAAGGTCACTCAAGATGGTAAGTCCTCCTTGAATAAAACTCAGGCAATCTGACACTAATTCCTACCATTTTAAACACTATGCTGTCTGTAAAAAAGAACTTTTCCTTCTGTTAAAGATAAATATATATATTCTTCTTAGAAACACAATGCATGCTCATTAAGTGTGAAAAAAACCAAAGCTAAAATGAAGGGGGAAAATCTAACTCTCTGTCCTGCCTATTAAAGACCAGCCTGTTAACCTTTTGGTCGATGGCCATCCAATCTGTGGTAGATGCACTATTTTTTAGCCTGGTTGAGAGTACATTGAACATACAATTTTGTGTTCTACTTTTCTTCCTCTCTATGTATAATGTCCTTTTACTGTTATTTTTTTTAAGATTTTATTTATTTGAGAGAAAGAGCATGAATGAGCTGGGGGTGGCGTTTGGGGTAGAAGATGATTCCCTGTTGAGGATGGAGCCCAATGTGGGGCTCAATCCCAGGACTCCGGGGATCATGACCCAATCTGAAGGTAGATGCTTAACAGACTGAGCCACCCAGACACCCATGTCATTTTCCTTTTAAAATATCTTTTCTTGGGATCCCTGGGTGGCGCAGCGGTTTGGCGCCTGCCTTTGGCCCAAGGCACGATCCTGGAGACCCGGGATCGAATCCCACGTCGGGCTCCTGGTGCATGGAGCCTGCTTCTCCCTCTGCCTGTGTCTCTGCCTCTCTCTCTCTCTCTCTCTGTGTGACTATCATAAATAAATAAAAATTTAAAAAAATAATAAAATAAAATATCTTTTCTTGGGGGGGTGCCTGGGTGACTCAGTCAGTGAAGCATCTGGCTCTTGGTTTTGGCTCTGGTCATGATCTTAGGGTCCTAAGATCCAGCCCTGAATGACGGAGCTCCACCATTAGCACCATTAGCTGCTTCTTTCCCTCTGCCCCTTCCCCCTTCCATCACGTGCTCGTATTCTTTCTCTTTCTAAAATACAATAAATACATCTTTAAAATTGGTTAATTTAAAAAAAATACCTTTTCTCAAGTCCTCTTCTAAATAGACACAGTGTTTTTAGAGCTGGCAGTGAGTGCCCCACATTCATTTCAGAGGAGAGGCAGAGTAATAAAATCTTTGGAAAAGAAACATTTGGAAAGGAAGGAGGGAAGAGGAAAGTATGGGTCTGCAACTATTAAGGAATAGCTTCCCCTTCCTTGTCCATGAATGTAGAAGTCTAGATTTTCCATTTCCCCTTCTTTCTGTATCTTTAGCGTATTTTCCTATATTTATATGGGGACAGTTTTGTTGGGGTCAGCACACCTAAGTGACTGTGTCTGGGGAGCAGTAGGACATTGTGGAAGTTTTTTCAGGAATCTAATTTGAGGAAAACCAAAAGTAGATGATTGCTGTTTTAAGCTGCTTTAAAAAAAAAAGTATATGTATAATGATGGGGGATACTAGAGTGGCAGAATGTGAGACCAAAAATAAAGAAATTATCTAGCTCAACTCCCCTCATCTTACAGATGGAGAAACTGAGCCCCAGGGAAGTAAAGTAAATCATATAGGCCACACAGCTACTGAAGGCAGAATCTGGATTAAATCTGGGTCTCCTGATTCCTCCTCCGCTGTTTTAGAAAACTTCCGAAACCCTTTAAAACCAATTAATTAATCGTCGTAAGAACTCCCAGAAGTAGGCTAGTGTCATTTATTCTGACTTCAGAGCCATTTACTGAAAAAATGATTAGATGTCCGTAACTGAAAACTGATTCTACTGTAATTAAACATGTTTTTAAATACTCCAAAAAGAACAGACTCTTCAGTAGGCCTATCATCTTAGGAATTAGCTTTCAGTTTCTCGCGCAATCAGTTTAAAGATCACCACTTCTCACCTGGCATCTCAAATTCCTTTTATATTAGGCATAAAGCCTGTCTTTGCTTAGGAAGATTAAGCAAACACGGAGTCATTAGATTAGCTGCATCTCAGTTCCCTCAGCAAATGAATGAGCGGAGGAGGGCTAGCGGGGCGCCCCGCGACTGGCATAAATTATTAGAATGCGTCCATTTGCCTGTTGGTTTTCCTTCCAAATGACTTCCTTAGGCTGCAATTTCTTATCTGCCCTTTTGTTCCATGGAATAAGCAGGGGATAGCGCACAATAGGCTTATGGTATTTAGTGTGGTACTTTTTATCTGAATATGATAAAACAGTTTGCCAAGGTAGACTTTAAAGAAGGTTTACATAGAAGATTCTTTCACCATGAGAGCAAACGAATTGAGATTGACAGTTCACAATTCGAATTGAAGTGGTTACATTAGAGACCTGAGGAATGGGTAAGTTTGGAGTTCAGGGCTTCTTTCCTTTCTCAGATTTTCCTCCTTCTAGTATTCACTGCTCTCATGCTGGAGCTTCTCCTTTCCAAAATGTACCTCTGGTTCCACAATATTGCTTGCCACCATGAAAATGCCCAGGGCCCCTGTGTCCTGATCTCAGTCAGCAGGAGTGGGGAGATTGTAGACAGAGCTGAAAGAAACCTTGGAAAGCACCTTGTCTGATTTTTATAGATGGGGAAACAGGCCTAGAGTGACCCGTCCTTTGCCCAAGGTGAATAGCAGAGCTGGAATTTGAGTACCCTGAGGAATGATTTAACAGAGGGGAGTCTTAGCTTCCTCCCCAGTAAAATGGAAATCAAGAGATTTTACTTGGGTTACTCTGAGGGATCAAATAGGATAAAATAAGTGAAACCACTTCAAAAACTGCAATTTGGTACAAATTGCAATTTCTTTCTATTAAGCTCTGCTACTTTCCTCATGCTAAATGTTAATAACTAATAAATGTTAGCACGTGGCTCTTCCAAGTGGGGTTTGCATTTTGAAAGGGGAGATCCCGAGGACACATCTAACCCTAGGGGGAAAAAGTGAACAGAGAAGCATTCCGGGTGCCCCTCAAATCCTTTAGCCATATAGAGACAATATTTTAACAGTAAGAACACAGCCTGCCTCTGGAGGCTAAGGAGCTAAGAATGTTGTAAAGAACCTGAAAAGCTGCCCACATAGTAGTTTCTAGCATCTAGGGTAGGGTTTGAATAAATTAACTTAACAGTCCCTTCCAACACTGAAGTTCTGCAATTACATGATTCCAGTGGATTCGTTTTTTAAAAAGATTTATTTTTTTATTTGAGAGAGAGAGAGAGAGAGTGTGAGCGAGCAGGGGGCGGGGCGGAGGGAAAGGGAGAGAGTCCCAAGCAGATAGATGCCTTGCTGAACATGGAGCCTGTCATGGGGCTCGATCCCACAACCCTGATATCACCACCTGAGCTGAAAGCAAGAGCCAGTGCTTAACCAACTGTACCACCCAGGTGCCCCTGGATTCATTTTTATAACATACAGTCAGTCCTGTTCATGTGCTTTCTTTTCAGATCCAGAAACGTCAATGCCTATGGTATGTTACAAATTGCTATCCTGATCTATTTATCTAATTGTTTGAGATTTAATTGACATACAACAGTGTGTAAGTTTAAAGTGTACAGCGTGTTGGTTTGACTTATCCTGATCTTTAAAAAGAGAAATAAAAGGGAAAAAGAACCCAACATACACAATAAGCATATACTCTCTCACATACAGAACATTTTAATGATTGGTTTTTTGTAAGTTAAAGTGAAGGAAATGAAGGAAGACCTCTGGCCTTCAAACTGCCAACCTTAATGGAATGAGTCTGAATATTATCTAATGATACTTCACAAGGAAAATGATCCTAGTCTCAGCTGCCTGGAGGAATCTGAAGTCCAATCATTACAAAGACCTGCCTGATGTCTGGGTGGCAATGTGAATGGAAACGGAATCATTACCCTCTATTTGGAAGCACCTGATGAAGAGATCAAGTCAAATTTTTAAAAATCACATTGTTATACCCCCATACTTGACACTTGTAGGTGTTCGGGATAGGTATTCAATGAATGAATAAAACATATCTGTGTATTACAGGTCAGGATTAGGAGGGGAGGGAGCAGGTTACTCCAGACTTTGTATGAAAGGCATAGAAGTGGTTGGAGACCATGGGTCATTTGAGAAACAGCAGGAAGTTCAGTAGATCTGAAGTATTGAGTGCTCTGTGATGGAGGCGAGACAGCTAGGAATGAGGCTGGGCAGGTGAGGCCAGATCACCAAGGGTTTCACATGCCGTGTCGGGGTTCTCGATCTCATCGTGGAGGCAAAGGGAGGTGGAAAAGGAGTATGAAAGGATTTGAAGCTGGGGTGGCCTTTTTGGTTGGGTGGGTGACAGGATTATCTTTGTGTTTGAGAGACCACTGCGGCTTCTGGTGTCAGATGGATGAAGACAGGAGCATTGGCAGGCCACCCAGGAGGGTACAAGCGTAGAGGTAAGGAGTTGTTAGGAGATTCTTTGGCAGTTGTGCACATAGGATGAAGGCCTGAGCTTGGCAGTAGTAGCAAGACAAATGGAGAGATGTTAAGTACAGAATGAGCCAGCAAAGAGGTCTTGATAGAAAAAAAAGTGAAATTAGCAGCCCCCCCCCCAACCCAGTGACATTTACCAGCTAATCAAGTAGAAAACAGAGCCTTGTGATAGCAGGAGCAGTGAGAAATAGCCTGGGGGTTAGCTGACAGTAAATCTAATATTCGTGGGCTATGATATGGCAGTCAAGAAAGCAAATGCCATCCTAGGGAGCTGGAGTAGAAAAATGTAGTGTCTAGACAGGGAACGTGACTGTCCTGGTCTGCTCTCTGCAGAAGGGTCTATGCCCTGGGGTTGGGAGCTGGGGTAGGGGGGCAGAGAGGCTTACTTCCCACCTTCCACTTTCTGGAAAGATATAAAGGAATTGGTGTAAACTCAAAGCAGAGCCTCGAACTCAGTTTTTTGGAGCAGCAGAGCCTGGAAGAACCGTGGGGCCAGATTTGTCTTCAAATTGTTGGACCCTTGTGGGAAGAGGGGCAAAGCTGGCTTTGTGTGGCTTCGAGGGGCCAGAAGTTATGGGGGGGGGGGGCATCACTCAGCCTTGCGCTATCCAAGTGGCTGTTCACTGGAAGTCGTCCAGCCAAGAGCGCAGAGCCCCTGTGCGTAGGACAAACAAGAACAAAACACAAAACACGCGGCATTGCGGGGAGAGTCAGTGGATGACCTTCTAGAGTCTTGCTGACCCTGTGATGTGCACGTTCTGGCCAGGCGGGTGCACGTTTCACAATAGCCCTGCTCAGGGATGAGGTGGACAACGGTACCTCTCATTAGCTTCTTAAATATTCGCTTATTCAAAAGAATAGGTCGCGTGGGGGTCGGCAGGCCAGGTGAGTGGCGGCCTTGAAATCACTGTAACTTCGTGGAGGGGGGACTGGGCGGGGCGGGGGGAGCCTGGGCAAGGCCTCGCAATCGTCAGGAGCAACCGCGCAGTGGGATAAACTTTGGCAGCAGCTTTGCCGCACGAGAGGGGCGGGGCTACTTGATGGGTCCTCAGGAGAAGGCGATTGGCCCCGGGGGAACCGAGGGGGCGGGACTAGCCCATTGTTGCCATTGGTCCTGCGGGCCAGTTGAGGGATGGCAGCGAGGGGGCGGAGCCGGCCTGGGGAGGCTGTTGGTTTGGCGAGAGCCCACCGCGGGGAGCGGGCGGGCGAGCCCGCAGCCGGGAGCCCGGGCCGGGGAGCAGCCGCGGCGAGCTCGCCAGGGCCGCAGCGGCGCGAGGGGCGCACGGGGCGTTGGCACCGGGGCACGCGCGTGCGTCGCCGACTTGGATGCGGCGGGGACGCTTCCGCGCCCGGTGCGCTCGACGCGAGCCATTCAACAGCTGGCCTCGCGGGCCACAGTCGCAGGGAGCGACCGGGAGCGTTGGCGGTTGCGACTGCGGAGGCTGGAGAGAGGCTGCGGCGGGGGCGGCGGGGGCGGCGGCCCAGCTACCCAGGCGTAGACCCGAGTGGAGACGCAGCGGTTCCTTAGACTCCCGGTAAATGCCCTCCGCTCTGCGGGCAGCAGCCACGTCCCGCTGCGTCTCGGCCCGCTGGCCGCCCTGGCCTAGGGGGAGCTCCGGTACCTCGCAGACAGGGCCACACGGGGCCCTCGGTGGGGACTGGGGAGGGGGTGCGCGGGAGGCCCCGGTCGCCCCACCTGCCCCTGCAGAGTCAGGTTTTCCGGAGATGCGCCTGGGCTCTTCCCCTGGTCCTCTCCCTTCTCCCTAGACCGTGCCGCACCTCCTCGGGCCCTGGCACCGCACTAGGGGGCGCTCTGGCACCCACTCCAGGGCCCCTCCGGCCGCTGTTCCAGCAGAGGTCACTCGAGGCACTCCCCTGGGGTACGCCGGCAGTGGCATCCCGCTTGTAGGACCTGAAGGTGCCCTCTCCCGTTCGATCCCCACGCCAAGGGCCGAGGCTTCCTCCCCCTGCTCCGCCTGCACGCATCCCATTCAATCAATCATTAGCAGGGCTCCCCGCCTCCGCCCCACCGATGACCCGGTCCTTGGCTTCAGGGACTTGTCGGGAGTCTCTTGAGGTTTCTGGTGCAGGCCGAATAATACCACATCCAGTCTGACTGGGAGAGCAGGACTCACCCACAAGGCACAAAGCGCCGGGGCCTTATCTTGGGTTTGTGGGGGTCAGCGCGGCCAGGGGAAGAGGCAAGTCGGAGACGCCCAAGCTAGAAGAGAACCCGCCATTCCCGAACTCGGGGGCGGGGGACGGGGATCGGGTAGTCTTGGTCCTTGTGACCCGCGTCTTCACATTTGTTCCCTGCCTTTGCTGCGATTTTATTCGAGGCCAACCATTCCCGGAGAACTTTTGAACACCGCTAAACAACCTCGAGGGGTGACTGACTTGTTTGCATGGGAACACTGGCTTCCAGCGCGAGGGCTGGCTACCGTTTGGGTCTTTTCATGTTCCCTGTGTCTTTTCTAGCTTGACAGTAGGGTCTCAGAGATCAGGCCCGTTTTGTGCTTTCTTCCTGCCCGCCTCTGCTGCTGACTTTGGAACTTCGTGCTGCCGAACTAGCGTAAACCTGCACAGCACGATTGGGGGAGGGGGGCTCAGTCCTGGCGCTGAGAAAACCGCTCCTTGCGATCATCTAGTTGGGACCTCTCAAGTTCTGGGGGTTTTGGCGTTTTTTTGCGGGGCAGGGGGTGGCTTTTTAAAGAATGGCATTCCGGGAATCACACTTTGCCCTGCTTTTGTTCGTTTGTTTGGGAGGGGATTACTCAAAGCATAGAAGAACTGGAAGCGGGGAGTAAATTGCACGGAGGTGCTTTTACTCTGATCCTCCTTAAACACAGAGAAAAGTGATAAGCATCATCAGCCTGCTGGTGCTGGTGCCCAGGGGGTCCCAGGTAGGGTGCTTATCAGAGGATGAATGCGACTGACTTTGGGGGGACAGGGCCTGCATGCTTTCCATCTAAGCCCAGCCAAAGGTGACCTTTGCCATGTGGCCCATTTGTCCAGGTTGCCCATCATACACACGTGAAGAGGGTGGACGTTGGCTGGCTTCATGTGCCATCTCCAGCATCAGAAGGAAAGGTGAGGTGCAGAGAGTAGTGAATATGACAGGGGTGTTGTGTGTGAGGGGGAGGGGGAAACACCCTTTCTTTCTGTCATTGGCTCTGGCTACGTGTGTATCTTCCCGGCGTGCATTTCTGCCAGTGCCCGAGAGAGGGACTTTTACTGAGTTGTTTCAGGGCCAGGGTCGTGTTCCTTGTGCAACTCTCTGATTTAGAGTCCGCTTGGGTCTCTGTGAGTTCCATGTTATTTCCAACATGTTCCTGGAACTTTAAGAAGCTCTTTAAAGCCAGGCTGGAAACTGAGATGGACCAATGTCTGGGGCTCAGTCTGAGCAAACGTGGGCCATATGGAATCCATCCATTGGTGCTCTGCCCAGAATCGACTGTAAGGCTGGAACACTTAGAGACACAGAGAAAGGTCAACCATAATAGTAATAAAAGCTCACGTTGATTGAGCACTTCCTAGGAGTTGAGGATTTTGTGTCATTTTTCTTAACCCTTCAGAATTTCTGAAAGGTAGACTCTATGATCCTTTTCTGAAGGTCAAGCAGATTGGTAAATCAGCTGCTCAGTGGCAGAGGTGGGATTTGAACCCTGGTCCCCTTGACAGGAGCCCTTGAGCTCTCAAGCATTTTCCTGCTTACTGTCACAAAGGGCTTCATAAAGGAGGCGGGAGGTGAGCAAGGCCTTAGAGGGTGGGTGGGATTTACACAAGGAAAGAGGGCATTTGGCTGAGGGGCTCAATGGTTTGAGTTTGAAGGAACTCAAGGAAAGCTGGCCCAACTGGAGCAGCGAGGGGACACAGGCACATGATGAAATATAAGGCTGCTGAGGTGAGGTAGTGTCACATTTTGGAGAGCCTGGAAAGGAACTTGGGCCCTGATGTCGTAAGAATTAGGGAGATGCTGGGAATTTTTCGCCAAGGAAGAAGACAGCAAAACCAGTGCTGATCACTTGCAAGGCCCTACTTGGGTCCCCAAGCCTATCCCCTCTCACTCTTTCTTGAGAGCCTTGCCTGATTGTCAGCATATTTAACTGAACCCTCAGGGAGCACCAGTTGCCTGTGACCAAACTGATCTTGGGGTTCAACATACAGAAGGAGCAAGCTAAGAGATAGACCCTAGTTCAGCCTTAGGTGGGTATGCTTCAGCCTGCCCAGTATTTTATTTTATTTCACTTTATAAATTCAATCAGCCCACGTATAGTGAGTGCATACTTAGTTTCTGATGTAGTGTGCAGTAATTCATCAGTTGTGTATAACCCCCAGTGCTCATTACATCATGTGCGCTTCTTAATGCCTATCACCCAGTTCCCCCATTCCCCCCTCCCCTCCAGCAACCCTCAGTTTGTTTCCTACAGTTAAGAGTCTCGTGGTTTTTCTCCCTCTCTGATGACATCTCATTCAGTTTTCCCTCCCTTCCCCTATGATCCTCTGTGCTGTTTCTTATATTCCACATGAGTGAAACCATATGATAAGTGTCTTTCTCTGATTGACTTATTTTGCTCAGCATAATACCCTTCAGTTCCATCCATATCGATGTAAATGGCAAGTACTCATCCTTTCTGATAGCTGAATAATACCTATTGTGTGTGTGTATATATACACCACATCTTCTTTATCTATTCATCTGTTGATGGACATCTCAGGTCTTTCTGCAGTTTGGCTATCGTGGACATTGCTGCTATGAACACTGGGGCAGCCTGCACAATATTTTAAAAAGCCATTGAATTAGCTCGGGGTCAACACTGAAAAACCAAAAGATCTTGGGGGGGGCCTGGCTGGCTCAGTTGGTGGAACATGCAAATCTTGGGCTTGGGGTTGTGTGTTTGAGCCCCATGTTGGGGGTAGAGATTACCTAAGGAAAAAAAAAGAAAGGGAAAAGAAAACCCAGAACATCTTAAAAATTGGGATTTCCAGTTTCTCTTGAAACATCAGGAGGCTTGATCTGACTTTGACTGCAGAGGCCAGAGCTGTGCATGACAGATTCCTTTAGCTGGGGTCTGAGTGCTCTGCATCCCTCAGTCCTGGCACCTCCCTGCCCCCGTAGGCCCCCAAACTACCGCTCAAGGGGAAACCAGCCCCCACTCAGGAATATTCTAATTCAGGGTTTGCTGTTGTCCTTCATCCTTCACTTGGACTCAGGTTTTCTTTCTGTGGTATGCTTGCTGGGTATAGGAGGTAGGTGAAAGTGGTAAAAAGAGTTCGGGGGAGGGGGACCAACTCAGAAAACCACTCCTTAGCAAATACCATGTTAAACATGTTCATACAGAAGTCCCCGAAGGCACTCCATATGTTCTGGACGGACAGGTGCAAGCCATTTCTGTGTTGGCATTGGGGGCGGCCAGTTCTTCTTTATGCTGGTCTGTCTGGGCGCTGTGGGACAGTGCCTCTGGCTCCTGGCTGACCACGTGGCAGCAGTATCTTCCCCTAGGCTGGCTCCTGCGACAGCTACAACCCACTGTTCCTGCACATGCCCCAACATGCTTGAAGGGAGCAGTGCTAGCACTTTTGAAGAGCCCGGATGCATCTTCCCAGGGATTCTAACACTCATTTCGTGTGAAAGGCTGTTTGAATCATTTGTGCTCATCTGAGGCCCAGAAGTATCCTCTGCTTCTCATGGCACCTGCCATTTTGCTCCTCAGGTTCCAAGTTAATTGTCTTAATTTCTTTTTCTCTCTAGACTCCATTCTTTGAGGGTGACTCCTTGCTGTAGCCCCCAAAGTGTCTTAAACGGAGTTGTTGCTTGGTAGGTATGCTAGGTGGACCTTGGCGACATTGGTTCACTGGTGAACATTAACAGCTCCGGGAGCCTGAAGGATCCTGCAGGTCCGCGCTGGCATTTCACCATCCAGCTGTGGGCGTTGTTGTTACCATTTTCCATATGGAGGTAACACCTTTGAAATGTAGCTGATGTGCATAATCTCTGAGGTAACGGTTAGCATGATGAAGTTCCTGCGATGTGCAAGACACTATTCTAGGCTCTGAAGATAAACTGGTCACCCCAGACAGATGCAGTCCTGCCCTCCTGGAAATTCCAGACTGAGGGGCAGGTAGCGGGGCAGACAAAAGCCACGTTAATAAATGCATATGATAAAATAAATAAATAATAAATAAATGCATATGATACTTGAGCATTTCAGTGTTACAGTGAAAATAAGATGGGGTGCTGTGCTCCAACATGACAGGGTAGGGGAGCCATGCTATTTAGGCTGGCATTCAGGGAAGGCTTCTCTGGGAGGGGACATTTAGGCCAAATCTGAGAAATGAGAAGGAGCCAGCCATGAGAAAATCTTAGGCAAGTGAACTTGGTGCATTTGAGGAACAGCCAACAGGCTGCAATAGGGAGAGAACCAGAGGTAGGGGAGAAGGGTACAAAATGAGTTGAACCAGGTGCGCAGGGGCCGGCTTTTGAGGGTAAGCAGTTTGAATTTTGTTCAGAGCACAATGAGAAGCCACTAGAGGGTTTTGACACAATTTGATTTAAGGCTTCCAAAAAATAGTTTTGCTTGTCACTTGGCATAGACTCGGGGGGGGGGGGGCAGGATGGCAGGAAAGATTAGTTGGGAGGGGGTGGCAGTAATCCAGGTTCTAGATGGCGCTGGCTTGGGCCCGGGGAACAGCAGTGATGGTGGACATGGCCTGGGAATGTGGTAAGCCTTAGGTAAGCCTAAGTCAGGAGGACTTGCTCAAGGGCCGAAGGGGAGGGAGGGAGGGACGGCTCCTGGTTTTGAGCCTGAGCATGGGCGAGGAGGGTGGCTCTGTTTAGAGAAATGGGAATCACTGGGTGGGGGCAGGCAAGTGGAGGTGGAGAGTAAGTTGGGTAGGGGGCATGGAAGTTAAGAGTTCTATTACACTTGTTGCCTTGGAATGCGAACAAAACCTGGAGCTTAGAGACATTGAATAGGCTGTTGACTATTGGGGTGGGCTGGAGCCAATGTTTAATTTTTATTGAATTTCATTAAAAAAATGAGAGCTCAAGCTGCTTCAAGTTGCCCTTACCTACTAATAAAGGTAGCAGAAATAAAAATGGCAATGATCCAAGTGTCAGCAGCACCACAGGGGACTCGGCAGTTTAATACTGCTGATGTCATGATAAACTGTCATAATCTTTCACAAGAGCGATTTACCAATATGTCGTGAGCTATATAAGCTCACTCCTGCCCTTTGACATGGTAACATATTTTGAGGAAATAATCTGTTAAAAGATGTGTACAAAGATGTCCATGGTGGCACTCTTTGCCATGCTGGTAGCACAGAGTAGTGGTGGAACTCCTTTGGAAAGAGTAGCACTCTTTCAGTAAAATAAAAGTAATTGGAAAATGCAAATCCCCAAAGAAGGGGAACAGCTAACCAGACATGCAGCAAGTCTCTCTATCACTTCAGTAGGATTTTTTCCTCTATAGAATTTCTACAGAAATTTGCTGGGGGTGTGAAAAATGAGAAATGCATTGACCACGTCAATACCTGGAATTACTATTAAACAGGTAGAAAAACCAGATCGTGATGGTCTATAAGTACAACCATGTAGGTCTCAGCACTGTTTATGCCAAAAATCGTAAATATGCAGTTGCCTTATTTTTTGAAACCATTTCGTCCATTTCTGACTTTGTACCACTTTCTCTCTGACAGTATTCCATGGTCAAGATGCCACGACACAGCAGGCTACCATGAAGAGTTCATATGAACTGTGGCTTCTCCAGGCTCTCCTTCCTTGAACACATTTTCGCCATAAGGTATTGGGTAATATCCTCTTCCATAGGACTTGTATCCAAATTAAGTTTACCTTGGGATTATAAAAAGGTTGAGAGATGCTGCTGCTCTCAGAAACTGCTTCGTTGTGCAAAGCGTGATCCCATGTAAGGGTTGCTTTTCCCCTGTAGGTGGCGACTTGCAGGCAGGGAGTTTGCTGGTCATTTTCAGACAGGAAGGTAAAACTGAGACACGAAACACTGGTTGGTGACTTCGTGGTATTCATTTCCCACACATAATGCCCTGACTGTGCAGTGACTGAGGCAAAAGGAAAGATTCCCAGCCACATTCCTTTAAATCCCTGGTAGCTTTTATTTTGTAACACAAAGAAGAGAAAGCAATGAGTCTACCTTAGTAGCATTACAGTACATTAATCCAAGGTATGAAGTGGTGTTCTTGGCTAGAAGTGTCTGGAAAGGGGTGTTCTACAATAAGAATGTTTCTGGTGCTGAAGAAGGGGCAAAAGGCCAAAGAATGGGTCAGCTGGGTCTGGCTCACTGTCCTGTGCATATCTAAAAAAAAATCTCTCCCATGCTCTTGTCCACAGCAACACATAGTTATATAAATGCATTTGCATGGAAAGACCTAACACAAATCTTTTCTTAGATCAATATTTACTTGTTTATTTATTGATTAATGATACAAAAAGAGAGAGCACAAGACTGCAAGCACACGCACAAGAGGAGGAGGGACAGAGGGAGAGAGAGAATCTTAAGCAGGCTCACACTTAGTGCAGAGCCCAGTGTGTGGCTCGATCTCATGACCCTGAGATCATGACCTGAGCCAAAATCAAGAGTCAGATGCTTAACCGAATGAGCCACCCAGGTGCCCCAATTTATTTTTATTGGCTTTAAAAACACTTTGCTTTTACACACATCATCACACAAAGGAACCATTAGTATGATCTTCTGAGATAGGGAAACAAAAACGGGCTATTAAGTTGCCCAAAGAGATGAATTAACATGAATCTAGGTTTCTTCATTTCAGGGTCAGAATTTCCTGTACTATTAGAGAAATGCCAATCAAAACCACCATAAGCTATCACCTCACACTTGTCAGAATGGCTAGTGTAAAAGACAAGAAATAACAGGTGTTGGCCAGGATGTGGAGAAAAGGGAGCTCTTGTGCACTGTTGGTGGGAATGTAAGTTGGTGCATCCGCTATAGAAAACAGTACTGAAATTCCTCAAAAAAATTGAGAATAGAACTACAATATGATCCAGCCAGTCCATTACTAGATATTTACTTGAGGAATATGAAAACACTAATTTGGAAAGATATATGTACCCCTATATTTACTGCAGCATCATTTATAATAGCCAAGATAGGGAAACAATTTAAATGTCCATTGAGGAATGAATGGATAAAGGAGATGTGCAAGATATGTATATGGACACACGTGATGGAATACTACTCAGCCATAAAAAAGAATGAGATCTTGCCATTTGCAACATCATAGATGGACCTTGAGGATATTATGCTAAGTGAAATAAGTCAGACAAAGACAAATGCCATATGATGTCACTCATGTGTAGCATCTAAAAACCAAACCATATGAAGACAAAACAAAACAAAGCAAAAACAAATTCATAGATACAGAGAAGAAATCAGTGGTTACCAGAGGGGAAGGGGGAGGGAGATGAACAAAAGGGGTGAAGGGGGTCAATTGTAGGGCGATGGATGGTAATTAGACTTTTGACAGTGATCACATTGTAGTGTATACAGATGTCAAGTTACAGTGCTGTACACCTGAAACAATAATAAAAAAAAGTTTACACTAAACTCTACCTTAGAGCAGATTTTCTTTGAGTGTTTGTAGAAGAGATTCTCCGTCAGCAGGATGCCAGTATTCCATGGTTGCTAATTTATCGTTGCTGAGTGGCTGTGGGTCCAGAAGTCCCTTTCTTTCTGTCCCTAAAGCCCTCGGTGCCCCAGTAAGCCCTCTGGACGATCTTGATTTGGGAATTGAGTCATTTGATGGGTCCCGTATTGGCTCTATTACTGTTACTGCAACACTGAGTGCCACTCATTTTAATGATGTGATTTTTAACTTTTTCAAAATCAGAGCATATGGTCAGGCTCAGTTTGAAAATTGCTATTTGGGTTAATGAAGTGTCAAAACACATGAATGTTTATCCATGACCTCTTGACTGGAGAGCCAGGGAATACTGCTATTTGGTCAAGATTCACTGGGACTCTGTACTAGCCAGGAAACTGGAAATTGGCTAGGTTGCTTTGACCTAGATATATTTTGGCTGCCCCACTGACTATAAATATGTTGATATAATCTGATCCATCTTAAGTGCTTTCAAAATGACTAACTCTAAGGTTCAAAGGCCTGGAGAAAACAGAAAGGCAGCAAAGAACTACTTTGAGGGAGGATATGCAATTGTGCAGATGGTCCTATTTTTTTTCACTGTTTTTAAAAAACGTGCCTTGCTGCCATGGCCTTGCTAGAACTCTGATAGCAAATATTTGAGTGTGAGTAAAAGTGAGAGAGGATGAATGATGAAAACTTTGCTTATGACTCAAATGCTTTTAAAGTTGTGAAGTCACACTTCTGATCTAAAAGCCCTGAGACAAAAAAAAAAAAAAATAAAAATAAAAAAAAAAAGCCCTGAGACAAACATAGCAGAGGACTCTCTCTATCCTCTGAAATGAAAGGAGGTATCAGAGTGACTTTGGATGCAGACTTCACAGAATTTCTGGAATTTTCACTGCCAGTTACAACAAGCATTTTACACTTGTGAGAACTTCTCAAGACTGGTTGCTTTTCTCTATTCTCTTATTCTACGGCTGTTTAGTCAGCTTTGCTGCTAGGTATAGAAGTAGATGAGGTGGACAGGTGACTAGAGAAAGCCGTTGTCATCCGTGAGAATCTGCTAGAAATGTTCTGGCATTGGGCGCATGTTGAGTCAAATGCCTATGTACACAAGATACTGCTGGAATGCATGCTGCGTAAGTGTTATTGAATGACTGACTTTTTTTTAAGGCTGGAGGAGCTCTCGTTTGCCTCTGCAAAGGTGTTAAAGAAGAAGAGGTCTCAGAAGTGTTGCTTTTAATCACAAGACTAGGAGAAAATGTGGGCACATGGGGGAGGGGACAGGGGAGGTCATGGTAGAACATGAGAAGAGTTAAAAATCTTTATTACAATTCAGCCTTTTAAAAAATTATTTGACACAGAGAGAGATAACACGAGCAGGGGGAGTGGTAGGCAGAGGGAGAGGGAGAAGCAGACTCCCTGCCGAGCTGGGAGCCCAACATGGGGCTCGATCCCAGGACCCTGAGATCATGACCTGAGCTGAAGGCAGACGCTTAACTGAGCCACCCAGGCGCCCCTGAAAAAGGTTGTTCTAAACAGTCAGTTTTGTCATGGCTTAATAACTTGATCACAGTGATTCCATCTATTTTAGTAGATATAGTTTTATTCCCATGTATAAATATGTATGAAGTGTATATCTCCTAAATAATATATCTTATTTAGGACAGATTGGTTTTTGAATATGTTTATTTGGTTTAAACAGAGTTTAAAACAGGGATTGGGGACGCCTGGGTGGCTCACTCGGTTGAGCATCTGCCTTTGGCTCAGATCATGATCTCAGGGTCTTGGGATCGAGCCCCACATCAGGCTCCCTGCTCAGCGGGGAGTCTGCTTCTCCCTCTGCCTCTGCTTCTTCCCCGGCTTGTGGCCTCTCCCTGTCAAATAAATAAAATCTTTAAAAACAAACAAAAAACAGGGATTGTATGTGGGAAAGCATAAACCTTTTTAGATCTGTTTTTTAAGAGCAAAGTAGAGCCCTATACAGCTTTCTGAAACATTTTTTTCATTTAAATTCAGTTAACATATAGTGTATTTTTAGTTTCAGGGATAGAATTTAGTGATTCATCAGTTGCACAGCACACCTGTGCTCATCCCAACACGTGTCCTCCTTAATCCCCATCACCTAGTTACCCCATCCCACCACCCACGGACCCTATACAACTTTAACTAGGTTCAGGGATTGGCACATTTAAGCTTCTATCCTGACTTAGAAGAAAGCACCTGTTAGTTGAGTACTGGATGTAACTATGAGTATTTTCCAGAAACATCTGCGTACTTTTGCTACAACATAAATCAGTTGTAACTTAAGCATTCTACAGTCAGATCAGTGGTTGCTGGGGGTGGGGGAAGGATTATGAAGAGGCATGAGGAAACTTTTAGGGATGATGGGCATTTTCACTATCTTGATTGTGGTGATGGTTTCATAGGTTTGTGTACATAGGTCAAAACTCATCAAAATGTCTTGACATTGTGTAGTTTGTTATGTTATGTAATGTGGCCAAGCGCTTCCTCATTATCCAAAGTTCTAATCTCCCAGGCTTTGGTCATGACCCACACAGACTTCGGTTATGGGTGAAGATGCTTGTGGGCCTTTCCAGTGATGGCAGACAGAGGGGTGTCTCTGATTGGGGAAGGGAGGTGCTATTCTATGACTGTTTTGATCCTTTCTGAGCAAGTTTAGATCAGCAGTTGTGAACTGCTTCCTTTTAATAGTTTATCATCATGTGACTTTCCTTTTTTTCATAAACAATTTCAAAACAGTGGCACCTGGCTGGCTTAGTCAGTACAGCATGAGACTCTAAATCTCAGGGTTGTGAGTTCAAGCCCCACATTGGGTGTGGAGCCTACTTAGAATTAAAAGAAAAACTAAAAAAAATTTTTTAATACAAAATTAACACATGCTTATTGTAAATATTCAAAAATCAAAGTAATAAATGTACAAAGTAAAAAGGGCAAGTCTATTCCTTTCCCATAATTTTCAGTCCATTTCCTAGGGGAAATAGTGTTCACAGTTTGATATACATCTCTGCAGACTTTATATTTAGAGGGGCATGTGTACTTATATTACTTTTATTACTTTATTATATTACTTTTACAATAACAAGATCATATTGTACATTATCCTGAAACTTAAAAAAAAAAAGATTTTATTGCGAGAGAAAGCAGGAGGAAGGGCAGAGGGAGAGGAAGAAGCAGGCTCCCCTCTGAGCAGGGGCTGATGACATGGGGCTCCATCCCAGGACCCTGGGATCATGACCTGAGCCAAAGGCAGACGCTTAACCTACTGAGCCACCCAGGCACCCAATCTTGTGACTTGCTTTTAATTTTTCCCTGTAATATCACCAGCGTCCTTCCATGTTAGTAAGTACAGAACCCTCCCTCCCTTTCTTCCTTTCTTTTTTCTTCTTTCTTTCCTCTTCCTCTCCCTTCTCCTTCTTCCTCCCTCTGTCCCTCCTACCTGTTTTCATGGTAGTAATCCTCCTCTTCTTCCTATCTTTTTTTTGTTAGTTTTTGGCTGAGGTCTCCTTTAGGAAAAAGCATCACAACAGGAATTAATTATTGTGCACCTATAAGCCAGGCACTGTCTAGTTAATTTTTAGTAATCTGACAGAAGTTGCCAGTGATATTGCTGTAGCATTTAAACCATGATATATGTAAAAAGCCTACTTCTTGGTAAGGCCTAGGGGAGGGCAGAGGGAGCGAGAGAGAGAGAGAATCTCAAGCAGACTCCACACCAGCGTGGAGCCTGATGCGGCGCTCAATCTCACAACCCTGAGATCATGACCTGAGCGAAATCAAGAGTTGAGACACCCAGGCATCCCCCTCCATCCATATATATATATATTTTTTATGATAGTCACAGAGAGAGAGAAAGAGGCAGAGACACAGGTGGAGGAAGAAGCAGGCTCCATGCACTGGGAGCCTGATGTGGGATTCGATCCTGGGTCTCCAGGATCGCGCCCCGGGCCAAAGGCAGGCGCCAAACCGCTGCGCCACCCAGGGATCCCCTCCATCCATATTTTATGCGAGTTTTTAATTGAAGTATTATTACCATATGGTGCTATATTAGCTTCATGTATACAACATATTGATTCACCAATTCTATATGTTACTCAGTGCTCACAATAAGTGTTGTCACCATTTGTCACCGAAAACACTATTACCATTTTATTGACCATATTCTCTATGCTCTAATATTTTTATTTTATTATTTTTTATACTTTTGTATTGAGGCATAATTAACATACAATGTTTTATTAGTTTCAGGTGTACAATATGATGACTCAATAACTCTATACATGACTCACTGCTCATCACCATTAGTATGCCCTCAGTCCCCTTTATTTCATCTATCCTCCCACCCACCTCCTCTCTGGTAACCACCAGTTTGTTCTCTGTATTTAAGAGTCTGTTTTCTTTTGTTTGTTTCCTTTTTCCTTTGTTTGCTTTGTTTCTTAAAGTCCACATATGCAGTAATCCCATCCTGAAATTTTATCCTAGGGAGATAGTTCAACAGAAGTTTGACTCTAGATTCACGAAGATACATAGTAATAGTAATAATAGCCCATATTTATTGAGTGCTTACCCTGTACCAGGCCCATTTTAAGCACGTTGCAATGATTTACTCCCTTAGTCCTTGCATCAATTAAATTACACACTGTGATGATATTTACACTAAAATGAGGAAGCTGAATATAGAGGACTTACACAGTTTGCCCAAAATTACAGAGCTAGTAAGTGATATGAATTGAGATTCAAACCCAGACAGCATGGTTCTGGAACCCACAACCTTATCCCTATACTGTATACTGCCTCTACTATAAAAAGGCATTATCCACAATAAAAACAAAATGAAAATAACCCAGACCCTCCCTGAGAGGAATGATTCTATAAATTATGGTAAGATCCTTCATAAACAAAACATTTCTAAAACAATACAGCATGAGTTTAAGATTATTCAAATTCATCATCCTCTGAAATTCTGATTCATTAGGCCTGAGATAAGACCCTGGAATATGTATTTAAGACAAGCCTATCTGGATGCAGGTGATTCACACAACTGTATTTTGTGAAACACAGCAATAGACCGTAAAGTGCTTGAGGTCAGGGAATCCGGATATTCCTTCTTAGAACCCTAGCACCAAAGGACAGCACATAGAGCAGAAGAAGTTCTCATCTGTCTCTTGAGATGAACACCTCTCAGAGTCTCTTCTTCCTCCACTCTCTAAATGAGAGTATTCTCCAGTCCTTAGTCACCTTCCTTCTGGATTTCTCTTTACATGTATGTAGCAAGTTACGATTTCCAAATCACTTTGTCATACATTATTTTCCTTGATCCTTAAATCCTCAACTGGCCCTATAACATGCTCTAGATGCTTGAACTTACAACCCCGGGATCAAGAGTCCCATGCTCTACTGACCAAGCCAGCCAGGCACCCCTGCTCCATTCCTTAAAATCATAATCCACACACTAGCTTTGCTTCTCTACTTCTTTTTAACTCTTCACCTTATTATAATCTGGGTTTTGCCTTCACTAGCCTCTATGCTGTGAAATTCAGTGGACACTTCTTGGGGAACCTGGCTAGCTCAGTAGGTAGAGCATGAGACTCTTGATCTCAAAGTTGTCAGTTTGAGTCCCACGTTGGGTGTAGAGATTGCTTAAAAATAAAATCTTAAACAAAAGTTCAGTAGTGCATCTTTGTTCTCACCTTACTTGACCTCTTAGTTATAGTTAATACCGCTAACCCTTTTTATTCACTCCTACATGTCTGGGTGCTCCTTCTGACTTCTTGCTGAGCCTTCCTCCTCCAGGTGATTGCTAAATGTTGACTTTCCATGAGGATTGGTTATTTGTTCTCTTATCCCAAGAAGAGCTCATCTACATCTGTCATTTTAAACATGATTATTTGCTGAAGATATATTGCATAAAACCAAAGGCACAACCAAAGTTAAGGGTAAACCAAAGGTAAAAGCCAAGTCATAACAAATAGTTGAGGGAAAGAGAGATGAACAGGGACCCACAAAGAAGACTGAGGAGGACCGGACCAACTGGGAAAGTGAGAGAAAAGCCAGAAGAGGGTGGTGGCCTGGAAGCCAAAGGGAAGCAAGCTTCAAAAAGGAACAAGTGTCAGCTCCTATCTGTATTCATTGATGCACAGTAAGAAGACTATAAAGAGCCACTGAGGGATCCCTGGGTGGTGCAGCGGTTTGGCGCCTGCCTTTGGCCCAGGGCGTGATCCTGGAGACCCGGGATCGAATCCCACGTCGGGCTCCCGGTGCGTGGAGCCTGCTTCTCCCTCTGCCTGTGTCTCTGCCTCTCTCTCTATCTCTCTGTGACTATCATAAATAAATAAAAATTTAAAAAAAAATTAAAAAAAAAAAAGAGCCACTGAAATTTTATGAAGAAGGAAGTCATTGGTTAGTCAAAGAGATATGCGGTAGAGTGGAACAATAACACAAAGAGAAACAGAGATGAGAAATCATATGGTCCCTGAGACAGATGAAAAAGGTAGCAGCTTCAGTCCCTTAGCAATTTCAAGAAGAGACATGAATTTGGCAAAAGTACAAAAAAATCTAGTGCCTTAGTGGACTATAACTTCATTATGAACTGACATGTGCCTCAATATTTTTAAAAAATAAGATTGGAAATTAGCTCCCTATTCTGGAAGAGTATTTTAAGATATTTATAAACATTTAATTTTAAAGCCTGTGAACAACAGGGGAAGAAATGAGGACAAATGTGTAATTTGTTACTATTTTTGGGAAACAGGAATTTGCATTGGAGATTTTACTTTATTATTTTTTATTTTATTTATTTAAGTAATCTCTACAACCAACCTGGGGCTTGAACCTACTACCCTGAGATTGAGAGTCACTTGCCCCTCTGACTTGAGCAAGCTAGGTTCCTCTGTGTTGGTGATTTTAATGGAGGCTGGGATTTTGATTTTTAAGATCAGGTCCTCTTGGAAAAGTCAGAAAGTAACTCAGATGCTTCCTAATCCAGGTGTAGAGTCCTATCCCTGAAGAAACAGCTGAGAAAAGATACTTTAGAGCAGAGAGGTCAGAACTAGCAAGCCAGTGGGTCCTGTGGATATGTTTACTTGCACTCTGCAGTGCTTTTAAATTCTTTACGTTGATTGCCAACATCTGAAAATCAGATTTCACATGAGGAGCTACATTTCTGGTCTCTTTGGAATAGAATCATAGGAGTATCTGGCCATCCCAGGATGTTCTCCCCTCATTACAGCTGGAGCTGAGGAGTGGCTGCTCCTTTATACCATCCCGTTCCTCAGGCTCTGCTCAGTATTCTTTGCTCACTGAGACTGTCTTGCTATTTGCTGTAGTCATCTGAGTTATGTCCTCTGCTATAGAATGTACTGCTTATTTTTTGGTTCACTGTGAGATGGAAGTGATAGCCAGTTTTTTGAAAACTGTCAAAAATACAGTACATCAAACACTATAAAATAGTTTTTGACCATTTCTCTCCAAATTTGATAAGAGCCTTTTTTACACTTGAGGAAAGTGAAGAGATCTGGCTAAAATATAGAAATTTGTTTTATTATGCAGAAATCACCTTTCTGAGGGATCTGAGGCATATATTCAATCTCAAAAAGTTGGTGATTTTTAGTATTTGTGAATTTAATTTTAAGAAGAAATTTTTAAATAAGATCCATTTATATTGGTTATAGTTTTAAACAAGTGACTAGAAAATGCATCTATTGAAAGTATTAAATTAGTAGAATGTTTTATTAAAACTACTTTACAAAAAATAATTCAATTTCTGGACTTTATTCCTGTGCATACATAGTTTGGACAAAATTGTATCCAAATGACACTGTAATAAGCAGTTTTGAGCATTCTTTTTAAAGTAGGCTCCATGCGCAATGCAGGGCTTGAACACACAACCCTGAGATCAAGAGTCTCACACTCTACCTACCAAGCCAGCCAGGTGCCCCATGTTTTTTTCTTCTTATTTTTAACAATTTCTCTAGGATAAATTTCTAGAGCAAGTTACTTGATCAAAGGAGATGAGCCTTTTTATGATTCTTGGTTTGTTTTTGCTAAATTATTCTAGAAAAAATGATTTACATTATCTCTAGCAAGATATGAAGGCTCCTGTTTTGTTTTCTTCCCAAAACTCTCCCAGGAATTGGTTTTTATAATTTTTATTCATTTGTGTAAAACCTGTTAAATGTAATTGTGTATCTTGAAACTAATTAAGAGCTAGATGTCTGTATCAGTTAGCTATTGTTGTGTAACAAACCATCCCCCAACTTAGTGGCTTAAATAATGGCGATTTATTATTTCTCACAAGTCTACAGGTTGGCAAGACGGTTGTGCTTGCTCACATGGCAGTGGTCAGTTGGTGGGTTGGTTAGGGGCTGGATGGTTTTGGATAGCTAATCTGCCACAAGGAGGCTCTTTTTCATGTGGTCTGTCATTCTCTAGCAGGCTAGCTCAGATGTGTCCTCATGGCATGGCAGCGTTCCAGGAGAGTCAGAGCCACTTGAGACCTAGGTCTAGAACTGGCACTCTGTCACTTTTGCCACATTCTACTGGCTAGAGGGGAAAAAAAGCCAGCTCACATTCAAAAACTGGGGAAAAATAGACCCTATCTCCTCATAACAATAACTCACATTGTAGGGTATAGATATGGTGCTGGGTAAAAACTTGGGATTATTTTTGCAACTGTTATACCACCACATTCAAATGAATGTTGTCCTTCAAAGTTGTCACCTTTCAAAGCTCTAAAAGCTCATTCCAATAATGTACGAACTAATTAAAAAAGAAAAAAATTGGAGCCTTTATTGGAATCTCCTTTTAAGGGGTGGTGGTGGTGGTTATAAGCCGATTAAGAAAATCAATTTGTTTTTTATAGTCACCCTTTTATGCAACATTCTTGATTCTAAGTAATTTTTGATAATTTCTAAATATCAAATCCATGGGAAAAGAATTTCAAAATTGACCTCCAGCAAGGCCATTTAAAAGAATGTAACCCAGACTTTGAAATCAATCCAAAAGGAAGCATTCTAAAATGTTTAACACAAAGGCAGTATCACTGGAATAAATGGGAAGAACATGACAAACCTGATTAATTTGAAGTGATTAACTGCTTGTATTTTCCCCCTGGAATATTTTTTAAAAGCTGTTGCTTTAAATTAGGTTGTATAAACAAATACCTGTTGACTATAGATAAATTTTGGAGTTCACTATATCTTAGTTGAATATCAAATTAATTTTTCTCCTAAAGGAGCTTAGTGTTGACTCTTATTTAGGTTCCAAACTGCAGCAAACTAACTGGATTTTTTTTCTTCATTTTGCTATTTAGATAATGCTTTTGGGGAAAGAGAACATGCTTGTTTTCATAACATTCTCAGTTCAGTGTTGCTATTATAACAATTTCTAGAACCTTAATATCTGAGATATAGCCTTCAGAGGCCTTTTTGGAAAAAAAAAAAAAACAGTTTATGGAAACCCAAGGAAATTGATTTGGATTGTCCTTTGTGGACAGTTATTTTGTAAATGAGTGTGATATGCAACTGATGAATCACTAAATTCTACCCCTGAAACTGATAATGCACTATATGTTAACTAAATCAAATTTAAATAAAAATTTTTTTAAAAAAATATGTACCTATAAAGTTAATCAAGGTCTAATAGTAAATTTTGTTAGAATTTCTATCATCTAGCCATATGTTTGTGTCTAAACCTCCCTGAAGTTAACATTAGTGAGAAACTCAGGTTAAATGAACATTGAATATATATGCTTTAGAAAAAACTTCTTTATTGGGAAGTGCTATTTGAAGTCAGCAAATAGGAGCAGAAATCCTTAATTCCCAGTATTAGCGATCTTACCTTGGGGCAGCTTAAAAGAGTTTATTAATATGAAATGCCAGCAAGCCCTCAAGTTTGGGGGACGGGGGTTTCCAGTCCCATAGTGGAGGACAAACTTATTTGGTCACTCATTAGAGGAGGTTGTTGCCTCTGTTCTTGAGCTTAGAGTTCAATTTAGTTCATGTCAATAGACTAGAGGCATACAAGCGGCTATGTCCATGTACCACCTCGGATGCTAAGTCAGGTGTGTGTTTGTGAATGCACTGCAGGTATTTTATCCTTGCCTTGTTTCTGTAGCACCTCCAGCCAGTTTTTATGGGATTCTACATTTGAGATCAATCACACAATAGATTGGAGATTTGGAACCTTGGGATTTCAGTGTGTGAGCAAGTCATTTGATTTTCTTGAATCTGTCTGAATTTCCCCATCTGTAAAACAGGCACGAAAACACCTACTCACAGATTGCTTCATGAGTCAATGAGATAAAGTAAGACTGCTGCCACTAATAAATAATCATCATAGCTTGTGTTTATTGAGAACTTCCTATGTACCAGGCACTGTTCTAAGGATTTCACATGTATTCACTCATTGAATCCTCTCGGTCATTGAATCCTCTCAGAAATCCTATAATTTCTATTTTTCAGTGAAAGAAACTGAAGCATACAGTACAGTTAACCCTTGAGCAGCACAGGTTTGAACTGCACAGGTCCACTTAAGCGTGGATTTTTTTTGATACAGTGCTATAAATGTATTTCCCTTATGATTTTATTTTCTTTCTTTTTTTAAAAAAGTAATCTCTACCCCCAGTGTGAGGTTCAAATTCATAACCCTGAGATCAAGAGTCACACATTGCACCAACAGAGCCAGCCAGGCACTCCCGTTTTTTTTTCCTTCTTTAGGATTTTCTTAATAGTATTTTCTTTTCTCTAGCTTACTTCGTTGTTAAGAATACAGTATCTTGCACATATGCCATTCACAATGTGTATTACTCGATTGTTTCTGTAATTGGTAAGGCTTCCGGTCCACAGTAGGCTATTAGTAGTTAAATTTGGGGGGAGTCACAAGTTATATGTGGATTTTCAACCATACAGTGGTGGGAGGGGGTTAGTGCCCCTCACTCCTGTACTGTTGAAGAGTCAACTGTGTACAGAAACTCTTTGAAACTTGTAAACACAGCAAACAAACGCAAGCTGTTGTGTCAGTTCTCTCCCCAAAGCACACTTAACCCTATCAATTGAACTGAAGGCGAGGAATGCTAGCACCATGCAAAATCCAAATCCGTATTTTGCTCCCTCTGTATGAAAATGTTCTCTTTCGCCCTCTAAGGTTTCCAGGGCTATCATGACGGTCACTGTGGTGCACGATAACTCTGAGGCGACAGAGCTCTGTGCAGCTCAGCACCTCTACCTCAAGCCCATAGCAAAATTGATGATCAAGGTCTTGCTCCCAGAGAGCTCAGAACCTATGAGGCCCTTTTCCAACTGGGAAGTTCTTGACCAGCTGAAGAGCCTGATTTGCCCTGACCAGTTCACCACAGTTCGGCTCTCCAAGAGTACGAAGGATTTCATCCGATTTGAGGGTGAGGCTGAAACACGCAGTTTGGTTCAGATCTTGAAGGCCAAGTTACACGGGAAGATCATCAAGCTGAATGGTTTGAAAACAGACTTAAAAGTGGTGGCTACTGATGCCCAGGGGGAGTGGGAGCGCTTCCCCAGGGAAAAAGAGGCCTCAGCAAGTGAGGGGGCCGAAGAGCAGGACCAGGATAAGAGCCCAGATTCTATCTATTTCGAAGGCTTGCCCTGCAAATGGTTTGCACCTAAAGGTTCCAGCGGGGAGAAGCCATGTGAAGATATCCTTCGGGTGGTCTTTGAAAGCTTTGGGAAGATCAAAAATGTGGATATCCCTATGCTTGACCCCTACAGAGAAGTGATGACTGGTGGGAACTTTGGGGGTTTCAGCTTTGGCTTGCAGACATTCGAGGCCTTTATACAGTACCAGGAGTCGACAGACTTCATAAAAGCCATGGAGTCCCTTCGAGGGATGAAGTTGATGCTTAAAGGAGATGATGGGAAAGCTCTGGCCTGTAACATCAAGGTAAGAAGGAGCCGGAATTTCTTTCATTTCCCACATTTCTGGTGGTTCTGAGCAAAAGCTGGAAGGAAGCATCTAGAATATATTTCCTTAAACCCCATTAGGCTCTGATCAATAGCTAATGTAGAGATTTGTGTTGTCACTAATAAATGGATGTTTAGGAAGAGAAATAATCCTGATGTGGACATTCTTCTGCTAGCAGGTGTGCTGCCAGCTGTAGTTTGGAAGGGATGGTTGTTATAATCCGGGGCCCTGCCCCAGCTTCTTGAGGGTGCTGAAGAATTCTTTTGGCCCTTATGGAACTATCTCATATGCAGGATCCATTGCAGTTTGAAACCACAGGAGGGCAGTTTTCTCCCCTTTACTCTTGGGGCCCCCACCTACATTTTCAGGATGTCTGTCTGGTAAATTGTTGGAATGTAATCTCAACAAAGTTGGATCCTTCCCTTTCAAGATCATCCTATCTATCTGGTCATGCCACCTCATCGATGTCTGAACACTGGGCCATCTCCTTTTTGACCTCTTAATCCAGCAGAGGAAAAGATGCAGCTAAACACTCCTTATTCTCTCAGTCTTGAGCATGAATTAGGACTTGGGGCTTAAGTAGCTTCCTACGTATGAGTATGAGTGTGTGTGTGTGTGTGTGTGTGTGTGTGTGTGTGTGTGTATGTATGTGCACTCGATGTATGAAACTGCTTATGTTAGAATGTATCTTTTAAAATTCTGAGCTATTTAGCCAGACAAAAGATAAAACACATACTATAGTGACCACCCATGTACCCACTGCCTGGCATAAAAAAGAAAACATCAGCCATGAGATGAGACATCATCCCCTTCCTTCCCCTCAAAGGTGGCCACAATCATGAGTTTGGTTTTGGCATTATTGTGTACATTTAAAGGGTTATTTTTGCCTCCTTTTATTTTTCAAGCAAATTTGTTTGTAGCATCTTGATAGGATTTTTACTCTATTTGGGGGATTTACAAAGTAGCTTAATAATAATCACTACACTCCAATCTTATTAGGTCAGTTCTCTTGCATCTTTGCTTCCCCAATCCTTTCTCCACCCCCTACACTTTTTTTTTGACCATTTTTGGTTCTGGTGACTAAAGTACCTGAACTCAGTTGATCTTTATAACAAACCAGAGGTAATATACTCACATCCCTCAGTGCCTGTGCCCATAATGACCCTGTGATACCCTCTATGGCCATACAAGAGCTCCTCAACGGTTCTGCCAAAGATAGTTTGAGAACCCACAGGGCTGTCTGGCAGGTGCCCAAGGAACAGTGGAACAGTATGGAGATGGGGATGCAGACAGGTCATTTTGAATTCAAGTTTTGAATTGTTCTGTATATACTGGTTTCATCTCTTTGGCCTGGAACACACCCAGTCCAGTGGCAGACTTTTCTAATGAAACTCTGAACTGTTTGTGGGCAGGTTATGTTTGATACAACCAAACATTTCAGCGAAGGGGCAATAAGGAGGAGAAATCAAGAAAGGCTAAAGTTACAAGAGCTGGAGGAAGAAAGGAAAAAAGTAAAGAGAGATGAGGAAGAGGCTGCAAGGTGAGGAGACCAAGAGGGATTTTCGCTTTTGGTGTGTGGGTTTATTTATCCCTTCAGGTGAATGGCTATGCTTGATAGGTAACACTGAGGTGGGGGTGGCAGGAATTGGTACAGATTGGAAAACTCTGTGGAAGCCTACAGTCTTTTAGTTGTGCTGTTACAAAACCAAAATAGCCCAACGATTGAAAACGAGAAACTTAAAAAAGTAAGGTAATGAGCTAGGTTAAGATATCTGGGAAGAAATGATTTTTTTAAAAATGATTTTTTTAAAAAAAGAGATCAGGGCTTTTACGATGAAATCCTAGCCCACCAAATTAAAATGTTGACCAGTTAACCCCCAATTTACCAAAGTTTACCTTGCCCACTAATTTAAAATTAAAAGCAAAAAAAAAAAAAAAAAAAAAAAAACAAATTCTTTTTAGATCTGGGAGATATTTTCTTGACCACAAAAATGGTCAATGGTCAAAGAAGGCTGGATTTCTTGACCTTATATTTTCTGTTGACCTGAGTTCTTATGGTGAACTTGAGGAACCTCCATGTTCATTTCTTTGAGCTTATCCTTGTTTTCCAATTTGGGACTGGAGCCAAAAAGGGCTAGTGTATTGCCAAAGGTTTGCCAAGAAGATACACGCGGGCTGGAACTACAGGGCTCTCAAAACCAGTTTGACCCCCTGGCCCCTCCCTTCGCATGTTTATTCTTTTGGTCTCTCACAGAAATTATGCTCATTCAAAATAGGCGATAAAAAGTCCCCTTCTGTGTGTCTTTCACTTTTTTGACTGGTAGGGTGACAGGAGCTGCTTGAGATCATGACTGTGACACACTTGGCCAGAGTTTAAGCCCAGTCAAGGCAACTATTCCCCCAAATTTCCAGACTGAACATGCAGTTGAGATAATCATCCAGCCTTTGGCTAAATCCTCACTCAGGTCACTGTCCCTTCTTTCCCCTTCCCCACGGTTCCATAAGGGCCCAAGCAAAACAGTTGGATTTTTCAGAAAACAGTGGTGAACAAAGCCCATGTTCTTCTAAGTCAACAAGTTGTTAGGATAGTGTCTGGTGTTAAGTAATATGTACCAAGGACCAGTTCTCACCCATAAGATTTTCGGAGTGCCTGGACTCCCTGTTTATTTATAAGCATACGTGAAGCCAATTCCATGAAAGGTTTTTATCTCAAGAGAAATGGAATCACCACCACACTGTGATGGCTGGGTTCACAAGCTAGACTGCTTGTGGTTTGAGAAAGTGGGGACTTATAGAAGCCCCTTCCTTGAATTCTGTAGCCTTCTTTTCACATACTCTCTCTTGTGCATGTCTCTGAGTGACCAGCTCAGTTCTGTGTCCTTCCCTTTGACTGAGAGCCACGGTGTGTCACTTCCTAAATTGTCTCTGTAGGCCCCTAGGATTAGCACCAAGTGATTCCTGGAAACCTAAACAAGGAGTCCTCCTCCAGCAGTGGGGAAGGAGCTGGAAGGAGAGCCGGTGCCTAGTTGATGCCTTCTGAATGACTGACTCTTGATTCTTGTCCAGAAAAAGAAAGGAGGAGGAGAGAAAAGCCCGGGAGAAGAGGAAGAAGGCCAGGGTCAGGAGACGGGGCCCGAAGGAAAGAGACAGGCACCGCCACAGGAAACAGAAGGCCAGAGCCACAGCCCACGGTGTCCAGGAGCCCTACTCTTCAGAGGAGTGGGAGGAGAGGAAGTACCTGCTGGCTCAGAGGCGGGTGGAGGCTCTCCGGTTGCTATGGGTACTCTTGAGGAAAATTGCAGTAAGGCTCTTTCTCAATCCGTCTTCGCTTTTGGTAGGTACTGATCTTTCTGAGGCATGCTTTTACACTGAAGCAGTGGCCTGTTTGAAATTGGCTCCAGGGAAGACTTTTTTTTGCATTCCTTGGGTTTGTTTTCAATAGGCTGATCTCAGTAACCCCAACTGTGGATCGACAAAAGGGGTGCCCAGAGGCTCCAACGCAGTTGTTTCTCACCCCTGCGGCCTGGCCTCCCCATGTTTGGTGTTCCTGAACTCTGGGACAGTACAGCCCAGAGCAGTAGAGCTAGTGAAGCTACTTCTTTAGGTTCCTAATGGATGTAACAAAATGCCAGGAGGGGCAGGATGGACGGCACAGGGTTAGGTTGGTAGTCTTCCATTAACCCAACTTGTCCATTCATCTGCAGCAGGTTTGGATGGGAAGGAAGAGCCTTGGACAGAGACCTTTGTGTAGCAAGCTCCTGATAGTCTCGTCCTAAACTATTTGTGAAGGAATTCCTGACCTCACAGAGCAATTTGTTTCATTTGAAGAGTTTCTGTTTTGGAGTTTCAGGGTTTTATTTTGGCCCTGCTTTATTAACCTCCTAAAGGTAACCAGACTTGGCAGGTAGCCTGGAGTAAAGGCCAGAAAGGTTCCCAGATTGTTCATTTAAAAATGCATCTTCAGTGTTTTTAAATATGCAGATGAATGACATCAGGATCAGAGAGAGTTACTTTGCCAGATATTTGCATTCCCAACCTGTCTCTCATTAGCATGGACAAGCAACCTTAGTAAAATCAAGATCAGAAAAATTTCCCATTTACATTTATAATAAGGCTAGCTGAATCTTTCATCTTACTGAAATGACCTCCAGGGGTGACTCCTTTCTAAAAATTTGTCAAATTTAAATGTATGTGGTGCCTAATCCTTGGCCCCATTGACAGGGCCTCCTACCAATTACACGGTCCCCAAGTTAGACTCCCAGGTCCTGGGTAGGCACTATCATGATGAGCACCCTGGGTCAGCGAGAGCACGGTGCAATCTCTCTCAGCAGGGAGGGTCATGGGAAGCACCTGTCTCCTGCCCTGCGGTTGCACAGAGTGGCCAGCACAGCAGAGCCATTACCGCGGCCACACTTTCTACCTGCTACCTTGCTTCTGCCTGAAGCAGCTAGGGGGAACGGCTCAGGGACATCCTAACCTGTGACCTGTGGGAAGTGGCTGGGATGAAAAGCAGAGGCAGGTTATCTTTTAAGCCAGTTGGTTCCCCTTTAGACACACATTTCACCCATCAGTCTTTTCCTGTTCTAGGGTTTTCTGGGAAGGCTGTAGAGCATTTCTTATTCCTCTTAATATCCCCAGCCTCTAGCCTACAACCTGGAACCATAAGTACTCACCAGTTTGTGAACAAATTTTTAAAAAAGGGTCATGTGCTTTGAAGGTATATAAATGGTGATGCACAGACCTTTGTAAATGCAGCTCATATTAGCCCAAGAGGCTGAATTCCATACCTCTTCAGTCGTCAGTGCAATATTGTTCCTAACAAGGATCAATCTTACATGTTAGAAACCTCTTCAGAACTGTGTCAGCAAGCTCAGTTTTCTTGGACATTTTTAGACTGTGAAGTTTTTCATATGAGATTTTTAACCTTTTTCTTTAAAGGGGTCCACACAGTTTAACCCACAGGGGGTAGATGATGCAAGCCCCAAAGTGAATCATGCTCCAGAGAACACATTGGAAACTCTGAAGAAAGAAGAGTTAAATACTCAGTATCTTCAAAATCAGGAGGAAATGCCAAAATATCAGGTTGCCAAGTCAGACAATAAACGAAAACAAAAAATGAAGAAAAGAACCAGGGCTCACTTACGTAAATCTTCCCACCACCTCGGGAGAAAAAAAATAAGGTATTCAACTAGAAAAGAGAGAACTGGAAAATTATTAACTGATGGATACAATCACAGTGTTGTCTCTGACCAGAATTCTTTGCAGAATGAGATGATTCAAGGTCAGTCTTCTGAGAAAGAAGACCACCACGATTCTAATAAATCTGATTCTTCCAGATTATCTGAGGTAGACCATGGCAGGAAACAGAAGATCTATGAAACAGATGAATTTATTGATTACCTATTAAACTATTATCAAACTCCCAAGTATGCCCGTACCTGCCTAGAACTGAGTCACGTAGCAAGCCCATGTCAGTGGCAGAGGGCTGTCCATGCTAAGGGAAATGGATTTCAAATTAATTTGAGGAAACGTAAGCATCACTCCACCAGTCTGAGCCAAATGCAAAACCTGGCAATAAGAGAACGGGTTCAAGAAGATGACTACCAGTCAGAGATCTATACTCAGGATCCTGAGCATAAACCACAAAAGAAAGGAAAAGTGGATTATGCCAAAGAATGTACTGAGGAGTTAAATCATTGCCAGGACACAGCCAGTGAAGCTGGTGATCACCTGTCCCCAGCTGGTGGAAAGAGCCATCTGTTGGAAAAGATGCATGCTTACCAGATCAAAGATTCCAAATCCGCAAGTCAAAGCCAAGTTTCCTCACCCAGTAGGTCAGCAGACTTAGATTTGGAGTTGACAGATTTCTTAGAGGAAATCAGTAGTGATTCTGAATGCTTCAGTGAAACTCTTAGCATAAACAAAGAAGAAAAAGAGAGGTCTGTGGCCACATATGAGAGCTCCCCAGAAAAACAATCTCTTGATGATGATGAGACCACCACTAGTGATCGAGAAATTAGGTCAAGTCCGCAGACCTTGTATTCAAAGTGGAACCGTGATGGGGAGGACAGCTCCTCTAAATCCAAGCTAAGGAAACCAGGCAAGAGGTCTAAGTATGAACTGAGATGTTCATGGCTTGAGGGTGAAAACAATTCCATTAGAAGTGAGAAGAGCAACAGCAAAAGGAGGGAAACACAAGACCCCAAATACTTGTTTGACGAAGGCCACTACCACGAATCCGGTTCTAACAGTCTGTTAGACCGCATCACAAGGAAGAGGAGGAGGTTTGGAGATAGCACATTTGGCCAGCAAGTCAACTACCGGCCCATTCATGTGCCAGTAGCATCATCGAAAAGTGCTCATGTTTTCTATTTGGGGGATTTGCCCCAAAGAAGAGAGACTCCATGGAAGTCAGAATATAACCAGGAGACAAGAAGGTTTAAAAGACACGAGCACTCTAAAGATTTCATGCCGAATTCTGATAATTATTATATTAAACGTAACAGTCAGGAGCACATCGACTACAGAAGCTATTTAGGAAGCAGCTACACGAGTTCTCTATATTTTCAAATGTTTTGAAGGTCTCTTAGATCAGAAGCACCCTCATTCTCTGTAAACAACGTGCAAGAAGAAAATTTAAAACCAAATATATATATAGCTATGTAGTTAGCAACTACAGAGCAGAAGCGTGGCACTTAAAAGCTTGAGAAAAGTCAAATGCAAAACCCTGTTCCTCTCGCCAAAGTATAAAGCATAAATGACTGCAGATGTGTTGGCAAACTTTGGGAATAAGAAACATCCAGGTTCCAAAGGATGGTAAAACAAGGTGCCTGCAAAACTTCTTGATCCAAGGACAGACATTTCTACAGTTCAGCTGCAATCTGAACTCAGTGCCAGTGAGGAAGCAGATGAGCACTGAGAGGGGTTGATAGTCCTTGGTGGCTCCCTAGCTGTTAGAACATCACCATTTAGCATCATTTACCTTCAAAGGGGACAGTGGTGAATGAAATAGCATCCTTTGACACGTTCTTGGAGTTGGTCAGAAACACCATGTGCAGCCACCAAACATTCCTGACTTTGATCTAGAAATAACTGCAGGTAAAAGAAGAGAGGACAGCTAGAACATATCACAGACTTCTTCATGACACTGGAAGGTTCTGTGACCATGCACCAGAAGACAATTCACCTTATCACAGTACTCAAAGAGTTGACCTTTGAGAAATGAAACCTGGAAGAATCCACAAAAAGGGGCTCGGATTGTCCTTTGAGGCTTAAACGGATGGCGGACCATTCGCAGAGCTGTTTTTTTTTTTCTTTTTGAAGAACCCCATATCATTCCATCCTAGAAAAGCAAGAGAATCGAAGTAAAATAACCAGTGGGATTTGCAAAAGGAAATATGGAAAGATCCCAGGGTACCAATAACGGCACTTGGGAAGATAAGACATGGCAACATTCCATTTCAGGTTATGTAATCCTTTCACTCAGGGTTGGGTGACATCAGTTCGTAAAAAGCCACTGACTATCCCCAAACTGACTTTTATAAAACACTAACAAGTGCCTCCTCAATCCTCAATAATGCCATGGAGTTAGGAGGAGTCAAGGGCAGAGCCCTAGTTTTCTAGCTGGGGAAAATGCTATGTGTGCAGGATTTGTAAACTCTTAACAGAAGCAATTTATCTTTTTACCTACTGGTTTTGGACTTCTTGAATATGTTTTTAAATTGAGATATTTTATAGATTCGTAAAGACTTACATCTTAACGCAGTGCATGTTCTATTGAAAGCTCGGCTGATTCATTCTGCCTTACATAGGATTTAGGGCCTCAGGGGCAGTAGATGACCGTCTTTTTTTCCCCCAACAAAGCTATACCTGACTCGGCAGTGGAAGACATCAATGAGATCTGACTGGCTGCAGCAGGAAAAGGAGATTTTCATTCACAGCAGCAGTGGAAGGCAACATTTTCAGAGGACGTGATTCATTTCAGTCTTAACTGGATATTCCATAGGAAAGTACCAACTGGTAGGGCCAAGGTAGGATGCCAGTCAGTGCGGTTGCCCTGAATGAGGAGGCACGCTCTGTGCTCATAACTGGCCCCTTGAGCAACCTGATCCCTGAAGGGGCTACAAGGGCTTCTCATTTACCTGAAGTAAGAACCACACATCATTTCATTGATCTCTTCTAATCACAGTTAGTAGAGATATGCTAGTTCGTGCAAAAGCTCAAAAATGAATGTAACATAGCAGGTCGTGCTTATTATTAATGAGATGATAACCAACGAATGATTTGTTGGCTCCCGTGTATTCAGTTCCTCTTTCAAACTAGTGACTCTGCCATCAAAACTCGGTTTGGCTGGTCAGCTCTGAAAAATCGCTCATGGGGTGAGTGCCTTTTCTCCTGAGGACTAGCAAGGGACTACTCATGTTTAAAGTACTGTCATCCAGAGTAGCCTTTTCAAGGGCTAAGAGCTCGTATTTTGTCAGACAACTTTTGGTACCTAGGTATTTTTCCCTCCACTGAGACCCTGCCTCCTTATTTTTTCATGTTTCATGCCACTGAAACAAAGAACATTCTGGGTTTGTAATGGAAAGCACTTCTGCTTGTTTTGAAACAAGTCTTCATTTCTTCTTCATTAGATAATTTTCTTTGCGGAGATTTTTAGGCATGAAAACAATTTGCTGCTCAGTAACCAGACATGAAAAATAAATTGCAGAAGACAGCATGTGCAATTTGGGGGGGGGGTAATAATAGAACTGGTGCTAAGTCACTTCTATATAATACTTCGTCTGGTTTTGTTTGCTAAATACCATCCTGGGACCTAGATGTAAGTAAAAATACTCGTTTCATGTTTACTTTCAGTACAACCTTGGATTTTTATGTCTTGTGGTAATGTATTTTAGATTTGAATAAACCTTTTTTTTGTGTGTATGTAGGCCTTAAATGAGGAAGAGAAGAATTTATCCTGTCCTTTTCAATGGAATGAATGGCTTAGTAAGGAATGAATAGAACAGAAAATATTGTAATCACTTTCTATTAATCAACGTTGCTCTTTGTTGTGCTGTTAAGTGGTGCAAAAATATTTTCTCATATCTTTTTTCTATGACCTATTAAGTAAGGGCCTGAACTTCAAACTGTCTTTTTAAATAGTTGTTTTCATGTTTTTTTTCCCCCTTGTATGTGCTGCTGATGATAGCGCTTTAAGAAAACTAAAAATCTGTCCATGTCTTTTTGTTCCATTTGTTTGAATTTCTCAGGTAGAAAGCCACATAACCTGGTAATTTTCAAAGAAAGAACCAAATAAATGTATTTTTGTTTGTTGCGAGACTGTTTAAAATGTCTTAAATAAATGCTAATAATTCCACAGAGGTGGGGGTGAGTTTCTACTTATAGTATGCTGCTTTGCACTACTGTTGCCAATCCTATCTCATTTGCATTGTTAGAGAAATAGTACATATTTAATTTTCAGATATATTAAAAATAAAATGGTTGTAGTGGCTAGAGTCTGTTCATTTACCACGTGCATTGGCTCGACTATCACACATCTACATTTTCTATGAAAACATACACATCTGGCTTTAATACTGCTGCTATGCAACTTTTCCCTATATGATGCTAATGTTTGGGAACTGACATGTCAGAGCTCACGCAACCGAAGATCAGTTTTTAATCTTCATTTTGGATAAATTGAGATAATAGTATTTGGACTTAAAACTGTCCTCCCTTAAAAAAAAAAACTGTCCTCCCTTCAGCAAAGGTTTTACCAGTTAAGTAATCTTAGAAGGCAGCGACGTGGGCCCCACATGGTTCACCTCACCCATTCGGCACTTGGCAGTGTTCAAGTTCTACAATATCCTGATGTTAGTGTGGGTGTGGGATGGGGGAGGTCTGGTCAGAGAAGCTAGGGGCTTTGACCAGTGGGGAGTCACCTGTGTTTTCACGTGAGGCACACAGCAAACCGCCTCTAAGCCTCTAAGTGTTCTATATCGAAGGCTATACCTTATTAGTACAATCTGAAAGGGTCCTTGTTGCGGGGGCGGGGAGGGTGTCAAAGAGCGCTCTCTGAAACAGCAATGGGCTGTCTGGAAGCTTGTTCTAAATTTTGGATTAGCCTCTTTGGCCCCCTGAGGTTAAGGTGGATGTATCTTTATGCAGAGAAGCCACAGATCTGGAGGTACAGAAAACAGCTTAGGTAGGACCTAGAGTTCTGAGTCCTGAGGACACACACAGCACCTCGGCTGGGGGCTGGGTAAAAGCAGGGGCACAAACCTGTGGGGTTCACCTGACACCTCCCCTGCTGGCCAGGAGCCTGTAACCACCACGCCCCCCATCTTGAATGGCGCCTTTTATATAATGTGGTTTTGGAGTATGCTAGCTCGATTTGAGAAGTTTTTAGACCAGAGTCCTGCCTTATAGTAATAGCCTTTTACATGTCATCAATATAATGTTGATTTCATTCAGAATGGCGGGGAATTGGGTTAGAGATCGGAGCTTTAACCAGGCTCTGGACGATTTCCTCTTGGCATCAGACAAACCCATTTAACTCGGAAGGAGGAGTAGCCTGATCTTCACTTCGGTCTAAATGAGATTTCAGGCTGCAAGGTGGCCCAACTTTTCTCCCTCCACCCCCTTCCCCAAAGCACACGGTATAACAGGGTGTTTGGCACAAAATGGGCAACTCAGATATCAGTCGAATGAAAGCAAGTTGGGGGGATAGGCTCATTTAAAAACAACAGAAACAGGCAATGGTTTGGAAACAGAAAAACTGGAAAGCTGCAAGCTTTCAGGTCAGAATACTTCCCTTGTAAGAAAACTTGCCAACTTGAATGTTAAAATGGCAAAACATCAATATTCAGAGAAAGACGTGTTTACACAATGAACTGCATATGCAAATTTGATCTTTTGACAAGAGGTGAATTGATTTTGCTAGGATAGAAGAATTCCTGAATACTTTCCTGATCAGATGATATCTGAAAACAGAACCAAAGCTGCCTTGGCACTTTTTATGCCCTTAGTAAAGCTACCCCGTAATAACCTTGCTCTGAACGTCGAGGCAGAGGTGCCTCTGAATTTAGAGGCAGAATTTAAAGAGGCAGAATTTGACAAGTCACAAAAAATAAATTCACTAATTTAAAAAACAATGTTGGTTTTTGCATTTTCATTAGGGCAGGCAAGCTAATCTCATTTCACTGGTTTTTAAAAAAAGATTTTATATATTTGAAAGAGTACATGAGTGGGGAGGAAGGGGCAGAGGGAGAAGCAGACCCTCCCTGAGCAGGGAGCCTAGACACAGAACTCAGAGATCATGACTTGAGCCAAAGGCAGATGCTAAACCTACTGAGCCACCCTGGCGCCCCTCAATTCACTATTTAACAGGACAAGCTGGTATTTGGTTTTCGGTGTGAGGCCTCTGCAGTTTTGCTCCTTTATTGGAATACACACACACACACACACACACACACACACTCATGCATGCGTACACACACTCACCCCCCCCCCCCCAAAAAAGGGGAGCTGAGTATTAAGCTAAAGTAAAATGATTGAATCTGGTTTCTTAGGTTAAGGTTTAAGAAACCTTAAAAGGTTTAAAAACCCACCACACTATACTGGGTAAAACCATTTTATTAACTGACCAAAGCACTTCATTTGTTTTCTGATTTGAGGTAAAACCATTAAACACGGTTCACAAGAAAATACAAGAACTATTCAACTACAGTTACAAGAGTTTGAAACCTCACTAGTTCATATAATACTTTTACAAATTCATACAACTGTACAGTCTACTTAAGCTAAGTTTATTGTTAACCAAAAGACCAATATCAAAGACCTTGACGCTTGCCCTACTACTCTTGCAGTGGCTATGGTTTTGTAACAAGGGAAGAATAACTGTTACCTTAAGAAATATACTTTAAAAACCATTTGGCTAGTAATGTGTACTTTCTTCATTCCTCAGGGGTGTGTGTTGTGCGGTGTGTGTGTGTAGGCTCTCCAGAGAGCAAACGCCTGCTTCTGTTCACCATAATCCCTCTCACGGCAAAAACTGTGTGAAATCACCACTGTCCCACTGTGAACATGGGGATTGGGGAAATAGTTCTACATTTTCTTTGTATATTTAGGTTTCTCGGGAAGCCAGTAGATTTCTTCCGAAGCTTTCTTTTGAACATTCAGATGGTGTTTTTAGAGCCTTATTATACATTGCTGTGTTAGTGGGGGCTTCTAAGTGTCCAGAGGAGGACAAAAAGAATGATGCAGTCTAGAAACACAGTGAATGTATTTTTCCCAACCAAGCCCAGCTTTAAGATTTCTTTCTTTTTTCCTGGGCAGCTCTCTTTAGTCAATACCAAGGCAGGCTTTGGAACACTGCAGATTTGCTTTAGAGGTAGATAAAACAGAAATCATGCAGTTAAGTCAATTGAGGAAGAAGGGCTTTGCACTCTTGAGGACATCAGGACCAGAAGGTGATCCTTTTTTCTCAGGACTAGAAGGACTTTTCCCATTTAACATTTTTACCTGTTTGGGGGGAAATACCCAAGTCTTACCTGTCTCTCTCAGGAAAAACGAATTTAAAGGCAGCCTGCACTAACTATAGACAGAAGGAGAGAGTGCCAACATTTGGATTACGGCACTGCAGTTCACGGTCTGGGTCTGTGACACACAAACACGTCATGCACTTGGAGACAGAGGTTAATTATATCAGTGTCACTAGTGATGTTAATTACAAAAACTTACAGCAAGTTCGAAACTTCTCTAAATATCGAAATCACCATGTTTTAAAGACAGACTGGAATGTTACAAATGATTCTGCAAAATACAAAAATAGATATGCTTCCACTGGGTGCTTTAATCATTTTTCCGAGCATTCTCATCTTTTGCTTCTTCCTCATCAGAGTACACAGTGGGCTCCTCCCCCTCCTTCAGCAGTTTGCCCACATGATGATACTTGACTGGAGGGAGAGAAGAAAACACAAATGAGCACTCTCACGCTTTACAGAGAACCGCTACATTTCATCGGAAAGCATTCGGTAGAGGCCTACCGCCTGTGCTGCAATGTGCTGGGCTTCTCGAAGTTGTCAATCACAGAGGACATACAGCACAGTCCTTGCCAATGGGGAATTAAGAGTTTCGTTCAGGAGAAATACAGAACAGGTAGTGATGTCGGGCACTGGGAAGGTCCCAGGGAGTCGTATTTGTGGGCAGGAGGGGGTGAGAAGAGCAAGGGCTCATGAGCTGTGAGTGAGGATTCTAGAACACCCTCCCAAAGAAGGCAATGCTTTAGGAAATGCACAGAAGGATCTGAGACAAGAGGGGTTTCCAGAAAATGGAATTGCCGTGTAAAAAAGGCATGCAGGGGAGACGTAACAGATCTGGAGAGCCATAGAGAGACCAAGCTGACAGCAACAGTGGGAGTGCAGATGGCTAAGCAGTGTGGGTAAATATTACGAAGGTTGTGGAAAGCCAACCTGAAGCATTTGGATCTAATCCTATAGGTGGCAAAAGTGCGTGACAAAAGAACGACATAGGAAACCAGTGCTTTGGCCAACCTGGGATGGTGGTGGCATATCAGGCGGATTAGAGCCAGGAGACCAGGCGCAGGCTGCCCGGGGGTGGGGTGGGGGGGTGGGTGGGTGGGGCAGTGGGTAGATCTGTGTGTGAAGGAACAAGAGCCAGGAGTAGGGTGTCCATGGGAACAGAAAGGCTAGGATATGAGCTACTTTAAAGGAAAATGGAAACGTGAGTTGATGAAGTTAAGCCTGGAGCTTCCATGAACCAAACTAAGGGCTCTGGAGAGGGAGCCCCTCTGTGGGTGGGTGGGGGGCACGCAACAGGAAGTCCACAAGGGCTGGAAAAGTGAAGTTAATATTGGCAAGAAGCAGGTTCCTGGAAACCTCTGAGAAAGAAAAGTTCAGTGGAATTGTGGGGCAGCAAACTGTCTCAGAGAGTAAGGAAGTATGGGGAGGAAATGAAGTAGTGGTTGGGGACAAGCACTTCTCAGATGGTTGGTGGTGAAGGGATGAGGAGTCTAGTGGATGAACAAAAGCAGGAAACTGAATGTTTTCTCCACCCCAGGAAAAAAGCTGTGCAGGGCAGTTAAAGCAAGTGATTAAGGAGGCAGGAGAGCACTGGAGATGTTGGAGAAAACAGACTTAAGACTGCAAACCAGAAACTCAGCCACCAAAAAGAAATGAAATCTTGTCATTTGCAGTGATGTGGATGGAGCTAGAGTGTATGATGCTAAGCAAGATAACTCAGTCAGAGAAAGACAAATACCATATGATGTCACTCATATATGGAGTTTAAGGAACAAAGCAGATGAACCATAGAGGAAGGGAGGGAAAAATAAAGATGAAAACAGAGAGGGAGGAAAACCATAAGAGACTCTTAACTACAGAGAACTGAAGGTCGCTGGAGGGGATGGGGGGGATGGGGTTAGGGTTAAACTGGGTGATGGGCATTAAGGTGGGCACGTGATGGAATGAGCACTGGGCATTGTATGCAACTCAAGAAATCACTAAACTCTACCTCTGAAACTACGAATACAGTATAGATTAATTGAACTGAATTTCAATAAAAAAAAATTTTAAAAAGGAGAGAGGGGATGGAGTCAACAGACCACCAACCACCACACTGGCTGTTCTCTTGTGGCCCAGCTAACACAGGGTTAATCTTATCAATGTCAGAGGTCTAGAGGGCTGAGAGTCTCCTCTTTCTGCATATGGGTAGAAATTAGAGGAGTAACCAACCTGTCTAACCAGGTAGCCAGGCCTGCTTTTGTGTGAAATAATCACTGGAAACAATAGGAACTTCCCTATTTGAACATGTTATGAAGGTCCCTAGGGTGCTCAGGACTGTGCAAGACAAAAGCTGGGTGGCACCCAAGAAACCTGCTTGAAGGAGAGTCCACACCAGTCTCGAGTGGAGCTCAAGTGTCACCACAGAATATGGGCCTGGTCTTATTAATTTAAGGGGGAGAAAGTTTTTACGGTTTTTACCTCCCTGGTGAAGGCAAGCCCTAGAAGATTGAGCTTTGTAAGTCAGAAATTACAACTCAGCAGCTCCACATAAAAGAACCTCTGTTTACAAAGGCAATCTTAGGATACAAAAAAAAAAAAAAATCAGGGACGATGTTAGATAGTTGAATTGTGTTTTCAAAGTAAAAACCTGCCTCTAGACCTGAAAGCTACACTTCTGTCCAGTTGGGACCCAAAACTTAAAGGTGGAGTCACAGCTAGCTAATAATTAAGCCAGACTCTGAAGTCAGCATTATTTTCAAAGAAAATGGTTGGATTCAGCCAAAAGAGTCAGTAATATTTAACTGGCTATAGAGAACAGCAAACAGAAAAGATACATTTGAAAATAAAACATCTTGAAGTGATGGTCATAGTCTTTATATAGTGCTCCAAAGGTGGGAAAGATTAGTCAAATTCTTAGCAGTGCAATGTTGCTAAAGTGATTGTTAAACACTTAGGCTCAACCAAAGCCAAGTCCTCAGTTCTCGAAATTTGAACTTAACCCCTGTCCTGACTCCCCCCTCCTCCCAAAGACCTCAGCTTATAGCATAAACCAGGAAAACAAGCGGCTCCTCTTTTTCTTTTTAAAAATGCAGACACCATTGTTGTTGGGCAGATTATAAGCATCATTTGTGGATGAGGCCTATAGTTAGGCTCAATTAGATTAAAAGAGAAGCTGTTTTGTAGAACACAAGTCTCCCATTCTTCAACAGAAATGTGGGCTGCTTTTAAACAGCAAGCCTTACTAGTGAGGACTTCTGAAAATCCCTCTCTCTGTAGCCTACATGGCCACGATACTTTCCCCTACACCACAAGCACCAAATCCTAGTGTGGAATCCATATGAACCTGTCAAAGATTTAAATAACAGAAACCCAAGTTTCCATAAAGAACTAGCTAAAAATTGGATGCAATCACAGCAAGTGACTCAGCACTGCTGCAATTACTTTAAGCCATGAACTTGATCCATCCAAGATTCAGGAGCCTATCAAAATGCTCCCCAGTTTCAGGCTGCTTAGTAGTAACTATTGTACTGCTGTGAATCCCATTACTGGTAGAAATTTGATCCAGGCACAATTTTTAAAAAATGCTTACAAGTGAACTGAGAGTCCCAGTCACTCAGGGTCTCCTGCTGGGCAGGAGTGAGGTCAGAAAGGTCATCGTACTCGTCCTTCAGTGCTTCCTTATCCAGGCAAAATGTGGCAAGGCCCCGGGATGCATCTCTTCCAGCAAAGACCCCGTATGGCCCCTCTTAAAAAACAGACAAAACCAAAGACCAATTTTTTATTAGACAGTAATTTCTCTGTGGTTCATACACAGAAAATGGCTTCCTTACCCATCAACAAAGACAGCTCCCTTTTGCAGCATCAAATTCCATCTGCAAACCAGAAGTAAATGTTGGTATTTTCATCATTATGTAGTAGAACCTGAAGGACCTGTTGTCATCAGACTTTTACGAATCAATATGCTATACATTATCATCCATTTCCTTTGATTCTCAAATAGCTAATAAAACAGCCATGAATGATTATCTCCTGGGGCAGGATGGGGTGGTGGTGGTAGGAAATCATCCAAGATAACACTGAATTCAAGGGTCAGAATTCAACTTTAGGACGTTGAACCCAGAGCCTGTCTCTGTTGTAGGCACTTGGGCTACACCAGTGAAAGTAATGACTTCTAAAAAAAAAAGAAAAAAAAAAAAGAAAAAAGAAAGTAGTGGCTTCTTAAGGAAGGAAGGAAGAAGGCATCAATGAAAACATTTCCTTATGGAACGTATTCTGATATGTTTTAATGAGTCAAAAGTATCTTATAGCAATCTTTGGTTGTGAGACTGTATTAAACATTAACATGTGGCATCTGCAGCAGAAATCGTTTTATAAGAGCATCAGCAGTTCAGAAATCTATCCATATGTTACATAATCTACACTATCAGTAAAGAGGTAGCAGAGGGGATCAGGTTTGTCACTCTGGTGAGCTTGAAGACAAGACTCAAAATACTTAGACTTCCATGGGAAAAAAAAGACTGAATCAATATCCCAATATTATATAAAACATTACAATGCTATTATATATAATATTACACTGAACTTTTGTCCAAGAGAGTGGTGAATTATTCAATAGATACTTAAAGTAGGTGTTTCAACTTATTTATATATTGCACAAGTAAATGAAAAGAACCCAGTGTACTTTAACCCATGTGTTGTTTCCCCAAGGTAGATTGGGTAGCAACTCTGACATTAAAAAGTCTGTAAATAATTACTATGCCAAGTATAAGAAGAGATCAAGTTTCAGTATGGCCTGGTCACTGAAACCTCAATCCCCTAGAATTTTTTTTTTTTTTACAAATTAGACAAAATTTATGATCAACTTTTAAATGCAAATAAGGTTCTAAAGAAGAGTGGTTGTTTGCAATTTTCATTACATGCTACCATGTCTACTAATGAACGTAAAAAAAAAACCCTCCATTACAGTTTTCACAAGTGTGTGTATGTGTATATATACGTGTATATATACATGGTAATGGACGTCGTAGCACCTAATACTTGAAAATAGACCAACTGTTAGGGTTTTGACCTCAATACTTCAGAGATTATGGTCACAGAATACTTAAAAATGGCTCAAGGAGAACATTAAGTGTCTTTGGAGAATATAGACTATTGACCAGAACGTATCTTCACTAGAATATAAGGTCCATGAGCAGAGATTTGTGTCTGTTTCACTCACGGCTGTACTTCTAGTACCCACAAAAGCACCATGCGTGGAATGATGGGCACCAGAACAAGTAATTTTTAGGAATCCTTTTTTACATGAATTATCATTTGCACATGGTATCACATATTCATGGGCTCACAGGATGATACCACAGGGTAGACTGAGGAGATCTCACAATGGGCCTATCCTTAGCATTTTTCAGAGAGACAACTAAGGCCCAGAGAGAACAATGCTTCACACCAGGTCGCACAGCCAGTCGGTAATCCAACTGGGATTAGAACTCAGGTCGCCTGACTCCCCAGTTTTTGTGTTTCTGTGCGCAGGCCTGCATTCCTCTCAATGACTTTGCAAATTACAATCCTATGATGTTGCTCTATGTACCTGCGTGGACTACTTGATGGTTGTAGCTCAGTAGGAACAGCTATTTACATGATTACATAAAGTGGAAATGACAACAATAAAGGGGTGGTTTTCAAATTATTTGGACAGTTCCATGGCCTACAGAAAGTAGGTCTTCTAAATTAACCACAAGGGAAAACCGCTAAGGGGGCCAGTTCCTGAAGAACCCCAACCCATCTGATTTTGGTTAGTTGAACTGGCGGAGTGAGTGAAACAAAGCAGGAGTGGAGATGACGTAGATCACTGCCTTCTATCCTCTTTCCTCTCTGTAGACCAGTGGGGAGGGGCACCCTCAATGTGGACATACTCCCTGAGCTCCCTGTTTCTAGGAGTTCATTATTACAGGAGCTAAAATCTCTTCCTCTTCCTCTCCAGAATATTCTACACGGCAGGGCTTTCCAAACCTGGCCCCTTCTCAAATGTGCCTGGGGGAGCCGCTTAAAACGCAGATTTGCTGGACCTCCCCCACAGAGCCTCCTCCACCGTTGCTGTGATTAAGCCTTGAATCTGTGTTTTTCCTCAAGCGCATCAGGTGATTCTGATCCGCAACCAGGCTTAGAAAGCCTCATCTCTAAGGCCCTTCGAGCCTACCCCCCTCTAAGGCTCAGCAGTCATCCACCCTCATTTCCCCTCTGGTTGGCTTTTCCTGAAATCCCCACACCCAGCAGCTTTCACAGCCCTACCCCTTTTGTTTCCCAGGATCCTCCCACTTCTCCCTCCCTCCATTTTAAATTTTTTTTTTTTTTTTGGCTTCTAGTCCTTTCTCTCCCGCTTGTAGAAGGACTAAAATGCTGTGTTACCTTTTCATCTCGCCACGATCCCATTGTCCGCTACGTTCAGCCTCCTTGTGCCCTGGATCAGCTCCCTTCCCCTCCGCTCCCCACCCAGAGAGCCTCTCCGTTCACCTTCCAGCTTTCCGGTCGGCCACACACAGCACGCGCACACACATACCAAACACACGCCACACACATACCTGACACATGCCACATTCCAAGCGCGCGCGCGCGCGCACACTCGCGCCTGGCCAGCCACCGACACAGACTACGCACGCACACGGCTGCTACCTGCCACCGATCCCACCTCCGCCCTGCTCCCACACCGCCACAGGCAGCACCGCCAGTCCGGGTGGCAGAGGGCCTGGCCTCTTCGCTGATCCTGGACCTCCTCCCACCCCTGCCCTCACCTACCGCCACCCCGCTGCCCTCGAGACACCCAAGTTTCCCTTCTCCAGCCTGACACCGCCCCTCCTTCAAGGAACCCTCAAACCCCATGCCCCCGAAGCTCCCTGAACACCGCGTTCGGCTTTGCAGGCTGGCGAGCTGGCCCACCCCCCATCCCCCGCGCCCCCGGCCCGGGCGCTCCAGCCTCCCCCCCCCCATCCCGGCGCTGGCGGCGTCCCCCGCCCGCCGCAGCCCTTCTAGAGTGGCCCTCGCCCGCCGCCGGGGAGCCGCCCTGCCACGGCCGCCCGCTCGCCGCCATGCCTCCCTCGGGGCGCCCCTCTCCCCCGCGCCTCCCCCGGCCCCAGCCCCAGCCCCCGGCCGGGGCCCCTGCTTTTGTCTCCGCGTCCCCTCGGCGGCCGCCGTTACCGGGCCCGTAGAACTTGCGGCCTTTGGTCACGTCGAACACCTTGCCGTTGATGGCCATGAGTATGCGCGGGTCCTGGACGCCGTCGAAGCGCCGCAGCTCGGCGGGGGTGAAGTCGCGCCGCTTAAGGCGGGGCAGCGGGGGCGGCTCGTCGTCGTCGCTGTCGCCGCCGGCCGCCGGCTGGTCCCCGCGCACGATCTTGTACAGCAGGAAGACGCAGAGGCCGAGCAGCAGCAGGTTGAGCGGCGACGTGAAAATCTCGTGCAGCAGCCCGCCACCCTCCAGCTCGCTCGGGTCGGCGCCGGTCGCCGCCACATCCTCGGCAGCCATGATCGCTGGAGCAAAGGTTGGGCCGGGCTAGGGAGGGCTCCGGAACTGGCTGCTTTCTCCTCCCTCTCAGCGAGCTAGTGGCGCGCGGGGCTCAGCGGACAAGGACTAGCCGGCGGAGGAGGCGGGGCGGGCGGGGCGGGAGGGCGGAGCCTCCCGGCCCCGCCCCCCGCGCCCGGCGAGGCACCGCGCTCTGTCCGGCCGCGGCCCCCCACCTGGTCTCCGGACGGTCGCTCCTCTCCCGGGGCCGGGGGCGCGCCTGCCCTGCGGCGGCGGGAGCCGCTGCCGGCCTCCGCCCCACCCGAGCGGCCCGGGGCCCGGCCTCACGCCGTCCCGGCGCCGGCCTCTCGCTAAGCGCGACGCAGCGCGCAGCCCTCCTCCGCACCCTCGCCCGCTGTGCGCGCGACCAGCTCGCAGAGCCAGGCCTTTGCTCGGCCACCTGTTGCGCGCCGCTCGCGACTCCATTTCTCTCGCTGCGGCTTCCCCCTCGCCTCCCATTCTGAAGCCTCCCCTTTCCCCGCCCGTCCCCCGGGACCGCGAGGCTCTCTTGGGGCCCCGGAAAGAGACTCCTCGGGCTGCTCTTTCCACCTTGGAGGCCCAGACCACGCATTTCCACCTCGGGAACCCCGTTCCACTCCCCTTAACGACCCTTCTGCAATCCTCCCGCCGGAGGCTGTGGCGGGGACACCCCGGGTAGCTCTCGTCAGTGCACAGGCCCCTGACAGTCCTCCCAATATCCGGGGGTGTCGGATCGGCTCACCGGATTTAAGTTGGGTTCATTCTCGGAAATGTAAGCCCTTTCGCAATCACAGGCTTGCTCAGTCCCAACGCATCAGCAAGCAACCTTCAGTTGTTGCGCTTTTTTTTTTTTTTGGCTCAAAATAATGAGCAAAGTTTCTTTGTTGGCAGCGTTCTTTTACTTGAAGCCTGTCGAGCTACCCTTGGCAGTCTCAATAACCCTGTACTGTATCCCAGACGAATGCGGGAGTTAGGAAAGATCCTAAGTTTGGTCCCCTCCTTTCCTGGGTATTTCCTCCTGCTATTGATGTGCTGACCGTCTGCACAGGAGCAGGCCTTAGGGAGGAGGGCTGTCTATACCCTATAAAAACCTAACCTGGCCGCCCTCTTCACTGTCACAGGGGGAGGGGAGCGGAAGAAAGGATAGACAGAAGGAGAAAATATAATTAAAACCAACCCCTGCTCACATCTGCGGCCCAGAGCAGTACTTTTCCACCAAAAGTTCTGTTCGCTTGCACATAATTTACTCCCCCTCTCAACACGCAAGAGATTTGAGAGAATTGGCTTCTTACCTCAGAATTCTAAAAATCTCTGGCACAAACTGCTTCCATCCCTACCCCCACCCCATCTTCTTAAATCATTTTAAAAGTACATATGAGCGGAATAATCCTTAAATCGAGCCCACACATTTTTCCCCCACAAATCTAAATTTAGGGTTAGCTGAAATGGCCCTTATAGGTCTTTTGTCAAACTTCTTCGATGCAATCAAGGGAAAGCAGGCTTAAACTGAGGGCACAAGGCTGTATTTAGACTCTGTCTTTGGTTTTAAAAGTCTATGGCCAAGGTATTTGTGAAAACCAACAAACTTGTGAAAAATATTTTCATTTACATCTAATGACAGAGAAAAGGGTTGTAAGGGCTCACTTTGATTGATAAGAAAATCCATAAGATATTAGTCAATAAATGGGCAAAAATGGAAATAGGTAGCCCAAAGAAGAGTGCGCACCAATGGTGAATAAGCATATGAAAAATGTTCAGTCTCGCTGGCAATGAAAAATGGAGATACCACTGTCACCTACGACCTGACCTCCCGACCGAAAGATTCAAGGAGAAAAAGGATGATCTACAAGGCTGGCAGGAGGGTGATGAGACTCTTGTATTCTGTTGGGAGTAGAAATTGACATAACCTTTTGTCATTCATAAAAATACTTTCTATCCATTAATCCCACTTCTAGAAATGTACTCTTTGGTCCAGTGCTTTGACCTCTAGGAATCCATGCCAAGGAAACACTTAGAAATGCAAATGAAGATTTCATTACCAAGATGCTTATCAGAAAAGCTTTTTTAAAAGTAAGCTTTATGTCCAATGTGGGGCTCTAACTTATTACGCAAGAGCAAGAGTTGCATGCTCTACTGACTGAGCCAGCCAGCAGAAATAGCTGATTAATCCACTTGCAATGTGACAAAACCATAAAACATTATTATGGCATGCATGACATGGGAAAATGCTTATGTCTTAATATTAAGAAAGAAAAACAGAATACAAAACTACACAGTATGAAAACTCAACTGTGTTTAAAAAATACATTAAAAGGAAGGCTAAAAGGAAACATGGTAAAATGTTAACTGTCATGATTGTTAGTTTCTTTGTGCTTTCCTACATTTTTTACAGTCAGCACATGTCACTTTTAGCTTCAGGAGAAAAAAAAAAGGTTTATTATTAGTTTTGTGAAAAAAATGTAGAACAGTAAAACATGCTCATTATAACAAACTTAAACAATATGTAAGTTGTTCAATAAATAAACAATAAAAGAAAACAAAAGAAAAAATGAAATTCATTCTTTGTCTCCCAGCTCCCCAGGCAATCTTTAAATGGGGCCCACACATTAGCAGTTCGTTTTATATTCTTGCAGACATGTGAAACACACACACACACACAGAGAAATTTTGTTTTACAAAACTGGGGAAATTTAAGAATAAATGGTTCACCAGAGTTTTTTTTTTTTCTAATAGAGATACAAAGTAAAAAATAAGTCATTAGCTCCCACCCAGATAACCCCTGTGGAAATTTTTTTAAAAATTTTATTTCTTTATTCATGAGAGACAGAGAGAGAGGCAGGCTCCATGCCGGGAGCCCGACGTGGGACTTGATCTCGGGCCTCCAGGATCACACCCTGGGCTGAAGGCAGCGCTAAACCGCTGAGCCACCTGGGCTGCCCCCCTGTTGAAATTTTTTAAGAGTCATATTTGTTGGGACACCTGGGTGGCTCAGTGGTTGAGCCTGTGCCTTTGGCTCAGGTCGTGATCTTGGAATCCGGGATCAGATCAAGTCGTGTCCCCCCACCCCTCCCTGCATCGGGCTCCCTGCATGGAGCCTGCTTATTCCTCTGCCTCAGTCTCTTCCTCTCTCTCTGTGTCTCTCATGAATGAATAAATAAAATCTTAAAAAAATAAAATCCTTCTCGTCATCCCTGATTCTCTCTCCTCAAAAATAAACACTACTGAAAGTAGGGGAAATGTCAGAGGCAGAAAGACAATACAGTATGATATTTCTTATACGTGGAATCTAAGAGCAGACACTGAACTCAAAAACACACAGTGGAATGGTGGTGACCAAGGGCTGGGGGTGGGAGAAGGGGAGAGATGTTTAAGGGTGCATACTCGCAACTAATAGATAAATAAGTCCCGAAGAGCTAATGTACACTATTAGTACAGTACAGTGATTATAGGCCACAAAACTGTATCTTAAACATTAAACTTCCTAAGAGACTAGATCTTAATTTTTCCCACCACTAGAAGAAATGATCACTATGGGATGAGACAGAGGTGTTAGCTAATGCTACAATAGCAATCCTATTACAATACAAATGTATCAGTGTGTTGTATACCTTAAACTTACACAATGCTGTATGTTATCTCACTTCAGCTATATTTTATCTTTTTAAATTTATTTGAAAGAGTGGGGAGTGGAGAGCAGAGGAAGAGGGAGAGAGAGAATCTCAAGCAGAGTCCCCGCTGAGCATAGAGACTGATGCGGGGCTGGATCCCACAACCCTGAGATCATGGTCTGAGCTAAAATCAAGAGTCAGACACTTAACCCACTGAGCCATGCAGACACCTATATTTTGTCTTTATAAAAAGTGGGGTAAATGCCTTTATGGAAGGCTGGAGGGTTTATAATTTTCATTTATCACAGTACAATGTTCTTCCTGCTACACCTCTGTATTCCCCTGGATAATTGATTGAAGGAAATCCTGCCTCACACAGTGGGTAGAAAATTTATTCAACTTAAAACTTCAAGCAGCGATACAGCTTGAGAATATAAATGCTCTTGGCACTTATTTGATATTTAGGTGGGCTCTTAAGTAACCCTGGGATGTTGAGATTGTTGAGGAAAAGCAGCCCCCCACCCCATTCTGGCTTGTAGTGGGTGGAAAGGTCTTGTCCAGAGTTCTCGAATTCTGTGGAAATAGGAAGGGAGCTCCTGACTTAAAAGCCCTCTCCAGAACATGAGAGTTGCATTATATGTGCTCTTTGGCTTCAAATCAATTTCTAAAGCTTATGTACTTGACCTGTGGACTACTTATTTCCCAATATATATATTAAGTCTGTTAATGTTTCCAAACTTCCTGCCTCCTTTAAATTATTTTCAAAGGTCTCTAAAAGCTTTTAAAGAAAAATAGGACAATTTGGCTGATTAGCTAGAAAATGTGTGGGAAGTAATTCGACTTCACTAGTAATCAAATCCAAAAGAACATAGTAACAACGTACCACTTTTCATCATTCAAATTACTGGAGCATTCTTTTTTGCCTTTTGTTTCTTGAAGCTTTTTAAGAATGGTAATACTTCGTGTTGGCAAGCATACAGCAAGGCAAGCACTCTGACACAATGCTGGCAAGAATGAAATTGCTAGAATGAAAGATTCATTTGTTCACCGATGTATTTAAAGCACCTAGACCATGTCTGCCTCAATAAAGTAGTAGGCACTCAATGTCAACTAAATTATATTTTCTTTTTTTAAAAGATTTATTTATTTATTCGTGAGAGACACGGAGAGAGAGAGAGAGGCAGAGACATAGGCAAAGGGAGAAGCAGGCCCCTCGCAGGGAGCCCATTGCGGGACTCAGTCCTGGATCTCATGAGCCGAAGGCAGACACTGACCTCTGAGCCTCCCAGGCATCCTCTAAATTACATTTTAAATGAGTTTAGCCTTTCTAGAAAGCCCTTTTGGCAATATGCAGCAAGCGCCTCAAATTATTCCTAACCTGTGACCAAGGAATTTAACTTCTAGAACTTTTTCCTGGGGAAGTGCTCAGAGATGTAAACAGAGATTTGTACAGAAAAAAAATCACAAAGCATGATAGATGGTAGCAAAAACTGGAAACCAGTTTGAAACTAAGTATTCAAAGATGCTCCTTATCTCACTCAGAGCAAAAGTCCAAAGTCCTCACAGCAGCTTTCAAAGCCCCACAGGATTCACACCGCCCCACCCAACCCTCACCTTTAGGACTTTAGCACCTCATTTCCCAATTCCTTCCTTGGTCACTCTACTTTCAGCCTCAGTCACCTCCTTGCTGGTCTTGGAACAACCAAGCATGTTTCCAGTTCAGGGACTCTGTACTTGTGATTTCTTTTGCTGGAATGCTCTTGCCCAAATATCCTCATGGATCATTCCTTCATTGCTTTCAGATCTTGAAACATCATCCCCCGCCTCTCCATCCCCCTTCTGGGCTTTATTTTTCTCCATTGTATTTACTGCTTCCTAATATACAATATCATTTACTCACTTTTTGGGTTATCTTCTCTATCTTGAATGTGAGCCACACAAGAAGAGAAATTTTCTTTCTTTCCCCACCATATCCCCTGTACTTAGAATAGTGGCTGACCCATAGCAGGTGCTCAGTTAAACATTTGTGGACTTTAACTGATTTGAATATGGAAACCCACTATGTGAAACATACATGCACAGACAAAACATGAAGGAAATATACATAATCGTTAATAACAACTGGGTTTCCTTTTTTTTTTAAGATTTTATTTATTCATGAGAGAGAGAGAGGCAGAGACACAGGCAGAGGGAGAAGCAGGCTCCATGCCCGGAGCCTGACGCGGGACTCAATCCTGGGGCTCCAGGATCACGCCCTGGGCCAAAGGCAGGCACTGAGCTGCTGAGCCACCCAGGGATCCCCGACAGCTGCGTTTCTGACACAGCTGCAGCCACCTCATGGTTCCAGGAGGGGCAGAGGTCCCATCCACCTGTCTGCACTATGTCTAGTGGCCTGCCGAGGGTGCGCTGTGCAGCGACTCCTGCGTGGAGCTGAGCCGGTACTGGGACTAGCCCTTCCGAGGTGACAGTGAAGAACAGGAAAAATTACTGAAGAAAGCTGTGTGTTGGATGCTGGAAACCTTTCCTTTTACACCACTGAAAGGAAAAATCTATGAACTCGTCAGCAGAAGTGGAGGCATAAAGAAAATCATGATGGACCCGGAGAAGATGAAGACAACAGCATGTGGGTTCTGCTTTGTGGAGTACCACTCAAGAGCAGGTGCAGAAAATGCCATGAGGTACATGCATGGAACACATCTGGGTGACGGGATCATTCATGCAGACTGGGACGCAGGCTTTAAGGAGGGCAGGTAGTATGGCCATGGGTGATCTGGAGAATAGGCATGAGATGAGTATTGGCAAGACAATGATGCTGAGAGAGGAGGCTATGGAAAATTGCTCCCAAACTAGTAAGTGGTGAGAGCCCCATCATGAAATCTTACTCCTTGGGCTGGCTGAATTTGCCAGGCATTACCCAGGGTCTGCAAACCTGCTCACTTTTTAAAAAGATTTTATTTATTTATTCATGAGAGACACACACACACACACAGAGGCAGAGACATAGGCAGAGGGAGAAGCAGGCTCCGCACAGGGAACCTGATGCGGGACTCGATCCAAGGACCCTGGGATCACGACCTGAACCAAAGGCAGATGCTCAACCGCTGAGCCACCCACGTGCCTCTAAACCTGCCCGCTTCTACCATGCTTTTTTTTTTTTTTAAAGAAATCTCTACACTCAACGTGGGGCTGGAACTCACAACCCCAAGATCAAGAGTTGCTAGCTCCAGGGGACTAAGCCAGCCACGTGCCCCCACCATGCTTTGTTCAAGATCTCTACTGAGCTGGAAGCCTTTTCATGGTTTTCCTATTAAGGGACAGAATCCGAAAGAATGCCTTTAATTCTATAGTCTTGGAATCTTGGCCAGGTGTCAGGTTACCAGAATGATTTTATGTTACCGTGTCCAAATTTGCGTTGCATGGCAACAGATTTGAACTCTGATCTTGATCTAGCAGCCCAAAACAGCACACTTCTTTTAGGAAGATGGAAACTTTTAAAAATTGATGGTAGATTCATGGTCTACATTGTGGCCTGGAGTTATTATTTAATAATTTTTAAGTTTACAGAAGATAAAATATGATAAATGAAGTTTTGCTCTGTCATACAGCTTTGCTCTAAATTAGTATATGTTTGACAACTGAATTTGCTTTCTGTGTTGAGTTGTCATCTCTAAAGGCCAACTTAGGAGTCAAGGGACCTTTCTGAATTGTTGGTGCAAAAGTAAGCCTTAGACCATCCCAGGGAATACTGCCTGCTTATGTGCTTTATGTATTAGGACTTGAAAAGTATTTACGCATTTTTCCAAAGATGTGTTTTCCATAAAGCCACCAAAAAAAGGGTTTATGCATCAGACTGATTCATTTTCAGAGTGATCTTAGAAATGGACTCGGTTTTAAAAGAGCTTGAAGATGGAGAGAACACATAACAAGAACAATCAGAATTACTTCCCTCAGGAAATGTGACTTGGCCAATTCTCTCATTGAAGTCTGCCTTGTTTTCTCCCTGACCGTGCTTGCTGAGTTTCAGAGCCTTGAGAGTGAGCTGATAGCCTCTATAGAGAAGGGAGCCTACAAAATAGATTTCTCTAATATACTTGAGCTATTGCTCATTTAAGTTGTTAGTGTAGTGCAATTTTCCCTGACATGAGTGAAATGTTTTCAGCTAGCAGCAGAGTATGTCTTAACTTCCACTAGAGTTTGTGGAAGTTGGTGCTGCAGTATCTCAGATAAGGCTCTTTCCCTTTATGGTCAGTATAGGTTCTTTCATTTAAGTTCAAGCTGATTATTTGGGTTTTAAAGAGCCACATCTAGTAGTACGGGTTTAGGAAAGAACCATTTGCAGGTGTTCAATGAAGACATATTCTTCATTTTAAAAATGTCTTTTACACTGTAGCTTGAATTAATGTATTTTAAAATTTTGTAGTAAAACATAACTCAGTTTTCTATAGGCCTAAAAATGGACAGTGGTTCCTGCTTGAATTGTTAGCCCGAGTTATCATTGTCTCTACCTATGACCTCATCTATAAAGAGGGACATTGAACTCTTGAAAAAAAGAACTTATGACAACTAGTATGTTAACTATACTGGAGTTAAAATTTTTTCAATGTTAATGACAACTATCTCTGGTTTGTGAGATTATGGGTAATTTTTTCTTCCTTTTTTTGTACTGTGAACATAAAATACTTTCATTACTGTAAAAAAGTAACACAAAGTTCAAGCTTTTATTTATTTTTTTTAAAGATTTTATTTATTCATGAGAGAAACAGGGAGAGAGGCAGAGACACAGGCAGAGGGAGAAGCAGAGGGAGAGGCAGGCTCCCTGGGATCAAGCCCTGAGCCGAAGGCAGACACTCAATCACTGAGCCACGCATGTGTCCCAAGTTCAAACTTTTAAAAGGATAAAAACCTAAACTTCAAAGTTGCCAACTATGTCTTATGTAATAGAAATATATGGATTCCAAAAAAACCTCCAAAAACAAAAAAGGGAAGTATAGGGATTCTACATTTTCAGAGATTTGAGTAGGCAGCATTTGGTGCTAAGATTTTTAAAAAATATTTTATTTATTCATTCATGAGAGAGAGAGAGAGAGAGAGAGAGAGAGAGAGAGGCAGAGACAGAAGCAGGCTCCATGCAGGGAGCCCGACGTGGGACTCGATCCCAGGGCTAGATCCTGAGACTCGATCCTGGGACTCGATCCTGGGACTCGATCCTGGGACTCGATCCTGGGACTCCAGGACCACGCCCTGGGCCGAAGACAGGCACCAAACCGCTGAGCCACCCAGGGATCCCCAGGAGCTAAGATTTTAAAGACACCCAAAAGGGGCCTGTCCATCTATGTCCATTTGACCTTGAGGATCTCTTGGATCCTGCTCCATGCTAGGCTTTGTTGGTAGATGCTACGAATGCCCCTTAAGGAAGGAGCTCACTGTCTAGCGATGGGAGACATACAGTTAAGAGGTTATAGATGGTGCGATTGTGGTCTGCACACGATAAGGAGGATTTAGAGAAAGGAGGGATGGGAGGTCTGACCTAGGAAGATTTCATACAGAAGATGACATTTGAGCTGAGCCTTAAAAATTAGTAGATGTTTGACAAGTGGATTTACTTTCCATGTTGTTCAGATGGAGGTTGTGTCTTAAAGTGTGGTTCATGGACCAGCAGTGTAGGCATCAGCTCGGAGCTTACTAGAAATGCCCCATCTCTGGGGCTCCTGGGTGGCTCTGTCGGTTAAGCATCTACCTTCAGCTCAGGTTATGCATAATCCCAGAGACCTGGGATCTAGCAGACATTGCTCAGCCTGGAGCCTGCTTCTCTCTCTCTCTCTCTCTCTCTCTCTCTTTCCCTCTGCCTCTCTCCACTGCTCCTTCTGTCTCTCTCTCTTTCTCTCTCTGTCTAATTAATTAATTAATTAATTAAAAAGAAAATTGTTGGCCCTGGTCATTAGAGCTGTCTCAGATGCATGTTTATTTGACTCTCACATTATGTTGATTTTTAAAATTTAAAATGTAAACACTTAACCAAAAGATTTGTACAGAAACCTGTATTTCTGACTTCTTGTAAACAGTGAGAAGATCTGGCACTAGATCCCTTTGTGGCAACAAGTGATCGGAGCAGACAGGCAGCTGCCTCCTTCAAAGGGCACTTTTCCTTACTCTAACCCCCACACTGAGACCAAATATCGGTTGTCTTTTATCATAGTTGCTCTGGTTTCATTAATAGTGAAGAAGAGAGTCAAATGTTTTTGGAACTCAAGACTCTCAAAAGTGGAAAATGAAGAGAAGAAGGTTACTGTTTCTTACCAAAAGGGGGGACGGTGCATGCTTCTTTGTGAATTCCAGCACATCCTCCACTGTCACGCACCCATCAGCCTCCCATTACGTATTCACATTACTTGCCTGGCGTCTATAGGGTGTGAGCCAGTTGTGGAGAGAAAAAGAGGGCCAGGAGAGAATCTCAGGGAAGACTACCATTGTAGGGATAGGTAGAGAAAGAGGAAGACATCAAAGAGATTGAGAATAGCAACTGGGAGAGTTTGGTCCGAGGTCTGATCCAAAGCAAAGAGAGGAGAGGTTCACAATGTTGAGCGCTGCTGAGTCATCAGGCCGGCAGGCAGGCTAAGGAGTAAGTTGGCCAAGGCCATTAACAAGCGCTGGGTTACCTAAGCTGGAGTCCCCTTAGTGTTGCGTCAGGAGGGGAGGGTAGAAGCCTGGTTCCAGTGGCCTCGCGAGTGGGTGGGCTGTGAGGGTCAGGGATATCTAGCTCTCAAACAATAAGCTTTAGAAGCTTGCCTACAGGGAGCGGGATGGAAGACAGGGGAAGTTGGATTTCTCTGTTTGATTTGTTTTCCCTCAAGTGCAATAAACTTAGGCCAACAGCGCGGTGGCCAGCAGATGCTCAGAGATTGAAAATACAGGAGGGAGGTGGGGGATATTCACCAATCTCGTGGCAGGAAGTGAGACAGGAGACCTTGAAATCAAAAGGACAGGCACAAGGATGTGCCTTGTCCTTTAAGAGGAGAAGAAGAGAGGTGGGGACCTCAAGGTTGAGGGAATTTACACCTGACAGCCTCAATGTTTTCAACAAAGTAGGAGGCAAGGTCAACTGCTGGGGGAGTCGAGGGAGGAGGGGGAGGGGAAGAGCAAGGACTTGAGTGCGAGCCAAGGTTAATATTTTCTCCATTCCCTCCAGAGGGGCTTTTAGAGACAGGAAGAAACAGGAGAAATACAGGCATTATGTTGCCTAGGAAACTCAGTGGTTTGCTAAAGCAACAGTAGGGTTGTTTTTAATCCCATTAACCCATTCATATCCATTGTCATCTAAAAGAGGACCAGTGAATAGGGACGGAATCACAATCCTGAGTCGCAGGGCATATAGACAGCATCCCTCTGTCAGCATCCCTCTATAGCCTAGGGAAAAATCTGGGGGCATGAGTAGCCCTAGGACTAGAGACTTAAATAAAATGGGAGGAATCATCAAATAAATGGCAGGTGTAAGGTATCAAAGACCAATTTTCTCTATCTCCTTTTGCTTGTGTGTACACACACACATACACACACACATACTCCATACCTTAGCATGTATATACGTGTGATCTCACTATCCCATCTAGAAATATCTGGGGTTAAAATTAGGGAATTATTCTTTCTTTTATTTATTTTTTTTGTGCCAGGATAATCTAATTAACTGTGGCTTCACTAAATAAAGTTGATTTTTCTCTCCCTCACTCTGTCTTGCCTCAAAGGGTGGCCAGGGCCTGGTGACAGGTGGTCTGGACTTGAACTGCCTGAGGAAGAGAGTAAAGAGGACTTTGTTTCTACCCAGTCTAGGTTAGGGAGAGCTTGCAGCTGGATTGTCTGAGAGTGGAGGCCTCTCAGGGTGGAAGGACTGGCGTGGGGGCCAGCCTTGGTGAGTGCTTGATCCCCTAACTCTGAGCACATATTAAGGAGGGAGGCAGAGTCCCAGAGTGTCTGGGATCTACACTTCAAGCCCTTCCACTCTCTAGAAGCCCAGAACAGCAGGTGTATACGTTCTACTGAGGGAGCCTCTTCCTCCAGATTCAGTTGTGCCCCTCACACTGATGCTGGTTCATCATTCTTGGTGACTTTAACATTCACATGGATGACCTATCCCCCATCCTGGCCTTCTACTGTCTTGATAGTCTTCAACTCCAACCAGCTTTTCTGTCTACCCTCCATTGGCTACCTTCTCTCTTGGTTACACACTAGACCTTTACAAAACCTAATCCTGGTTAAAACCCAATGGTCCCCCTATTCCCTAACTACACATAAACAACTGAACATGGTAGCAGGAAGCACAGTACCCTACCAGCTGGTCTCACTTGAAAAAAATTATTTATTTTTTTGGAAAAGAAGAAATAGAACTTATTATTCGCGGAGTCCATGCTCATTTATATAGGAAATCCAATGGATTCTACAAATAAGCTCTTAGAAGTAATAAGTGAGTTTAGCAAGGTTGAAGGATACAAGAGTGATGTAGAAGCATCAATTTTAGTTCTAGATAACAGCAGTGAGCAATCAGAAATTGAAATGAAAAACATGCCATGTATAGTAGCATCAACAATGTGAAAGATTTAGGGACAAAAAGGTATGCGTGATATATGATCCCATTGATATAAATCTCCAGCAAATGCAATCTAATGTATAGTGACAGAAAACAGATCAGTGGTCACCTGGGAAGAACAGATGGGGAAGGACATATTTGAAGATATTTTACCATAATCCCAAATGGACAATGCTGCCCAACAATGATACCTATGGCCACGGTCTATCCCCACTCCGTCCCTCACGCTTTATCATACCATCCCCGTTCTTTGCAGACCTTGAATATCCTCTCTCTGTTTTCATTAGCAGTTGATGACCTTGCATTTTATTTTATTAGGAAAATAGAAGCAATTAGGTGGAAACTCTCTTATCCTCCTACTACCAAACCCACTATCCTCTCCATGTGTCTGCCTTCTCTGTTTTCCTTGTTGGTACAATGCATCACGTCCCCACCATTCCTTCAGAGCATTCTTGTCTCTATTTCCAATCCCAGGGACATTTTCATAACCTTGTCTTTGTTTCTCAACAGCATTTGACAGAGTTCATCAGTGCACCTTGAGTTACTTTCTTTATCGGGTTTCTGGGATAGATACTATGATGGGTTTTTTCCCCCCTTTTGTCACTGGCTATTCCTTCTCAGCTTGCTTTTCCATTTCTACCTCCTTTGTCAGACTTTTAAATGTTGAGGTGCCCTGAGTATGTCTCGGGCCAGCATCTGTCCCTACTCTCTAGCTAGAAGATTTCATCTCTTCTTATGGCTTAAAGTGTTATTCATATGCTTATGACTCATATATTTAAACTATTTGCCCTTGTCCTACACCTAGATTTCAGACACCTAGGTATGATTAGGCACACCTGATGTCAAAAGGCATTAAGATCTTTACGTGTCCCAAACCTTTTTATTTCACCCCTGTACTAGCGTTCAGTGGTAAGGAATTAAGTGCTTACAAAATCACTGGAAGAACTGGAGGAGCAAGACTTTGAGAATGACTCCCAGGGCTCTACCATCAGGGGTGTTGTGACCTCTGCCCTAGTCAGGGAAGTGGGCAATCTGGAAGCTTCTATTAGGATTGTCAATTTCAAGAACATATCAATATATCAACATAGCTGCAATCTGGGAAACTTCCCAACATCCATGAAACTTTTGTGGAAATACAGGAACATGGAGTTGAGTGGCCACCATTTTTACGACTGTCTCTTGACCACCACTTCTCTCTCTTCAAATGCATGCAGCACACGTATGCACATGAATGCTAATACTTAACACTTTGTATGTGCAAGGCACTATTCTAAGTTCTGTTATATTATCCCCATTTTACAGATGAGTAAACTGAGATAGAGGTTTAGTAAGTTGCCAAAAATTATACAGCTAGCGAGCTGTACATGCAGTTATCTGCCTTGCTTCTATCTGTGAACATTCCTTTGTCAGTTTCTTCTGCATGGGAAACATACTCTCAAGACCTTGGTGCCCACAGTTGTTCCAGCCCCACCATGTTAATACCATTCTCTCTAGTTGGGTGATTTTAGTTCTATCTAAAACTCTTCATAAACATCATTTTAAGGACTGCATAATACCATCAGGTGCATTAGCCAACCGTAATTTATTTAATCATTCCCTTATTTGCATGTTTAGGCTTCTTTCCAATTTTTTTTGAACAATAATGGCAGCGAGTGCTATGTATACAAGTTATTGCTTATTTCTGATTATTTCCTTAGAACAAATTCCTTAAAATTCAACTCCTGAGTCAAAGGCTATAATGATTTCTAAAAATAGACTTATTGGGTCAGAGGTTGTATTTTTAATGCAATTGGTGTGATGGTTGATTTTTATGTGTGAATCTGATGGGGCCATGAGGTGCTCAGGTTTTTTTCTTTTTTTAAAAAAGCTTTTTAAAAGCTTTATTTAAAAAAAAAGCTTTATTTTAATTCCAGTATAGTTAACATACAGTGTTATATTAATTTCAGGTGTATAATATAGTGATTCAACAATTCTACACATCATTACTCAGTGCTCATCAAGATGAGTGTACTACTCTTAATCCCCATCACCTGTTTCCACCATCCTCCACCCTCTACCTTCTGGTAACCATCAGTTTGTTCTCTATGGTTAAGAGTCTGTTTCTCGGTTTGTCTCTCTCTCCCCTCACCTTTGCTTGTTTTGTTTCTTAAATTCCACATATGAGTGAAATTATGTGGTATTTGTCTTTCTTTGACTGACTTATTTTACTTAGCATTATATTCTTTAGATCCATCCATGGCAAGATTTCATTCTTTTTTTTTAATGGCTGAATAATATTCCATTGTATATGTAGTTACACCACATCTTCTTTATCCATTCATCTATGGATGGAAACTTGGGCTACTTCCATAATTTGGCTATTGTAGATAATGCTACTATAAATATAGGAGTGCATGTATCTATTTGAACTAGTATTTTTTTGTATTTTTGGAGTAAATACCCAGTAGTGCAATTAATGGATCATAGAGTAGTTCTGTTTTTCATGGAGAATCTCCATGCTATTCTCCACAGGTGGCTGCACCAGTTTGCAATTCCCGTGAGGTACCCAGATGAAACATTCTTTCTGGGCATGTCTGTGAGGGTGTTTCTAGATTAGATCAGTATTTGAATCAGCGGACTCAGTATATTGCCCCCCTCAAAGCGAGTGGGCATCATGTAATCTGTTAAGGACCTGAATAGAACAAAAAGGAAAGGAAGGGAGGCTTCGCCACCTTCCTGCCTGCTTGCCTGAGCTGGGGTATTGGTCTCTTCCTGCCCTTGGACTGGGATTGACACCATCAGTAATCTGGGTTCTCAGGCCTTTGGACTCAGCCTGGGATTCCACTTCTAGCTTCCTGGGTTCCCAGCTTGCAGATGGCAGACTGTGGGACTTCGGCCTCCATAATTGTGTGAGCCAATCCCTAATAAATCTCCTTTTATATATTTCTCCTACCGGTTTTGCTTCTCTGGACCCCAGACTAATACACTTTTACTAATAAAAGCGACAATGTATGAGAGAACTGGTCCCCCTGTGTCCTCCTCACCTAAACTAGGCATGATTGTCTTTTTCAAGTTTTTGCTTTATGTTCCGTGCAATATTCACATGCTCATACTAAAGAAGCATTCAGGGACGCCCAGCTGGCTCAGTTGGTAGAGCCTGTGATTCTTGATCTCAGGGTTGTGAGTTCGAGCCCCATGTTGGATGTAGAGATGACTTAAAAATAAAATTTTAAAAAGAAAGCATTCATTTCCCCCCTGAAACTCACATTTAACTGGGTGTCCTGTATTTTCCCTGGTAACCCTCCCTGAGGTTGATATCTGAACCTTCTTTTTCTAAGATTTTCAAAAAATTTTATGTCATCTCTACATCCAATGTGGGGCTAGACCTTACAACCCTGCACTCTACTGACTGAACCAGGCAGGTGCCCCTAAACCTTCTTTTTCAAGGCAATCCATCACCATGAATCTGGAAGGCAAGGTGTCACCTCCTACTGTGGAAACCATGGGAAGCACATTGTCTCTTCACAGGCTCTGGGCAGCTGGGACACTGCTAGGGGACCCAGGGTCTCACCAAAGGCTTTGAATCTTGAGAGATTTATACAGAAAGTGGCAGTTTCTGGATTCATTCGTAGAACCTGTATCTAGCAGAGGCCCCTGCAGCCAGCAACAGATCAGTGGAGTCCAAAGGCAGCAGTAATTTCTGGTGGTGGCATCTAGAAATAGTAGAGGTAGCCCTTGCCAGTAGTGACATACTAATCAAGCCAGTTCTATGGCATAACCTTCACTGGGGTCCCCACTGCTTAGCCTCCCTTGCTTCCTGTCCATTTCCCTAGGCTGGTTCCCTTTCCTGTTGATTCAGTGAAATGCTCAATAATCTGCTTAATTCACCCAGAGTCAGTTTCTGTTGTTTGTAATCAAGAACAATTGACTGTTCTAAATACAAGCCATATAGACTAGAGAAAAGTTGAAATCGTGATATTTCCAAAAAAATGTATGCCTAAAAATGGTTCTTCTTATTTTTTAACTAATTATTTAATTTTAAGAAATATTTTATTTATTTATTTGACAGAAGAGAGAACACAAGCAGGGAGAGCTGAAGGCAGAGGGAGAGGGAGAAGCAGACTCCCTGTGGAGCGGGGAGCCCAACTCGGGGCTTTATCCTAGGACCCGGGGATCATGATCTGAGCTGAAAGCAGATGTTTAACTGACTGAGCCACCTGGGCGCCCCTATTTTTTAAAAGATAACATTCTCCTGGGGTTCCTGGCTGACTCAATCGGTAGAGCATGTGACTCTTGATCTTCAGGTTGTGAGTTCAAGCCCTATGTTAGGCTCTACACTGGGCATGGAGCCTACTTTAAAAAAAAGGGGGGGATCATCTCCCAACCAAATGATAGTTGCTTGAAGGATACATTTGGAATTTCCCCAAATAAGCACTAGATGGTGCTATGAGGTAACATATTCTTGGTTGTGGCACGTGACCGAATGATGAGGCCCAAGACCATCAATAATCACACCACCAAGGCAGGTAAACAGAAGTAGCTACTGTTAACTGCGTTCCTAATATGTACCAGAAACTGATCTGTTTTATAGCATGAACTCATTCTTTCCAACCAATAAAGCAGGTACTATCATCACCAATATGTTGCAGAAGAGGAAAGAAACTAAAGCATGTTCAGGTTGGGTAACTTGTCTAAGATCAGAAAATTAGCGATTAAGATCAGATTTGAACTCAAGAAGTCTAGCTCCAGAGCCTGTAGTCTTAACCCATATGCTCTACTACCTCTCATAATTCTGCTATAGCTGCCATTTACTGACTGCTTACTTGGAACCAGATTCTGAGCCAGGCATTCGGCATAATGAAGATCGTTAGTGCCATTTTACAGATGTGAGAACTGAGGCTCAGAAAGGCTAAGTCACTAGTCTGTGTTCCACAGACAGAGACAAATACAAGAGCATTTGTAAATGTAATTCCATCATGTTATCAATAGAAGTAAATTAAAAAAAATTATATTTATCACATGAGTAATTCCACTTTGGAGAGAGGGGAAAAATAGACTTTGAAACTGGTTGGCATGATAAACTGCTCCTTTTCCTTTTTTTTTAAAATTTATTTGTGATAGTCACAGAGAGAGATAGAGAGGCAGAGACATAGGCAGAGGGAGAAGCAGGCTCCATGCACTGGGAGCCCGACGTGGGATTCGATCCCGGGTCTCCAGGATCACACCCTGGGCCAAAGGCAGGCGCCAAACCGCTGCGCCACCCAGGGATCCCTAAACTGCTCCTTTTCATTTAAGCTTTTCAGAGAAGTGTGGCCAAAATATCCTCCCTCTTTAGAACCCTCCCTCTACAAGCTAAAAATGGCATGAAATCTAACTGCACAACTGGAGCCTGGTTCACTTGGGCTCTTGCATTGTTCATCATGAGGATGTTGCTTGATGATCCAAGCAGGTGAATTAGGCAGACCCTCAAGTGGTATAACTTAGGTGAGCTCCGGGGAGGAACGAGCCTTCCCGACAAAATGATTGTCATATTTATCTGGAAGAGTAACCAATAAAAAAAATGTATAACATATACTTTATAATAATATTGTATTATTATATAAATAATGGTAATAAATATATAACTATATATCAATAGCTAAGAAACTTTGAGTCAGGGAAGTAATGCTATCAAAATATATTACAAAACCACGGTGTTTAAAAGAGTGTGATTCTTCTGGCACAAGATAAAACCTAGAGAAATAGGCCCGTAGGACTGAGTTTCTCAGAACTGCCTATGCTGCCTCTCAGCCCCTCTTGGCACCAGCCTGCAGTCCTACCCTGGGACCTGGAGCCTGGGTGTTTGGGGACATCTTGCTCAGTCATATGATTCTTTCCCATGGGCTTGATGTTGCCCTGAGTAGTTGGACAAAACTCTGTGCCGTCCCAGGGAGTAAAGCTATTCAGCACCAAAACACAGAGCTCTGTGCACGGAGCTGTTTGCATCTACACAGCTGGGCCTGGCTTGTACGCCTTGGAGTCTGAAGCTTTTCAGTGCTCCCGGGAGGTGGCATCAGAGAAAGATCCTGAATTTAAGTGGCCTGACACCCTTCTCCAGGGAAACCCTGTGAACCCGAGCCAAAGGGCTGGTGTGCAGTTGTTTATTGTGTAAGCAGAAGTAGAAGAATGTCTAGTGTGTAGTTGAACCTTGTACAGAACAAATAATAGTTTTGAGAAACAGAAAGATAGTATAATAGTGGTGCACTATGAGATAAATCAATGGAACAGAATAGACAGTCTAGAAAAGAAACAAAATAAAAATATGTGCATATGTATACATAAACATACAGGAATTTGTAAGGTAAAGGAAAGATCACAAATCAATGGGAAAGGGAAGGGATTATTGAATAAACAGTGGTAGAATGATTTGCGATTTGGGAAAAATAATCACATCCTACAAGGAACTAAATTCTGTGTGTATAAAAGATAAATTTTTAAAATGAGAAAACGAGATTATCCACCTAATTCCTAGATGGGGAAGTGTTTTCTAGGTGGATGTGTTAGAAGAGATCATTAAAGAGAAATTGATTGGTATGTTTATATAAAAGTGAAGACTTCTGGACATTAGGAAACAGCATAAACAAAATTAAAGGCAAAAGGGGGCCCTTGGATGACTTGGTTGGTTAAGCATCTGTCTTTAGCTCAGGTCATGATCTCAGGGTCCTGGGATGGAGCCCCATATTGAGCTCCCTCCTCAGTGGGGAGCCTGCTTCTCCCTCTCCCTCGGCTACTCCCCCTGCTTGTGTTCTCTGGCTTTCTTTCAAATAATTAAAAAAAATTTTAAAAAAATTAAAGGCAACCCCCCCAAATCTTATGATAAGTATTGAAGATAATTGATAAAGAGATGATGTACCTCAATGGGAAAGACATGAGGCAACTGGCTGGCTCAGTTGGAAGAGTGCACAGCTCTTGATCTTGGGGTTGTGACTTTGAGCCCCACAGTGGGGGCTCAAACTTTACGGATTACTTAAATAAATAAACTTTTAAAATTACAAAATAGGAAAGACACTAAAAGAGAAAAACACAAATGGACGAAGAACCAAACAGATGAACCACATATGAAGACATACATATATGCAATGAAATAGTAACAAACTTTGAAGTCACTCGAAATTTCAAAATCACAACTAAAACTAAGTTAGCATATTTCACCTATCAAATCAGAAAAGATGTTTGAAAAGTCATAAGCCCCAACATTACAAAGCATTTTTATGTTCTGATGAATGAAACCAATTGGTCTGGCCTTTCTGGATAGCAATTTGGCACACATGCTTCATGAGCTGTCTTTTGTCCCAGAAATTCCATGTCCAGGAATTTATTTTAAGGAAATAGTAATACAGATAGAGATTTCTATACACAGACATTTGTTTCAGTCCTGTGAATAAACTGAGGAGAAGAAGAATGGTTAAGTGAATCATGGGACAGCCATACAATACTGTGCAGCTATCACAAATGATGTTTGCAAAGGACTCTTAATGGCATAGGAAATTGTACGATAAGAAACCAGATGATCCAGGTGAGATGGACACATTCCCAGAAACACTCATATTACCAAATTGACTCAAGAAGAAACAGAAAAGTTGAACAGACCTATACCAAGTAAAGAGGTTTAATCAATAATTAAAAACCTCAGGCAACCCAGGTGGCTCAGCGGTTTAATGCCACCTGCAGCCCAGGGCGTGATCCTGGAGACCCGGGACCGAGTCCCACGTCGGGCTTCCTACATGGAGCCTGCTTCTCCCTCTGCCTGTGTCTCTGCCTCTTTCTATCTGTGTCTCTCATGAATAAAAAAAAAATTAAAAACCTCCCCTTGTCACCCAGGCCACTCCTACTCTAGGTCTGCATCTTTTATAAGGAAAAGTCATTTTTCAATGAAACAAAAACTATAGTTTGAGGTTCAGGTTCTGGACCAAGGGAAACACTAGATATAGAAAAGGTTTGTCTTCACTTCCCTCTTTATATGCTCTTTTTTTGTGAGCGAGAGCATGCACAAGGAGGGGGGAAGGGCAGAGGGAGAGGGAGACAGAACCTTAAGCAGGATCCCCACCGACTGCAGAGCCCAACATGGGCTGAAATCAAGAGTCAGACACTGGGGCACCTGGCTCAGTGGTTGAGCGTCTGCCTTTGGTTCAGGTCCTGGGAGGATCCTGGAGTCCTGGGATCAAGTCCCACATGGGGCTCCCTGCAGGGAGCCTGCTTCTCCCTCTGCCTATGTCTCTGCCTCTCTCTGTGTGTCTCTCATGAATAAATAAATGAGGTCTTAAAAAAAAGTCAGACACTGGATGCCAGTTAAGCATCTGGCTCTTGGTTTCAGCTCAGATCATGATCTTGGCGTCATGGAATTGAGCCATGAGTCTGGCTCCACACTCAGCGGGGAGTCTGCTTGAGATTCTCTTTCCATCTCCCTCTGCCCTGCACCCTGTGCTCTCTCTCAATCTAAAATATATAAGTAAATCTTTGAAAAAAACCTGGGTGCAGTAAGAAAGAATGATGACATCAGGGGAAACAGCTTCCCTGTGTAGCCCAGCTGTCCCTAACCTCTCCCTAATTCAAGCCCCTAAAGCTTTATTGTGTGAACCACTCAGACACTCACATATGAATTTGGCATCCTTTATATGCCAGGTCCCGTGCAATCATAATACTAAGGACCAGTGACTGAGCAATTATTATATGCTAGGCGCTGAGATGTACACTTTGTATATATGCTCACACTTAATTCTTACAATGATTCTATGAGAGGGGTACTATTATTATTCCCATTTTATAGAGATGACTGAGTAAGAAAGTAAGTCAGTTACTTTCCCAAGATCATTCATGTAGTTAGTGACAGAGCTGGGTCTCAAACTCAAGCTGCCTGGTTCCTGAGTTCACCCACTTAACCACAATAGTCTCTGTAAGATGTGCACACACATGTGTGCTATGCGTGTGTGTGTGTGTGTGTGTGTGTTTGGGGAGGGGACGTTGAAGAGATGGGCCTAGCTGGGTAGTCTGCTGTGTCACATTGATCATACCTTGCCATACCCTAGTCCTTTCCTGGCTTATAGGGTAAAGGGAAAGAAATCCGATCTGCTGGAAGTGGGAGAATGGGGTGCATGGGCAGTGGGGTTCACAAGTGTTTGAGCTGTATCTCAGCTGAATTTTCAATTTGTCTGTGGAGAGGGGGAAGAGAATGAGAAACCTCAAGAATAGCCTGTCCAAAAGCACAGAAGTAGAAAGAACACAATGTGTTTGAGGAATGGGCACTCTGCTCTTGACCCTGCTTGGGGCTGGGATCAGTGTAGGAGACAGGGGTGGGGGATGTTGACTTGTCTTCTTCCTTCCATTTTTGGAAATAAATCTCTCTTCCCAGGGAAGGTATCCACTTCTTCATTTTGCAAAGCAAAATTCTTATTTCACAATGTAAACCCTGGCATTGAGGTGGCATGGAGACAGGAGGTCACAGGCCACCCTTTTGCTTTCCAGAAAGTGAAACGTGGTAATTGTAGGAAGCACAATAAAACTGCTAAAAGCATAGTCGATCTCTTACAAAAACTGAGAGAGACAAGTTATGGTTCTCCTTGCCTGGGATAGTATAAAAATGGGAAATTTGTCCTTAAGCTAGAAGATGGAAACATCACTAGCAAACCATTTCTTTTTTTTTTTTTAATTTATTTTATTTATTTATGATAGGCACACAGTGAGAGAGAGAGAGAGGCAGAGACACAGCCAGAGGGAGAAGCAGGCTCCATGGACCGGGAGCCTGACGTGGGATTCGATCCCGAGTCTCCAGGATCGTGCCCTGGGCCAAAGGCAGGCGCCAAACCGCTGCACCACCCAGGGATCCCACTAGCAAACCATTTCTAAATCTTCTTCAGGTCTTCTAAATCCTCTCAGTGACTTTATCCTAGACTATCAACATAATTTTTGTTAAGAGAACCACTGTCGATGTTATGGAACATGCTGGCCCACACCCCTACTGCTTCTTATCACTCATAGTTCCTGGAAGAGTGCTGAGCACAGATGAGGTGCCTCAGTTTCCCCATCTGTAGGAAAGGCATAGTGATAGCTCCTACGTCATAGAATTGTCAGGAGAATAAAATGAGCTATTGAATGGAAATAAAGTTCTCAGCACAGAGCCTGGTACACAAGCCCTTCCCGCATTCATGTTAATCTGATTGTTGAGATCTATTGATTGTGTGTGGGCTTTTTATTTTGTTTTGGTTTGGTTTTGTAATGGTAAGCTGGGAAAAGAGGTATTTGATGGGGGCAAAGGAGTCGTTCTGTTCCCAACATTCCCAAATGCAGACAATTTGTAAGGTCCATCCTCCTGGAATTACTTTAAGCATTATGAACTTAAGGAAAGCTCCTAACCAGTCACCAAAATAACCTCCGTTTCTCTTGGCTTGCTTTTTGATCCAGGGCAAACATAAATACCCTTCAAATCACTGGCTTCTTTCTCCGTGGAAATCAGCCTATATAAACTTGAAACTGAACCAGCCACACCTTCTTGCTTCCTGCCCCCTTTTTCTTGGCCTCTGGAATCATCCCATTTATTCTCAATCCTGGTCTCAGCATTAACCCCCTCCTGGCTGCTGTAGGTTGATACACCTCATTAACTATGGTTCTATAAAGCCATAAAATGGCCAAGCTAGAAAGACCCTTAGATGACAATTCGTCATGTGCCTCTCCCTCATTTTCAAAGGAAATGTACCAGAAAGGAGGGGAGCTTGATTTTGCCAAGGCCACATGTAGAATTTCTGGCAGAGCCATGCCTAGGCTTTGAGACTGTGCACATACAGCCCAGCATTGGTTCTTTGGGCTCTTGGGGGCAGACCCCCCAGTATTGACAGCAGTGTCAAAATGATTGGCAAGGCACATCTCCTGGGTATAAATTAAAATCAAGGCATGAGAGTGGCCAAGCATGAGCATAAACTATCCCACAGAGGCATTTCAGGGCTCTTTGCCTGACCCAGCAGCAGAGCTAGCCTGGGACAGGAGGGAAGGCGAATTTGGGCACGTGTTCATCACACCTTTCCCTTCTCACCAGAGTATTGGCACCCAGTAAGCACTGCTCCGGAGAGCAATTATGCAAACCAAGGGGGAGAAGATAGCCAGATGAGTTCTCTTGTCCTTCTTATTGTGCCTTGTGCATGATGGACACTCAACAAACATTTGTTGAACCAAGTTCCATATAGTTCCAAGGGGAAGTGTTCATTGCAACGTGAATGCGGATGTGTGCAGGGTGGTGCATTGAAAACATTTCAGAGCAGCACGTTCAAAATGGGGAGGGGAATCAAAGGTCAGCCAGCTGTTGAGGGAAGACATGTTCATGCCTAGAATCTCAGGGAAAGGGATGAACATAGTTCATTCTGATGTGAAGATCCCTCCACAGTACTGCCAAAGCCATTGAAAGCTTGGGTTATCTGAAACATAAGCATGAATCACTTTCATGGGGTTTGTTGGGCTTTTGGTTTTGTTTTGGTGGGTTTTTTTTGAGGCCTTTTCTTTTTTTTAACCCAGCAGCCTCATCATCAGAGAAAACAGCCCTCCACCACCCTACCTCCCCCCCCCCAGGGTTTCTGAGTTTTAGCAAAGGACATTTTAGATACCATAAATGCAATTGCTGAGTATTAATAGTCACACCAACTCTTATGAGCAATAGGTGAAGAAGATTAAGAGATATAGTCTCCCATTTATAAAATAAATAAGTCATGGAGATGAAAATTGCAGTATAGGGAATACAGTCAATAATATGGCGATAGCGTACTATGGTGACAGATGGTGGCTATACTTGGCATGGTGAGCATATAGTAATGTACAGGATTGTGGAATCATTATGTTGTACACCTAAACTAATACAACATTGTACATCAACTATATTTTAGTAAAGCATTTTTAAAAATTGTGATCTGTCAGTGAAAAAAGGCAGCTACCCCTCAGTGGGTATATATATTTGTGGGTTTCACATGAGACACGGATGCGGAAATCTACTTGATCGTTTTCTTAAATAATGGCTTTATTGAGATGTAATTCACATCTCATAAAGTTCATTCCTTTGAAGTGTGTCATTCAGTGGCTTTTTTAGTATATTCACAGAGTTATTTGGCTATCAGCATTATCTAATTCTGGAACATGTCATCACTCCATAGGGAAACCCTGTACCCATAGCAGTCACTCTTCATTTCCTCCTCTCCTACCCCAGCCCTGGCAAATACCAATCTGCTTCCCATCTCTATGGACTTGATTTTCTGGACATTTCATACAAATGGAATCAGACAGTATGTGACCCCTCTAATTTCTAGGTCATAGCCCAGTAATGAGTCCTTTCTATTACCCTCTGAGCACTTTTGTCAATGTCATCTTCTCGGCAACAAGCACCAAGCTAAGATGCCACTCGGGTCACGACAAGGGAGTTAAGAATGTACCCAGGGTGATGAAGACCTGAAGAGTTGTTATCATGAAGGTCATCTCTCCTCCAGTCCAAGGAGACCTGGGATGGTGGGATCCTGATGGTGGCCCAAGAGCCAGTGCTTACTAAGTAGTATGGAGTAGCCGAGACCTTCCAAATCTGCCTCCACTGCCAGGCAGGGTGCAGCCCCGGGTCTGTCCCTCACTCTGCTCACACTATGAGGCACACTGAGCTGCTCAAAACCTCATTTACCAGACAGTACAAAGGATCACAACCCCAAGGTACGGCTGATGGCTAAAGCATCCCGTTCATCCTCATGGTCATGACAATCCAGATAGTCCCTAATCCCAAGTCAAGATCTAAAGCCACATTCTGGTTCTCCTTCTCTCCTTTTACACAGATTTTTTGTTGTTGTTGAAAACATTGGAAGATCAGAAAACCAGGGAACTGGCCCAGTGCGATCTGCCCTATGTCCCTAGTCCCTAAGGATATGTATAGAACCTTTTCCGTTGCTTTCCTTCCATTTATAGGAAGCAGAATCAAGCTGCCTACTTCATTCAGTAGGATGTTTTGCTTCCCTTAGGTGTCTTGCTGTCCCAAGGACACAGCTGGCACGTACCACTATTTCCCTCTCCAAACGGAACCCCGCTTGCTTGTCCTCCTGTAGGCAGTGTCATAGCCTCAGTTCCCCTGGCTAGGGGCCCTGTGGTCACCTGGATCTCATCCCTTTCCTCTGTACCCACCAAGGTCACCTTGATGCAGTTCTTACTATTCTCCGTGCCTCTCATCCTGTCTCTTTCCACATCAGCCTCCCCGCTGCTCCTGTATGAATCCCGTCAAGCATTACTTTTAGCATGTCTTGATCGTGCCCACAAACTGTCAAAGACCCCCCCCTCCCCGCCCCCCGCCATTTCCCACCCTAGCTGTCAACTGGGAAGCTCAACCGGATGGATTTAGTATCAGCTTCCACGAGTCGGTGATGCCCCCTTCTGGTCAGTCTCTATCTCCTCCCTGCTCCCACTTAGAGCTCATAAACCTGTCAGTACCACTAGCTTCCACCATAGACACATCTACACACACCTCCCCATCCCCCACATTCATACACTCACCCCCCAACACTCCCTACTCCCCTCACACATGCACACTCTCACAACACCCCCTCACACACCCACTTGCGCATACACAAAATCTCACAACACCCCCACTCATGCACACACCCCCACTCGCACACACACACTCCCCCCACTCATGTGCGCGCTCGCGCACACACACACACTCTCACACCCCCCACATCCCCTCACACAAACACTCCCTCCTCACTCCGTCACACATACACACTCACTCACATACACACACTCTCACAATACCCCCTCATACTCACCCTCCACCCTGGGCCCAAGTTTGATGTGGTTTCCCTATGAAAAAAATACAAGCAACCCACTGTGGGTACCATCTTATGGTGGGAGCGGCATCTTCATCATGTCGCTTACTCCTCACCACAAGCTGATGGTAGAAGTTGCTTGTCTTCATGTGACAGGAAGGCACTGGCCTCGGAGAGGTGAAGGAAATTCATCAGGCGGCAGAGCAGGCATTGGAGCCTTGATCTGTGGACTCCAGTGACATTTAATAACCAGGTTACTGAAGACCAACAGTACTGAGGTCACACTTCTCCCACCATTTGTGTCTTTCCATAAACCATCCCATGAATCCCCAACACACCTCCATCTGCTTTAGCCATTTGTTTCGGATGGGGAGTCTTGGGTCCCCAACTGAAAAAGAAGTGCCCTCAGGGCAATGACAAAGGCTTTATTCATCTAGGGGTCCCTCCCAGGGCCCAGAGCAGGGTGCGAAGTATTCGTTCTTGTGGAATAAGATCGAATTGCTTAAAATGCAGTCTGGGCAATATCAAGTTTTGTATTCGCAAAGACTTGTTCTGTGATCTCTGATGGCAAGTGAAGAGCAAGCACTTCTGTGGAAATGCTGAAAACAACAACCACCAAAAATCGCCAATTAAAACTTGGAGATGAGGTAATAAAGAATGAAACAAAGTGTCCATGAAAGGGCATAGAAGAAACAGCTATGAGTGCCTGTCTCCTGTGAGAGAGCCTGAGGGGGAGCAGAGGTGGGAAGGAGGCTTTCCCTGCATGCCTTTTTGTACATTTTGAGTTTGTTTTGTTTTTTAGATTTTATTTATTTATTTGAGAGAGACAGTGCACATGTGAGAGACAAGCAGTGGAGAGGGAGAAGCAGGCTGACCATCGAGCAGCGAGCCTGATGTGAGGCTCAGTCCCAGAACCCTGGGATCATTACCTGAGCTGAAGGCAGCCACTTAACCAACTGAGCCACCCAGGCACCCACATTTTGCGTTTTGAACCATGGAAATACCTTGACCATTTCAAAAGTAAGTGAAAAGTGAACTTTTTTTAAAAAAAGATTTTATTTATTTACTTGAGAGACAGAGAACATGAGCAGAGGTATAGAGGGAGAGGGACAAGCAGACTCCTCACTGAGCAGGGAGCCCAGCCTGATGCCGGGCTCCATCCCTGGACCCTGGGATCAGGACCTGAGCTGAAGGCAGATGCTTAACCGACTGAGCTATACAGGTGCCCTAAAAGTAAACATTTTTTTTCCAAAGAAAAGCCTGCACAGCTGAGTGAGATATAGGATGGTATGGTTTTTAGCTCTTGTCCTGAGAAGGTTTCATCTACTACTCTGCAAAATGGAACCCATTGTGCCTCATCTGGCTCCAGTATCTGAAGCCAGTACCCTGAGGTGCAAGGTGTGTGTCCCTAACTTTGCAGGGCACCACAGTATCCAACTGCTTCCCCTGATTTGACCACAGTCTTTATCCTTTGGAGCCACGAGAGCATGGAAGTCAGCATGTGGTAGAAATACACATACACGGGCAGGAATCTGATTCAATATCCAGTGAATCTTCAGGAAGATGGATTCATCTCTTACCTCCAGAGGTCATCTCCAGCCTCAGGAGCTAGAGCTACCTGGGTACAACTATTTATATTGGTTTGGGTCGGAGCAGGAGAAGCCTCATGTCTGAGACAGCAGTTATTGGATAATGTGGACATGGTAAAGGGAAGAGATAATGCAGATGAGGCTCTCCATATCTCTTAGCCACTGTCCTTGGAGTGTTCTAGAGAAAATGCTCATTGGGTTGACAGATGAGGTAGAGCAGGAGAGCCAAGTCAAGTTTTGTGTTCCCCTGGCCTGATGCAGCAAAGGATGTTCTTGGTTGAGAAAGAGTGAGAGAAGTCAGTTAACGGCTATAAAGTAAATGACATCATAAAATGATGCAAGATGCATTTTGATCTCAGGGCCCACTCTGTTGCCCCTGTGGGGTAAATAGAAGTTACCTGAACAGGAATTCAGTGCCCCCACCAAATCCTCTTTTTCTCCCCTTACTCCCCAAGCCACATATAAGTTTTCTGTTCCTTCAGTGCTGCAACCAACTTCAAGTCTGCAGCACCCTTTCACCCATTTCTTACTCCTTATATCTGACTTTGCACATAGACATAGCCATAGAAGAGAGCCTAGTGATCATAGCCTGTCTCTAGACATCGTGATACCCAGAATATCAGTGACATTTGCATCCTGGAAACAGCCCAAATGCCCAGAAGCATGAATCAATGAGATTCAATGTGGGCTGAAGGATGCGAAATTAAGGAACAATCATCTCTGGGGATGAAGGGCTAGGTGAGTAGCTGGTGCTATGGCCTTAGTGTCTCAGCTTGTTGTCTTTTAAAAAAAATTGTGGCGCCTGGGTGGCTCAGTTGGTTAAGCTTCCAAATGAGATTGGCTCAGGTCATAATCTTGGGATCATGGGATGAAGCCCTGCATTGGGCTCTGTGCTGGGCATGGAGTCTGCTTGAGATTCTCTTTTTCTCTCTCAATCACCCTGCTCATGTTCTCTCTCTCTGTCTCAATAAACAAACAAACAAACAAACAAACAAACAAATAAATCTTTTAAAAATTGTGGTAAAGTACACTTAACACAAAACTTACCACCTTAACTATTTTAAGTGCATAGTTCAGTGGTGTTAAATACATTGACATTGTTGTGCAATCATTTCCACCATCCATTCTCAAGACTCTTTTCATAATGTAAAACTGAAACTATGTACTCATTCAACAATTACTTCCCATTCTCCCCTCCCCGCAGCCCCTGGCCACCACCATTCTATTTTCTGTCTTTATGAATTTGATTAGTCTAAGTACCACTTTATGAATGGAATCATAAAGTCTTTGTCTTTTTTATGACTGGCTTATTTCACTTAGCATAATGTCCTCACAGTTTATCCATGTTGTGGCACAGTGCAGAATTTCCTTTTTAGAGACACCTGGTTCCAGGGCTCAGTGGTTGAGCATCTGCCTTTGGCTCAGGGGGTGATCCTTGGGTCCTGGGATTGAGTCCTGCATTGGGCTCCCCACAGGGAACTGCTTCTACCTCTGCCTAGAGTCTCTGCTCTGTGTCTCTCATGAATAAATAAATAAAATATTTTTTTTAAAAAAGAATTTCCTTTTTAAGTCTGAATAATATTCCATTTTATGGACACACTGCATCATTCCTATTCATTCATCTATCGGTGGTCACTTAGGTTGTTTCTACATTTTAGGTATTATGAAAAATACTCTTGAACATGGGTGTACAAATATCTCTTCGAGGCTCTGCTTTCGATTCTTTTAGGTATATACCAGAAGTGGAATTACTGGATCCTATGGTAGTTCTATTTTAATTTTTTGAGGAACCGCTGTATTATTTGACACAGTGGCTGCACCATTTCATGTTCCCACCAACCATGAATAGGGACTTCAGTTTCTCCACATCCTTGCCAAAATTTGTTTTCTGTTTTTTTTTTTTTTTTTTGAGAGGGGTAGTAGTCATCCTAATGGATGTGAAGTGGTATCTCAATGTGGTTTTGATTTTCATTTTTCTAATGATGAGTGAACATCTTTTCATGTATTTGTTGACCATTTGTATGTATGTCTTTTTTTTTTGAGAAATGGCTAGTCAAGTCCTTTGTCCCCACTCTGTTTTATGTAGGCTCCACACCCAATGTGGGGCTTGAACTCACAACCTTGAGATCAAGAGTAGCACGTTTCACCGACTAAGCCAGCCAGGGGCCCTTGCCCCATTTTTGAATGGGTTTGTTGTTGTTGACCTTTAGGAGCTCTCAATATATTCTGGATATTAATCTCTTATCAGATACATGATTTTCAAATATTTTCTCCCATTTTGGCTTTTTACTTTGCTGATCATGTCTTTTGATGTACAATATTTAAAAATCTTCATGAAGTCCAATTTGTCTAATTTTTGTTGTTGTTGCTGATGTGTTTGGTGTCATATCCAAGAATTCATTGCCAAATCCATGTCATAAAGCTTTTTTCCTATGTTTTCTTCTAAGAGTTTTATTTTAGGTCTTGCATTTAGGTCCTTGATCTGTTTTGAGTTAATTTTTGTATATGCCATTAGGTAAGGGGCCAAACTTCATTCTTTTGTGTGTGAATAACCAATTTCCCAGCACCATTTGTTGAAAAATCCATTCTTTCTCCCACTGAATGGTTTTGTCACTCTTGCCAAGAATAATTTGACCTTGTATATTAAGGGTTTATTTCTGAACTTCCTATTCTACTCCATTGCTCTATATGTCTGTCTTTATGTCAGTGCCACACTGTTTTAATTACTATAGCTTTGTAATAAGTTTTGAAATCAAGAAATGTGTCTTCCAGCTTTGCTTTTCTTTTCCAAGATTGTTTTGGCTATTTGGGGGTCCCTTTAGATTCTTATTGTCTTTTGCCATTGGATATAGCAATAAGAAATCTTGGCCACTCAAGAAGATGGAGGGGATGCTTTGAGCGACAGAGATAAAGGAGGCTTCCTGTCATCTGAAGGGGCAGAAAGGGACACACAGTTTGCCACTTTCTGTAACCCAGAGATTCTTAGGGTGGGGCCCAAGGAATACTCCTCAGAGGGTTGCAAACACTCCAAAACTGAGGGCATAACTGTGAATCCATCCTAAGGGCATTTAAAAAATTATTTTTTATTTGAGAGAGAGAGAGAGAGAGAGAGAGAGAGAGAGAGAGAAAGCATGGAGGGGGAGGGCAGAAGGAGAGAGAGATTCTCAAGCAAACTTCCAAGGAGTGCAGAGCCCAGAGCCCCATGCAGGGCTTGATCTCAGGACCCTGAGGTCATGACCTAAGCTGAAATCAAGAGTCAGACACTTAACCGACTGAACCACCCATGTGATTCCCAAGGGCATTTTTTTCCTCGAACTATGTTATCAAATTCTCAAAAGACTCTGAGACCCATTGATAGTTAAGAACCACCACCTTTGACTGCTTTCTCTTCTGGTGTCTCCCTCTTCTTTCTGTACCTGGCCCCCTTGGGAGTCCATATCTGTTCTCCAGCCATACTTTAGGAGCATGGGAGAGGAGGAGTGGGAAAATATGGTTAAAACTTGCACTTCTCAAAAACTTGCACTTCTCCATGTGCCTCTCAATTCCTTACACTTTCATTTCCACCTCACTGTTCCCAGGGAAAACTACAGCAGGGAGTGTGGGGCTGGGGGTTTGTGGGGCTCATGCTTAGACAAGAGGTGAGGGCAGTGTGCTCCTGGGGTTGGAGCAAAGAAACAGTAAATGCTAGGACAAAATTGCAGCCCTTACTAGTTTTGTCCCAATCAAAATTCTTTTTCTTAAAGATGTATTTATTTATTCATGAGAGACACACACACACACAGAGGCAGAGACAGGCAGAGGGAGAAGTGGGTTCCCCAGAGCCCAATGTGGGGTTTGAACCCAGAACTCTGGGATCATGACCTGAACCAAAGGCAGATGCTCAATCGCTGAGCCACCCAGGCGTCCCCCCAATCAAAATTCTTTTTCAGGTCAACCAGTCTCAACTCTGTGGGTGGAAAAGACTTAAACATATCTGATCCTAGGTGTTTTGTCCCAGGGAACATAGAGCTTTAGATCAGCAAAAACCTTCACATTCTGTACCCGAGCAGGAAAGATTTGCGGTCAGGGAGTCCTTTTTTCCTGGTGCCCTTGACTTTTTAGATGTTTTTTTTTTTTTTTTTTAATATTTACTTATTTATTTTAGAGAGAGCACGAGAGAGATCAAGTGTGCTTCTGAGTGGAGGAAGGGACAGAGGGAGAGAATCTTTAAGCAGACTCCCCATTGAGTGTGGAGCCCCACTTGGGGCTCCATCTCATGACCATGAGATCATGACCTGAGTCAAAACCAAAAGTTGGATGTTTAACTGACTGAGCCACCAGTCATCCCACCTGGTGCCCTTTATTTTTTTAAATATTTTATTTATTTATTATGAGAGACATACAGAAAGAGAAGCAGAGACATAGGCAGAGGGAGAAGCAGGCTCCATGCAGGAGGCCAGATGTGGGACTCTATCCCAGTACTCCGGGATCGCACCCTGGGCCAGAAGGCAGATGCTTAACCGCTGAGCCACCCAGACATCCCCCTGGTGCCCTTTAAATCAGGTTTTTACCATTCCCTGTTTGGTCCCTAAAGCAGTGGGTCTCATGTGAAGGCTGCACTTCATTTCCCCAAATTTGGTTAAAAATGTAGGCGCTTGACACAAAATCAGCAAGGGTGGAGAAGAACTCAATAACATTACTGGACCAACTAGGTCTAACTGACATTTCTAGAACACTCCATCCATTCCAGCAAAATACATATTTTTTTCAAGCGTACAAAGAACATTCACCAAAAGGGAGCATGTTCTGGGTTATAAAACAAAACTCAATAAATTTAAAAGCATTGAAATCATACAGAGTATGTTCTCTGACTACAATGGAATTACACTAGAAATCAATACCAGAAGGATATGAGGAAAATCTCTAAATACTTGGAAACTGAACAATGCCTGAGCAATTTATGGGTCAAAGAGGAAGATCCAAGGGAAATGGGAAAATATTTTGAACTGAATGAAAATGGAAGTACACTATGTCAAAATTTCTGGGATGCAGCTAAAACAGTGCTGAGAGGGAAACTGATAGCCATCAAATGCTTATGTAAGAAAAGCCTCAAATCAATAATCTAATCTTCCACCTCAAGAAACTACAAAAAGAGGAGGAAAATAAACATAAAGTAATCAGAAGCCAGGAAGAAATAAAGATCAGAGATCAATGCCATTGAAAAAAGAAAAAGAAAAAGAAAAAAAAGCAATGAAAACCAAAAGTAGTTGCTTTGAAAAGATCAGTGAAAATGATAGACCTCTAGCAAGACTGACAAAGAAAAAAGGAAGAAGACACAAATCATTACGATCTGGAATGAAATTGCAAATATCTATATAGAGACTGCAAATGTCAAAGGAATAATTAGGGAACACCTCCAACAACTGCGCACATAAATTCGACAATTCAGATGAAAAGTTCCAAGTCCTTGAAAATCACAATTAACTATTAAAATGCAGTCAAGAAGAACTAGATAGGGGTGCCTGGGTGTCTCATTTGGTTAAGTGTCTGACTTTGGCTCAGGTCATAATCTCAGGGTTCTGGGATCGAGCCTCATGTCAGGTTCCTTGCTCAGTGGGGATCCTGTTTCTCCCTCTCCTTCCTGCTCATGCTTTCTTTTGCTACCTCTGTCTCCCTCTCTCAAATAAATAAATAAAATCTTTAAAAAAGAACTAGATAACCCAAATAGTTCTATAATTATTGAAGAGATTGAATGAGTAATTCAAAACATTCTCTAAAGAAAAGCACAGGCCCACATGGCCTCATTGGTGAATTCTACCAAACATTCAAAAGAATAACACCAGTTCTACATAATTTCTTTCAGAAAATAGAGGAGGAAGAAATACTTCTCTGCTTATTTTATGAGGCTAGCATCAGCCTGATACCAAAACCAGAGAAAGATGGTCCAAACATCATTCAAATTACAGACCAATATCCCTCATGAATATAGATTCAGAAATCCTCAACAATGAACTGGCAAATAGAATTCAGCAACATATAAAAAGAATAATATGCTACAACTAAGTGGGACTATCCAATATTTTAATGTCTGGCAGATTCTATATTTGAACATCAAGGCCCCCCCAGGGGCTCAGTCAGTTAAGCATCCAACTCTTGGTTTTAGCTCAGGACGTAATCTCAGGGTTGGGAGATCAAGCCCCATGTTGGGCTCCATGTTGAGTATGGACCCTGCTTGAGATTCCTCTCTCCCTCTCCCTCTGCCCGCCCCCCCAGCTCACTATTTCTTTCTCTCTCTCTCTCTCAAAAAAAATGGGGATGCCTGGGTGGGTCAGCGGTTGAGCATCTGCCTTCAGCTCCAGGCATGATCCCGGGGTCCAGGGATCGAGTCCCACATTGAGCTCCCTGCATGGAGCCTGTTTCTCCCTCTGCCTATGTCTCTGCCTCTCTCTCTGTGTCTCTCATGAATAAATAAATAAAATTTAAAAAAAGAAAAAGAAAATTTATCAATGTAATTCATCATGTCAACAGTCTAAAGAAGAAAATATAGATGGCTGGGCCCCAAGTGAATCAGCATCTTTGGGAACAGAAGCGGGAAATCTGAATTTTCACAGCTGCCTGCCCCTCCAGTGTTTCTGGGGATGTTTCAAGACTTACAACCCATCAGGACAAAGAATGCCTTTCCTAGCTGGGCATGCAAGACCCTTCATTAGCAGGTCTCTGCTTACTACTCTGCCCTCATTTTTTCTCTTCCCTTTTAACGCTGGGGAAATGGGTAACAACTTGGGGTTACCACCATCTTCCAAACAGAGGCCATGCTATCCCATCCCTCGGGTCTAGTCCCCTCTCTGGCCTTTGCCTTACAAATTCCTATTCTTTTTTCAGGACTTAGCTCACATGTCACCTTCTCTGGGACCTGGGCTGGAGCAGGTGGCCTTTTTCGGGATTCCATGGTCTCCCTGGGCTTTCCTCTCTCAGATCTTTAGCCAAACTGCACTGAGGTTGTCTATTACTTGTTTGCTTTAGCCATCTCTTTAACCCAGGGCCAACACAGAGTAGGTACCTGGCACTTAACACTTAGCCAGGAGGCAAGGGGTGCTCAAAGAACTGTAGGGCAAAGGGACTTGAGCAATGGGCCCTTCTGGAAATCCCTCCAAGGCCAAGGGGCTAGTGACATCTGGAAAGCCTCCTCCATTGCAGTAGGCTGCCTGGGAATTTGTTCTGAGCCTCATTCCCCCAGTTGTGCCTTAGAGTTATGTGGTGTTTTTGCCTCGGTGGAGGCAACAATAAACTTAGGGGCAGGACTCCAGATGACTGTCCACTATCTATTTTGAGTGGGTTGGTGAGACTAAAGAAATAAGTGCCAGCCATTTAGTAAAACTGTGGTCTTAGAACAGTGATTCTGAGCTGGAGGATTTTGCCACCCAGGGACATTTGCAAAGGCTGGACATCTTTTTGGTCTTTGTCTGGGGGTGTGGGGAGGTGTGCTACTGGCCACTTGCTGGTAAAGGGCAGGGATACTGATAAACATCCATAACGCATGGGAGAGTCTCCCCAACCTTCAATCATCCAGCCCCAATGTCAAGAATTCTAGCTTGAGAAACCCTGGATTAGAGAGGCATGATACACGGGGCTCAGAACTGCCTGGATGTGGAAGAGATATCAAATTACCTGTTTCCCAAAATGGCCTGAATTGCCATATGGACTCACATGCCTTTGCCCCAGGAATGAACTGGACAACCTTCAAGCTATGCAGTGGGTTGTTGGTCTCAGTTTTTGAATAATTAGTAGGTAAAGGTCACTTCTGATAGTCCCATTCACAGACTGTTTACAATGAAGTTATTTTCAAGTAAAACAGTAACTCCAGCTAATGCAAAACAGGATGAAACTAAGTAGAGGTTCTCTTGACTTTTTAAAAATGATTTTATTTTTAGTTTAAATTTTAAAAAAAGATTTTATTTATTTATTCAAGAGAGACACAGAGGTAGAGAGAGAAGCAGGCTCCATGCTGGGAGCCTGACATGGGACTCGATCCTGGGACTCCAGGATCATGCCCTGGGCTGAAGGCAGGCGCTAAACCGCTGAGCCACCCAGGAATCCCCAAGTTTAAATTTTTAGAAGTGATCTTTATACCTAACTTGGGGCTCAAACTCATGACCCCAAGATTAAGCGGCACCTGCTCTGCGGACAGAGCCAGGTACATGACTTTTATTAATGAATAGATAAGGTAGAGTAATTAGCACATAATTAGCGTGCAAATGACACTGTTTCTGAACTAATTGAAGCCATTTTTATTCGGGTGATTAATTTCATAGCTTACTCCCTTTTTTATAGTTAGGGCAAGGGTAAACTTCCACTGCCTATACTCCTTGTGTAGTGTAGATTATGGCTTTTTCAATTTTTTTTTTAAATTTTTTTTTTAATTTTTTATTTATTTATGATAGTCACAGAGAGAGAGAGAGAGGCAGAGACACAGGCGGAGGGAGAAGCAGGCTCCATGCACCGGGAGCCTGATATGGGATTTGATCCCGGGTCTCCAGGATCGCGCCCTGGGCCAAAGGCAGGCGCCAAACCACTGCGCCACCCAGGGATCCCTGGCTTTTTCAATTAATGAGATTTTGCTCAGTTTTTCAGAAGTCCAGTCAAGGTGTCATTTTAATGTTAAGTGAAGAGTTTAAAACTAAGACCAACTCATGTAGGAAAAGTTATATGTGCACGAGATATATTTATATCTACATTTATATATTTTTAACTAGTGCACACATGCGTGGGCATGCACACGCACACATAGCTCACACAATACTCTTCAGCAGTGGGGAATAATGCACACTATGGAGAACCATGGCCATCTCAGGAAGAGGGTGTTAGAAAGCAGTTAGAGGAGCTGGGCTGTGTACTGTCACTTGGGGAGGGTTTAAAGACCCCAGGGGTTGCTCTAGATCAGATACTATTAGGAAACAGGACCACTTTTATATTTGGATATTTCAATAAATTTTATCTTGAAGGAGGGCAGATGAGAATTGGTGAAGCAGCAGCAGCACCCATCTTTGCCAGGAGAGGGGGATGTTTGGTCATTTCTGTGGTTTGGACAACCTTCACGTTTTGTCCTGGTTCAGACATCATTAAGGAGGGATCTTGCTTTTGGGGCACCTGGGTGGCTCAGTTGGTTAAGCATCTCCCTGGGCTCAGGTCATGATCCCAGGGTCCTGGGATCGAGCTGCACATCAGGCTCCCTGCTCATGGGGGAGTCTGCTTCTCCCTTTCTCTCTGCTACTCCCCCTGCTTGTGCTCTCTTTCTATGTGTGTCAAATAAATAAATAATTTTTTAAAAAGGAGTGGTCTTGCTTTCGCCTTGGCCCATCACTGTCACCAAGTGGCTTTGTCTGATGTTGCTGTTTGTGAAATTGTTTATGTTCAACAGGAGAACACAGAGGCCAGCTGTGAGTACAGGGCCAGCGGCTCCCCACACCAAGGCCTGATATCGGCAGGCCAGCTCCTGGATGGCAGGGGATGCTTTTCTCTTTCTCAATATATTATAGTGTATTTTATTCTGTATGTTAATTATCTATTACATACACATATGTATGTATATATTTATCCATATTCCCATACCGGCGTTAACTACCATTAACTTCATGTTCTTCCCACCCGTCCTTTCATCAGTGCCCTGCTTTTCCTTCATTGGTTTTCTTTGCATAAAGACCTTAAGACTACTCTCTGGTTACTTTAGAAAACACTGATCTTCCCCTCTGGAACATCCACAAAGGCAGTGCCTTCACAATCACACCATCACCATCCTTCTAGCTTTGCCCTCAGCCCATGGTCTTTGTCCCTTGCAACTTGCCCACCTGCCTTTATCTCCACATACATCAGGAGCTTCTTCCTACTTGGGATTCACTGTGAGAACACTACAGCATGTGGTCCTTCTGGGGGCGATGGGGGCAGGGGTGCGTATTGCATTTTGGCAGCTGAGGGTACCTAGCTGGTCCCTACCCTACACAGAAGAAAGGAGGCCCTACACTAAAGGAAGGATGGAAGTTCTGGCTTAGCAAATGAAGGGAGGGGTAGGCACCCTAAAATGATACCATTCAGATTTTAGGCTCCCTAGTTTAACTGAAGGCTGGGGATACCCAGGTTGATGGAGCAAGAGGTATCAAACCAAACCTGTGACCAAATAAGGGTCCCCATCATCCCTTGGCTCATTAGCTGACCTACATCTTACAGACTGTCACCAGGGAACTGGGAGCCCAAGAGCTATGGGTAAGTGTGTGTTATTTGACTCTCGAAGATGGAAAGAGTGTCTGGAGAACAGTCCTTTGGACAATTCCTCTAGAAAGCCTTCCCTGACCCCTCCATTGGATGAGTCTGTAATTGGATTAGTCTCTTTCAAGACAGTCCTTTTGGTCCAGACAAGACCTGGGTTCCTTTTTTTTTTCAAAAAAAAAAAAAGACTTTATTTATTCATGAGAGACACATAGAGAGAGGCAGAGATATAGGCAGAGGGAGAAGCAGGCTTCCTGTGGGGAGCCTGATATGGGACTCAATCTCAGGACCCCGGGATCACAACCTGAGCCAAAGGCAGATGCTCAACCACTGGGCCACCCAGGTGTCCCAAGACCTGGGTTCCTAACCTGGTTATACCAAGTTTCTTGGCCTCTCTGAGGCTGTTTCTACACCTTTAAAGAGGTGCTAAAAATAGCACCCTTTCTTGAGATTTGTTGTGAAAATGAGAGAAAATGTATGCATAGTCCCCAGCACATAGTAGGTATTCAAAACATGGTCCAGACTCTTCTACCAGCCTCTATCTTCCCCCACTGCGCACAGACAGAGGCTTCCGTCTTCATCTCCCATCTGAATGACTGCAAGTAGCTTTTCAACTGTCTCCCCATGTCCACTCTTGGCTGGCCCCCAAAGCCAATGCAAACCTGATTCTATCCCCTGCTGGAAGGCCTTCAGTGGCTCCTCAGAGTTCTTAGGCTGCAACCTGAATGCTTCTGGGGGGGCCTGAGGCCCTGCCCATTTGGCCCCTCCTTACCTATCTCCCAGAAGTCATGTATTTAAAATTTATTTATTTATTTATTTGAGAGGGTGAAAGAGCACAAGCAGGGGTGGGGGGCAGAGGGAGAGAGAGGCAGACTCCCCTTTGGGCAGGGAGCCAGATGCAGGGCTCTATCCCAAGACCCCGGATCATGACCTGAGTCCAAGGGAGACACTTAACCGACTGAGCCACCCAGGTGCCCCCTAAATTCATACTGAGCCTCCCCTTCCTGACTTTTCTCAGCCCCAAACCCTGGCATGCTTTCTGTTTGTTGAAAGCACCATGCCATGTGGCCTCTGGGCCCCCTTGTGCGGCATCCTCTGCAAGACCCCACTTCCTCCACTCATCCTTGGGGTTTCACCTCCTCAGGAAAGCCTTCCCTGACCCCTGCCTTGAATGAGGGACTTCCTCTTAGTCTTTTTCAAAGTATTTAGCATCCTTGGATTTAATTAGTTATGCATGAAATCAATTCATCCCCAGTGCTTCCACTGATCAGCCTGTAAGCGCCCGGGGCTGTCTAGTTGACCCTTGGGTCTCCGGCTGCCGGAGAAGTGTCAGCTCTTGGCGGCTGTGCAATGGATTCCTGCTGAGTACACGAATGAAGAGAAGGAGCACCGACTGGTCATAAGTTACTGTGACTTTAAAAGACAGGGAGGGACTTTTGGAGCTCTTAGGAGGAAGGGATTACTGAGTGCCAAGAGGGCTCCGTGGCTGCCGGGTGTTCAAGGGGCCCCGCTGCAACCTCACCCGCTTCTTTCCTCCCTCTTCAAACCTTCCTCTACGAGTGAGAGGCCCTGCAAAGGGAGAAGGTTTTTATGAGGTGCTAGGGACCCATTTTTAAGTCTTATATGTCTACAAAATGTTGGCAGTTTCTACAGGACACTTCGATTTCAGGTTTGGCAGAGCTCACTAGCAAGCATCTGTGGATCTTTAAGAAGTAGGGTGTGGCCTCGTGGTCCTGAGAGGCCTCCTCTAACTGCCCTATCTAAAGGAGCCCCCTGCCCCCCCATCTCCCCCTCTTAGGCTGTCAGCTCCACAAGGCACAGAGCCTGCCCTGTCCACCCCTGTACTTCTAGTGCCCAGCACAGGATGGGCGCTTCATAAATATTTATGAAGTGAAGGAACAGTTAATGAGCCAATGAACAAACAAGTGAATGGTTGGGCAAGCCGCCAAAGGTCCTGCGAATTGCCTGGAAGCCAAGACTGGCTGGCCCGAGCATATGTGCTTGTTCTCATGCTGCCTGCCTCGTGTCTTCCCTGGGAGCTCTGGCCCCTTTGTCCCAGAATGAGCAACCTGAGGGTGGGAGCAGTGCCCCCCCCACCCCCCCCACCCCCGTCCCAGGGGGACCCAGCATGGGGCCAGACACAGAAAGAGTGTTCAGTAAGGGTTTTTTTTTTTTTTTTTTTTTAAGATTTTACTTATTTGAGAGGGAGAATGAGCAGGAGGCAGAGGGAGAAGCAGGGAGCCAGACTCAGGTCTTGATCCCAGGACCCCGGGATGATGTCCTGAGCCCAAGGCAGCCACTTCACCACCCACTGAACCACCCAGGCGTGCCAGGGCTCGCTCTAAAGTCCTCACTGCAACCCCACTTCCTCCGACTCCCACATTCAAACCTTCCCTGCTGCCCCCCCGCCCCCCAACACTCTATCCTTTCCAAGTTGGCAACCTGCTTATGGGCGAATGGATCCAAGCAAATGGCTTCCAGTACTCACCGGAGTCCAGAGCAGCTTGACAGTGTTCACATGTCTGTCTTCTCAGAGACATGGGGGTGGCCGTGGGGAGAAGGGGCCCTTGGGGTAGGCATCCAGACTGGGGAGGGTGTGTGTGTGGGACTGCTATCCCCTCCTCAGCCTACCTTCCAGAAAGGCCCTGACTGGTTCTCTCCAGTCTCTGAGTGAGTTTCCAAGGATACTCTGGGCTTTCGAGGAGAGGTAAGAAGAATAGTGCCCTCTCTACCATGCCCTCCACTGTCCCCACTGGGGATAAGCAGGAAGAGGTGCCCCGGACAGCCCTGGGAGCCACCTGTGAGGGGCACCCGGAGAGACTCAAACCCCAGACTGGTTTCTCCGTCTTTAAATAGGTCACTGAAAGCTCAGAGGCCTCAGGGAGGGGAGTGGGCTCCCAGGACAGCACCCTGCCAGGCCTGCTGCGAGAGCAGCTCCCTCAGAAAGGAAGCTGGGTGGAAAGGCCACGTGAGGCCTGGCTGAAATTCCCTCAGGAGAGGCTCCAGGTTGGGCCAGGGAAGAGCTGCATTTTCTTGGTCTTAGTTTTTCCATTTGGACACCATCCCTGCTGTGGAAAATCTCTGGCTCGGGAGTCTGGCCCCAGCTGTGCCACTGACTCATTCACCGAAGGAGCCCTGGGCAGGCCTTGGCCCTGTCCTCCCGTCAGAGTTTGCAAACAGAGAACTGGGGAATGCTCCTCATTCTGCCTGCCTCACGAGCGTGCTGAGGAGTAAAAGTGGTAATAGGAAAGCTCTTGGTCCCAGTGAGAAGCTTTTCTTCTCTCCAGTCCCCTCTGGTCCCCCAAACTGGCAGCTGGGCTGTGCCATAGGCCCTGCCTCTCTGTCCCACGATGTCTCTGAGTGAAACTATTTCCAGGGCAGGGACATAGGATGCTACCAAGGGCTCTTCAAAGTCTTAGCCGAAGACACAGCCAAGGCCTGTGTTCTTCTGTGGGGCTGAACCTTCCTTCTCCCCATTAGAGCCAACTCCTGGCTTTAAACATTCTGCAATTATCAGCATTCACAAGCACCTCGCAAGCACCTCCCTGGGAGTACAGGAAGAGGTAAGACTCCTCTAGACCTACTCTCTTCCTCTAACTGGAAGTCATAAGGACAGGGAAGGAGGAAGACAAGGAAAAAAAGACCTTCTTTGGTGTACCTCTTTAGGATTTACTAAGTGTTTTCATTTTTTCATTTGATCATTAGGGTGTGTTCACAGGGATGAGATGGAATCTCCCAGAGGCCAAGTAATTTTTCTGAGGTCACAAAGCCTATTAAGACCAGGCCTCAAGGAAACCTGATTTTATTTTTATTTATTTTTAAATGACTTTATTTATTTGACAGAGAGAGAGAGAGAGAGAGAGAGAGAGAGAACACAAGCAGGGGGAGCAGCAGAGGGAGAGGGAGAAGCAGGCTCCCCAATGAGCAGAAAACCCGATGTGGAACTTGATCCCAGGACCCTGGTATTACCACCTGAGCTGAAGGCAGCCGCTTAACCAACTGAGCCACCTGGGCACCTGGGATCCTGATTTTAAATTCAAGGCAATTTCTTCCACAAAAAGCCGCCCTCTTGTGATCACAGGAAATCTCTGCTGAGGTAGGTAGGAAGTGTGGGTGACATTAGTGCCTTTACTACCCACTAGCACCTCTGCATGGATTACTGTAGGAGGGCCCAAGATGAACAGAAAAGTCTTTTCTTTTTCTTTTTTAAAAGTGATCTTTGGAGAATTTTTAAACAAGAATTTATTAGTGAGAGAAAGAGCGTGAGCAGGGGGAGCAGCAGAGGGAGAAGGAGAAGCGGGCTCCCCACTGAGCAGGGAGCCTGATGTGGGGCTTGATCCCAGGACCCCAGGATCATGACCCAAGCTGAAGGCAGGTGCCCAACCAATTGAGCCACCCAGGTGCCCCAGGTCTTTTCCTTGGGAATGAACCTTCTTATTTTGCTCTAGGTTCCTACGCAGTTGTAAGAAGCAGTACAGAGAGAGCTCATGAACCCTTTATCCAGGTTTTCCCAATGGTGGTGTCTTGCAGGACACCCCCTATCACAACCAGGGTGTGGGCATTAGTGCAGTCAAGGTACAGAACATTTCCATCGCTGCACGAATCCTTCCTGTTGCCCTTTTACAGCCGTACTCCCTGTCCTCCCACCCTACCCCCTCCTCAACTCTGAGAAGCCCTAACCTGTTCTCCATTTTTCTAATTTTGTCATTTCAAGAAGGTTATCTGAATGAAATCAGAGTACGTAACCTTTGGCTTTTTTCACTCAACAGAGTTGTCTGGAAGTTCATCCAGGCTGTTAAATGTATCAAGTCTTGATTCCTTTTTGTTGCTGAGTGGTTTTCCATGCTGTGGGTGCATCACACTGTTTGCTTAACCTGCAAGAGGACATCTGGGCCCATTCAGGCTTTGGGCTATTATGAACAAAGCTGCTACGAACATTTGTGTACAGGTGTTTGTGTGGACATAAGCTTTCATTACTCTGGGATGTGTGCCTGAGAGTATAATTGGTGGATCATATGGTAGTTGCAGGTTTACCTTTTTTTTCAGAGAGAGAGAGAGGATGCATGCATGTGTGAAGGGGGAAGGGCAGAGGCAGAGGGAGAGAGAGAATCCCAAGCCGGCTCCATGGCCAGTGTGGAGCCCGACGTGGGGCTCTCTCCTGTTACCCCAACATCATCACCTGAGCTGAAATCAAGAGTCCAACGCTTAACCGACTGTGCCCCCTAGGCACCCCACGTGTTTGCCTTTTGAAGAAGCTGCCAAACTGCTTTTCAGAGTGCCAGTGCCCTTTTACAACCCCACTGGCAACATGAAAGATTCAATTTCTCTAAATCCTCACAAGTATTTGGTGTTGTTGCTATTTATTTTGTTTTATTTGTTTTTAAAAGGTTATTTATTTATTTATCCATGAGAGACACACACAGAGAAAGAGAGAGATTGGCAGAGACACAGGCAGAGGGAGAAGCAGGCTCCATGCAGGGAACCCGATGTGGGACTCAATCCCGGGACTCCAGGATCATGCCCTGGGCTGAAGGCAGGTGCTCAGCCACTGAGCCACCTGGGGATCCCCACTATTTTTTTAAAAAGTAAACTCTACCTCTATCCCCAGCCTGGGGCTCGAACTCACGACCCCAAGATCAAGAGTTGCATGCTCTATGGGCGGAGCCAGCCAGGTGCCCCATTTTGTTGTTTGTTTTAACCTGTCTCATAGGTATCGTGTTGTGGTTTTAATTTTCATTTCCCTCATGGCTAGTGATATTGAACATGTTTTTAGTACTTCTAGACCATCTGTATGTCCTCTTGGCTGAACCATCTGTTCATGTTATTTGGCTGTTTCTTAATTGGATTGTTTGTTTTTCTGCAGTTGGGTTTGAGTGTTCTTTATATAGTTTAGATACTTGTCCCATGTTGGATATGTGGTTTGTAAATATGTTCTCCCAGCTACGAGCTTGTCTCCTGGTCCTCTTTATGGGGTCTTTTACAGGGGGCAGGCGACGGTGGTGGGGGGAGGATATCTACTCCATCTTCCTAGAAGCGGGAAGTCTCCACAGGAAGGTTTTGTTTGGGAAAGGAGGCAGGAGGGAGAGGAAGATATATGGGATATGAATTCACAACCCTGCCTAGGTATGATGGGCCTGCCCCTGGGCCAGGGGCCGTCATGAGTCCAGCTTAAGTCACCCCAATGGTCCCGGCTGCCTGAGGTAAGAGGTACTGAGAGGGATAGGGATGCACAGAGGGGCAGGTGGGAGGCCCCCATGCATGGCCTCAACCTGATGTTCCCAACTGGATCATGCTGAGGCTTCAGAAGGCTTGGGGAGGCCCCCACAGCAGCCTTGGCCGGGGTTCTTGAGAGAGTCAGTCGTACTCCCAGCAGCCTCTAGGTGGCACCTGGCACCAAGGGATTCACACATGGGCCTTCTAGGGAGCCCAGTGGCTGTGGCCCTGGCCTGCAGCGGGTTCCAAGTGTGAGCGCAGCACCTTCAACCAATCCTTTCTCTGAGCCCCCAGGGGCCCCTGGTGAGACTAAGCCCCTACCTCCAGAGGCAGACACACTACACTGGATGTGGCCACTCAGAAAGTGGGAGTTTCTCACAAAGCATTCCTCAGTGACTATTGGGCAGGAGGAAGAAGCTTTTTAACTCTGTGTTTATGACATTTTTGTTTAAGAAAAATTCTGGCTCACTGAAAGGGACTTGCAGACCTCAAGCTCTGGGTGCCAGTTGCTACTCATTCATTTCATCCACCAAATATCACTGTGTACCAGGCCCAGTTCTAGGCACCATGGGTATGGAATGGCCAGAGTCCCTTCTCCCAAAGAACTTTCCAGTGGAATTATTTTAGGGAATCCTTTCCTTCTCAGTGAACAATGCTTTGCACAGGCCTGCTGAGTGCGGTGACATTGCAGGCCCTGGGGTCAGGCTTCTGAATGACAGTGTAGTCTGGGGGTTCTGAGTTGGGTCTACAGCTCAGAATCACCTAGAGGGGCTTTTGTTAAAAATACAGCTTTTTGGGGTGCCTGGGTGGCTCAGATAGTTCAGTGTCTGCCTTCAGTTCAGGTCATGATCTCGGGATCCTGGGATCGAGCCCCACATTGGGCTCCCTGCTCAGCAGGGAGTCTACTTCTTCCTCTCCTTCTGCCCACCGCTCCCCTTGCTCGTGCTCTCTCTCTCTCTCTGTCAAATAAATAAATAAGATCTTTAAAATAAAAAAGATTATCAGCTTCCCATGGACAGGGCCTCTGTGTTGTTCACTGTTGGATCTCTAGGGGTTCATAATAGGTGTTCCCTGAATATTAGCCAACTATCCAGTTGAGTGACCTTCACTTGTTAAACAAGTGATTCTGATGCCACTAAAGTTCAAGGATCATGGCCAAGGACCAGAGGTAGAGAGGGAGGAGACTGGGCTGAATTCCAATGTGCTCCAAACATTCCCCACTTTAAAATATTCCCCACTCTCTTGTGATTTGGCTCATTTCCCTCTAAGGGGTGTGGGCAAGCCAGGACAATTTTGCTGGCTATTTGAAGTTGCTGGCCAAGATGGTTTCCATTCATTGAGGTTTGGGTCTAGCAATTGAAATATTTTTACATCTCAGTTTCAGAGCTAATTATAGCACACTTATGCCATTGCAATCTGCTCCGGAATCACACTCATAACAAAAACCGGTGTGATCTCATTGCATGGACTGCAGTTAGCCATAGAGATTGGGGAGTCCGAGTAAAGCCAGTCTAGAATAGTTGTTTTGAAATTCATTGCAGTGACACGTGAAGCATACAGATCTCATGGGCCGGAGGAAGAGTGGACTTTGCTGCCTTTCTTGGCCATATTTGTGCCCTCCCTTGTGACCCCCCACATTTATAGCTGGATCCAGATTGCCCAGAGGAACAAGCTGCTTTGCTAACATGTGGGTTCCTGGTTCTGCTCCACAGTGTAACTATCTCTTTGGCATCTGGCATCTGGCTGGGGTAGAGAGGCAGGGATATAAAAGAGGATCCGTAGGCATTGGTATACATGGTGGGCAGTAAGTTGGTGGCAGAGCGTGGCTCCTTGGGCTCACTGCTTTGCTCCTGCAGCCATCAGATGGTAGAGGCGCTGAGTGCCCCTGCCGTAGTGCCGTCTGTCAGTATGGCCGGGAGTGCAGATGCCACCATTTCCCATTTGTGGCTTTTCACAAGCAAGCCTTACATCGAAGACAGCCAGAGCCTGTCCCTAAAACCCTGGGTCCTGGGCAGAACAAGGCCACCAGGAGAACAATGAGGCCAGTGTTACCCAGAAGGGCTATTGTTGGAGAGATGTTAACAGGCTCTTTGGGCTCTGGACCACACACAATTTGTCATCTGTTGACCTGTGCTTACCAGGCCCCCAAAGCCTGTGACTCTTTGCAGATGTGATCCCCAGGGTCCTAGAGGAATGTGGCTGTGACCAATGGCAGTGGGAGCCCTTTTGTCATGTAGCTAGACTGACCTTGAGCTGGCTGGTTCCTCTCTCCTTATGGTTTTTGTTACATCCACTAAATAAAGGTTTGTTTGATTTTTAAAAATTCATCCAAGAGCAGGGTGCTTGGGTGGCTCAGTCAGTTGGGCATGTGACTCTTGATTTTGGCTCAGGTCATGATCTCAGGGTAGGGGGATCAAGCCCTGCGTCGGGCTTGCTGAGCTCAAGGAGTCTGCTTGTCCCTCTCCTCTGTCCTTCCCCAGCTCATGTATGTGCACTTGTGCTCTCCCTCTCTCTCAAATAAATAAATATAATCTTAAAAAAATTCATCCAAGAGACACTCAAGATTCTATTCAGGGGAAAATCAAATGTTCCATGGTGCTTATTTCCTAAGAGTTGTGGAGGTTTCTTATGGTCTTGTTTGTTAAAATGTCACCCTTGTTGAGATGCCGGGGTGGCTCAGTGGTTGAGGGTCTGCCTTTGGCTCAGGGCATGATCCCGGGGTCCTCGGATCGAGTCCTGCATTATACTCTCCACAGGGAGCCTGCTTCTCCCTCTGCCTATGTCTCTGCCTCTCTCTCTGAGTCTCTCATGAACAAATAAAATCTTAAAAAAAAAGAAAAGAAGCAGGTGTATGTGTCTGAGAGCAGATCACAGGGCTTCCCTTCCAGTGTGGAAGAACAGCTGTACTGTAGTGGGAGCATCTTCAGAGGGTCAGTTGGTTAAAAAAATGCCTTAATGCCCTTCTGAATAGGAAAAAGGGTTTAAAGAAATAATCAAAGTTATTAAAAACAAAACTGACTGAAGCAAGAGAATAGAGAAGGAGTAGGTTTCAGGAGAGGGGGCCATCGCTTCATTTGTGGCTTGTGTCAGGACTTACCAGCTGGAGAATTCAAGTGAGGGAACAATTGCCACTTGGCTGTGAGTGGCTGTCCCATGGCACCCATCAGAGTTCAGGTCGCCAGACTTGTAGTGTTGGCAAGCGAACGGCTGGCCAGGGTGAAGTTTGGAGAGAGCAGGTCCTCTGGGTTATTTCCCCTCCAGCCTGGGGCCTTCTGGATGGAATTTAAGGAAAATGCATTTCAGAGGGACTATAGCTCTGCTCTATCCAAAGAATGTCTCCACTGGTGTTGCAGCCATCCCAAAACAACACCATTAATGAGAATTACCAACATTTGCCAAGGGCTCCCTCTTGTGCCCAGGCCCTGTTCTGAGGGCTTTACCTGGATAATCTGTTAAGCTTCACGTCCACCCTCTGAGGTAGGGACCACTGTCATCTCTATTTTACAAAGGATCTCCAGAGGCAGAGGCACACATGCTGTCAAAAGGGAAGGGGTGGTTAGGGCAACTCTGCAGATTGCTGTGGGATCGGTCACTTCCCAAGTGGGAGAGACACTATTTTGGGGGTGCATGAGAGAAGGCCTCTTTAGGCTTCACCCCATGAAGGAGGATGAAGGGGCTCTGCAGATGTCTGCCTATAAGCACTGATGTCACTCCTGACCCCCCACCCCCATAGCCTCCTCTCTAGAACACCTGTCAGTGTTTATTCTATGTGTGTCTTGTCAATAAAACTCATCACCAGTTGCTGGCTTTAAGAACTGTTCCTCTTAAAATCCATTCTGGAAACTTCTTTCTTATCCCAAACTTTACACAGCAGGGAAGTAGGCTTGTTGCTGGGATGCCTGCTACATTTTTTGGCCTCTTGAGAGTGGGTACTGGTTACTCTCAGTGAAGTGCTCTGAAAATGGATGGTAAATGATAATTATCATTATTGGGCTCATTTTCAGCAGAGTAATGCCTATTATTAGAGTTGATTAGGCCTCTTGCTTGTGGCCCTTCATATATGGCAACTAGTCTTCTCAACCCTCCAGTGAGGCCTGCTGGAAGTGGTTCCTGCCATCTTAGTGAGACCAAGAGGTTCTGATAACAGTTGCTGTGACTTTAAGGAACAGCAGTCCCTTGAAGTAAATGATTCTCTCTTGGCCTTTAGTGTGTCCATTGGCAGATTCATACAGGTCCAGAACAGGAAGTTAATATATATATATAAAAAAAGAATAACTTTAGGGGTGCCTGGGTGGCTCAGTCAGTTAAAAGTGTCTATGTTTGGCTCAGGTCATGATCTCAGGGTCCTGGGATCGAGTCCCAAGTGGGGCTCCCTGCTCAGTAAGGAGTCTGCTTTTCCCTCTTCCTCTGCTCCTCCCCCCATTCATTTCTCTCTCTCAAATAAAAAAATCTTTTAAAAAACCCAGCTTTATTGAGACATAATCCACATAACAGGTAATTCAACCTAATTGTCTATAGCTTTTTATTATGGACATTTAAAAACATATACAAAAGTAGAGAGAACAGTAGAATGAGTTCCCATATACCCATCTCTCACCTTCAACAATGAACAACTCATGGTCCATCTTGTATCTGTCCTGCTGCTCCCTGTACTTCTCACCTCCACATAACTGGGAGTATCTTATTTTATTTTTTAAAAAGATTTTATTTATTTATTCATCACACGCACACACACACACACACACACACAGAGAGAGAGAGAGAGAGAGAGAAGCAGAGACACAGGCAGAGGGAGCCTGATGTGGGACTCGATCCCGGGTCTCCAGGATCAGGCCCTGGGCTGAAGGTGGCGCTTAAACCGCTGAGCCACCCGGGTTGCCCAACTGTGAGTATTTTATAACAAATCACAGACAACACATCATTGTGCCTATCATACTCCAGTGTGTATCTCTAACAGAGGGGGTAGAAAAAACAACCATAGGGCCTTGTCTGTGTCCAGATTTCTAGGTCAGAACTTCCGTGATGTGAGGTTCTTGGGCTGAGTGGACAGGCAGTTCATACAGGAGCTTGAGATGAACTATGTATTCCCTGAAAATATGCAAAAGGGTGTGTGTTTGTGTGTGTGAGCATATTGTGAGCAGGCCAGCAAGGGAGTGCAGGCCTCTGTGCATATGTTTCTTGGAGGAAAGAAGAGGAAAATCCAGAGTTTTCAACAAATTCTTAGAAGGGTATATGATTCCATACAGGCTTTGAGCCTGTGGTTTAGGTAAAGGGCCCAGCTGAAAAAGCCCTGGTTTTCGATGACCAGTACTGGATTAGTACCCTCCCAGTGCCGAGAGGCACCAGGGCTAGGCAGATGGGCAGGGAAGATTGCTGGGTAGCATCCGGCCTGACATGAAGGCTTTAGCATTCTGGACTGCACCCTGTGCCAAACTCAGGAGGCAGCAGAGTGTCAACCAGGGTCTGGGTGTCAGAACACAGCCCACCTGCTCCCTCCACACATCCGGTGTGCTTGCAGTTAAGCATTGGGATTGCTGGGCCCACCCTTCAGGATGCTGAGTCGATGCAGCTGAGGTGAGGCCTAGAAATCTGCTCCTGAGGATAAGCTTCTGCTTTGAGAAATGCAGGCACAGTGGCTAAGAGCATGGGTCTCCGAGTTCCACAGCCCTGGGTCTGAAGCGTGGCTCTGCTTCATATTAGCTGTGTGGCCGTGCACGAGTCTTTTAACCTCTCTGTGAAGTGGGCCTGCTTATGTATAACACCTCTGCCCTAGGGTTGTTGGAAGAATTAGAGCAGATAATATATGTGAAGCACACGCATAGCACCCTGCATGAAGAATAATACTCAGCTGGATGGTAGTCCTTGTTAAAAAGACCTTGGGAGGGCTCTCTTTATCTCCCTCAGGATTATAAGGGTTTATTGTCTTTCTTACACAATTGAAGAGATTTAAAAAGTATCAGAACGTTTATCGGATTCATGGGTCTTCTGAGCTAACTCCCACTGACAGGAATGATGCGAACATTGATGGGCTCAGGTCGAATTATCAGGCTGCATGGGCCAGGGTGAAACTGGAATGTTTCTTTTCCTAGGTGCCTTCTGGGCACTGGTGGTTTTGTTATCTTGGCTGTTAGGAACACGGTGCCTCCATCTAGAAACACTTGATAGCAAAGCCAGCCTGATTTGGCAAGTATGTTTCCTCAGCCACAGTGAAGACTCCATAAGAAAATGTGGACAAACCTCACTTGTAAGGAAGATAACTCGAAGCTTATGTCCAGCTCTCAGGGGAGCAGGGAGCAGCGACACTAGCATCCTCTCACATACCCCAGGGCTCACTGTAACCCACTGACCTTTTCTAGCTACAAAACTGTGGTGGTCTTTGGGGACCCAGAGCCGGGAAGCACCAGGGCTAGGTCTGGATTTCTTCATATGAGGGACAAGCTCTGCTAGACTTCAAATCTCCTGAGGACAAGGCCCTGTCTAGGCCCCACCAGAAAACTGTAGCATCTATCTGGGTCCCCCTGGCTTCAACCTAGGACGATCTGCGCATGAACCCTGAGGCCTATGGCTATGCCTCAATACATACCCCAGCCCTTCTCAAGGTAATTGGATGTTCTCACCTTGTTGCCACTCTTGTTTTTGGATTCTGCCTCCACTCTTGTTTTTGGATTCTGCCTCCATCAGGTGTCTACCTGGTATTGGGCTTTTCAGGTCTTACCACTTGTTGCTGGCTCTGCACTAGCCCTTGGAAATTAATCAAACATGGCCTACCCCCACCCCACTTCCTGATGTAGACCTTCTGGTCTCCCAGGAGACAGCTCATACTTTTTTGGGTGGACTTCAGCTAATTGTCTCACCTCAGGGCCTCCTGCTCAGTGGAGCTTACCTGGTCACCTCCACCCCCAGAAGGGTGACAGGATGAGCTGTGGATGCAAATGAGTAGTCACAGGTTCCAGAGGGCACTTGCTATCTAGGTCACTGCAAATGGATGATCAGCAAAATGAGTGAGGGAACAACTCTTCATTCTTCTACCTTCTTCTAGCCCGTGCTCCTCCCTGTCCAACTGTGCTCAAAGATCCAGGGACAAGGCAGTGGCCTTTCAGCCATGGAAGGAACTTTGAGACCTGGCTGAGGCTGGTCTTGTGTCTGTTCTCTGAGGATTGACAAGGATGTAGGCCACTTTTCTTCCCAGAGGTCTCTGGCTGCAGGGTCAGTGGAGCCAGTGGGAGCAAGACCTGAGGTATCTCTGGCCTTCTTAGCAGAGGGAAACCCTGACTGGTCAGAATCTTGGGGGAAGGGGCTAATTGGGAATTTCTGGGAAACTGAGGCTCAAGCAGAAAGCATATTTTGTCATCCTCTTTGTTGGAAGAGTTACCAAAGGGTCAGAGGCCACCTTCTTGCCTTCATGAGCTCAGCCTGTGACTGCCATGGGCCTTTGTGTGGTATGCTTCCTGACTATCTGGGATCACTGCCTAGGCTGGGGATACACACCAACAGAGTATAAGATTGTGACTCCAGGAAATGTCGAGGTAATCATTCATTTGTGTGCATTCGAGTGTGAGAGTGTGTGTGTGTGTTAGAATGTTCATTTTTCTCCCAAAAAGAGAGTTAAGAAGAATGTTCAAGGGGGGTTCAAGTAATTGCATCTTTATTTTTCTAGGAAAATAGTCTTCTAGCCTGAAACGATTTTGGTCAGGGATGTTCTCGGCACTGGGAAAATCAGTCAGAAAGCAGCATTTGAGGAGTGCTGCCAAAGCTGCCTCTTCCTGGTTGCCCTCCAATAGACTAACCACAGGTCGGGTTTCTTTGTTCATTTGAGTTTTCTCATGGGGGAAGCAGCCCCGAGGCTAATGATTGAAGAAAACTTGATAGGGCACAACTGTCTTGGATGCTAGGGGAGACACAGAAAGCTAAGGAGAAAGCCTCTGCCATCCAATAGCCTCTGGTGAGCCAGTAAAGGCGACACAGCACAGATGTAGCATAGGGCAGCTCAGTCTCCTCAACTGATACCCTCCAGACCCTTGTTCTGGTTTCATGGGTCAAGGCAGGAACCCAGGAGTCCAGGAATCTATTTGATCACACCTCCCAGGAGACTTGTAATCTATGGCAAGTCATTTCTCCCTCCCAGCCCCAGGGTCCTTGACACTGTGAGATAGACCAGATGCTCTCCAAGGGCTCTTCCTGCTGTAACACTTTGAGATTTCCTGGGAATCCAACTAAACTAAGCCAACAAGCTTGTCTATGATGGAGATTGGACATGTGAGGACAAATAACCTTCCAGGAGTTCAGAGTTAGAGAAATCCCTTGCTGGGCTGGGTTGAGAATGCTCTTTTTTTCCCCCTTTTTTTACACATAAGCTCCAAACTAGGCCTCCAGGAATGGGGGGAGGATTTGGAGACAGTGGAAGAATTCTATGGCCAAGGCTCAAGGCCGTGTGCTGCTTCTCTAGTTCTCTTTGAGCTTCTTATCTGCGGCATGGAATGGAGAAGTTGAACTGAAGATAAGGAGTCACACTGAATACCAGCCAAGGCCTGAGCTCAAGTCTCCTGAAACTTCTTAGATCCTGTCCCTGCCAAAGTCTGGGAACCCTCATTAGGCACTGACCTATTGTTATTGTGAATAGAGACTTAGTGAAGCCATGAATTCATTACACGAACCTTTATTGAATGCCTACTTTGGGCTAGGTCTGTGTTGAATGCTAAAGATACAAAGATGAATGAGATATTGTCCCTGACTCGGAGAGGCCTCAGTTTGAGGAGACAATCTCAATGTGACGGGTGTGTTCAAGACAATCTTAATGTGACAGGTGTGTTCAAGACAATCTTAATGTGACAGGTGTGTTCAAGGCCTTAGATGAAACATTAAGTGTGCAAAAGAAAGGCCGTAGTTGTGGGGAGGAGACAGGGAAGGCCTCGGAGAATAGGTAGGTTTGACTCACCAGGTTGGGGGAGGAAGAGAAGAGTACTTTCTGAGTAGAGGTGGAATAGAAGTGTAAAATAGTATGGCATGCCAATAATGGAGTAGGGCAGTTCTGTCCGCTGAGGCCTCCAGGGGAAGAGGGAATGATGGGTACCATTTAGCTGGGGTCATTGCTTGTGTCCTATCAAATTATTACACTTTACCCTGAGGGCCCTGGAGAGAAGAGAGATGCTTTGAAAGCAGGAATTGACTTGGGCAGATTTGAATTTCAGAATGTTCCCTCTGGTGGTTTTGTAGATGGTGGGGATGGATTGAGTTGAATCATAGCAAAGGCTCTATTGAGAAGACTATTTCTCAGGGCTAAGGAAAGTTGGTGAATTGGGCACAGCAATGGAGAGGGTGAGCTACAGGTGGATTGGAGAGCTCTTCAGGAGTTCAGATCTACATGGTTTGTGGATTAGTTGACAGTGGAAGGTGGAAGGAGAAGGTAGAGCTGACGATGACTTCCCAGTTCTTGCCTTGGAAAATTGAATGGGAGGGGGAAGTTTAGGAGATTGTGGCTTAAGGAGAGAAAGTGGGTTCAGGATTGGACAAGTGGAATTTGAAGTACCCATGGGACATCCAGTGGGCAAATATCCAGAGATACCCAGTGGGCAGCTGGATAACAAAAGAGAGGCCCAGTGTAAAGGTGTTTCTGAGGCATGCTGTGTGAATTCTATTCTTATGCATTCTTCCTTTGTGCCTTTCTTTTTTTAAAAAAAAACTTAATTCCAGTATAGTTCACACATAGTATTATATTAGTTTCAGATGTACAATATAGTGATTCCACAGTTCCATAGATTACTCAGTGCTCATTTCAACAAGTGTACTCTTAATCCCTTTCATTTATTTCAACCATCCCCCCCCCCCAACCTCATCTCTGGTAAGTTTGTTTTCTGTAGTTAAGAGTCTGTTCTATGGGGTTTTTTTGGCTTGTCTCTTTTTTCCTTTGTTCATTTGTTTTGTTTCTTAAATTCCACATATGAGTGAGATCTACAGTATTTGTCTTTCTCTGACTGACTTATTTCACTTAGCATTATACTCTCTAGCTCCATCTATGTTGTTGCAAATGGCAAGATTTCATTCTTTTTTATGGCTGAATAATATTCCATTGCATATATGTACCACATCCTTTTTTAAGAGAGGAGAGAGAGAGAGAGAAAGAGAGAGAGAGAGAGAGAGCAAGCAAGCAGGGAAGGGATGGGTAGAAGAAGAGAGAATATTTTTTAAAAAATATTTATTTCAGAAAGAGAGAGAGAGGACAAGTGGAGGCAGGGCAGAGGGAGGTAGAGAGAAAAGGAGTCTCCAGCAGACTCCCTGCTGAGTGCAGAGCCCAATGTGGGGCTCAATCTCACAACCCTGAGATCATGATCTGAACCAAAATCAAAAGTCAGACACTTAACTGACTGAACCACCTAGGGCCCCCTGTACCACATTTTCATTATCCATTCATCTTTTAATGGACACGGGCTGCTTCCATAATTTGGCTATTGTAAATAATGCTGCAATAAACATAGAGGTGCATATATCTTTTTGAATTCATGTTTTTGTATTCTTTGAGTAAATACCCAGTAGTGTAATTAACTGGATTATATGGTGGGATCCCTGGGTGGCGCAGCAGTTTGGCGCCTGCCTTTGGCCCAGGGCGTGACCCGGGATCGAATCCCACATTGGGCTCCTGGTGCATGGAGCCTGCTTCTCCCTCTGCCTGTGTCTCTGCCTCTCTCTCTCTCTATGACTATCATAAGTAAATAAATATTAAAAAAATTAAAAAACTGGATTATATGGTAATTCTATTTTTAATTTTTTGAGGAACCTCCATACTGTTTTCCACAGCAGCTGCACCCATTTGCAATCCCACCAACAGTGCAAGAGGGTTTCTTTTTTCTCCATATCCTTGCCAACACTTGTTTCTTGTGTTTTTTATTTTAGTCATTTTGACAGGTGTGAGGTTTTGATTTACATTTCACTGATGGGTGACGATTTCCCTGATGATAATGGGTGATGTTGAACATTTTTTCTCATGTCTGTTCACCATCTGTATGTCTTTGGAGAAAAGTCTGCTCATATCTTCTGCCTATTTTTAATTGGATTATTATTTGTGTTGAATTGTATAAGTTCTTTATATATTTTGGATACTAGCCTTTTATCGGATATGTCATTTGCAAATATCTTCTCTCATTCAGTAGGCTGTCTTTTAGTTTTGTTGATTATTTCCATTGCTGTGCAGAAGCTTTTTATTTAGATATAGTCCCAATAGTTTATTTTTGCTTTTGTTTCCCTTGCCTCAGGAGGCATATCTAGAAAGAAGTTTTGGCTGATGTCAGAGAAATTACTATCTGTGATCTCTTCTAGGATTTTTATGGTTTCAGGTCTCACATTTAGGTTCTTAATCCATTTTGAGTTTATTTTTGTGTATGGTGAAAGAAAGTGGTCCAGTTTCATTCTTTTGCATGTGGCTGTCCAGTTTTCCCAGCACCATTTGTTGAAAAGACTTTTTCCCATTGCATAATCTTGTCTTCTTTGTCAAAGACTGACCATATAATCATGAGTTTATTTCTGGGCTCTCTATTCTGTTCCATTGATTTATGTGTCTAGTTTTGTCCTTTGCACTCTTAATACACTACTAAGAGCAGATATTGGTGATATCCAAGGTTGTATACTTTGTCCTTTCCGACACCCCCATATCTGCCCTTCATAATACATCACATATTCCTCTCATAAGACATTTCCTTAAATCATGAGGGCAATTAGGGGATTTCAGAACATCACTTGCTGACTCTTTGCTTCCAAGTGTGGATATTCCAGAAGGCAACCAGATATTTGTTAAAGATTCTAGAAGTCACTTGAACCTTTTTTTTTTTTGAGATAGGAGAGAGAGAGAGAGAGAGAGAGAGTGTGCATGCACATGGGGGTGTGGGAGGGATAAGGGGAGAAGGAGAATCATAACCAGGCCCCATGCCTAAGGTGGGGCTCAACACAGGGCCCACTCTCACGACCCTGAGACCGTGACCTGAGTGGAGATCAAGAGTTGGATACTTAACTGACTGGATCACCCAAGTGCCCCCTCAGTCGTATTCTTTTTTAGGAATGGAAAGGAAGTAACAGTGGACCAAGAAGCCTACGGACATTCTGCTGTGAGGACTGACCTCCCGGGATGAGTTGATGTTGCCACCACCATCATCATCACTAAGGAACTAACAGCTTGAAGAATTTCCTATTAGCTTGACAGCATGCTGAGAACTTCTCATGCATGATCTCACCGAAACGTGGTCACAGCTCAAGGTAGTGCTATTACTATGCTTACTTTTATAGATGAGAAAACTGTGAGGCTCACAGAATATGAGTGACTTGCTCAGGAACCCCATTAGCACTCAGTAGAGCTGGGTCTCAAACTTGCATCTATCTGACTCCAGAATCATTCTTCACTGTGCTTGGCCTGCTTAGGAAGGCTGTTTAATTGTAATTGGTATTCTTTTTCTTTCAGAAGGTCTTCTAGTTTTCTTTCATCTTCAGTATGTAACCACCTGATTAGTCAGCTAGTCAATCAATAGCCAAGATTGTGTATCAGTTTTAAAGGAAAACCACACTACATGTTGAGGGTGGGGTGTGAGATAAAAGAACAGAAAGCATAGTTCCTGTACTCAAGGACCTACCTACCCAAAGAAAAACATGAAATGAATGCGATTATGCACTCTGGGGCTAGGGTTGGGTGGAATTCTTAGTAAGGCAGGCTCCCTGGAGGAGATGAGTATTAGCTCTCTCCCCATCTAGAAGGAAGGGACAGGCAGATGGGGAGAGGCATGCTAGATTACTATCAGGAGAACTTAGAAGTCATTGTAGGTTGAAGGGACCATGGAAAGCATCTGGTTACTAGATTCTGGCCCAAACTTCTCATTTCCTAGATGAAGAAACATAGCAAGATCAGAGTGGGGACCTTATTGGGTTAGAGTTCAAGACCCACCAGCCAGTGTTCTCACTCTGGACGGGAGAAGTGGGAAGAAGATGAGCAAGGTCCTGGGGGTGCTAAGGGGTCTCATGCAGGGAAGAATCAGACCAGGAGCAGACACAAAAACAGTTTGTTCAGAATACACCTCAGCAAAGTCTAGGAAGTTTTGTTTTGACTTCCATCTACTCCATGGGCTTCCCTCAGCTCTGGTGACAGTGTGTGGCTTGTTTTTGTCATGTGCCTCTGCAGTCCAGGCTGACAGTGAACATGTCATTGGCCTGCCCATGCTGAAGCCACACTGTGAGTGGAACATGCTCGTGGATTCTATTTACCCAGCTCTGAATATTTCCGATAAGGAACTAAAGCTTCTTTATCTCAACAACTTACATATTTTAGGACAAAGGAACCATAGAGTCTTCATTCATAAACTTCTGGCTGCCCTGGTGTTTGGTCAGGAAATACCAGTTTTTTACATGGTGTCAAAAATTAATCTACTTCCCATCTCCTCCCACAAAAATGTTGCTCCACAGACATCAAGATGTGGGGGTTGGAATCCCAATTCACTTGGTTTCCAGACTACCTTCTCATGGAGTCCTCATAAATAAGAAGGCAACCCTTTCTGCTAGATCTGTATTTATCTTTGCAGATGGACAGGGGTGCCAAGTTGTGGAGGAAAAATCTTCTCTTTTGGACTCGCATTTGGAATCTGCCAGCAGTTCCACCTGCCTTCTGTTAGGCAGGGCTTAGGGGCTGTGTGGATAGCAGAGGATGTGTATTCCTTGACTCCAGAGTGGGTATTCTGGGTGCTTTTTTCCTTCCATCCATCCATCCTTGGTGTTTAGCTCTCAGCCCTGAGTGGGCAGCTCAAAGGAAATGTTGTCTTCTTGCTGTGGCTACACTGATTCTGGATCCTGCTTTCTGCTTACTGGGCTCAGGGGTTGTCTCATTCTGGATGGACATTAGTGGAATGCACCCCTGATATATGGGGAGGTGATACCTGAGGGCCATAGGGTGGAGGAGGGCGAGTAAGGATATGGAAGGAGGAAGTGGATTTACTTAATTTAATTTAATTTATTTATGAAAAATGCACAGAGAGAGGCAGAGACATAGGCAGAGGGAGAAGCAGACTCCCTTGTGAGGAGCCTGATGCGAGACTCGATCCTAGGACCCTGGGATCCCGACCTGAGCCAAAGGCAGACATTCAGCCACTGAGCCACTTAGGTGCCCCTGCATTTAGTTTCCATGAACCTGTCCTACCTAATCAGAGTGTAGTCCTTTTAAGAGAGGGGGGTTTTGAGGAACCTTAAGATCCAGGGAAACACCTCACTCCTTTTATTTGAGATTCTTAAGATAAAAAATCTATACTTTGGAAACATGACTTTATCCTATTTTAATTTTTGTAAATATTTCATCCTGTTCTTTCACTTATGCAACAAATGTTTGTTAAGCTCTCAGCTATGGCCAGGTACTGTGCTGGTCATAGTGATGAGCAAAACCACACATGGCCCCAGCCCTCATGCAACTTATCATCTAGTCAGCAAGTCAGATATTAAGCACATAACCACAGGAATGAATGTTAAAATGCACTTGCAAAAAGTTCTACAAGGGGGAGATATATGCTACGAGACCACATAATAGGGGCATTCTTACTTGTCAGGGAATCAAAGAGGACTTCCTTGAGGTTTGAGGTTTTTGCTGAGACCTGAGGGATGAATGGACTTTAACCAGGCAAAGAGTGGAGGGAAGGGTATTTCAGGCAAAGAGGACAGTATAGATCTTCCTTACCTTACAATGAGGTCACCTCCCAATAAACCCAACGTAAGTTGAAAATGCATTTGCTCCACCTAACCTATAGAACATCGGAGCTTAACCTAGCTTACCTTAAATGTACTAAAAACACTTATATTAGCCTGCAGGTGGGCAAAGCCATCCAACATAAAGCCTACTTTATAATAAAATGCTGAGTATCTCAGTAATTTATTGACTACTGTACTGAAAGTGAAAAGTAGAATGGTTGTACAGGTGCAGAAAGGTTGTTGACCCTTGCGATTGGATGGCTGACTGGTTGCTGGGGCTTACTGCCCTGCCGAGCACCATGACAGAGTCTCATAGAGCATTATCACTAGCCCAGGAAAAGATCAAAAATCAAAATTTGAAATACTATTTCTACTGAGTGTGTATTGCTTTCACTCCATCCTAAAGTAAAAAAAATCGTAAGTTGAACCATCCTAAGTCAGAGATGGTTGAGTCTCTGTAAGAAGGCCAGTCTGTTGGAGCAGAGAGAGGATGGAGGGGAAGCCCGGTGAGAGCTGAAGCTGCAGTCAGCAGGCCTCCAAGGCCAAACATTGTGGGGCCTTAAAAGCCTTGAAGGCCACTTGCTAAGAATTTGATTTTTTTTTTTTTAAGGAATTTGATCTTTATATTAAGAGCCACTAGAAGTTCTTGGTCAAGTTCTTTTTTAAAATGTCAGCCTGCTGGTGGGGCAGTTTCTTACTCTGAGCATATGTGGGTATATTCATATGTAAATAAATCTCATTTGCTACCATCTTGGGTTCCAAGGGGAAAAGTCCTCTTGAAATGGAGCAGAGATCTTTAGGCTAGGAAGAGCCCAACAAGACCATGGGCAAGATCTACCGCACACTAGGAACTGTGGGTCTGGCACTATTCTTTTACGGCACTTGCCCAATTGGCACCTCCCTTTTATAGTCTAGCCAAGGTCTCTATCTCCCCTCCAGCCACTGCACTCATCTATTTTTTTATTTTTAAAAATTGTGGTAAAATATACATAATATAAAGACTACCCCCTTAACCGTTTTTAAAAAGATTTTATTTTTAAGTAATCTCTATACCCAGTGTGGGGCTTGAATTTACAACCCTGAGATCACCTACTGCTCCACTGACTAAGCCAGCCCGATGTCCCTTCACCTTAACTTTTCTTTTTTTTTTTTTTAAGAGAGAGAGCACGTATGCTTGTGAGCTAGGTTGGGGGAAGGGGGCAGAAGGAGAGGGGGAGGGGAGAGAGAGAATCTTAAGCAGGCTCCAAGGCCAGCGTGGAGCCTGACACAGGCAGGGCTCCATCCCACAATCCTGAGATCATGACCTGAGCCAAAATCAAGAGTCAGCTGCTGCCCAGGTGCCCCGACCTTAGCCATTGTTAGGTGTAGAGTTCAGGGGCATTAAGTACATTCACATTGTTGGGCTACCATCACCACCATCCATCCCACATGACTTTCATCTTACAAAACTGAAACTCAGTGCCCATTAAACCATAGCTCCCTATTCTCCTGTCCCCAGCCCCTGGTAACCAAATTCTAATTTCTGTCTCTATTAGTTTGATTGTTCTAGGTACCTCTCATAAGCAGAATATCACGGAATTTGTCTTTTTGTGACCGGCTCATTTCACTCAGCATGATGTCCTGAAGGTTCATCTGTGTTGTAGTATGTGTCAGAATTTCTTTCCTTTTTCTTTTTTTTCTTTTTTCTTTTTTTCTTTCCTTTTTAAGGCTAATATTCCATCATATGTATACACCACATTTTGTTTATCCATTATGTTGATGGACATTTGGATTGTTTCCACCTTTTGACTGTTGCAAATAATGCTACTTTAAACACGGGTGTACAAATCTCTTCTCAAGTCCCTGTTTTCAATTCTTTTGGGTATATCCAGAAATGGGATTGCTGGATCATGTAGTGGGTCTATTTTTGTTTTTATTTTCGAGTACCCTCTATACTGTTTTCCATAGTGGTCGCACCATTTTACATTCCTATACATGGTGCGCAAGGGTTCCAATTTCCCCACATCTTTGCCAACTTATTGCTTTCTGGGTTTTTTCCCCCCTGAAATGTTTATTTATTTATTTTAGGGAGGTCAGGGGAGAGGCAGAGGGAAAGGAAGATAGAATCTCTCACAGCAGATTCTCTGCTGAGCACAAAGCCTGATGTGAGGCTTGATCTCATAACCCTGTGACCATGATCTGAGCTGAAGCCCCCTAGGTGCCCCTGTTTTGTGTATTTTTTTTTTTATAGTAGCTATCCTAATGGGTATGAGGTGGTATCTCATTGCTGTTTTGATTTACATTTCTCTAGCGATGAGTGATGTTGAACATCCTTTTTGGGTGCATGTTGTTCTTTTGCATATATTCTTTGGAGAAACATCTATTCAAGTCCTTTGCCCTTTTTAAAAATTGGGTTGTTTGGTTTTTGTTGTTGAGTTCTTTATATATTCTAGATATCAATTCCTTATAAAATATATGGTTTACAAATACTTTCTTCCATTCCATGGGTGCACTCATTTTCATAGAATGACTCTTCTTAGAACAAGGGTCCCAGCTATGGTCCTAGTTCTACAATCGGCTAAAATGGGGATAACACACCCTGCGCTGCGCAATGATAACAATAACATTCATAAAGCGCTTGCTAAGCGTTAGGTGCTATTCTAAGTGTGTACACATATTACTTAATTAATCTTCCCACCAATACTGTGAAGTAGGTGCCATTTTATTTGCGTCCTTATTTTACAAATGAGGAAACTGGGTTAGGAGAATATGTGACTTGCCTAAGGCTACACCTCTAGCAGGTGCCAGAGCTGTGATGCTACCAAGTAGCCTGGTTTTACAATTCATGCACTGACCCATTCCACTGGGCTGTCTCCTTTACTCTGCTCTTGGAAGGAGCCATGGTGTGAGGCAGGCTTGTAAGCTGTGAAATGCATAAAGGGAAAAGAGATGGTTTTCATTTCTGGGCATATTCAGAGAACAGTGAAGCTTCGCTGACACAGATAAGCCACTTCTTGGCACACAAGGTTCATGGGGATTCAGAGAGAGTCTTTTTTAAGGGACAGAGCCCTTGGTGTGGACTGCGGGCTTTGGAGCCCAGCCACAAGACATGAAGAACGTGAGAAGACATGCCCCTTCTCATTTGGCGTCCCTCTGCCAGGACCCCATTGTAAGTGTTTGTCCCCTAAAATACTTCCTTACATCTATATAATGCTTAGAAAATTAAACACAGTCACATACACATTATTCCCTCAGATCTTCATCATAATCCAGTCAGCTGGGAGGGGCAGGGGCTATTGTTACTATTTTACAGATGTGAAAACTGAGACCCAGGAACCTCAAGTGGCTTGCCAAAAGCCCCAGTTGATGGCCAAGTCAGAAATAAAACGCAAAGATCCTTGGATCTTTTCCTTCATTCTTTAATAAATCTTTTGTACACTCATCAGAGGAGCCTATCCCTTCCCCAGCCAGCAGGCCAAATGGGCAGGAAAAGCCAGGTGTGTTAACCTCTCCATGACCTGGACCAGAGCCTGACTCATGGTTCCCACATGGAAGCTTTGCAGATTATTGTTTGCTTTTTAGCCCACTGGTCAGCAGTGGGCTCTTGGCTAGGACCATTGCTCTGAGGGTCAGGACCCCAGCATTTAGATCCCTCTCTAAGTCAACACTGCCTCTCCCAGGAGATGCAACTACTCTGTGAAAGAGGGCCTAAGGACATTATTGCTTCCACCTAAGAGATGTGGAAATTGAGGCCCAGGGAGGGTAAGTAACATGCCTAAGGTCATGTAGCTAATAAGTGCTACAGTATCTGGTTTCAATATCAATATTTTTATCACTATATCAAGCTACCAAGCTGCCAAAATGCCCTCCTCGGTGTGTGTGTGTGTGTGTGTGTGTGTGTGTGTGTGTGCAACTTAACCATCAAAGTGCAGTATCACAATGCAGTTGGGGACAGTTCAGGTGTGCCAGTATAGACATTCTGGGAAGCCCTGGCCAATGGCAGGGAGCATGCTGGAGTGGGCAGCTGGCTATGTGCTATGGCATTGAGGGAACAAATGAAGCTGACCCAAATGAGAACCAGAAGAGGCTATTGACTTTGAGTTTTCTATACAAGAGAAGCAGCCACCATCACTTGGCTTTGGCAGAGACTCAAAGGCAGGTGGGGGATTGGGAAAGCTTCACAGTGAAAGGATGGAAGACTTCAAGTGGAATCTGATTGGAGGCCTTTGGCATGGGGAAGTTGGCGGTGGGCTATCTAGAAGCAAGGACTCCTATATGATTGGTTGGTGAAGCCTATTTGGCTTCCTCTGGCTATTCCTGAATTAGGAGAGGGATGGATAGTGGCAAAAAATAGGGAATCTTTGATCCCTGGGTGGCTCAGCGGTTTAGTGCCTGCCTTCGGCTCAGGGCGTGATCCTGGAGTCCCGGGATCGAGTCCCACATCAGGCTCCCTGCATGGAGCCTGCTTCTCCCTCTGCCTGTGTCTCTGCCTCATTTCTCTCTGGTCTCTTGTGTATAAATGAATAAAGTCTTTTTTAAAAATAGGGAAGCAATCTGGGGGTGATCACTGAGAGATTGGAGTTTGACTTCCCTGTTGGCTGCTGTAGAGGCATGGGTCAGAGTTCTACTGTCATATATGGTCTGGCTATTGTCCACTTGTAGATGCACTCCTCTCAAAATGAAGGAGTGAAAAAATTGTCTCCAAATGGAAAAAATCTATTGCAGTGGTTGCAATGTCCATTATCAGAATTAAAAAGAATGAAAACAATTTCCTAAGGTTCTTAAAAATATATGTAATTTCCCACAGGCTTAAGATACTAGGATGCTGGAGATTTTTAACACCAACCCTAACAAAGTTTGCATTCTTTGACTTTGATTAACCCCTATGTGCCTGTCACTGTCCTGCATCACAAAGCAATTTCCTGTGCGGGGGGGGGGGGGGGGGGGGGAGATCGGGGCTCCTGGAGCTCTGCTCAGTCTATTGAGACTCAGGAATGAGCACCCCCGAATTAAGAGGGATGTGCATGAAGGAGACTCTAAGACATTTTTCAGCTGGGGCTGAAACCATTCAGAACAACTTTATAGCAAATCAATTGTTTTCATTCCTCCATGCCATGCCTCCCGGTGACTTTTTTTCCCACTTACTTAAATTAACTTTTATAAAGACTTCAGTTTTTTTAGAGCAGTGTTAGGCTCATAGCAAGATTAAGAGGAAGGTACAGAGATTTCCTATATCCTCCCTGTCCCCACACCTGCATAGCTTCCCGGATTATCAACATCCCCCATCAGAGTGGTACATTTGTCACAACTGATGAACCCACACTGACACATCATCAGCACCCAAAGTCCATAGTTTACCTGAGGGTTCACTCTTGGTGTTGGACATTCTATGAATTTGGACAAATGTATAATGACATGTATCCATCATTATACTGTCATATAGAGGACTTTCATTGCCTTAAAAATTCACTGTGCCCTGCCTATTCATCCGTCCCCTGCCTAAATCCTCATAACCACTGATTTTTTTTTGTCTTCTTTAAAGATTTTATTTATTCATGAGTGACAGACACAGAGAGAGACACAGAGACACAGGCAGAGGGAGAAGCAGGCTCCATGCAGGGAGCCCGACGTGGGACTTGATCCCGGGACTCCAGGATCACGCCCTGAGCAGAAGGCAGACACGCTCAAACACTGAGCCACCCAGGTGTCCCACAACCACTGATCTTTATACTGTTTCCACACTTTTGGCTTTTCCAGAATGTTACCTAGTTGGAATTGTACATTACATGTAGCCTTTTCAGATTGGCCTCTGCCTTAGTTCATTTGGGCTGCTATAACAAAATGCCATGCGAGTGGCTGATGAACCCCAAACATTTCTCACAGTTCTGGAGGCTGGAGCTTCAAGATCGGGGTACCAGTATGGTCAGGTGAAGCCCCTCTTCTGGGTTCTGGGTTATAGAATGTTGACTTCTCAGTGTGTTATTCAATTGATAATATTTTGTTGAGGATTTTTACATCTATGTTCTTGAGAGATATTGTTCTGTAGTTTTCTTGTAATTTGTTGGGTTTTGGTATTAGGATAATGCTGACCTCATAGAATGAGTTAAGAAATAGTCCCTCTGTCTTCATATTTTGATAGAGATTGTAGAGGAATAGTATAATTTCTTACTTAAATGCTTGGTAGAATTCGTCAGTGAACCCATCTAGGCCCATTGCTTTCTGTTTTGGAAGGTTATTATGTAAATAAGTAATTTAAATAGTGAATTTCTGTAATAGATACAGGCTTATTTAAACAGTCTATTTCTTTTTTTAAAAAAATATTTTATTTATTAGAGAGAGAGAGAGAAAGAGAGAGAGAGAGAGAGAGAGAGAGAGAATAAGCCAGAGGGATAAGCAGACTCTCAACATGGGGCTTGATCTCAGGATCCGGGGATCATGACCTGAGCTGAAGGCAGACAGACGTTTAACTGACTGAGTCACCCAGGTGCCCCTAAATTGTCTATTTCTTGGAGAGAAAATGAGTGGGAAATATCAGTGAGGATGACTGAACATGAGAGACTCCTAACTCTGGGAAACGAACCAGGGGTGGTGGAAAGGGAGGCGGGCGGGGGGTTGGGGTGACTGGGTCACGGGCACTGAGGGGGGCACTTGACAGGATGGGCACTGGGTGTTATGCTATATGTTGGCAAATTGAACTCAGATAAATAAATAAATAGTCTATTTCTTGTGTGAATTTGGCAAATTGTGGCTTTCAAGGAATTGGTCCACTTCATCTAGGTTATCAAATTTGTGGGTTTAGAGTTGTCCATAGTATTCCTTTAGTACCTTTTTAATGTTCATAGGATTGGTAGTGATTTCCCTTCTTTCATTTCTGATGTGAATAATTTGTGTCCTTTCTTTCTTTTCCTTACTTGGCCTGGCTAGTTTTTAACTCTCAGAGTTGGCCACATTGAGACTCCATCATTTTGTTAGTTACAGTTCAGATTTTACTTTTTCACTCAGGCACCCTTTCCTGTGGCAATTTCTGCTAGTGAATCTTAGCTTTGGGAAGTCGTGTCTCCCAGAATTTGCTTGTCTGTCTCTCCAAGCTTGGGGGCAACGGTTTGTCTTAAGTCCTCCCCTCTCTTATAAATCCAAGAGGAGTTGTTGTTGATTTTGTTCAGTCTGTTCAGGTTTAACTTGTTAGGATGGAGTGGTGACTTCAATATATATATATATATATATATATATATATATATATATATAAATGTATATAGATATAGGAATAGATATAGATATAAATATAAATGATTGCCACAATAAAGTTAGTTAACACATTCATCACATCACATAATTATATTTTTTTTGTGGTGAAGGTATGTAAAATTTACTCTCTTAACAGCTTTCGAGTATAGAATACAGTCTTGTTAACTATAGTCATCATACTGTACATTCCATCCCCAGAACTTATTCATCTGAAGTGCTGAGAAACAGGACAGAGACTCTGGTGGTGAGTGTGAGAGTGAGGCCAGTGTAGAGGGTCTCAAATTTTCATTCCCCAGGATCATTTGAGAGTCTGTTGATGTACAGTTAGTAAAGAATAAGGGACACTTTTTTGGCCTGGGAGGAAGAGATTGTCAAGATAGCTAGGTAGAACAAAAGCAAATACAAGAGCAGTGTAGAGCATGATTTGTTTGTTTCATTTTTGTTTTTTTTAAGTAATCTTTTTAAAGATTTTATTTATTTATTTATTTTAAATAAATTAATTTTTATTGGTGTTCAATTTACCAACATACAGAATAACACCCAGTGCTCATCCCGTCAAGTGTCCCCCTCAGTGCCCGTCACCCATCCCCCCCAATCCCCACCCTCCTCCCCTTCCACCACCCCTAGTTCGTTTCCCAGAGTTAGGAGTCTTTATGTTCTGTCTCCCTTCCTGATATTTCCCACACATTTCTTCTCCCTTCCTTTATATTCCCTTTCACTATTATTTATATTCCCCAAATGAATGAGGACATACACTGTTTGTCCTTCTCTGATTGACTTACTGCACTCAGCTTTTTGTTTTTGTAAATAAATAAAAACCCCAAATATGTATACACACATGCACACACATACACGCACACATATATGTTTACACATTCAACTTTTTTCTTTCCTGAAAGGAACCCAAAAAGTAGGGTATGGACTTTGGGAGATGAAGGTTGGAGAGGGGCTTTCATCTTTCATTATTTTATGCCTTTGGGTGCCATTAGAATTTTTTAACCATTTTTTTTTCTTTTTTGGGGAGTTAGAGGCCAGCTGCCCTGGCTACATGCCTTTACTTGTCCCACTGACTCGTCATTCAACTCAGGATGCCAAAGGCCTGGGAGGAAGGACTAGGAACTCCCTCTTCAGGATGTTAAGTAATGGAGGAAATAAAATGACAGCAGGAGGCTGTTTGGGTAGGCTAGTGTGAATCACTGATTCCAGCCCAGGGAGGTCGCTTCCCTCTCAGCTGCTTGGGTGAGGAATCCAGAACAGGTTCTGTGTCTGGCTAGGTGGTAAAAAAAAACCATTTACCAAGTGAGTCTCCCTCCTCCAGTGGAGGTGGCATTCCTGGCTGAGCCTGTGCTCCTTGGGCTGATGGTTAGATGGAGGGGAGCATGCAGGCTTTGGATGGTGCTGCCCTTAGGGGAAGTGATGCTTGGCAGGGTCTCTGACCAGGAGATGGCAGCTGTGGGGCTCCCACTGCCTCACACCTCCAAGCTCTGGGCTAAGTGAAGTGTGAGTGATAAATGTATGTGCTTTCTCTTTCCTGGTGATTTGCAGGTTGGAGATCATTAGTTTGGCTGTCACTGGAGATGAGGGAAAAGAACGTGGGTTCCTCCTCCTTCCTGAGCTCTGTCCCACCCCCAGGCTCTTGAGGGAGGGGATCATTGCGGAGCTTTCCCCTGGCCAGGGGAAAGGAAATGAATGCATCCAGCAAGGAACTGTCAAGGACCTTTCACATCCTTGCACCTTCACTCCCAACATCAATGGCCTCATCTGAGCTCCAGTTTCCACTTGAGAAAGGGAAAAAATCCGAAACGGGCCAATCTAACAGGCTGGTGGATGGATGGGTGTGCATTTAGAAACATTCCACGACGTCTATTTACAAACTCTTCTCTTGTCTGTTTAGTCAGGTCCACACCTGGAGCCAAGTTTGTGTTATTGGATATATAGCCTGAGAGTAATAAAACTACATTCTAAACATTCTATATGACACAGACTTCCTCCAAATCTGGTTGCTCTTCCCCACTGCAAGGACCAACCTAGAGCGTAGCAAGTGATGGTAACTTTCCTGGTTGTACCCTCTCCTCCCTGATCCAAGGTGTCCAGGCAGAAGGAGATACTTAATGACTCTGAAAACTACCTGATGGAGGGGGAGGGGGATGTGGAGGAAGTAGACAGGACTGGGAACTAGTCTTACCAAATGCCTGCTACGTAAGCATTCGGCCTTTTATCCTTCCAGCCCCTCCATAGTATTTTACCAGGTTCCCCCTCCCCATTCCTACCTCTTCCCCCCTGAATGCCAATTTACATCAGACTTGGCATGTTTATAAATGTTGGGGGTTGGGGAGAGGCCCCTGCCCCACCTGAGCATAGTTTTCCCCAGTCCAGCTCCTTAGAGATGATCCTGGCTCTACTGGTCTTTCATTCCTGAATCCCACTGGCCTGTGGACTCCCCAGGGTGTTGTGAGGGCAGATATTCTGAAGGCATGCTGAGAAGTCTGCATGAATGGCTCTGTGGAAGCCATAAGCCAGTTCTCTAGCTTATCCTCTCAGGCTTCGTGAGATGTCCCTCCATCTGGGATGCTGCAATCAGCAGGGTCACATGGATACAGACACTAAACTGCTTTGTCTCTCTCATTTCTAACCCCTGAGCCCAGTCCTTCTTTGCCAGCCTTTAGCAGGAAGGGAATTGGTTCAGCGCGCCCCAGGAGCTAGGACCGAGGGGAGATGGAAAGAAGAAGGAAGGAGACAGAAGCCAAAAGGAAAGGGAGGAGAGAGAAACAGGGACTGAGAAGAACCTTCTGGAATGGTTTACATCTGCTCAGGAGTGAAGAAGTCTCACCGTTCTCCATTTCAGGCTCCAGTGCTTGCAGAGATTTTTTTCAAGACCCAGATGTTTAAAGGCCCTGGCAGGATTTTTGAAGTTGGTCTTGAAGGTTTCAGTTGAATTTATCCTGCATGTTTGAGACTCACTGGAATCAATGGTTGGAGCCAGGAAGATCACATTCCTTCTGCAAGCGGTGGAGGCATTTATCCAAGAACTGGGGCGGGGGTGTGGTCACTCACAGTGTCTGTGCTCTCTCCTGTGTTGGGAGGGAGTAGCTATACCTTGCCACTCCTGGAAATCTATTTTGTTGGCCTGGAATCCCAAGGATGCGCTCAACTTGCTTAGTAGAGGTCGTCCTCATCCTGCGAGCCAAGCAGTGGAACAGAAGCCCTCCTGGGATTTAAAAAAGGTGGGCGCTCTTTCCAAAAGTCTGGCTGTGCATGAAGGTATATATTATCTTCAATCTGAAGAATTTACGAAACTGATTCCCCAGTAATTGCCTTGGTAGTCCGCCTTCTCACCCAGCACCCACCTTCCGTGTGATGCAAACATTCTCTTCTACCCATCTGTCATCAGTAACGCTGGCCCTTGGGCACGCGATTATTTTCAAGGCAATGCCACAGGAGCACAGATTTCACAGAACAGTGACATCAGAGTTAACTCAACAAAGTGCACTGTTCACTAGCTCTGATTTACACCGTGCCCAGCCAGCTTCTATGGTAGAGACAAGAAAATGTGGAAGTAATGTAGTTTGCCCTCTGGAGGCTTAAAATCAGAGTGCAGGATATAGGATACCTGTGTGTGAAACACGAGAGGACAGTAAGAGACAGTATATAATCACATGTTAAGTGGCAATGGCATGATAATAGCAATTTCTAGTAGTTATGGAGGCCTTCCTCAGGGACAGGCACCATGTTAAAGGCATGACATTCGTTCATTCAATTAAATCCCCATAAACAATCCTACAAGGGAGGTTCTTCATACATCCATTTTCAAGCCGAGGGAGTTCAAATTTACAAGGAGTAATTTGCTGCTAACACAGTTGATCAGGGCAGGCAGAACTAAAATTTTATCCCCCACTTCTAATTTTGAAAATACTTCCAAACTACAGGGAAGTTGAAAGAAGAGTAAAATGAAGTCCCATATAGGCTCACCTAACAGCCACCGAGTGTCAGCATCTTACTGCATGTGCCCCATCATTCCATTCTCTGTCTCTCTCTCTCCACACAAACACATCCCTACCCATTTCTTCCCCCTGACCTACTTGAGCATAAATTGCAGACAGTATTACACTTCACCTCTAAATACTTCAGCATGGACCTTCAAAGAACATTTTCTCACAAAATCCTGATTCAGCTATCACATGGCAGAAACTTAGGCAGCATTTGAACCCAGCTCTGGTTCCAGAGCCCTGACCACAAGCGATGCCAGAGTTCAGGAGAAGGAACCATCAGTGAAGTCTGGGAATTCCAGGATGAATTTTCTGTGGACCCTCCACTCCTGATTCTTCATAGCAATGGAAGAAAGTAATTGGCCAAATGATCACAAAGTATGTGTAGTAAAAAAAAAAAAAAAAAAAAAAAAAAAAAAAAAACAACCAGAATTCTGTGGTTTTCAGTGTGTTCTATTTGAGTGAGAGGAGAATAGTACGAATTTGCCTTCCTAATTAGCTTATTCTTTGGCCAGTATTAAAACTGGTCTTTCCTAATAATAACAATAGTAAAAATAATAAAATTGGTCTTTCCTAACCATCCACTGACATGACAACTAGGGTAGACAGCATTCATGCTTTGATTAAACCATAATTGCAGAAAATCCACTAAGTGTGTAAGCCACATATGAATCATAGAGAACTGATCATAAATTCTAGCTAGAAAGGAATTCTTGCCAGAAGTCTTAGCCACAGGTGAGGATTCAGCACGTACAGTGTAAATCTAGTCCTTGGACAGTTATGCTCCCCCTTCACCCCACCAACTTATGAAGAGAGGGGCCCATGCACTGCCCTGCTCCAGAGAGCCCAGTCTACTCCCCCAGTGAAATTTCAGAAGCAGGGTGTTGCCTATTGCAGACTGAAGGGAAAAGAAGGTCCCCTGCTACAGACTGGCTAAGACCCCCCTGAGGGGCTGGGACCTGGTTTTCTTCTTCTTTCTAATCCAAGGTAGTCAGATTTAAAAAGGCCATCAGGTTAGGCTCAGTCCTGCAGTGTTTAATGATCCCTGCTGAATGCACACACAGGAGAAATCTTGACTTTTAAAAAAACCCTTGATTTTTCACAGTAATTTTAAAAAGCCGAAGCCCAGGGATCCCTGGGTGGTGCATTGGTTTGGCGCCTGCCTTTGGCCCGGGGCGCGATCCTGGAGACCGGGGATCGAGTCCCACGTCGGGCATCCCGGTGCATGGAGCCTGCTTCTCCCTCTGCCAGTGTCTCTGCCTCTCTCTCTCTCTCTCTCTGTGACTATCATAAAAAAAAAAAAAGCCAAAGCCCGCATCCACATTTGCCTTGCTTTTCACACTGTCACCAGACCCTTCAAAAATCAAAACAATTGCAAAATATTGCAAAATCAAATATTGCCTCCAAATTTCAGATGCTAGGGAAGGGATGCCTTTTTAGTGAACTGAACTGGGGTTGGGAAAGATGCCCCTACTGGGTCTTTCAGGCAGCAAACATTAGGTGGCACTTTTGCTCTTTCTCTAGTTCTTTTCGGGTTTTCTGCAGACACAATCTGATCAGCAGTATATCTGAATCCATGTAATGTAAACCATGTTATAATAGGGATCCACTGTGTATGCACAGTCTTTGCTGGGAACCTCAATCTGAAGGGCATTGAAATTTCACAACTTTAAGGACATTCGTGCTTCTTTTTCCTCTCCTCTCCTCTCCTCTCCTCTCCTCTCCTCTCCTCTCCTCTCTTCTCTCTTCTCCCCTCTGCCCCCCCCCCCATCCTCTAGCCTGCAGAAGCTAAAATGCCAGAAAGTGACTTACTCACATTACCTTCCCAAAGCTGTTGAGTGTTCCTCCCTGCCCAGGTAAAGGTCTCGGCTAAGCCCCGAGGGCTTCCCCTCCTAAAGATCCCGCCCCGCACACTTGTTAGCCTTGCGGGGATACAGACAGCCTAAGACAGAGCATCTGGTATTTTGCACCAAGGATGCTGTGGTCGTGTGAAGTCGGAGGCAGAGGGTAAAAAAGGGGAGTTAACAGTTCCTGGCCTTGTAAGGAACAAGCCCGGCCCTTTTTGGACCCGATTCAGAAGACAACAAGAGGTCTCGGAGCAGAAACTTTATCTGGATTAGTGCATCGGCCCGCAGACGTGGGCTGCATGCGTGTGCCCGCCCGGCTGCAGAGCTGTCCGGTCCGCTTGCCCGCTGCGCTCGCCCTTGGGCAGGGTGGCGCTTCCGAAGCACCATGGCTGGCTTCTACAGCTGCCTGAGGGCTCCAGAGTAAGTGGCGGGCGCAGGCAGGGCTCCGACTAGGCTCCCCGCAGCCGAGGGCGGCGGAGCTCTAGGTCGCCGCCGCGGGGGGTCTCTGCTCCCAGACCTGGTGCTCGCCGCCCACCCGGCCCGCGCGGAGCCGGCCGGGGCCGGGGCTCGAACCCTCCGCTTGGGGGCAGCACGCGTCGGTGGTCTCCGGCAGGTGGGCGTGGGAAAGCGGCGCCGGCCTGCTTGGGGTGGCGGTGGGGGGAAGCGTGGGCGCGGCGGACTCTCTGTCCCCTGAGGCCGGCCACACCTGGCTCACCTGCGTCCCCGTGGGGAGGCGCGGGGCCGGGCCGAGGAGGCGGGACGTCCCGCCGGGGCCGCTGAGGTCATTGATTGGTCTCCTCGCAGAGGCTAGGAGCGCCGCACGGTAGGGCAGAGGCGGCGAGGGGCGGAGATGGCCCGGGAGTCCCGCTATTCCCGGGGACTCCTTCCACGCGCAGCGCGCCGCCCCACCTCCCTCTCCCGGGCGGGGGACGCTGGAGCGTGCGAGGAGTGGCTGGAGGGTCCGAGAAGGGACAGCTGCACCACCAGGATGTTCCTATCACAGGCGGGCCAGGAGAGAGACAGAGAGACGAAGGCAGAGCTACAGGTTCCGATGTGCCCTTGTCGCTAAACCTAGCCCATGTCCTCTGAAAATAAAGCACCGCACAGCCCTGGATTTTACAAGGCTAAATTTCGTGGACTAAGAGCACCACTGAAGTCACCTTCGCAGTAATTGTTCGGTGAAATAATGAATGGGTTTCAGTGACGCCAAGCGTTTTGATGTGGTCAAAACCTACCTAGGTAAAAAACATACATAGTCAGCAGCCAGTGGGGCTGCCAATACAGATACTGGGGGTGCGGAGATGCGGGGGGGGGCAGCGAGCAAGGAGTGAGACACACAGGACAAAGACAGAGATGGAGAGAGAGAGACAAAGAAGAAGAGAGAGGAAGAGGACAAAGGAGGACAAGAGGGACGAAAGAGCAGAATTTGGATGAGTGGAGAAAATCTAACATTTCTGAGTTGCCTTAATTTTCTAAAGTTGGTGTCAGCCCTAGGAACTGTGTGCTCCTAGTTACTGGGCAGGGGTGGAAGGTCAGCACCGAGTCCTTTACTGTCCCTGTGCACCTATGGGGGTGCCTTGGGATGTCATGTGTGCCTATTGCCGGCAGTGACAATAAGAAGATCCTCAGCAAAATGGATCCAGGCCGATGACTCATTAATGGGTCTGCGAGTATATAGGATTATTTTTCTAGTTTCTTCTGTGAGGCCGTCACAATCTGGAATCACAGCCAGAAATTCACCTCACTCTCACTGTAGACCTCCAGCAGCACCTGCCCCCTCTCCCCCCACGGAAAAGCACTGATTAGCCTCTGGCCTTCAAGGCCCCAAGTGGCCTTCCATGTGATTTCCGCTGGGGCTCCCTTTGGAGTGCTGACAGGAGGTGGTTAGGGCAGGGAGGTGTGGGGAGATCCACCGTCCCTTCTGCTGCTGCTGGGAAACTGACACCGCAGCCCGCTCCTGCTCTTGATGGTGAATGAGTGGGCCTGGAGTCTGGGCCTGTGAAGTGTCCTGGCAGCTCTTTGAAAACCCCACTCCAGGGTTCCCCTGAGTATCTTGCCCTCCACCACCTTGGATGGAAACCATCCAGGGCTTTCTCTGCGTAATTCCTTATAGCCACCAGATTGCAGAGAGGTTGGTGTGGAGGCCTTGGGAGGCAAGGGTGATAACACTGCTGCCATGGGAGGTGACAATGATAATGTTATCACTCCCAGGTGAGTGTCCTGCCCTTCTTCCCTGGTGTACAGTGCTGCCCCCTTTATGTTAGATTCTCCTGCTTGCAGATAATAGAGGGGGCCTTTCTCTGGGCCCTTCATCCTGATGTCTGTCTTCCATGGTGGGGGTGGGGGGTGGGGGGGCCGGGGATCCGGGGCAGTCTGAGATCTTTGGGGTGGAGAAGACACACTCAGAGGGCCGATGGCTATTCCTGTAGCCACAGTTGAAGGCCTGAGCTCATCTGACCATTTATTGAATATAGGCTGAAGGAATGGGAGAAGTGATAAGGAGGTATTTGAGGAGATTAAGGAGCCCCAAGCCTCTATTAGTAAGTGGCTTAAAGTCCCTTGAAGGACCTAACAGGTATAGGTAGGTCATTGAAAAGTGTTGTGTACCTGCTCTGGAGCAAGCTTTGTGCTCAACACCTTCCAGGGGGAAATGCGTGCTTTCCTTGCCTGGAGCCAAGAGAGCATGGTGCCTGGCACGAGTGTTTGTGTAATGCATGTTGTCGACTGAACCAAGATACCCTCGAGAAGCTTGCCTTCTTATGGAGCACCCAGTAAACAGCAGTTTGCCAGAGGTGGGGTGGGAGTTCTGTAGAAGCTCAGTCAGAGAGAATGTAAAGGAGAATGGAGGAGCCGGGACCCGAAATGGGAGAGCCCGGGGGAATGAGACAGAAAGGGCAAGCGAGAGTGGAATTTGAGGTGAATGGAGAAAACACCTTACATTTACTGAATCATCTTAAGTTTTCTAAATTTCTTCAAAGAAGTACAAGATACAGCCTCTCAGTTACCGGATGTGGCGTCAGGGTCCTCTTCTGTGAGCTTTTCCCAGGCCTGCTGCAAGTCAGGGCAATCGTGCTGCTCGTTCACTGCCTGCCCCGGAAGACTCTGATTCTCTCCCACCCTCCATCCTCCCAACACCCCCCTGCCCAACAAGAGGGTTTCCCAGAATCATAGCTTGGCCATATAGGGAGGGTTGTACCCTTTCAAGGAACCCCGGGAGGCAGGCCTTGGGAGTTGAAATGCAGGGTGGAAACCCAGGCTTAGCTCAGTTCCTCTCCAGCTCACACTTGCAGTGTAGATTTTATCTATAGGTGCGTGCGTTTATTTTATGGGTTGGAGATGTTTGAGGTGTTTGGCCCGTTGTGGAAATGGGTATATATTCAGAGCCACCCATACCCTTGTAGGCCTTGACTCCCTGCCACCAGCCTCATTGATACCTTGCTCTACTCCAGCCACTCAGGGACCAGTTCTGGTGTTAGAGTTCTGAACTGGTTATTGTAGATATAGTTCTATAGTTGTTTGAGGTCACTAGCTATCAAGTCCTGTTATTTTCACAGATGCGGTATGACAGCAGGGGACTGGAATTTATCAAGGGATTAGTGAATATGCTTATGGGTAGAAAGGAGAACATACTAGTAGTCTTGAATTATGTGTCCTGATGTCTCCCTTTCCCAGAAGCAGTATGGACTGCTATTGGAGACCAGAGGCCACAAATACTGACTTTTTAGGAGTTCTAGTTGCAGGTATTCAGGGGACCCGTGCATTCCTTCTTCATCCTGCAGAGGCTCCTGACACCCAGATGTTGGAAGAGGTCTCACCTCATAGGTTTGATCAGTAGCCTGTTCTCCTGAATGCAAAGCCAGGCCCCATGTGAGCTTCCAGCTGGGGAAGGCAAACATAAGCTACCTAAAAGCACCATAAATGTGTAGCTGCTACTACTCAGCCTCCCAGCTCAGACCCACCTTCCCACCTTCCACTCCTCACTGCAATTAAGCACTTGAGAAGGTCATTAGAGATCCCTGTGACACTTTGCTTCCTTCTCGTTTTCTCTTCTTCCCAGTGTTTTTCTTTCTTTTTTCTTTTCTCCTCCTCCTCCTCCTCCTCCTCCTCCTCCTCCTCCTTCTAGTTTTAGAAGAAAAGCTCTTAAGTCCAGTTCCCTGGCAAGGGACCCCGATTGGGTATTGCATTTTGCTAACCTGCATTTACCCGTGACATCTACCGGAGGCACTTTCCATTCATGAGAGCCATAGGAGAGCTGGTGGAGTAGCAGGTGCCCACCATGGGGTGGCACTGTCCCAGGTCCCCAGCCTCACCCGGGGACCTTTCTTGAATAAACTACCTGACATATCTACCAGTTTACCAAAAGTTTGCCTTTTTGGACTATTTGTAAGATAGCTAAACTTGTTAACTCTGTAAAAATTCATTAGGAGGAGATGGTTTTAAAAGCTTAAAGCTTTTGTAGGGGCTCCTGGGTGGCTCAGTCTGCTAAGCATCTGCTTTCAGCTGAGGTCATGATCTCAAGGTTCTGGAATTGAGCCCTGCATCGAGCCCTGCATCGGGGTCCCTGCTCAGTAGGGAGTCTGCTTGTCCTTACCCCTAGCCCCCTGCTCATGATCTCTATCTCAAATTAATAAATAAATCTTTAAAAAAAGCTTTTGGAGATTTCTCTGGAGACATAGTTGGTGGGTTATATTTGGTCTCTAGCAGCATCCTGAGTGTTCCATTTGCTGCAGGTAGGTTTCATTTCCTTAGGAATATATTTAAAATGTGGAAACATACATTATTTCATCAGTAACCAAAATTTCAGCATTTTATATGAGAATATTTATACTAGTTTCATTTGAAGCCTTTGAAAGCCTGTTTTCTGTTGGGCCAACTTTAGCATTTGGGGGATTCTTTTGCTAATTTCTCAAGTGGCACAATTTCTGTTGTTTGTTATTTTTGGAGATCAGTAGCCAAATGTAGCATGCCATATGGCTTCTCCTGTCATTTCCTAATTGATTTTCTCCTTTAACATTCTTCTAGCTTTTAAAAAATAATCCATTTTGTATTTTTCCTTTTTTTTGTATCTTTCCTTTATAAACTCATAGTTATTGTTGGTGGCTAGGAAATTTGAGGAACTAATCATACAGTACATTACAGTAATCCCCTCTTGGCATCTTCACTCATGTGCTGCTGCTTTAAGTGCCTTTATTCTTTTCATGAAATCTCCGATAGCTATTAAAGCCACACATTCAATGAAAATTGCTATAAATCATGATTCAGTAGGAGAAATGAATTTGGGTGAAACAGCTTGTTTTCAGAAGGCCAAGTTAAGGTAGTGAAAGATTGGCCATTTACTTCACTTATTATTTTAAATACATTGCTAACCTTAACCCAGAGATTCTCAGCAGAGACGTGGGAAGTGATTTTTGCTCCCCAGGGGACGTATGGCAATGTCTGGAGACACTTAGCTGTGACAACTAGGGGGAAGGTGTGTTACTGACATCTAGTGGGTAGAGGCTAGGGATGCCGCTAAAAATCCCGCAGTGCTCAGGAAAAGCCACCTCCTTCCCCTTACCACCTCTCCACCCCCCCTCCACCCCCCACCCCCCCCAACCCGCAACAAAGAATTTTTCAGTCCCAAATGTCAGTAGTGTCAAGATTGAGAAGCCCTGCCTGAAACTAATAACATTTTACCAAAGTAGATGTCCGAAGAGGAGCACCCTAAGTGTTTAGACCAGCATTATCCAATAGAAGCTTCTGTGGTGATGGAAGTTTCTGGGGTGTTCTCTATCTGTTCTGTCCAGTAATGAGAACCACCAGCCATGTGTAGCTAATGAGCATTTGCCGTGTGGCTAGCATGACCGGGTAACTGAATTTTTATTTTATTTCACTAAAATAAATTTAGACTGAAATAGCCACATGTGCTGAGTGGTTTCCATACTAGACTCAACTTTAGCAGCACGGCGGCCCTAGTGGAGTGTGGCTCTGGGACCAGAGAGTCTTAGGTCTGTGTTCTTGGACCACCACTGTCTAGCTTGACAGTCTTGAGTCACCTAAGCCTTCTGAGCCTCAGTATCCTCATCTGTAAAATGATGGTAATAACGGGACCTCCTCCTTGGAAAATTATGAATATCCAATCCAATAATTCATGAGCTATAAAGTATGTAATGCGTTGCCTAGAGCAGTAAGCATTCAAAAGATTATTATTATTATTATTATTATTATTATTATTATTATTGCCAGGGATCTGTGGTCAGTATAGTAATTATCGTCATGTAAGTGGGGCTTCTGCAGGGCTTCTAAACAAGACCTCCTCTGCAATATTTTTGAAAGGCCACCTCCCAGGCAGAGCCCTGACTCTTGGTCCTCACTGCACGGCCACAGGCGTGCCTCTTTGGGCTTTGCTTTCCTCATCTGTAAAATGGGAATAATAAAAATAATAAGCACAGCAATGCTACTTCCTTTGCTGTCAATACCACAGAATTGCTGGGAGGGCCAAATGGCTCTGAGAGTGGTTTGAAGACGACAAAGCCCTCCATAAGCTCAAGGCTTATGTTGAGTTTGCACGCAGGGGTGCTTTTGTTTAGATTCGGCACAGAAGTTCTGCTTTGGTGGAACTATCGTACATTCGAGATGAGAGTTCCCGAACCGGGACAGTTGTATTGGAGAACAGCGGGAAACCAGGAGCTCTTCACAATGTCAGGTCCTTCTCCCTCTGTCGCCCAGCCAAACGTGTGCCGGGAGAATCCAGGACCACTTGAAGGATGTATGGAAGCTCTGCATTTGGAGTTGGGGAATCAGAGCAGTGTAGGGGCAGGCTGGCTCCCAGGCTGCTAATGAAGGAGCAAGGCATCTGGCCCGAGGGGCCCGGGAGGGCCTCACAGCAGCTCACGGTATGCCATCAAGGCCATGTCTTCCAAGGGCTCGGCCACCCAGCACAGTGTCTGGCCTGAGAGGCACACATGCTGAAAATCATGGGCACCATATAGTGGAAGGTGCATGACGCCTTGGGGTCAGACATGGGTTTGAATCCTCCCGGTGTTACTTACTAGCTGTATGGCCTGGGTGAATGAAGGCCTTAAGCCCGCCTGACCCTTACTTGTCTCCTCTATAAAATGGGTATAACGATTCCTACCTCCAAGGGTTATCACCAGCAGTAAGTCAGGTAAGATGGGCACGTGGCTAAGCCCTCAGTAAACATGAGTTCCCTCACCACCTGACGAGCAACTTTTAGCCACTTAATTAGTCAGAATCCCACTTCTCTTCCTCTGGGATGGAAATGGCAATGAAGGTATTGGCTGTTGGTGTGGGAAAGCTGTTTAGGTCTTTCTTGAGAGGAGGAAAGGGGGACAGGAGTCTCTTTGCCAGGAGCCAGGAGCCTTGCCAAGCCCAGAAGAGCAGTCCAAACCATTTAGGGACAGAGGAGGACAAAGGATAAAGCAAAGGCCTCTGAGTTAGTTACAACTACAGTGTTCATGAGGAGCCTGGGCAGCCTTGCCTGAACTGGGGAGCACCCTGAAAGAAGTCATCATGCTCCGTGTGCCCAGAGAGAGGCTTTCTGGGGACAGTGGGTTTCCCAGTCATCAGGAATTTAAACTCAAGCCATATCTGTGGCTGGAGGATCCTAATGAGCAAAGGGCACAGGTTGGATCCTGCTGGCTTTCGCTCATGTAGCCATGGGCCCCAGCCCTCAATGCAGATGGACATTTTACGCAGCAGGCCACCAGGGGGCCACCGGAGACAGTATGGCTAATGGCAGAAAGTTTTATTCCTTACTTTTGGGAGAGCAGAAAGGAAGAACAGGGGACCTAGGTCCTCAACACCATGGGGTGAGAATGATGATGAGAATAGCCAACACGTCCTGAGGGCTTACTATGTGTTATGCCACACGCCCAGAGCATTCTATGAGCTATTTCATCAACTGCCTGCAACACCAGGACCCTTTTTCTTTTCTGATCTTAAGCAAGAGCCAAGATCCAAACCTGGATTTGTCCAGCTCCATAGCTTAACCCTTTTGCAACCATGTTATGCTTCCTCTCCAGAAAAACAAGGTGCCAGATTTCTCTTTCAGCAATAAAGGAATGTCAGCTCAGACACTACTGGGTCACAGAATCAAGAGCACCACAGAAAGACATGATATTGTGACCTCCATACCTCCATCCTACCTCCTGCCTCCATGTACCACATTCTGTCTGCAGGCAGATTCGTTTCATGGATAAAGAAACTGAGGCACGAGTAAATTATATGACTTGTCCTGGGTCACATAGGATGTAGCTCTTCATTAGTTTGAGTTTCTATCCTTAAAAGACACAGAGGCTGAAAAGGAGAGGAAGAGTTTCATCTATTAGGGCCAAGGCTAAACGGGGGAAAAAATTAACAAAGGGTTCCATATTGTTAAAGCAGCTGACTTGAAATTTTTTCTGAAAGTAGAAACATAAAACATTTTATTCATCTAATTTGAACACTTGAAGCTGTATCCGTTGTTACAAACACAGCAAGATTATAACAATTTAATTCATTTGTCCGCTATAGCATATAAGGGAGATGTTCAAAACAAGGAATGGAAACAAGAGGGGAGAAAAAGAAGAGATACAGGGCATGAGAACATCTAGATATGGATAAGGAAAGAGCAACAACTGGTAGGCACTGTATCTCACAGAAGACTGCTACTAAGGATTGCTGAAGCCATGTTGCATTTTTATACCAACAAGGTCATTTCTCTTATTTTCTGTCCCGTGGACCTCAAAGGCCAAAGACCAGCCCATCCTATAAGCTGTGGGTCATGTTACTTCCCCACCCTGCTTCAGATCTTGCTGCTTTGATCTCTCCTTTCCCTAGGCCCAAGTGTTCTGGAAAAATGGGGAGAAAAGTAAGTCAAAGGGGGACTCATCTGATGTCCATGGGGTTGGGAGTCCAGGCACATCTGCCTCTCCACATGTTCAGCAGAGCTCAGAAGAGAAGGCAGAGGAAGTCTGATCCCCCTGAGTTTGCATAAAGCACATGGACAGAGGTTTCTGTGTTAGTTCACTATTCATGTGTGATACTTAGAGGGGGTCTCTAGAAGCCCTCTAAAGGAATGAAGTGAGGGGAGATTCCCACTAAACTCTCTAGAAGCCCTCTAAAGGAATGAAGTGAGGGGAGATTCCCACTAAACCTCCATCACCTGTTTTTGAAGAAACTAATTTTTCTTTGATGTGTGAGGAGTGTTGGTTTCTTCTGTGCCTATGGCTCCAGAAGCCAAATGTCAAAGATCCAAGACCTTATTTCATGCTGAGAAGGCCTGTGTTCACTCTTTCAGACTTGGAGGAAGCAGGAAGCTCTTTGGGATGAGGTAGTTAGCTCCCTAATAGTGATGGATTCATGATTTGAAAGGTCTTAAAAATATTTTTTAAAGGGGAAGAAAGAATAAGTGGGGAAGCTTAAGTCAAATCTCCTGCAACCCTGTGCAATTATTTTGTTATTTTTTTAAGTCAAAGTATAATTAACATACAGTGTTTTGTCAATTTCAGGGGTATAATATAGTGATTGCACAATTCTGTATATTACTCAGGGATTATCATGACAAGTGTACTCTGAATCCCCTTTATCTACTTCCCCACCACCTCCCCTCTGGCAACCACCAGTTTGTTCTCTGTATTTAATAGCCTGATTTTCTTGGTTTCGTTTTTTTCTTTGTTTATTTGTTTGCTTTGTTCCTTAAATCCTACATATGAGTGAAGTCATGTGGTATTTGTCTTTCTCTGACTGACTTATTTCACTCGGCATTATATCTTTTAGGTCCATCCATGCTATTGCATATGGCAAGATTTCATTTTTTTGATGGCTAATATTCCATTATATATCGATCGATCGATATATCACATGTTTATCCATTCATCTATTGATGGACACTTGGGCTGTCCCCATATCTTGGCTATTATAAATAATGCTGCAATAAACATAGGGGTGCATACAGCTTTACAAATTAGCGTTTTTGTTTTATGTGGGTAAATACCAGTAATATTCCAGTAATGGAACTACTAGATCATATGGTAATCCTATTGTTATTTTTTTAAGGAAACTTCATACTGTTTTCCACAGCCTCTGCATTTTTAAAATGGAAAAAAAACCCAGCTTAGGTTTCTAAACAATCTGCAAGTAGGAGAGTTTGCTGAAAATATCGACAGGCTTCTGAAGGGTCTGCTCTGAAGGATGGTCCCCTCTTGGCCAATGCAAGCAGGGCTTGTGGTGGGCCTCTCTGGCCTTTCTGGGGATGAACTGGGAATCTGGGTAGATTGTCTCAGTGAATCATAAAATCCTAGAATGCCCAGGCTAAAAGGAATCCTAGACTCCAAGTCTAATTGGATTCCTTAGTTCTTAGGTGAGGAAACAGGCCCAGAGAAGGCATTTGGCGTGATCAGGCCTCACGGCTAATTAATAGCAGAACTGGGAGGTCAACTCTCCAAAAGTTGCTGTGGGCCTCATCGGAGGCTCAAATTTTTGAGATGTTTATTAGAAAAACAAAATACCTTCCTTCACAGTCACAGTTCTCTCTAGATATCACTTGGGTTGTTTTTTCTATGCCATCGGGCCCTGCCATCTACTTCTTATGGCTTCCCACTCCAGCTTTTCTGTCCTGGCCATGCCCACTGTCCAACAAGATTCATAGCAGGATTTCTTCCAAGTGGGGTGCCTGGCCCCTCTACCTCAGGATTGCCCGGGAGCCTCTCAAACAAGCAGATCTCTGGGCCTGCCACCATTGAGGAATCAGAGTCCCCTCACCCATGAGTCCGTGTTTGGTAGACAAGATGTAGACTTCCACCTCCAACCCATTTCTCATGCCCTCGTCCCTGTCTGCCGTAGTTGTTTCAAAAATCCCACTAGTCAGTGAGCCCTTTCTTTGTACTGGGCTCTTTTTCATACACTATCTCCTTTATTCCTTGGACGCCAGCTGTATACTTCCCTGTCACTCTCAAGTATCCATGGGGGGAGGATGTGGGGGGAAAGTGTCGGTACCTCCCACCCTCACTGAAGCACTCCTCCCAGTGTGTCCTTTTCTTCTTCTCCCAGGCCATTCTGACTAAAGTTTAAGGAAGCCTGGTAGACTTCTACTCTGTAAGTTCTCCCTGCCACTCTTCTTTTCCTCTGAGCTGGTGATCCCACTGGGAAGAGCTCGGCACCCACCACTTACTTCTTCCAAGTGGCAATCCAACTCCTTTCTCTGCCAGAGAGTGGCCTGGGCTGAGTGAGAGTGTGAGTGGGGGTGAGAATGCTTGACAGAGACTGCGCTTGGGGATCCTTTCTGCTTCTGTGGTCAGCAGCGAACATAGGAGAAGGGTACCGGGAATCTTCGTTCTGCCCTTGGCCATCTTTCTCTTCTCCCTAGGCTAGTTGCCTTCTAGCCTGGCCTGGCTCCAGGCCCTCCTTCTGGAGGTCCCTCTTTCTCTGGTCTAGCGCTCCATTTTTCCAAATCAGTTGTCCTGTGTCCCCTGGGCCTACAGCCTCCTTCCTGTGGCCTGTCAGGATTGTTCCAGGAGCTTCTGGCTTCTTTTCCAGGCCCTGGACCACCAAAGAGGTATGAGAGTCAGGTGTGAGACCAGACCAGAGCCAAGAGAAGAGGGATGGAAGGGAGGCCAGCCCCACCCGTGCCCCATTGCCCCCCAGCATATCCTTGGGGGCCAGAGTTCTTGGGCTCTTCCCCATCACCCAGGGTCTGTGGCTATCATCTGCCTTCTCTGTCCCCACCCCCACCCTGACTCACCTACGCTGACTTTTAAGTAAGTGCCTCAGTGCTTAAGCTGTCAGTAAATGTTTCTGCCCAGCAGATGGCCGATTTTGACGTGGGCCTCATCTATCAGGCCTTTCATGATTACTCCAGCCTGTGCGGCTAGGTCCCTCTTTGTCCCTTGTACTGCTTTAAATGGAGCTGCCCACAAAATCACCCTCTAGAACTTTCTGTGGTCACACGCCTCCCATTCCCCGATTCTTCCACCTGCTCTTCCCCATCACTCTCCCCTTTCCTTGTTCTTTTACTTGGAGATCTTAGCTCTCTGGCTTGGCTTGGTGATGTATTTTGGACACACTTCTCTGGCCTAATCTTGGCCCCTGGCATCCTTTCCGCCCTTTGCCCCCCCCCTCCCCCGTATTGCACGTACAAGCCACGCACATTCTGGCTTCCTGTTCCAAGACTCCTGGGGCCTACAGACCCCTTCTATATGCAGTCAATACCCTAGAGTTTAGCTTTTGGGTCCTTGTCATAAAATGCCATAAGAGAACACAGGATAATTTAGTCTCACCTCCTGATGTGACAAATGTGGGAACTGAGGCCCAGTATGGAAGAGGTATGACTTTGTGGCCAGGCCCCAAAAATAATCTGTTGGAAGGGCAAAATTAGGACCCAAGCCTTCTGATTCCTAATCAAATACTGCCCTCGAGCTCTTCACGTGGGCTTATTTCTTGCCAGCACGGGTCATTTTATGTAGCACCTATGGGCCCTGGAATCAGACTCTCTCACCTTGCCTGTGGACTTGTGTGTGACCCTAGGCTGTTACTTAGCCTTTTGGGCTCCCTCATCTACAGAATGGGGAGGACCAAGAATAAATGGTACCAACCTCATAGGATTGTTCCGAGGATCAAATGAGATGATGCATGCCCACATTAGCTGTCCAGCAAGTGTTAACTGCCATATTTTGTCATTGCAGGTCTGAGCCTGTAGTAGGTCTGCATAAAGACCTTGGGGTAGCCAAGAGGGATCTTAGCTCTCTGACTAGGAGAGGCCTTGGGAAAGACTGTTCTGACTTTGTTGCCTGATTCAGAGGGAGTGATTCCAATGATGGGTATCCAAGGCCACATGGAAAGAGAGGAACAGTGCCATGGATAGGGGAAGGGGAGAGATTTGTGGATCAGGGAACCTTTGGGTCTCTGCCTGCCTGCAGGGATGTCTGTGGGGTTAAGAGTTAAGGAAATCTGGGGCCTTAGGCTCTCAATATCACCTTGACCAAGAATGGCCAGGGCTCTCAGATTTGTATGCATTATTTTAAGGGGCACGTGCCCTTTGCAGGCAGCGTCCCCCCACCTCCTGCCTTGCCCATCCATCCCCTCCATGTTAAGGCACAGTGCACTCTGGGACCTCTGTTCTGGGAACTGGGAGGCTGAGGGCTATTTATCATAACCAGGAGGTAAAACTGAGATTGCCTGCCTCAACCCCCACCCCGCGGGCTTAAGATGAAACTAAAAAGCTACAAGTTGCCTTTGTAAAAGACAGGATAGTGTGGCTTGGCATGGGGGCAACATTCCAGTGGCTGGATTTTCTCCCTCCTTTATCTCTTCTACCTCCTCTGCCAGAAGATGAATCCCCATGTCTCCTCTTCTAAGGGTGTTTCAAATTCAAAGGTCAGGAAGCATCCATGTTGTGGCCCACAGAGTCCAACCAGCCATATAGAACTCATGTCCTCACCAGCACCACCACCCTCTTTCTCCTTTTGCCCTTCCTCCCGCCTTGGAGATTTTTCACACAACCCTCCACCTCCAAACTGATGGATTATTGACTGCTAGGAGCTATAATAACAGCAACCTCAACAAATATCTCATACAATCAAAAGCCACAGACACACTCTGCTTGGGGTACACTTGAGCTCAGGCAGAGAGCTGGGGACCAGAGCTCTTGGCACCCGACACACACCCAAAGGTATGAATTCCATCCTCAGGGCCCCTTGACTCAATTCTGGCTCTACCTTGAGCCCCCCAGGGTCCACATGCTTCTTGCTTCCCCAGCTGGTACCCTACCTCAGCCTGGCCGCCCCAGGGGCCCATGTGATGACCTGTCCCCTTTAATACCATGTGATGGCTCATTGCAATATGTGTGTCTAGTGAGCCATTTGGGGCAAGATTCTTCATTGTTAAAATGGCCAATGAATCTTGTCAAAGATGGTAGGGGCTGAGAGTGACCTGGCTAGTTGTCCTATTTTGCCCATCCTGTCATAGGCCAGTATGTGAGATTCTTTGGGGGCAGGAGAGGATGGGCATTTAATGCTCACCAGATTTTGCTGACTGTAGACTGTAGTTGTAGAATCATTGGCTCTGAAATCCTCCAGAACTGGATGTGAGTTCTAGGTCTGTTATATACTACGTGTGCAACCTTATGCAGCTTACCTCATTTCAGTGAGACTCAGTTTCCTCAGCTGGGAAATGGGGATGAAAACAATAATGCCCACCTCATAGGGCTTTTGTGAGGGTTCAGTGAAGAATGCATGTAAAACCAGGGGTTTTTCTTTTGCTTTTAGATTTTATTTATTTATTTGAGAGAGAGGGTGAGAGAGATGGAGCAGGAGGAGTGTCAGAGGCAGAGGGAGAAGCAGACTCCCCACTGAGCAGGGAGTCCGACATGGGGCTCAATCCCAGGACCCTGGGATCATGACCTGAGCCAAAGGTAGATGCCCAATCGATTGAGTCACCCCGACACCCCTTAAATCAGTTTTCACAGTGCTTGCCTGGCACAGAGTAGGGGCTCTGCAGTTTTGTTATTGTATTAATTGGGTAATATTTTTTAAGATTTTATTTATGTATTCATGAGACACACACACACAGAGAAGCAGAGACATAGGCAGAGCGAGAAGCAGGCTCCCCGTGGGGAGCCTGATGTGGGACTTGATCCTAAGACCCTGAGATCACGACATGAGCCAAAGGCAGATGCTCAACCACTGAGCCACCCAGGTGCCTCTTAATTGAGTAATATTAATCGCCCTTGACAGCAAGAACAGAGACTTTATCATAGTATATGTGGGCTGACAAGACAGAATGGGACTCCTCATCAGCTAGGCTTCGAGGCCACTGGAGAAATGGCAGAAAGCAGCTTTTAGGCCAGGTTCTTTGCTTTCCCTAGAGTGTGCTGAGGCATCTGCTGGATGGTTCTGGCGGTCAGACACCCACAGGTGAGGCTGTGGAGTGTAGAGAAGTGACCGTCTATCCCTCTTGCATGCCTTCCTCCTGACACCCATGGGCATTCAGGGGCGTGGCTTTGCGGAAGTCACTGAAGATGTCACTTCACATAAGGTGGCCCCCAAGCCATGCGGCACTTTCTGCTTTGGGCAGCTGTCTACCCAAGGACTCTCAGACCAGGATGAATGACTGCCAAGATTGTTTTCCTCCACCCAGGATGCCACGAGGGGGCTCAACTCTGCTCCTGAGAGCATAAGCCAGAAGTTCTAGAACTACCCTGGCTGGGGAAAGGGAACAATAATCCCCTCAAGGGCTATTTACCAAGTTCTGGGTTTCAGCTGACATGACTCCAAACCCTATCCCATTTCTGCCTTCTTCCTCAACTAGAACTGGCGCCCCTTGGGCTCGTGTTCATTTTCTATTGCTCTGTAGCCAGTAACATTTCGGTGTCTCACACAGTATAGATTTCCTCCCTCTCAGTGTCCATGAGGCAGGAGCTTGGGCTCTCGCAAGGCTGCACTCAGCGGATCAGCTGTGGCTGGGGGCTCATCTGAGGCTCAAGGTTTTCTTCCAAATGGACTGGTTGGAGGCTGCATTCAGGTTTCTGAGATTGTGAAGGTGGACTGAGGTCCCCACTTTCTGGCTGGCTGTCAACTAAGGCTTGTTTGCCTATACTGGAGGCCACCTGCCATTCCCTGACATGTGGTCCTTACTCACCACGACACAGCAGGTGGTTCCTTCAAGCCCAACAAGAGATTATCTGCCGTGGCTTCAAATCTCTCTGACTTCTGTATCCAACCTCTGGACATGCTTTTAAAGAGAGCTTACCTGATTAGGCTAGGCCCACCCATACTCAAGGGGAGGGGATTTGCAGGATAGGCACGCTTAGAATTCTTCCCACTACAGACTCTATGAAAAAGCACCTTGGCCTATCAGATTATTTTCTAAAAACGGAGGCCAGCTGCTTTCCATTAGCATTCCCCACTTTGGGAAGGCAGCTAAGCTGTCAAGCAAAATCTTCTGAATCCTTGAACCTGAACCTGGCTGTGGTTAAGACATTTCAACAGCCTCAGAAGACAGACCTTATTCTCGTGTTGTTTGTCTTTTGCCCCCTTGTTCAGCCCTCAAGTCAGATATTTTGAAAAGCAGAAGGCAGCTGTGAGGCCTATGTGTCTAGGGTTGGCCGAGAGAGAGCAAGCAAGCCTTGAAATGCTGACCCATAATGGAACTTTATGCCTCTGCTGGGCCAGGCTTCCTGATGACCATTATTACATGACTTTATGCTCTCTGGAAGTGCTTCTGAATGCCTCTTATTTACAGGATAAAAACATACATTACCTCCTCTTTCCCTACTCAGCTTGCCAGCTTTTTCATGGATTTTGTGCGGAGGGGATTTTTACTGAAAGCCTGTCTCATATTGTCTCCATGTGTTTAAAAAAGGGGACCATGTTTCCCACCGATTTCCTATTTGTCACTGCAGTTCCTCCCCTACTCCCCACTCCTGCGTTCATCCAACCATAAAAAATTGCAGCAAGCACCTTCTGTGTGCCTGGTACTGTGCTAGGTGCTGGTGACATCCAGATAGGCAAGATGTGGTCCCTATCTTCAAGGTGATATCAGCTATGACAGAGGCATGTGCAAAGGTCCGAGGGCGTGGGGCATGGGTGGTGACCTTTGAGCTGGATCTTGAGGAACATGTAGGATTTTAAGGATGTGGGGATCAGGGGGTTGATGTTCTAGGCCAAGTGGACAGCCCACACAGAGCACTAAACGTAAGAGAACATGGTGTGTTTGAGGAATGACTGGTAATTCTGGCCATGAGGGTATGAGTGGGGGTGGACTTCTGGTTCACTGGAGGGGAGCAGGGGAGACCAGGTTGCAGAGGGCCTTGGATGTCAAGAACTTGCCTCCCATCCTGCCAGAAGTGGGAAGTTGATAAACTAGTTTAAGCAGGGGAGGGTCCGACTCAAGCTGGTATTTGAGACCAAACATTGTGACTTTTTTGAGATATCAGTGAGCTGACAAAGAGTTTTTGCTAAATATACACAAAAGTAGAGGCCAGATGAGGTGGTCGAAAGGCCACTCTGAGAGAGCCCTGCTGTAACAAAGGAACAAGGTCACTTTAGATTTCTATTAGCTACAATGAGACATGTGAAAGAAATACAATGTCGTCCCTATGAGAAGCCAAGTTCTGGTCAATAAAGTTAGTCCGGGGCGGGGGGGGGGCAACCGAAAAGAAGTTTTGCCAGTGGGAGAGTAGGAGGAGGCAAGGTGCCCATTCCTGAAGCCTCCTCCGTGAGGTTCTGGGTCCAGCCTAGTGTAGTGGGGCTCTCTACTAGGGTGCTGGTGGCTGGGACACCTAGGAGTGGATTCTCTACACCGAGGACAGGGGGGACCCAAATGTGCTTGGTTCTGGATGGCGAATAACCTACGAGTGGGGCCCACCTGGCTAGGAGTGAAGTGAGGCCTCAAAAAGGTGGGAATCAGGGGGTCCCTCCCCCAGGCCAAATGTTCCTCTGCCTCCAACAGCATGCCTCTACTTCTAAGAAATTTCTGACCATAACGGTGGCTCTTACATTCCCTCCCCTTCTTTTATTGAATTTAGGCATTCGGGCAGCAATCATTTATTGAGTGCCTGCTGTGTGCTAGGTACCATTTTAGGGGCTGGGAGATCCAGTGATGTACAAAATACACAAGGCCCTCGACCTTATGGAATTTACACTCCAGCAGAGAAGACAGATGAAAAACAAGTAAATTAATATAAAATATAATTTCAAGTAGCACTGAGGGCTATAAAGATGTTCAGAAAGGGTCATGTGATGGAAAGAGACTGGGAGCTCTAACTAGGGTGGTCATGGAGGTCTTCTCTGGGAGCAAACAACTGAGCTGACCTTAAAGCTACAAAAGAGTCAACCATGTAGCTAGCTGGGGAAGAGCCCTCTGGGCAAAGGGAGCAGCAAGTGCAAAGATCCTGAGATTGAAAGGGCCTGGTGTTGGGGATTGGTGAGAAGGTCAATGAGGCTGTAGCAGAGGGAGAAAGGGTGGGGGGAGGGAGCAGAATTGGCAGTCAGGAGGCTTAGGGTCAGATCACATAAGGTCCCAGGTGTAAGGAGCTGGGACTTTGCTCTGAGCATGGTGGCAAGCCACTAGGGGGTTTTGAGCAGGGGGTACATGTGACTGATTTGGCCACCGTGTGGAGAATAGGGAGGCAAAAATGGAAGCCGGGACACAAGCTAGATCATTGCTGTGATGCAGCAACAAGACAATGACAGCTCAGACGAGGACAGAGATGGTCGAATTATAGAAATATGTGCAAAGAGGACTCATAGGATTTACTGTCAGATTAGATGTGGCATACATACAATGGAAAGAGAGGAATCAAGAGCTCCTAAATTTCAATCTGAAATTTTTCAGAGCTAGGGAAAACTGCGGAGGATGGGTATGAGGCAAAGCAAGAGTTCCATGCACAGTTAGTTGGAGGTGTTGACCAGGCAGTTGGTTATAGGGCTCTGGAGTACAGAGGAGACATCCAGGCTAGAGAGAGATGCCATGGAGTCCAGTATATAGATGGTACTTCCAGTCTGAATGAGATCACTTAGGACGTGGTAGCCACTAGCCACACGTGACCCTGAGCCCTTGAAATTGGCCAGCTCTAATTGAGATGTGCTGTATGTGTGAAATGCAAACCCGGTGTCAAAGACTTAACGTGAAAAAATGTCAAATGTCCCCTTGATATTCGTTTTGTAATGATTACACATTGAAAGGCTCCTGTTTTGGTCCTGTTGAGTTAAATAAAATAGGATAATGTTTCGGCTCTACCCAACCTCACTGATTTCTTTTTGCTTTTTTAAATGGGGCTACTAGAAGCAAGCTACACAATGGCTTGCTGTTGTGGCTTATGGTCATGTATCTACTGAAGGGCCCCGGCTGAGGAAGCAGGGATAGATACAGAGGGCCAAGGACAGTGCCTTTAGGAGCAACAATATTTCGGATCCAGGGAGAGGTGAAAGATCCAAGCGAAGGAGTTTGAGGAGGAACAGCCAATGAGGTCGGAAGAAAATGAGGGGAGTGCAATGTTCAAAAAGTCAGAGCAATGAAGTTATTCAAATAAGGAGGGAGTGGCTGATGTCACAGGGAAATCAAAGCACCCGTGGCCTCATTTAACAAGAGTCAGTTTGGTCGAGGGCTTTGTAGGCACTTTGGGTCTGGAGCCCGAAGAGAGCGAGCCCAGGAGAATAAGCGAAGACAGAAGGATAGTAGGTATGGATGACATGCCTCTTGTAAGCTCTGCTTGAAAGAGATGCGGAGACGTGGAGTGGTAAGAGAATTTCAAATCAAGAGGAGGTGTGTGTATTTCCCTGTGGTTTTCGGTTGGTTGATGGAGACAGGGAGACAGCGCAGCTGATGGTGGGGCCGTCTTCAAGGCATTTTGGATTTGCTTGGGAGGATGAGGCAGGTGTGCCTTGCAGAATCGGAGACAGTCTACACTCAAGAATTAGTCAACTTGAGTGATTCTAGTAAGTGCCCTAAGGGATTCAGATGCTGCCAAGATGTCCTCTTTGTTCTCCCTGTTGGCTTCTGTATTTTTCTCTTTGACTGTTGCTTACCTTTCTTCTAGCCCTGACAGTGTTGGATGGGTTAAAGACAATATTAGCCTACTGTGGCCCGGTATTTTGGAAGGCAGACTCCCTTTCTACGGACTTCTCCAAAGCTCAGAGACAGTTTATTTCCCCAGTGTCGAAAAAGCCTTCCTTAGTATTGGGGGTGGGAGTGCTGCCATGTTTATGAAGGTGGCCCAGGATCTCACCCGTGATGTGAATTGCTCCTGGCCCAAGGAATTCTCCTATCCTCCCTTGGAATTTCTGAGGGGCCTCTGAACTTTACTATCCCTTTGCTCCTCCCAAATCTCCAGGTAGAACTTTTGTGTGTGTGCATGCGTGTGACCATTAGTGAGGATTGTGTGGGCTTGGGATTAAGTAATTTTCACGCAGAATTGTGATGCTAGCTCATAGAACTTGAGTGACTTGAACGAAATGTCAATACCTTTCAGCCAAAGTCCACCAGGATCACACCCGTCGTCAAACGAGTTGTGTTTATTACTCATCACGGTAAGAAAGAACACACACTGTAGGAAATCATAGGACTTCTTGCTAAGAGGGTCTGAAGCCACCTTAGAGCCTACAGGCATCCCTCTTTACCTCTGGAGATGTATCAGGGGCTTATGGCTGGAGGGCTGGACCACACGGGCCTGGAGTCCATCCACGAAATAGCAATGGCAGTTTAACTATGTCTGGGAGCAGAGCAGATCTGGGGTGGGGAGGGAGGCTCCAGAACCTACTTAACCCTGCTGCATGATGGTACTTCAGTCAGATCAAGACCCTAGGGGGAGCTCTTATGAGGCCCATCTCTGCCCGCCTTTCTACAGCTTCCAAGCTGTGTATGAATATAGAGCAGGCTTTCTCTGGGTTAGGGTACTGATCAGGTCCTCCTCCTGGCCCCACACAAACTCCCATAAAAATGTCAGCATTGATTTATAAATATTGGATTATCCACAGACACGTTTCCCTAGGCCTGTTGACCCTAGCTTTTGCTAGAAGGCTAGATTAAATGGAAAATTTACAGTTGATGCTCAATCGATGATCTGTACTGATGGAGAAAAGCACAAGGACAGATGATTCTCCCATGACATAGGATAAGAGTCATAGGAGAATTAGCCTTTTGATGGCTATTTGGATTGTTTCCCATTTTTGGTTATTTTAAAACAATGCGGTGATAAAAATTTTTGCATGTATGTTTCTGTGTACAAGTGTGAATATATCTATAGTGTAAAGTTCTAGCAGCAATGATACTGGATCAAAAGGTATGTGCATTTTAAGGACTCTTGATTCTGCGAAACTGTTCTTCACAGAGCAGTTTACACTCCATAGTGTATGGGAGTGTTTATGTTTCTTATCCTTGTCGGCAATGGAACATCATTAGAATTAGAATGTCAAACTTTTTTGACAATCTGATAGGTGGAAATATTAACCTGATCTTTTGATTTACATTTCCTTCATTAGGAGTGGGACAGGGTCTCTCTTCATGTGGTTATTAACTATTGGTATTTCTTTTTCCATACACTGCCAATTGTATCCTTTATCCTCTTTTACACGGAGTCATTTGTCTCTTGTTGATTTATACGTGCTCTTGACAAATTAAGAAGGTTGGTCCTTATATCTATATTTGTTGCAAGTAGTATTTCTAGATGTATTATTCACAAACAAACCCATTTCCCCAACCCCAAGCAAGACACTTGCTGTGTCTATGTATTTGCCTGATCATAATTTCAAATTATGATCTTTTAAGGAAGGGTAATTTTCCCTAATGGCAATTCTCTTTGTCTGGTTTTCCTTGAATGGTTTAAGAATCTAATGGAAGAATAAGGGGTAGGGTAAAACTAGTGTGTTGTGCCCTGGATATCAAATAATGATCTTTTGCTTTTTCACTCAATCTTTTAGTGATACTAGTATGGCTGAATCACTAAGTGAAGTTTCTGGAAGTCTGGAGGTTCTGGAGGCCAGTGAGGATGGTAAGTAGCCCAGTAATATCTTGTAAACTAGAACTAGATTTGTTTACTATATTTAACTCCTAAGAAAAAACCAAGTCACAAGCAAACTTTTTGGGTCCAACTCTGATATCAGAAGAGGTTTATCTGAGGCCTTGCAATCTTCTTTTGGGATGGTTACCAGGTTCTGCATACTAAGGTATGAGAAATATTTCTGCTTAATCCGGAAAAAAAATGAGAGTAGACCATGTCTGAGAGATTCAACTGAGGTCATACTGTAGCTAGTGATCCAGATTTAACCAACAGCTAAATTTGTAATTTGAGGAATAAAGGGAGAATACAAACAAAAGATGCCTCCACAGGCTTTGGCTAAGTAGGACTCAATTTACAAAACTTCTTCTGTAAAACTTACTCAGATGTGTGTCCATTCCTTCATTTGAGGAACCACCTATGAGGGATACGCGACCATGAGGGAGGTAAAAGTCACTAGACAATGATAAGCTTCACTGACACCACACCCCTGCCAAAGGAACCATTGGACATAAAATAAGACATTGATTAAAGACAGAATGAAATGTAACAGTTCACTGGCTTGTTCTTCAATTTTTGTGGATGTAGTGTGTGATGTGGAGGACGTGGTCTGGAAGAACAGAATGGAACCTTCCTATGGTTTCCTAGAGGCCTGATTTCACTGATGATGTGGGGCAGGAGATGCCGAACCTGATGCATAGATCAGGTTGAGGGCAGGGCTTGGGTCTTCATGTCTGCGTCACCATTGATTAATTGGGTCTCAGAGAGAGTCCTTCGGTACCCCCAAATATTTAATCAATGAACGAATAAATAAATGAATGATAGGCCTCTACACCAAGACAGTCCCAATTACCAACTGACCTATCTTTTTGGATATGAGCTAGACAGATGCCTACAAAAGAAGGTGGCAATGCGGTGCATCTTGATAAAGAGTGGAGATAAGGAAATGCCTTTTCTCTGTTCCCAAGGTTTTGTTTTTTAAAAGACCAGACATTTGGGTGTGTTTTGAGAACTAGTCATTGCTAGCCAGAGAATAACATGGCTGTTCAGAGGTAGATGGAAAGAAAGGCTAAGGTAGAAATGTTTTCTTCCCAAGCAGCGATATGAGGCAACAAGGTACCATTATGTGATGCACTTTTAAAGCCCACTAAGGTCAACCCAGGTGGGCTGCCTGTATGCTTGGTGGATAAGCACATATATAACCCAGAAGCAATGATTTCTTCATTGGAGTTAATGGTGTTTTCTTCTCTGGGGGGTAAAAACCTGCCTTCTGGGAGCTATTTTCTGGAATGTGACACACAGCCCTCGTTGGATGAGGATGTAGAAAGCTACTGCCTGTTTTGGAATCCATAGTGCAACCAATGGCTTTATTGTAGGAGAAGTTCAGACAGCTGGCAGCTCACTGACCTCCACTGCTGTACCTGACAGGGCATGAGTTACCCTGTGTAGAGGCAACCCTACATGAACATTGCTGGATACAGACGTTTCAACACTCACCTGCTACCTAGGTCTATCTACCCTTTGGCACTTCAGCAGCTTTGAAAACCAGCCTGTGCAGGGGTCTCAGCTGCCAGGCACCCCTTTACAAAAGAAAGCTTGAGAGATTAATTCATACACTTGAATATATGGCAGCCATCCCAGATTTCATTATGGTTTCAAAAGACATAGTGTGTGGACAGTTCCTGGATTTGTATCTATTTCCTAGGGCTGGTCTCCACACGTGGGGTCCGATGTGGTTGGTGCTGGAGGGGTCTCCCAAGCCAAAAGACGCCAAAGACTTGGACCCTTGCAGCTGAGATTGGATGTGTGGTAATGGGTTATTCGGTAAGGCAGTGTCCAGCTTCCAAGTCACCGTCCTAGGTCAGTGAGCCACCAACCTTCCGAGTGTGGTGGTCACTGGCTCTCGGCGTACCCCCAGCTCTGCCAACAAAGCGCTCGCACCCCCATCCTCAGAGCCCCCCCGCAGGACTGAATGGAAACATTGTTTTCTTTCTAGTGCCCATGGTTGAAAGAGACTCATATTACTGAAGGTATTTTTGATGCTTGTAGGAAAATATGTTGTGGTTTTTGCCCAGCAAAATGGAAATTCGCGGGAGTCAGGGTGGGATTGAAATACACACGTAAGTAAATTTTAGCACCTGTTACAGTTCTGAAGTCACTAATCATTTTGCTAACCTAGGAACGTGAAAGAGTGTCAGTGCATAATAATTTTTGTCTGCCTGTACAATGATTACATTTGCTACGTTCAGTTTTACAGCCTGGAGAGTTTTAAAAGTGTTTTCTTTTTAAAGATTTTATTTATTTATTCATGAGAGACACACAGAGAGAGGCAGAGACACCGGCAGAGGGAGAAGCAGGCCCCCTGCAAGGTGCCCAATGTGGGACTCGATCCCAGATCCCAGGATCACGCCCTGAGCCGAAGGCAGATGCTCAACCACTGAGCCACCCAGGCATCCCTAAAAGTGTTTTTATTCAATTATTAAGTGTTTCTAGATTGTGTCACAAGTGCAGCTACCAGCTGCTGATTCTCACCTCTCTGCCTTTGCCAGTTTATGAGAAGCAGGTTTGCCCTCCTCCCTTCTAGTCTGGGATTTTGAAGCAAAGAGGGGCAACAATCACTGTGTTTCTAAACACACTGAGCATAAAGTTGTTCCTCTTTCAGAAGGCCAGGAGGAGACCACCCGTCGAGAATCTGTAACTCTTACTCCTTGTGGGTGAAAATGGGGGGCCTTTTACACCAGAGAAATAGGCAGATACCACAGAGAAGGGCATTTCTCCCCAGGGGTCCAGATGGTAAATCTTTTTCCAGCAAAGAACTTATTTCAGTAGTTAGTATAGTAGAGGAATGCACAGTCATTTTCGAGCATCCCAAGCATCATTCTAAATGATTTATTATTATAGAAATTAGTTGAATTTTTTCCTGAAAAAAAATTACAGAAGGAAACTCGGTTTCCTGCTGTATCTTCATGTTTTATTCTTTCTACTGGTAGGTAGGACTGGTAAGTTGGTCCCAATTGTGACCCTATTTAGATACATCCTAGTAGATGAGAAATTGCCCAAGCCATCCCAACTGCAATGAGTTAAGTGGTGATTATCAAGCAAACAGTCCTCTGGTCTTGCATTGTCCCACCCCATGCCGGCTTCTGCTTCTAATCATGCATATTGCACATGCATGCAATTTACTATTGAATGGTAGATGTGGGGCTGCTTCCCCTTATCTATAGATAGAAGTGATAGATCGATTCTACAGGTAGAATTGAATCTGGCATAATAAACAAGTAATTATTGGGATACCTGGCTGACCCAGTCAGTAGAGCATGCAACTCTTGATCTCAGGGTTGTGAGTTCAAGCCCCACGCTGGGTGTAGAGCTTATGTAAAAAACTTTTTTTTAAAGAAATAATTATTGATTCCCTAGTACTAGCTCACATTTATTAGCACTTGCACCACACCAGATCCTATGCTAAACTCTTTACTTACATTTTTTACAATTTATGTCAATCCTGACAAGGGCTAGTGTTTAAATTATACGATGCTTAGTGATGACTGCTCAGTGACCTCAATTTAAGGGAATTGACAGTCGTGTTGGTATTCTGCACTCCTCAATGGGCTCAGTGGTTTCTGGGGTGCTATCGCATGCCTTTCACTGTGCTGGTTGCTAATGAGAATGCTAAAGAGGGCCTGCCTACAGCCTTGATGTAGGGGTGGGTAGCTAAGACACAGAACTGTATCTTATTCCTTTCTCATTGATGCCCAAAACATAGTAAGTGCTTGGTCTTAAACATTTGTTGGATGGATGGATGGATGGATGGATGGATGGATGAACAGACTAGAGAGCATTCAGATGTAAAACTTGAAGGGCCAACAGTCAAGTTTCAGGTGTGTAGAGAGAAAAGGATTGATTATTGAGGTTGGTGGGACACTGGACTGAAGGCAGGCCTTGAACGTTAGAAACCTTTCTAATAGGTAGGCTTTTTAGGAATCAGTATACAAACAGGCCATAGGATTTCAGAGCTAGAAGAACCCTACTGTAGCATTTCTCAAAGTGTGTTTTGCCAGACATTCTGCTTGCATGCATTTGGGAGACAGTTATTGTGCCCAGTATCTTAGGGCTTCACCATACATATAGGCATGTTGAAGTTCCAGAAAAGTCTTGTTGGAAAGCAGAGTCCTAAACTTTGTCTAACTCAGCATTTCTCAGAATGACTGGCCTGCAGATCCATGCAATAGACCTATGACCACCCTCTGAACACACTTTGGAAGATGCTGATTATTGGGATCCCTTTACTTCCCTGCTGAGTTCCAGAGAGGTTGAGTGATGTACCCAGAGTCACAAAGCTAATTGATAGCAGAGGCAAGCCAAGGATTCCAGAGTGTTCTGACTCTTGGGTGGTACTTTCCATTATCCCACTAAACTTTTCTAGTGGCAGCCTCATTGGCAACTACCTTGCCTGTGCAGCCCTGTTTTGCTGGCAGGAGGCCTTCCAGAGACCAGACTGTTGAGAATTTGGATGAGACACCTACGCTGGTGAATTACTGCATGTAAAAGCAGTAAGAGCTGATTCCTTCTCTTTGAGGAATGCAGCACCGACTCCCCTCCCCTTGCCCATCTTCTGCTGAGCCCCAGTAAAGATATGTGTGCTTGTTAGGAAATTCACAAAAGCCAAATAGAGCCTTAGGAGCATCTCAAGGTCCCATTCCTCACTGCTGCCCCGGTAGTTAATGTAGATAGAACAAACTTTCAATTATTTGCATGTGCAGAGGGCAGTAGCCCTGTAGATAATCCAAACCAGCCGGCAATAATTGAAGAACACATACAGCGCACATAGCACACACACGCACGCATGCACGCATGCACTCCTTGCAAAACCCTGTGGTATCTGATTCTGTCATGACTTTTGCACAGGCAGCTTCTTTACCTGGTGGCCCTTTCTTCCCAGCCCTCTCCCTTGCTCCTAAGTTCCCTCCTCGAGGATGGCTTCCCTCACCGCACTGCCCTGACAGCACTCACCCCTCAGGTGTGTGTCCTTTCAGCACCCAAGGTGGGTGGTACCAGCTCCCACCTAGAACTCTGGGGTCCCCAGGGTTTTTTTTCCCCTGTGGAAGCTTGGCTCCCCAACTGGACAACAGTGATCCCAGCCACCAGAGGGAAGTCAGGGGGTAGTCTCCAGTGATTCTGTGGGGTTCAGTAATTGCTGCACATGAATGAACTTCTTAGGTCAGGAAAGAGGTGTGCGTTGGAGTGGAGAGGCAGGTGGATGCCTGGTGGGTTGGGCATGAAGAGAGGCCCCTCCGAAGACCACGAGCTGGGCCTGAGCTTCTGCTCACCCCAGAAACTCAGACACTTTGTCATAATGAGTTGTGAAGAAGGGAACAGGCCAAATGGATGGTGTTGTGGGCTTGGGGGGTGGCGGCGAGGGCCAAGCCTGCAGGGCATCGGGGATCACAGTCCTTGTTCCTGTCACAAAGGCCCCGTTTCCTCTCCACCTTCCCTTCCGCTGTCATACTCTGCTTTGCTTTTGTTCCCTGACTTCCAGGAAAGAAGAAATCCAAATTTAAAGCCTTCAAGAACTTTTTTGGCAAGAAGAAGAAAAAAGAGTCTGAAGATGCCCAGGGAGGGAGGAGGCTAAAACCAAGCTTGTCCAGCAGCAGTATTAACATCTCTTCTCTGGAGCCAGTTCGAGAGGGTCAGCGAACTGAACCCAGGTAAGCTCAGGGGGGCTACAGCCACTGCCAGGGGGCCTTTTCTGTGCTCACACGTATGCTTGTGGTCTGGGGTGCATAGCTCAGTAGGTTGGGCAGCTGCACACCCCTGACCCCCAGAGCACTGGGTACCAGTAGATGAGGGCAGCGTTTCCCATCACAGCCACATGGGGCCTACCACTAGTGAGGAGCTGGAGGCCTCTGTTTCAAGTAAAGACAGCCTACCTCATTTGGGAAACTGGGCCTGGTTTGCCTGCCTGGCCCTCAGACTATAGGTCTGTGATTTCCCCAGCGGGGTTGGTGGGGGTGGGGCAGGGAGCTACATCTCTTAATGCGTGATTAAAATCTCAGAGACAGAAGCCTCTAGCTGGGTGGAGGCCAAAGCTTTAAATCACTTGTGTTAATGTAAAGACAAAGAAACAAGCAAACAAACCAAGAACCCCAAATCCATTTCTCCCTCCATCACAGGAGACAGAGGGGGTATGGAAAATGCTGGAACTGGTGCCAGAATGGGGGAGCCTCTTTCTCAGCCACCCCTATTCAGATTTTCATCTGTGATGCCCCCCTTCCGTCTCTGAACGTCCAGTACCCCCAGCTGTTCCTGTATCCATCAGATCCCCGCCTACAGAGTTCCACTTGGGCCCAACTTGCCAGACTTATTTGGGCTGCCCATAGAGCTCACCCGTGCTGTTACCTGTTCCCTCAAGGCTTTGCTTGCTGGAAAGGGGACGCTTAGTAAACGTGTTATACTTGTTATACTACTCCCTGACTGCTAACACCTAGGTTTCCTTAAGGACCTTAATTAGTGCATTGAACGTGAGGAATCTCAGCAGGAGATGGTTATGGACACAGGGGCTTGTTTCACACGTTACAAATGATGCCATTGTATAGACCACAACCTTATAGCTCTAAGTGAGGCTAAGACTAGCCCTGCTATAAACTTGGGGGGGGGGCAAGGAGAGGGGATTTTGGGTCTACTCTGTGTCATCTCTACAAATAGCGACAAATCTATATGTTTATCCTCATGCCAGTACTCACTATCTTGATGAAGGTGGCTTTGCAGTAAGTTTTGAAATTGGCAAGTGTGAGTTCTCCAATGTTGTTCTTCCTTTTCAAGTTTATCAGTATGTAACCCCTTACATTTCTCTATGAGTTTAAATTTTTTTTATTATTATTTATTTATGATAGTCATACAGAGAGAGAGAGAGAGAGAGAGAGAGAGAGAGAGGCAGAGACACAGGCAGAGGGAGAAGCAGGCTCCATGCACCGGGAGCCCGACGTGGGATTCGATCCCGGGTCTCCAGGATCGCGCCCTGGGCCAAAGGCAGGCGCCAAACCGCTGCGCCACCCAGGGATCCCTCTCTATGAGTTTAAAGATAATCTTGTCCACTTCTGCAAAAGAATAACAAAAAGGCAGCCAGAATTTCAATAGTGATCACCTGAAATCTGTAGATCAGTTTGCAGACTTTATTGCCCTCTTGACAAGATTAGGTGTCCCAAACCATGAGCATAGGTTGCTTTTTCATTTCCTTAGGTTTCCTTCTTTAATTTATTTCATTAGGGTTTTAGAGTGACCAGAGTATAATTTTTACACACTTTTCATTAAATGTATTCCTAAGTGTTTTATTCTTACTGATGTTATTGTAAATGAAAATTGGAAGTGGTTGTCATTTCATTTTAGGATTGCTCATTGCAAGGATACAGAAATACAATTGATTGTCGTATATTGGTCTTTTATCCTGCAACCTTGCTGAACTCACTTATTGGTTCCAGTAGTTTTTATTGGATTCCTTAGGAGTTTTATACATGAGGTTGTGTCATCTGTGATTAGAGATAATTTCACTTCTTGTCCAATACGGATGTCTTTTATTTAATTTTCTTACCTAATTGCTCTGGCTGCAACCCCCAGGACAATGTTAAATAGAAGTGGCAAGAGCAGACATCCTTGTCTTGTTCCTGATGAGGGAGAAAACATTCAGTCTTCCATCATTAAATATGACATTAGCTGAGAGTTTCTCACAGATGTCCTCTGCCAAGGTTGAGTGTATTTATTATGTATTAGGACTTTACAAATGCTTTTTCTGTATCTGTTGAAATAACTACATGGTTTTTGCTTTTATTTTGCTGATATGGTGTACTACATTAATTGATTTTCATATATTAGAAAACCTTACATTTCTTGCAAGTTCTACCTGGTAATAGTGTATAATTCCTTATGTTGCTGGATTCAGATGACTAGTATTTTATTGAAGATTTTTACATCCATTTCATAAGAGGTATTAGTTTTTAGTTTTTTTCTGATGTCTTTGGGTGAAATTTTTAAAAGGTAAAATATCTTCCCACATTCCAAAAGGAGTCTTTTTGCCTTTAGCCTTTTATTTGTTTCTAACTTTACCCTGATTTATCTTAGCACTTGTCATCAACCTGTCTTCATTCCCAATCAGAGGGTATTTCCATCTGGGTTTAGCAAGATGAGGGTGGGGGTGAGGTAGAGTAGGTGCATAAGATGGATTTGAAAATCAGACAGATGTATCACGGAACCCTCATGTGAAAGAAGAAACGATCTAGTGAATGAGAGCCTCCAGGATCTGGGCAGATGTTTGATATTTTAAATCAAAACAAAAACACTAGAGAGAAATTTGAGTGTGAAAGATCTTTGACAACTCTTACCTTAATAACAGAAAGACTCAGGGTCTTCCCTCTCATTCCACGGGGTTGTCACTATTGAATTGTAGACTTTTAATGGGTGAATTAGGGAATCCCTGGGTGGCTCAGTGGTTTAGCGTCTGCCTTTGGCTCCAGGCGTGATCCTGGAGTCCCGGGATCGAGTCCCACATCAGGCTCCCTGCGTGGAGCCTGCTTCTCCCTCTGCCTGTGTCTCTGCCTCTCTCTCTCTCTCTCTCTCTCTCTCTCTGTGTGTCTCATGAATAAATAAATAAAATCTTTAAAAAATAAATGGGTGAATTGGATGGTATGTAAACTGTATCTCAAAACTATCATATAACAAAGATATGTGTTGATAATTTAAAAATCAAAATCATACAGAAGTACATAAAGTAGGAAATTAAAGTATTTCCTACTCCTGCCCCCAGTGCCATTCCTCAGGGGGATCTACCACTAATTATTTGGTGGATATCCTTCTGGATTTTTTTTCTATGAACATAAACTATGTATGTGTGTAATAAGCGTTATTTATTTATTTATTTATTTGAGAAAGAGAGAGCATGAGTGGGAAGAGGGGAAGGGCAGAGGCAGGCTCCCTGCTGAGTGGGGACCCCCCTGACACAGGCCTCGATCCCAGGATCCCGGGATCATGACCTGAACCAAAGGCAGATGCTTAATGGACTGAGCCACCCAGGCGCCCGTAGGTGTATATATTAAATGAGACCATACTATTCTTTATTTTTTGACTCAATATCTTATGGAAAACTTTCTATGTCCACACATGCACATCCTTGCCCTCTTTCTGAGGTAACTGTGATATGTCATACTATGCATATACACGTGTCTTCAGTTCCTATGGCCCTTGGGCTGCTTTTACAGACCTTTTCCTTCCTGTTCAGGATCAAGAGCAACATGGGTAGCAAATCCCTGTCCCATGACAGCATCTTCATGTTGGAACCTGAGCCTGAAAGATCAACCCATCAACTCTGCCCCTCTCCAGAGCCCAAGAGAGGCAGACCTCTACAGGTAATAGTGAACTCAAGCATCAGTGCCTAATTTGACTACTCCTCTTCCATTCCCTAGTCCTAATCTGCCAAAAAAGCAAGGAGTGAGGAATTTGGCCTTGTTTCTCAGCTGATTCTACCCCACGGAGTTATTGCAAAGAATGGAGAGTGTATAAATATATGGTGTGCTTACCTAGTGCCCAGCACACAGTGTTGTCTGGCATAACCATATTCACTTTTCTTGACGCACCTCAAGAATGCTTTAAGTATTAAGACGGTGACATCCCACTGTCAATGTGCAGGCATTCCAACTGCCGTGTTTTTTCTTTCTTCAACAGCAATCTCAGGTTTCCCGAACTCTGCCTAGAACTGGAACTAGTAATGTGCATGGAGCTGTTTCTGGACTTATGTTTGAGGCTATGCCCCAATATGTGCCCAAAAGTGGAATCTGGGTTGGAGGCTCCAAGGTCCCTGAGGTAATAGAGTGGAATTGTGCAAAGTTTGGCAGCTGAGTCAAACAGATAGACCTATGCTTGAATTCTCGTGCTACTTGCTGGCTGTGTGATCTTGGGCTGATTGCTTAACCTCTCTGAGCCTTCCTTTCCAGTGTATATTAATATTATACCCACTGTATAATATTAATATTAATATTAATATCTACCTCAAACGGTTGTTTGTGAGGATAGAATAAAAGACTCAGAGAGGTTAAAGAAATTGCTCAATCTCACCCAGGTAGTAAGTGGTAATCTGACCCAGATGCGTTGACCTCAAAACCCATGGTCTTTCTAGTATCCCAGTTTTTCTAGTACCCCAGGCTTTAAGATATTCAGTTTCTTTGTATCTGCCTCAACAGGGAGAAGGATATACCTTTAGTCTTCATCAGATGTAGCCTATGCATAGAACAGCCTCTTACCTCCTGATAATCCTAACCATTGCTCAGTTAGACTCTTCTGGGGCTCTGATCTAGAGATGTTCCAGGGGGAGCTGGAAATATTGCCAGGGACATAACCCTCAGCAGCTACCTTTATCCTTCTCTCAACTTGGGGGTAGGATGATACCCAAATATCCCTGTGTGACTGAGAAGGCCATACCAGGAGGAGCCCGTTTTCTACTTTCGCATTTGGCAAAAGGTGACTGGGGCTTATTTCTGACATGTCTGCTCAAGACTCTATATCTCCCGTTCTGGTTTCTGTACTGTATGTGGCAGCTCTGCTGGCTACATTAACCGTGGAAGGTAGAGAAGCAAACACCAAGATGGTCGCCAATGGTGCCCATCTTATGGTTGTATAGCAGACCCTGGGTCAGCAGACTGTTGCCCTCTTGCACCACAGCAGCAAAGGTCACTTCTGCAAACTTTCCTGTCCTCAGTCTTGAACCTCAACACGAGCTTTTACTTGTCTCCACGGCTGCACTCCCTCACCACTCAGGGGCACAAATCCAGATGTGCATGACTGAGTGCTACACGGTTGTTTCTCACATTCAGAAAGGGGAATTCTGCTTCCTGGATGCCTCCCTCTCTCCTTCTCTTAGTCCCAGCAACAGACAGAGAGACTCTCATAGCAGAGACATGCTGTTTCTCTAAAAAGGTGATTTGTTGGGGGTAGAGGGGGAGGTGTGAAAATTCAAGGTAAAAATTCTAGGGGCATTTCCTCTCATAATGAAGGGGTTAGGAAAAGCCAAACAATAGTCCCAAGGCAATTTTTCTCAAACGATTGGTTTGGGCTCACTCCTCACATCTTTGGCCTGTTCCCTCAGTCCCTCTTCTGAGAAACAGAGCTGAAGACAGGGTATGGTGTTAACAGAACCTGAGCCATCAACCACCAGATCCACCTTTGCATGGGAAGCTTCCTTTTGGTGCCAAGGTGACAACCCTCCATGACAGGGTCATTGAGAGCATTAAGTTGAGGGTCCTGATACCCCATGCTGCATAGAAGCTGAGAAAGTATGGAAGTGACCAATGGCTGGGTCCCTTGAAGGGGCAGGAGTCATAATGGATTCTGTGACATTCAGAGCAACTGGGAGATTGTGGGAGACGAACTCCCAGTGTACAGTTCTGTCAGAAATACGGAGACTGAACCAGCATTTTATCCCTTGACAGATTTTCACCTGACGTCTTATCTGAAGTGTTAGGAATGTGCGTGCCTTGATTATTCTCCAAGACATTTCATGTTCCTTTTATTTGAGGAAAATAGATGAGAAGATTTACTAGCAGATTGTTAGCATCTTCTTGTGGAATCAAACTGAATTCAGTAATTTAGGAACTGAGGCTGCGTAGTCACAGACCTGGGTCTCCCTCTGAGGCCCCCTCTTTTTAAGATTTTATTTACTTATTCATGAGACACACAGAAAGAGGCGGAGACATAGGCAGAGGGAGAAGCAGGCTCCTCACAGAGAACCTGATGTGGGACTTGATCCCAGGATCACAGGATCATGACCTGAGCCAAAGGCAGATGCTCAACCACTGAACCACCCAGGTGCCCCTCTCTGAGGCCCTTCTTAAGGAAGGAGGCACATCATCTCTTCTGGTTCTTGCCCTTAAACTTCCTGAACTTGAGCATGGGACACCCCTTCCGAGCCCTTATAGTTAGGAGATAGGAGTGCACAATAGTTAAGAACATGGACCATAAAGGCAAGCAGACCTTTCAAATGCTTGTTCTGCCACCATGAGAATTAGGGCCAGTCACGTCCTCATTCAGACCCAGTTTTCCCCACCTGGAAGATGAGGATCACAAGATCAGATGCTTCAAAGAACTGTTGTAAAGTTCAAATGAAATACATCTACCGAGAGTGCTCCCTGCCTGACAGGGAGAAAGATCAAATCAATAATGTAACTGCCTACCTCTTCACCTGAAGGAACTTAAAAGAGGAGAGCAAACTAACCCCAAAGCTAGTGAGAGGAAGGAAAGAATACAGATTAAGGCAGAGTAAAGCCCTCAGTAAAAGTTAGTTGTCATGATTGCCATTATTGTTATTAGGATTGGACTTGGGGTTGGTGAATCTTTGAGACTTCTTCTCAAGAGCCCCTAGCGGGCCTGGTAGTAATAAGAGGGCACCTTAGATTCTAGCCAGGAGTGCTCCAGGGGCAGAACCTTGGAAAAATCCTCACTGGGGCTCCTTTGGCTTTGAGAATTTGAGGACCATCTGTCCTGAACAGGAGCAGAGACTATGACAGAAGAAAGCATGTCAGTTCCATGACAGCAAAGATTTTGTTTGGGTCATTGCTATAGGCCCAATGCTTACAGTGGGCTGTGGCACACTGTAGATGCTTAGCTGGCATTTGTTAAAGATAAAATCAGAGATTCTGATCCACATCGAAATGACCATGGCAGAGACCAGTGCCTCAGATTCAAGTGTACTATGAAGTTCAAGTTGGAATGAACTAAATTAGTCTGCTGAAGCCCAAGGAGAATCCAAATGATCAATTTTTATCCCCTTAGGAAAACTAGTAAAGCAGTTCTGATCAGGGCTAGTTCTGTAGATTTTCTAATAATTATGGAAGACCAATCTTGACAGGACTAAGATAAACAACCAATAGAGTCAAGATATGATCCAGACAATTCCTGGAATGACAGGAGCAAGGGTTATAGTTTGGATGCAAAGCTTAGATCTTAACCCTAAAACTTAACCTCCACAAGAACCAGACTTCCAAAGACAGGGCCAAAACCAAAACAAAGATCAGACCGAAATAAGATTTATAGTAAGCATTAGTTGAGATATAACACCAGAATTCTGATTTTGATCAATTAAGCAATTCAAAATTTCTGTTTCTGTTTGGGGATTGGCAAAAGTGTGCAGCAATCCAGGGCATGACCCAAGGCTATTGGTCTGGTTTGCATAGGTACAAGAAGTGAAGTCATGGAGGTAGGAGATTCTTTTCTTGGCTTGTTTTCTCACTTTGGGTACTTAGTCTCTCCATCCATTAAGCAACAAGAAAACACCAATAATTTGGAGGAAAGCACACAAGTTTTAAATTTTTCCTTATACTCTCCTTGACAGATCCCAACACGGCGCCCATGCCAACCCAGCATCAGCCCACCTCTAATCCAATCTGACACAAATTCTAATGACTTTGAAGTAAGCTCTGTTGATGAAGAGTCACCTAAGAGCTCACGGAGGAAAGCTTTACCACACAATATCTTGACATTGAAGAAGGTGAGTGTTAGCCCCATCCTAATTGGTAGGTTTTGTTGGGGAGCACAGGTCAGAGGCATAATCTCTTGCACTCCTTCTACTGTGGCTTAGCACTAGGGGGGCATCTGGGGAAGCCACGGCCATTTTTGACTTTTGATTTGCATGGTGGTTTACATTTTCTGTCCAATTCTACAAACCGAAAAATCAGCACTTTTGTTTGTCAGCAATGGAAGACGGTATTTTAGAAAACAATAATAGTTTGAAGATATTTTCAGTTATTTTAGGAAGAAAACAAGGGAGATTTTTATGGAAGTAAAGCCTCTATGTTTGTGAATGCCAAAATCTCAAAGGTTAGGGCATGTAGTATTGTTTAGTAGATACACACCTATATGAAAAATCATTTGACACATGAGAGGGCATGTATGTGCATTTTATACAGGTAGGTTTGTCAACCAATAATATCCAATACAATTGGAAAATTAGTAGATTGTGCCTATATCAGTACCTCCATTCTCAAATTAATGTATGGTTAATTTAATTGGTTGTTATTGAACTTGAAAGGAATTTTAGAGATTTTATGTATGTATATATGTATGTATATATGTATGTATGTATGTATGTATGTATGTATTTGGGAGAGAGAGCAGAGGGGCAGAAGGGGAGGAAGAGGGACAAGCCAACTTTGTGCTGACCCAACCTTGGGCTTGATCCCACAACCCTGAGATCATGACCTGAGCTGAAACCAAGAGTCAGATGCTCAACCACCTGAGCCACCCAGGCAACCCAAACTTAAAAGGACTTTTTTTTTTTTAATAATTAGGAGATATTTATTTATTTTTTTAAAGATTTTATTTATTTATTCATAGACACAGAGAGAGAGAGAGGCAGAGACACAGACAGAGGGAGAAGCAGGCTCCATGCAGGGAGCCTGATGTGGGACTCGATCCCAGGTCTCCAGGATCACACCCCAGGCTGCGCCAAACCGCTGCGCCACAGGGGCTGCTCTTAAAAGGACTTTTAAAGTGAAATGGAGTTTAGAATAATTAACCTTGGGGACTTAAAAAGTAAACAGAAAGGTAATTGATAATGATGATAATATGCCAGTCAGCACAAAACTGTTTTGATGTTAGAAGATCCTATGGAGGGAAGCAGACTTCAGTTAGATGTGTCAACAACAACAAAAAAAGCGGTCAAGTTAGGAACAAAGTTAAAGCACAGGCAGGTGTTAGGTGGGTAAGGATGTTCACTGATTTATGGATCTAGACTGTATGTATTTTCTGCAGAATATGCTAAATCAGACAAATTAGTCTGAATTGGTAGGAAGACTGAATTACATAACATTTCTACTGTGATAAAATATACATAACAAAATTTATCATGTTAAAGTATACAATTCAGTGGCATTAAATACTTTCACAATGCTATGCAACCATCCCCGCTGTCTAGTTCCCGAATAGGTTTGGTTCCCCCAAACAGAAGCCCCATACTTATTAGGCAGTCACTCATCATTCCTCCCTCCTCTCAGCCCCTGGCAACCACACCAATCTGCTTTCTGTCTCTGGATTTGCCTATTCTGGACACTTTATATATATGTAATCATACAGTATATGGCCTTTTGCAAATGCTTTTTTCACTGAGTACAATGTTTCTGAGGTTCATCCATGTTGTAGTATTTCAATCCTTTTTGTGGCTGAATTACACTCCACTGTATGGATCTACCATGTTTAGCTATTCATCCACTGATAGACATTTGGGTCCTATCTACCTATCGACTATTGTGAATAGTACTGCTATGAACAATCAAATACAAGTTTTTGTTGGAACACTTGTTTTCAAATCTTTTTTTTCCCCTAAGATTTTATTCATTTATTCTTGAAAGACAGAGAGAGAGGCAGAGACACAGGCAGAGGGAGAAGCAGGTTCCATGCAGGGAGCCCAATGTGGGACTCGATCCCGGGACTCCAGGATCACACCCTGGGACAAAGGCAGGTGCTAAACCGCTGAGCCAGCTGGGCTGCCCTTGTTTTCAAATCTTTTGTGTGCTTACCTAGGAGTGGAACTGTTGGATCGTATGGTAATTCTACATTTAACCTTTTGAGGAACCACCAAACTGTTTTCCCCAGCAGCTACACCACTTTACATTCCCTCCTGCTGATGTATAAGTCTTCTGATATCTCCAAATGCTGACCAACACTTGTTATTTTCCTATTTAAAAAAAAAATTATTCTCGTGGCTGTGAAGTGGTATCTCATTGTGGTTTTGATTTGCATTTCCCTAGTGGCTAATGATGTTAGTTAAGCATCTTTTAATGTGTTTATTGACCATTTATACATCTCCTTTGGAGAAATGTCTATTCAAGTCCTTTGCCCATTTTTAAATTGTGTTTGGTTTTTCTCTTGTTAAGAGTTCTTTATATATTGTGGATACTAGACCCTTTTCAGGTATATGATTTGCAAACACTTCCCCCATTCTGTGAGTTGTCTTTTTTAACTCTCTCAAAAGAATAACATTAAAAAAATTTTAATTTAATTTTGATGAAGTCCAGTTTATTGATATTTTTTTCTTTTAGTACTTGTACTTTTGCTGTCATGTCAAAGAAACCACTGTCCATCTTAGATCATGAAGATTTACCCCTGTGTTTTCTTCTAAGAGTTTTAGCTCTTATATTTAGGTCTTTGATCCATTTTGAGTTCTTTTCTATATATGGTATGAAATAGGATCTAACTTCATTTTTTGCATGTGGCTATCCAGTTGTCACAGCACCATTTGTTGAAAAGACTTATTTCTTTCATTTAATGTTCTTGGCATGCTTGCTGCAAATCAGTTAACCACAGATGAATGGATTTATTTCTGGACTTTCAATTCTATTCCATTGATCTCTATGTCTGTCCTTATGCTAGTACTACACTGTCTTGATTTATCTAGTTTTGTAGTAAGGTTCAAAATCAGGAAGTGGGAATCTTCCTATTTTGTTCCTTTTTTTCCCTTTAAGATCATTTAGGCTTTTTGGGGTCCCTTGCAATTCCATATCAATTTTACAATAAGTTTTTCCATATCTTCTAAAAAGCACATTGGGAAGGGCACCTGATCTCAGGGTCCTGACCTCAGGGTTCTGGGATCAAGCCCCACGTCAGGCTCCGTGGGGAGCTCAGTAGGGAGTCTGCTTCTCCCTCTCCTTTTTCTGTCCGTCCCTCAGCTTGTGTACTCTCTCACTCTGTCAAATAAGTAAATAAAATCTTTAAAAATATTTTTTAAAAAGCACATTGGGATTGTGATAGGGATTGCTTTGAATTTTTAGATCACTTTGGGGAGTTGATCACCATCTTAACATTAAGTCTTCCAATTCATGAATGGGATGTCTGTCCATTTATTTAGGTCTTTAATTTCTTTCAGGATGTTTTATAGTTTATAGTGTACAAATCTTGCATTTCTTTGGCTAAGCTTATTTCTAACTTTTTATTTCTTTTTGATGCCATTGTGAATGGAAGTGTTTTCTTAATTACCTTTTTAGGTTATTCATGCCCAATGTATAAAAGTTCAACTAATTTCTGTGTGTCGATCCTGTATCTTTTAATTTTGATTAATTCATTTATTAGCTCTCGTAGATTTATGGAGATTCTTTAGAATTTATTTTTTGTTAATTTTTTAATTTCTTTTTTCATATTATACCTTTTTTATTGACTTCTCTGTATAAATTCACTTGGTATTTTCTTCTGCTTTTATGAAGAACGTAAAATCTATCTGGGAATTTTTTTCCCCAAACACTGTAGTTTTCAATTTTAGGAATTTCTGTTTGGTTGCTTTTTTAAAGTTTGCATTTCTCTTTGAAACCCCTCACCTGACTATTCATTATAATTATACTGACTACATCTATCTATCTATCTATCTAATCTATCTATCTATAATATATATAATATAGTATATAATTTCCTATTAGTATATAATTTCCTATATATAAGATCAAGTCATTTGTAAATAGATTTGGTTTCACCTCTTCCTTTCCAATTTGCGTGTTTTTGTTTCTTTTCCTTGCTTAATTGCCTAGAACGTCCAGTAGAATGTTGAATAAAAGTGGCAAGAGTGAACATCCTTGTCTTATTCCTGATCTTAGGGGGAAGGATTTAAGTCCTTCACCATTGATTATGATGTTAGCTATAGATTTTTTCATATATACTTTCCACCCATATTTTGTTAGGTGTTTTTAGCATGAAAAGGTATTGGTCTTGGATTTTGTCATATGCTTTTCTGCATCAGTTGGGGTGATCGTGCTACCTTTTCTTCATTTTATTAATACAGTGTATTACATCGGATGATTTTCATATGCAAACCTCCTTGCAATCCTGGGGTAAATCCCAACTGGTCATGCTATACAATAGCCTTAATATGCTGTTGGATTTGGTTTGCTAGCACTTTTGCATGTGTTTTTATGAGGGATATTGGTCTCTAGTGTTCTTTTCTCATGATACCTTTATCTGGCTTTGGAATCATGACAATGCTGGCCTTGCAGAATAAGGAAGTGTTCCCTCTTCTTTGTCTTTGAAATATGTAAGGATTGGTATTAATTATTCCTTAAAAGTGTGGTAGAATTCATCTGTGAGGCCATCTGGTCCTGGTCTTTGTTGTCGTTGGGAAATTTTGATTACTGATTCAATCTCTACTTGTTACAAGTCAATTCAGATTTTCTTTTTCTTCTTGGGTCAATTTTGGTAATTTGGGTGTGTCTAGGAATATATCCCTTTCATCTAGGTCATCTAATTTGTTGACATACATTTATGTAGAGTATTATCTTATCGTTCTTTTTGTTTTTTTTTTTAAAGTCAGTAGTGATTGTCCTCTTTCACTTCTGATTTTAGTAATTTGTATCTTCCTTCCTTTTGCCTTAGTAAATCTCGCTAAAGATTTGTCCATTTTGTTTTACTTTTCAAAGAACCCATTTTTGGTTTCATTGATTTCCTCTATGGTTTCTCTATTCTCTTTTTTGTTATCTCCACCTTAATCTTTACCATTTCCTTCCTTTTGCTAGCTTTGGGTTTAGTCTTCTCTTCTTCTAGTTCCTCACAGTGGGGAGTTAGGTTATTGATTTGTGATCTTTCTTTTTTGTTAACATAGGCATGTATATCTGTGAATTTCCAGGGACTGCTGTTACTGTATCACATAAATTGTTTCGTGTTGTGGTTTAGGTTTTATTCACGACAAAGTATTTTGTAACTTTCCTTTTGGTTTCTTCTTTGATTTATTGGTTGCTTAAGGCTGTGTTGTTTAATTTCCACCTATTTGCGAATTTCCCAGCTTTCCCTCTGTTATTGATTTCTAGTTTCTTTTTTTAAAAGATTTTATTTATTGATTCATGAGAGACACACAGAGAGAGGCAGAAGCATAGACAGAGGGTGAAGCAGGCTCCCTGTGGGGAGCCCAATGCAGGACTCGATCCCAGGACCCTGGGATCATGACTTGAGCCAAAGGCAGATGCTCAACCACTGAACCACTCAGACGCCCCTGATTTTGCTGTGCTTCTGTTTGAAAATGAGAGCCTTTTGTCACACCAGAGTTAGGAGTGATTCACAACTCGGAAAACTCACTTGGAGAGCCTGTTAAGCCTATTATAAGGCCCCTCCCATGATAGTCTTATTCAACAGGTCTTGCTATGTCTTTTGAAATGTATTTTTTTCAGTATTCACTACAGGTGACTCTGATGCTGGGAGTTGGGAGATCCTAGACCATATTTTCACTGCCCCGAGTTCCAGAGGGTCTATTTGAATAATTGATTTTATTAACTGTTTATTTAATTCACTTATGAGTTTAAGGGAAGTTGTAAAATATACACATACTCTATAGCCAGATGACATACTCTAAACTCAACAACGGAGATTCCCTTAGGGCTATTTTGAATCACATGCTTGAACTTGAGTGCCATAGTCAGGTGAGGATAATGCTTGATGGCTCTGCTCTCTTATTTTTAGCCCAGTTTCGAAGATAGCTATGGGTCTGTGTTTAGGTCTAATACCCAGAGATTTCTTAATGAGAGCCAATCAGGCATGGCAAGACTAGTGGCTATTTTTAAGTTTGATGGACTCTTGGTTTAAGCTATTGCTGGGAACGGCTAAGCTCTCACCTGCACACACTCAATCTACAAGTTGCCAGAATTTTGCTGAGCCTGATTTCGTTGTTATGCTATAGAGTCTCACTAAACAGTGCTTTTGTCTATAGTGCTTACACCATAAGGTTTAGGATGCCAAAGAAATTGAAAAAAAATTTAAATTAAATGTACATTTACTTGCTGTCTAGGCATCATAAGTTAGTTTTCATGAGAAGCCAGTTACATGGTGTTCCTTTAGGGCTTCTGGATCCATAGACCTCCTTGACTTTTTCCATTTACCTTCAGGTGGAGCTAGTGAGGTCTCAGAAAGAAATGATACAGAGAACAGAGGGGCTTTCTCCAAGCAATTTCTCAGAAAGGAAACATCTGGCGGAAACATTTAGCATAATCAATTTGCCAGTTCAGCAAACGTTTATTGAGCAACTACTATGTACCAAGCACGGTACTAGGGGTTAGGGATACTGTCGTGAATAAAACAAATGAAAACTCTTCGTCATGGAGTTTATATGTGTAGTGGGAGATGTGGACAATAAATAAGATACATAAGCAAAATATACAGTATGTTAGTGATAAAAGTGCCAAGGAGAAAAGAAAAACAACATAGGAAGGGGATGATGGGGCAGCCCCGGTGGCGCAGCGGTTTAGCGCCGCCTGCAGCCTGGGGTGTGATCTTGGAGACCCAGGATCGAGTTCCACGTTGGGCTCCCTGCATGGAGCCTGCTTCTCTCTCTGCCTGTGTCTCTGCCTCTCTTTCGCTCTCTCTGAATAAATAAATAAATAAATCTAAAAAAAAAAAAAAAAAAAAGGAAGGGGATGATGAAGTGTCACGGTGGAGGGATACAATTTTAAATAGGTTAGCCAGGGAGGATGTCACCGAGAAGGTGGCTTTTGTATTGGGACTTGAAGGAAGTGAGAGAGGCAGCCACATGTACATGGGGGAAGAGCATGCCCAGCAGAAGGAAGAGCATGCCCTTAGGGAGGAGCACACATGGAACGTCTGAAGTTCAGCAAACCAGCAGTATGTCTGGAACAGAAAGTGATGGGAGGCATAGTCACAGAGGTAACAGGGAGATAGATCATGTGAGGTTAGTGGGAGTATGGACCTTATCATGTAGTCCCCAAATACCGGAACTATAAGATTGCCCTGAAGTATGAACACATTTCAGAACAACAAGAGACCTTACTCTGTACACTGAATGTTAAATTAACAACTCCACCAGATCACACAAGCAAATATATAGTACCCAGAAGAGGTGTTCTATAAATTCATGGATGAGAGTTGCATGAACAAGTTAGAAAAGGCTTCCAGAACCACTCTTAATTCTGTGTGACTGACCCCACAAAAGATAACTAGCATTCCATTCCTTCCCCTTTTCCTAGAATAAAAAACAGAACAGTGACCTGGATCTATCATTGGCCTGACCCATTAGCACTGTGTTGTGCCCCAGGCATTGGAATCACTGGCCATAAAAGAACCATATTTGGAACCAAGATAGTAGCTAAGGTTATCACTGAACCAACATAAAGTAGTGGGGGGTGGGTGGAATATGAAGAGATGTGAGAGCTGCAAATACCAAAGGGGACTCTAGTGCTATGTAAAGCTAGTTTGGAAAGAGCTAGTGAGTAAACAGAAATGAAGATTGTGTCCACCTGCTCAATTGTTTCACTTTCCATTGGTGTGCAGGAGAGCGATGGCTTATCACCTGGCCTTCCAAGGGGCTCTCCTGACGCAAATATTGGGAGCTTCTCAGGAGTAGGAGGTGCTCTGGGGTGTCTTTTTGAGGTGTAGAAAATGCTATGTCAAGAAGCCTAGAGGAGAGTAGTTTGAGGCTCCTAGGAGGAACTCAGCTGGGAGCCCCAGGGACCAGATAGTTCAGAGAGGTAGAAGCCAGCCATAATGAGGACAAGGTGACAGGCTCCATCCCCACCTCATTGGGGGTGGGGGTATTCAGGTCCTCCCATCAGCCTGGCACCCTTGAACAGTAAATGTAAATAAAGGTAGTGTGCTGTTTCTGCAAATGCAGCTTACAGACAAGCCCTCTTTGAACCTGATTTTCTCCCCTCTACCCAGCCCTCCTATGGAGAAACCCCACAGCCCTGATTGGTTTTCCTGACACAGACTGTGCCTCTCACCCCAATCAGCCCCTCTTGTTAATTAAAGGGGTATAGGACAAGGGAAAACACAAATCCTTTGACCTTGTGAACTCCATTAAATGGTTGAGTTCCTGTCCTAAGGGCAAAGGGGGAGCTCCTGAATCCTCTCTAAGCAGGGGCACAACCTGAATTCATTTCCCTTTTCTTGTTTTCACCTACAAGGGACCCAGCAGAAGTGTGCACCTTGCCTCTAAGGAGTCTATTGACCAGAAGGATTTTTTTCTTTAGGAATTCTTCAGCCAGACAAGTTTCCAGCTTTTGAGACCAGTGGCAGCATAGGGAGATGACTCATTCCTTTTCTCCCCCTCTCTCCAGAGCTCCTTTGAGCCCTTACCTGGCCCGATCCGCTCACAATCTTTGACCACGTTTGCCATGATTGCCTCTCCTGGCAGCACTCACCTGCCCATGAGTTTCAACACCCCAGCCACCACCAAGGGCTGTTTGGATTCTTCAGCTGCTCGACACAAGATGGCTTTAAACCCCCGGAAACAAAAGAAAAAGAAGAACCCTCAAACCAGTGTAAGTACTTCAAGAGGCCTAAGAACAAACTCCCATATAGTAAAAGAGGAGTTCCAACCTTCACAAACTGCTTCTTGGGGAGTGGTATGGTTTAGGGGATCCATGCCCTAAGTAAGGATGGTAAAGTCAAGGGCACTATCCCAAGTTTGACACCCCCTCACCCCGCCAGAGGTGAGCAAACTTGTATCTAGTGGGTAGGATGTACTATCCATGTGGTATTTACATAAAATGGACTGAAGAAAGCAGAAACAGTGGCTTAAACCCCAGGAATTGCTTATTGGCTTAGTGTCTGGGAATTCATTCAGCCCTCTTTGTAGAGGACATTCAACCATGGCCCAGATCAGGAAATTATTAATCAGGTAAGACCCATGAGTTACAAATTGCAGCCCCATTCAACTCATTTGGAGGCAAGGCTTCCAGCAACTCCAAGCATTCAGAATTCAGCTATTAATGCCCCTAGAAATCTCATTGTCACATAGATGTCCCAAAGTTGTGTCACATGATTTTCTAGCAGGCAAAACTACATTTAGGCAAGCCAATTATGTTAAAAACATGGCCACGAGACTCAGAGATCTGACAACAAGGAGAAGTGACAGTTGATAGCTGAAAGATGGCAGAAATGATCTGGGGCCATTTAGTAGAGGGATCAAGAACCATGCCCACCTCAGTAAATCTAAATCTCTCAGGGCCACACTATATCATAGTCCAGTGTAATCGATCATGTTCCTTATTTATCCAAGTCATCAAGAAAAGTTTATCTGTGTTTTATATCTGTTTAAGAAGATAGGGAAATAGTGCCTTTGGAAAAGATTTTTACTAAAAGGTAAAAGATATTGGTGTTGTAAATTTTAATTTGCTAAAAGATGTTGGTGTTTAAAAACATGTGTCAGTTAGCTGGAAGATTCACTTTGGTCAAACACTCAATTCTTCAGTGACTCTGGGCTATAAGTAAAGGGTTGTAAATTAGAACTGGAAGACACTCAAAGATTTTGTAGTTATAAGCATTTTACAGGGGAGGACATTAAAGTACAAATAGTTGCCTAAGGTCACACACCCAGATGGTAGTAGAGCTAGGGCCAGAACGCAGTGTTGACCTCCAGCCCCGTACTCTTTTCACCCCACAGTGCATCAAGCTTAGACACCTCAATTTAACTTTAGAAATTAGATGGCTTAGTTCATTAAGCATCTGACTCTTGATTTCAGCTCAAGTCAGATCTTGGGGTCATGGGATTGAGCCCCGCGTCACGCTCCCAGTTCAGCAGGAAGTCTGTTTGGGATTCTCTCCCTCTCCCTCAGTCCCTCCCCCAACTTGTATGCTCTCTCTCTAAAAATAAATAATTTTTTTTTTTAAAAAAAGAAAGAGAACAAAATACGAATTGAAAGAACAGTCAGGGACAGCAGGTCTGGGGGGCCCTCTGGTGGCCCTGAGAGTATCTCCTTGGTTGGCTGTCAAGCAGAAGGTGACCAATTACTATGCACTAAACACTATATATGCATTATCACCTGGACGTCTCACCACAAACCTGGGAGATGGGGAATGTTGGCTCAGGGAAAGGATGTATGGGCCTCTGACTCTCTTCCTTCAGCATAGCCTAATTAAGAAAAGGCCTGGGCATCACTTTCTAAGAAGGTCAGGACGTCTTCTTCCATGTGACTCTCCCTGACACATGGATGAATATGAAAGGGTCCAGGATCATGTTGGACACAGAGGCTGCTGCCACTTGCTCCTTGCTTTGGAGTTTCTTAGGTTCCCCCTCACCCCTAATTTATAGAGGTGGGCATAGAGATTTAGACATAGATGTGGGCATAGAGATTTAGAGAACAACCTGGCGAGGCTCACACAGTGAGTAAATACTGGAGCCGAAATTCGAACCCAGGCCTATCTCAACCTCATTCATGCAAAAGTAAACTACTTTGAGTTGAGTATGTTTGCACAGGCACCCTGAGTAGTAGCGTAAAGAGGAGGACATTTGCTTTTTAGATGCATGGCAGAAAGGCTCACATGAGGCAAATTCTGGTAGCCGTTCAGTGCAATGCTACTCTGACATTTCCAAAGCTGCACTGTAATCATATGCAAGCCTTGTTTATATGAAATCAATTTCAACTCTTTCAGCATAAGGTTGAACCCTTCATTATTTTCCCTCTACTTTCCCAGCAAAACCCTGATTCTCTTTCTTCTTTTGAGCTGGAAAGGCTTAATTCATGCTTTCATTAAATTCCCTGAAAAGAAGCCAAATGGGATTTGAGTTTGGCTCCCAAATCTGCTGAAACAAATTTGGGAATTCCAATGTTGCTAAGAATATGATCGCCGTCAGGCCCAACAACCCCACTTTTGGATTGATGGCCTTGTAGTGTGGTTCAGCAGTTTCCGGGGTGTCACAGAGGGTTCTCTGCAGCATATCACTTAGAGACCAGAAACTTCCAATCTAGGTGAATCACTTCCAATAGGTAAAATGATCACATCTAGTAGGTGAAATGATCACCAGGGAATTAATGCCATTGGAAATAATTTCTATGGTTATTGTTATGTTCCCAGCAGAGCTATTTGGATATCAAGAACTTTTTTCCTAATGTTATTTTCTTTGGCAACCATGGAGGGGTGAGTGGGAAGCACTTCAGTCTGAAGCTCTTTCTTTCCCTCTTTCAGGCAAAACCAAAGCAAGAGGAGTCAATGCTTCTACTGGTTTCTGAAGAAGAGAAGAGTACAACCAAACCAAAAGAAGCTGACCGAAAGAAGCCGAAAAAAGACAATCCAGGTTGGCACAGCCTCACACTCATTCAGAAATGTGTTTTATGAATTTAATTGCACAGTGCTTTTTGAGAGGAGCTATATGAGATTTACCCAGGCTTCTGTCTGCCCCTGGTCCTCAAAGAGCTTTCAGTTTAAGATGCATATCAAAGTGGTCCAGGTTTCTCCATCTATACTGCCTGCCTAATACCATTACCACTTGCATGGGATTAAGGTAAAACATTCTACCTGGATCTCTATCCTATCTAAGTGAATTTCCAACCAGAGAGGTATTCTGAGCTTGCTTATTTATAAGCTTGTCTAATCCATGAAAACTAACAAAACCACAAAACTGTCTTGAACACACACAGAGAGAGAAGAAAATGAAATGAAAATTAAATTTTCTTTCTTTTAAATATTTTTCTCTTACTTATTTTTAATAGTTGTCCCTTTTACACACAGAGGATAGGACCAATTCTGTGTTTGTGGGGGCAGTTACTTTGGTTTTCCATATAATCACTGGATGATGGGGAATTGAGTTGCAATGTGTCTCACAGGTAAAGGTGGATCTGACTACTGATTTGCTGTTGATGAGCTGACCTTGTAATCAGTTCATAAAACTGAGATTTCACTTTGATTTAAAAATTTCCAGGTGGCTCAGCGGTTTAGCGTCTGCCTTCGGCCCAGGGCGTGATCCTGGAGATTTGGGATCCAGTCCCACATCAGGCTCCCTGCATGGAGCCTGCTCACACACCTGCCTGTGTCTCTGCCTCTCTCTCTCTCTCTCTCTCTCTGTGTGTGTGTCTGTCATGAATAAATAAATAAAATCTTAAAAAAATCTTCAAAAATAATTTCCAACTGCAGAGGCTAATAGTGACCAGGTCACTCACTTTCTTCTGAATGGCTACTTCTCAGTAAGGAGGAATTCAATAGTGAATAGGTACCCGCTGGGCCAGGGCAGAATGTTTGAATTTTAGGAAGTGAAAGGCATGTATATTTTTCCTTTCCTTATTTTTCTTAGGTACAGGTGTCTCAGGCCTGGAACAGAGCAAGAAAACTGAAACTTACGATAAGAAGACAGTAGATCAGGCCGCAAGTGCAGATGCTGCTGGGAGTCAGAGCTACCCATTTTCGGCGGCACATGGAAGACGAGGTGCAAAGAAAGGTTTGAGTGCTTCAGGAACTAGTGAGTGTGTGCCCAGAGGAAGAAACTTCAAACAATCCAGTCGAGGGCTCCGCAGCGGTGATAGGGCGGGATCCCCACCTGCCGATCAGAGTGCCAGAGATCATCTTCTCTGGAACCTGTCTTTGGAGCAGCAAGTTCTGGAGCAGCCCATGACTCCACAGGCAGAAAGTCCTACTCCTCAGGAGCTTCTTTCAGGTAAAGATGCCACCAGAAAGAGAGGTGCCGGTGTCGATTTGAAAGTCAGAAAAGGCTTGGCCTCACCAGCCACCCCGGAAGACTCGGCAGAGTCCACGGTCAGCGATCCATCGCCATGCCCTGAAGGCGAGAAGCCAGCGGCCAGAGCTTCTCTTTCCACAACCCAAGAAGATGTCATCTTCTCAGTTGCAATGGAGGCTCAAGTGTTTATGGATCCTTCTCATATCCAGTCAGAAAGGGAGGAAGCTTTCAGCTTTGATTTGCAAGCCATCAAATTGAAAATGGAGTCAGTTCAAGATATTCCAGCGGTCTGCAGAGAAAAGTCTCCCGGAAGCATTCTGCGGGCCGTTACAGCCAGCATCTCGGGTCCCACGAGCACTCAGGCCGAGGGGGTCGTGTCTGCAGAGAGGCTGCCTCCCAGAAGCCTCTCCTGGGTCTTGGCGGATCTCGAGGCTGAGGAGCCGTCCTCGGGTTCAGAGAGCTCCTCAGAGGAGGCCAGCGGGTCTGAGCTGCAGCTGCTTCCCGGGCGTTCATTCCAGTCCTTGGCGAAGCCCAGAGATGATGACCAGAAATTCTTCACGGAGTCAGAAAGTTCGGCTGTGGAACTGAGCAGGCCGGAGCAGCCGCTGGCTCCGCGATATTCTTCCCTGATCCTGACAATGCCCAAAGTTCAAGAAGCATCCTCGGATTCGGACAGTCCCTCAGAGGGCGAGAGCGACTCCGAGCGGCGCCTGGCTCTCAGGCACCCCTTGCAGTCCTTGGGGATGCCTGAAGATTACCTACAAGTCTTCTCAGTCTCCAAAAGCTCCGGGGACTCGAGGGCTTCAGAGGAGCTGACTCCCAGATGCGTGTCCCGGGCCTTGGGGCGGACGGAAGACTGGGCCTCCTCCGCCGAATCCAACAGCTACGTCGCGAAGTACAACAGCGCTGACGACTGGAGCACCTCGGAGGAAGATATGCGCCCCAGGCCCCCTGCCCAGGCCTCCGGGAAGCCCACAGACGTACTGGAGATGCCCTCGGGTTCAAAGAGCGCCCCCGAGGACTGGGGCGTTTCCGTGGAGGGGCTCGCTCAGTCCTTTTCGAGGCCCAAGCTTCAGCAGCAAGTGTCGTCGGAGACGGCGGCGGCGGCGGCCAGGGCCCCCCCGGCCCCCGGGAGCAGCCTGGTGGAGCTGGCGCCGGCCGGGAAGGTTGTCCCGTCCTGGCTGCGCCCCCAGGCCGAGCATCAGGCCCCCGGGGGCCGCGAGAGCCCGGCTGAGGACTGCAGCATTTCTCTGGAGCCGCTGCCCCCCAGAGTCTCCTCTAGGCCCATGGGGCAGCCTAGGATCGAGCAACCAGTCGCCAAAGGTCCAGAAATGGCGACTGCCGTAGGGGGCAGGGCCGCGGAGCTGCTGCCCCCGAAACAGCCTTCTCAGCCCCCGCTGAAACCCGAGCAAGCCGTCCCCAAGAGGCCAGAGCGCCCAGTCGTGGAGGGGAGCGTTTCCGTGGAGGTGGTGCCCCCCAGAGGTCCGTTCCGGGCCTTGCCGAGACCAGCCGTCGAGGAACAAGTGTTCTTGAGCGTGCAAAGCGCCCCGGTCGAAGAGAACGTCGCGGTGGAGCCGCTGCCGCTGCCCAGACATGCTTCTCAGCACCCGGCGCCGCTTCTAGTCCAGGGGCAGGTCCCCGCGAGCGCGGAAAGCGCCGTGCCCTTTGCTGAGCCCCCGCCTCTGCAAGTGCTTGTGCAGCACTTGGTGCACCCCAAGGTGGAACCGGACGTGTTCTCCGGCCTGGAGGGTGCCGCCACCGAGAAGGTCATTGCAATGGAGCCACCGCTCCCGGAATATTCTGCTCCTCCCTCCTTGCCAAATCCTGAAGGCCAGCAAGAGTCAGACAACGCCGCCGAGGAGGGCGCGTCTGTGGAGCTGCCGTCCGGGTTCCCGGCCCAGCCCTCGGTGAGGTCAAAACTCCAGCCACAGCTCCCTCCTCTGGACACAGTAGGCGCTTCGGCCGCGTGCAGCCAACCCGCGGGGCCGGCGTCTCCCAGGAGCGTCTTGCAGTCCTGGCAGAGCTCCCCATTGGAGCAGCAGAGCTCTGCGAGTCTGGAGAGCGCCGCTCTGGAGTGGGGCATTTCTCTGGAGCCACTGCCTCCCAGGAGGCCTTCTCAGACCCGGAAGAGGCGGGCGGCGGCCCGAGCCGCCTCCCGGGAATCGAGGAGCCTTGCTGCCCGAGAGCGGAGCTCTCCGGCGGAGCCAAAGCCTCCCAGAGGCGCTTCCCTGACCCCAGGGAGCGCAAAAGTCAAGCAGCCGTCCTGGGCAGTTCCAGAGGGCTCCACGGCCCAGAAGGGCAGTTCTATGGAGCAGCTCCCTTCCAGAATGTCTTCTCAGACCCTGACCAAATCAGTGAGCAAGCAGCAGGTGTCCTGGACAGTTCCAGAGAGCTCTGTGGCCCAGAAGGGCAGTTCTATGGAGCAGCTGCCTCCAAGAATATCTTCTCAGACCCTGACCAAATCAGTGAGCAAGCAGCAGGTGTCCTGGACAGTTCCAGAGAGCTCTGTGGCCCAGAAGGGCAGTTCTATGGAGCAGCTGCCTCCAAGAATATCTTCTCAGACCCTGATCAAATCAGTGAGCAAGCAGCAGATGTCCTGGGCAATTCCAGAGGGTTCTATGGAGCAGCTCTCTTCCAGAATGTCTTCTCAGACCCTGACCAAATCAGTGAGCAAGCAGCAGGTGTCCTGGGCAGTTCCAGAGAGCTCTGTGGCCCAGAAGGTCGGTTCTATGGAGCAGCTCTCTTCCAGAATGTCTTCTCAGTCTCTGACCAAATCAGTGAGCAATCAGCAGCCGTCCTGGGCAGCTCCAGAAGGCTCCATGGCCCAGAGGAGTGGTTCTACTGAGCAGCCCCCTCCCAGAATGTCTTCTCAGCCTGCGACCAAACCAGTGGCCAAGCAACCAGCCTCGGCAGCTCCAGAGGGCTCCGTGGCCCAGAGGAGCAGTTCTACTGAGCAGCCCCCTCCCAGAATGTCTTCTCAGCCCCCGACCAAACCAGTGGGCAAGCAACCAGCCTCGGCAGCTCCAGAGGGCTACATGGCCCAGAGGAGCAGTTCTACTGAGCAACCCCCTCTCAGAATGTCTTCTCAGCCCCTGACCAAACCGCTGGGCAAGCAGCTGGCTCCTGCAGCTCTGAAAAGCGCTGCCACTGAGGGGGTTGCTTCTACAGAGAGAGGGCCTTCCAGGCAGCCTTCCCAGCCTCCCACCAGATACAAAGTCCAGCAAATGTCATCAACTTTTGAGAATGCTGCCCAGGTAGCCATTTCAGGGAAGTCAGTGCCTTCCAAACAAGCTCCCCAGCCCTTGGGGAGGTCTAAGGTTCAGGAGCTGTCCTCACGTCTAGAGATCACTGCTGCTGAAGGAGGCAAGTCTAAGAAAGCTCCAGTGTCCAGGCAGCCTTCCCAGTCATTTGTGAAGTTTATGGCAGAACAGGTCTTTTCAGAGAGGCCCACTGCTGAGGGGAGAAGCCCTAGGAATCCTCCACCTGCAAATCAACCTTCCAAACCTCTGCTGAGGTCAAAAATCCAGTACCAAGCTTTCTCAGAGCTGGAGAATGCCAGTACCAAGGGAGGCACTTCTTCGAAGCTACTGCCTATGCCACCACGCCCTATACAGCCCTCCGGGAAGCCTGAAGGCCCAAAAGAAGTTCTCTCACATCCAGAGAGTGCCCCCTTGAAGTGGGGCCATTCCAAGAATCAGCTGCCCCCCGGACACCTTTCCCAGGCACTGGGAAAGCTGGAGTACCAGCAAGGGATCTCCTTCTCTATCTCTCAGAGCTCTCATGAAGAACGGAAGAGTTCTCAAGGGCAGCTGCCTTTCAGGGGCCCTCCCCAAGCCAAAGAGGGGGCCAAATTACAGCCACAGCTTTTCTCAACAGGTCCAGTGAGTGTACCTGTAAAGCGGAGCAGGTCTGAGGAGCCTCAGCCTCCCAGACACCCTCGTCAGGCTTTTGCAGGCCCTGAATATCAGCCACAGGGTCGTTCAGGTCCAGTGTGGGCCGCCTCCACTGAGGGAACCATCTCTCAGGGCGGTTCTGACAGCTGGTCACAACCAAAAGGCCCAGCTTCTCCAAACAAAGCCAAGAAACATAAACAAGGCTCTGAAGACCCCATCAAGAATATCCTGACCTTTGCTACCAAACCAGTGAAGTTCACTACTGCTCCTGCCAAGCAGGCGCCCACTTTGGGGGGCACTGTCTCTAAGGAGGAGGGTCTTGAGGGCCGCAATCAAAATAACAGCCATCCAAATGTGTCCACCACTAGGGCTAGTGTGGAAAACCTTTTTGGAGTTCGTCTGAGAAAGGTCCCTTCCTTGAAGAAGTACAAGAGGGAGAAACCAGATGATCTTACCAAGCTTTCTTCATTCTTCTTGGGCCCAGTTTCATCTTCGGCAGGTAAAGAACAGCGAATCAGAAGTGCTTCCCAGGGGCTCCTAGGCACCGCAGAGTACCTCACCTACCCATTTGAAGTTGCAGAGAAGCAACAGAGCAGGCCAAAATCTGAATGCTTCATCAAGAAACAACCTGCTTACAAGGTCCCAGGTGAGACTTTCTCTTGCCAGAGGGCACATAGGTACCAAGTGGAGGAAAGAACTAGAAATCAAAGTCTTGAATGCGTGGGTGGGAGTGGAGTCTCTTCTAGCCTTGCCTGCTAGTTGTTGCTTTGACAGGGCTGGATTGTGGATATTATGAACAGGATGGTGCCCCATTCTCAAGTAATGGATTTGGAGATGGTTAAATTTTGAGTCTTCCCTCTCCCAAGGAGATCCGCCATGGACATCCATCCACATTCTGTGATGGACACATTACTATCTCCCTATTCCTTCTCCCCCAACCCTCTTTGCACCTTGCATTTAGATGGAATTTTATACTTTTCTCAAAACACCTTTATACATAGTATGCTCCCCCCACACCAGCATGTGGTTTTTAAAAGCCAACTCATTAGTAGAGCACTATGTTCAGCCTCTCAGCTTGAAATCTTACTTTACTATAAATGTTTATACTTCCATAGCTTCTTCACGCACCTAAAATGTCTATGAATCCAGAGTGAGGTGATCTTTTGGGGACTAATCTCCCTCAAAGCCTTTGTGCCTTCACGCTGACCATCACCTGGCCTTCATGCCTACAGCCATGCCCCTGTAGCCCCACACTCACATGAGCGACCATGAAATACCAAATACTATAGGATGTTCCTTGGAGATGACATCAACAGCCTGAGCTTCTGGCCTCCTGAGAGTTTCCCCAGGCCACCTGGAAACCATGGTCCTACCCTGATTTGGGGATAGGAAGAGGGATGGACAAGGGAGGGAATGGGACCAGTAAGAGGACAGTATGCAAACTTTGAGGTACAGCCTCTTATCTACACAAGTAGCTCCTGCCTAGCCAGGTTATGAGGATGGCATTAAAGAAGGGGCCCCTTTTCTATGTGATCTCTATTTCATTTCATCTGGCAATTAACAAGGACCCCATCTGGTACATGATTGTGGGTTAGGCCCCCACCTGGCTCAAGACCCTGTCTGCCCCACTTCAGTACTAACTCCTGTCTTTCCTTTCTCAGGAAAGGCTCCTGGTCGACAGGCAGATTATGGCACCTTGGAGCCAGCTTGGATAACCATGGTAAAGCAGAGGCAGAAGAGTTCCCAGGTTTACGTTCCTAAGAAAGAAGCAAAAACCAAGAACAAAGCTGGAGCCAGGGCTGAGGCCAAAGAGCCTAGAGGGGTAGAACCTGCCTACAAAACACTCCAAAAGGTTACTAGAGTTGGTTGACTAAGCTTGTACCTGGAATTTTGTCAAGTGTGCAGTGTCCCACCTCTTTGGGTACATTAATCAAGGCGGTGGAGCGGGGGGTGCCCTTCAGGGGAAGAGTCTTGCCTGGTACACATACAATAATGTGCCCTACTTTTGCTCTGAAAGAGTTTGTGAAATGTAATGAGTATGAGAAGGTTCTGTAAATAAAATCCTGTCCTAAATATTCTAGAGCAGGATTCCATGAAATTGATTGAGCAGTGAGGAATAAGTTACGGGGGAAAAACCCCCAAGGTTACCACTGAGGTGAGAATTGAGTAACTATCCTTACAGGCATTTTATGCCTGTGAATATATGTATGCATTCAAGACAGTATAAATGGAATCAAAATATATGTACTATTTTTCATTTGACATTTAATTTCTGGGCACCTTTCTATGTCATACATAATGATTGACCTTATAAAGGTAATGTTTGATATTTGGGGCTTTACATATTGGTTTGGTTTGGTGTGGCACCTCCCTGCAGGTTAGAAGCAAAGTTACGTGATGATCTAGACAAATGTTCCCACATGTGTACCAAAGATGACGGGATGGTGTTTTGCTTTCATTGTCCCATTTGTGATGTCTTTGGAGGTACTGGGATGAGAACCCTTCTTGTCAAAATGACAGAACACTGACCTAAGAAAACATCACATGTACATATGAAGAGATATGCACTAGTGTATATAAACTCATTAATTTATACCAGTTGTGGAGAGGTTCATTTGAAAAGCTTAAACACTATACAATTCTGAAGAGACTTGTAGCTACATCCCTTTCTAGTGCAAGGAGTACATGTTGGCTCGTTGTTAAGTGTTGGCAACATGCTAGGGAAAGGATTGTTCTCAAGTTAAATAATTGTTAGCCCATTTATGTATGCTATTTGTGTGATTAGACAACCTTTCCTTCCAGATCTCAAAGGTGGTAAACTTGGACCTAGCTAAGGTTTTGTGAACCTAAATTCTAAGCCAAGGTCCTCACAGTGCTATTTCCTTCCTTGTCTTTCTCTTTCTTTCCTTTTGACTAATGTTGAATTCATAATAGCCAGGGAACAGCGCTTGCACTATGTGGTAATCTGAATAAGTAATTCGCTCTTTTCCACCTTGGGACTTAACAAACTTTTTGTTTTCATTTTTGTATTAAAGGGAGCTGGCCTTGCAAATGAAAACCAACCCAGAAAGATTTTTACTTCTGTTATCAATAAACAGGAGAAGATGGCACAGAAGAAGCTGTCCATTAAGTCCATCAAAGCAGGTAAAAATACCTCCCCCGCCACCCCCCGCCCCCAGAGAAGGAGCCCTAGCAGCATATTGGGCAACTTTAGTAATTTCAATCTCAGACAACATGTCTTTCCCTACCCCTCCCACACCTCAAATCGGCCTCATGATTCCCGTGGCTCTTCCATTAGGTACAGATATTAGCTTGTTTCAGGAAAATCTAATTGTTAGGACTACTCTGGGTCCGGTATGTAACTTTCAGAGGGTCTCCTAGTCTTCTGCTGCATGGAGGAAGCTGATATAGGCACAGAGCTGTGATCACTCAGTAGAATGGTCCTGTGGCTGAGATTCAAGAGGAAAGCACCAAGCTACTTTCCAGTTTACAGCAAAGCAGTACTTTCTTACCTGCTACAGCCCCAGTGACACTTTAAAGTAATCCACTGTAAAGGCCCAGTGGTGTCCAACTGTTTCCTTTAACTATTTAAAAGGCTTGTTTCTCCAAGTCCAGCAAACACTGGACTGGGATAGAACATGGTCTCAATAGTAGAGTTGTGTCCCAGAGGGATTTTCTTTTCCACTGGAGCAGGGGGAGGGGAGAATGGATATGTATTGAATCATCTTTGTCCTCTCCCTTAGTCCCCTTCGTGAAGAAATTAGACTAGGAATTTAGGAAGCCATTTTCTGGCCATGAAATAGTAGCACCTGACCTGCTGATAGTTATTAATAATCTCATGGGCACTGTACTCCTGTCAAGTGGTTCTTAACTGTGTGCTAGAATTGCCTGGTGAGCTTTTTAGTTAGCTCCATTGCTAACTAATTCCAGTAGTTCAGGAAATAGTGTGGGCATTGGCACTTTTGTTCATTTATATATTTTTTAAAGATTTGTTCATTTATTTTAGAGATGGAGGGGAGGGGAAGAGGGAGAGAGGGAGAATCTTAAGGAGGCTCATGGAGTCTGATTCAGGGCTCGATCCCACAACCCTGAGATCAGGACCTGAGCTGAAATTAAGAGTCAGATGCTCAACCAAATGAGCCACCCAGGTGCACCTAGTCATTGGTATTTTTTTAAAAAGCTCTAGCTGTATAACACCAGTCAGGCTTGTACCCAAATCTGTGTCTCCAAAATTGCAATTCTAATTGACCAAATAAAAGTCTGGTTGCTTAAAAGAAAGAGAGAGAGAGCCCTAGGTGATTCTAATGTGTAGCCTGCACACTGGTTGAGTCTAAGCCACTGAGTCAGTCAGCCATAAAGCAGCATGAAGTAAGGAGTAGAACTGGGGGATGGGGCGGTTGTCTGCTTGGTCAGAGTAGGTGGTATGGTGTTCTTTAGCACAGATTTTTACTGGGTAGATCTACCAAGTCATTAGTCATTTCCTGTGACATGGATCAGCCAAACAAAAATAACATTACCTGATTTGAAATGTAAAAAACTGAATAGATAACATATTGTCTGTTTCCCCTATGGTTTCAATTCAAAAATGTAAGATAATCTAATAATAACCACCCAAAGTTTGGCCGTTCCAGCTCTAGGTATTTTCTCTCAGGCCTTCCCATGCCCAGGCCCTCATGGCCACAGCCATGTCGATTTTATCCCTTCGACACACCACCCATAGCAGTGCACATGCACTAACTTTTGGAAGCCAGAGGAAACCGGAAAGGAGGAAAAATTCTACTATATCCCATTAACATACCCGAGTGTCTCTGGAGCTTCTTACTTCTGTGGTTCTCATAGGATTTGAAGATCCGAAGATAGTTCAAGGGCCTGCAGTGGAAAAAGAAACCAGGCGATCTTCAACTCTCCCAGCTGTGCTCCAAGAGCCAGCACAGCCAGATGAGCCAGTTTGGTTCTCCCTGGCCAAGAAGAAAGCCAAAGCTTGGAGCCATATAGCAGAAATCATGCAATAAATAGCTCCTGGGCGGAGCTTCAGCATTTCAAATGATCATTGCCAATAGCTGCATTAATGCCATGTAGTGATTTATTTACCATAACCACTTTTTATTAACCAAAAGACCCTTCAACTAAAGCTAACAATTATTTGAATGTAACAAATGCCATGAATGCCTAACTTTTAGTACAGTCACTGCCAACATCTGACAACCTAGCATCTACTCTATAAAAACTGGAAAATGCACAGCCATAGAACTGGGAAATCTTTAACTTTGGACAATGAATAAATTTTAGAAGAGAGAAAGCAAGAACGTTTTGTGGGAGTAACTAAGAGGGGTTGGTCATTTCCCTTGATCAAATAAATTAATTTGAATGGAAATGGCCAGATGATTTGGCCCAAGGATTGGCTTTTAGGTTTTATGAGCCTGGTTAAATGCTTCAGTTCTTTGGTTGCTGCTTCAAGCTTCACAGAAGGCCCTGAGAAGAGGTGGTGGAAGTAAAAATTCTGGGTCTTCAAGAAAAGTTTCACACAGCTAGTCCCCTGATTAGCCATTGCCTTTTGAGACACCACCTTGGTATCCCTAGAGCCCCCCAATGCCTCTTACAGAAAGCCCTCTCTGAGCATGCCCTGCACCACCAGCCTGGCAGCAGTAAGCACCTCCCTATGAGGCTGAACATTTCCTGGGGATTATAGGGCTCCCCTAGATGGCTAATTCATCAGTGCTTGATCTCTTGCCCCAATGCCACTGTGACTCTCTAGGTGCTGAGAAATGTACTGGAATGCCATATATATCTTGTTTTTTTTTAACAAGCTTTAACCTTTTTAGCAGCTTTAACAGGGAACCTCCACATGCCCAGTTTCTTGTCTCTTTCCCTCAGCAGCCTCTGTTTCAAAAGATTTCAACCCAAAGCAAGACCACAACCCCAAAACCAGAGAACAATTAACTTTCTGCAAACTAGAAGCCTTAGGTGCTCAAATCAGCCTAGCTTCTCCCTGCCCTCATTCCTGGAGCTACACACCTCACGAAAGTTACTAGGCTAGACAGGTCCCCACCCCACCTCCCCGGCTATCCCGTCCCCCATGAACCACTCTCGCAAGTCCTCTCCTTCTAATTCATCCTGCAAACACACCAAACACCAACGGAGAGCTTCCTTTGGGTGCCCGGACATACCTAGCTCATTTCCTTAGGAGACCCAGAAGCGTCTTCTTGCTCTACCTTTCACTGTGTCTGCTTCTGTCACTACAGGGCCACTTTGCTAAAACAGAAATGTAAGCCGAGACAACTAACTGTGCCTTTAAATTCTGAATGGGGTGCTGCCTCCTGCAAACAAATTCACTGAGGCAGTGAGGTGCCAGAGCTAATTTGAACCCGTGGTGCTTGGTTTTGCTGGGGATGCTTTAACGTGACATTGTACGATCATATGCTGGATTTTGCATTTTCTTTATAAAGCATCTATTTTTTTTCCTGATACTGTATCTTTGCCGTTCTGATAATGCTGGGTTTTTGATTGATTGGATTTGATTTCCTTTGTACTTCCACAGTGAACAGTTGATTTAGGTAGATGCCCTTTACCCAGGTGATCCCCATAATTAGTTGTAACACCTCCCCTACCCCCTTCCCTCAGAGCAAACCCCCATTAGCTTTTTCTCACTTTGAGAGCTCTTCATTAATAATTTCTTTTCCACAGCTAACACAACTGTTTTTAAGTTAAGAAGTTAAGTTTTTAATGCCTAGATGCGCATTCTAACAAGTTTTCACCCTCCTTCAGCGTTCTTGATTTTTAGTATGTATCTGCAAAGCAAATAAAGTCAATAAAGCTTGTTCCGTAGTCTGCCTTTGTCATGTGGGGAGGGAAGTTGACTAAGATATTGATAACTCAGACCTGAGGGTTGTCAGAGAAGCAAGATGTTCCTATGAGACTGTGCAGAGGACAAAGGTGCCCCTGACCATGCTGATGGCCCCCCAGGTGGATATTTGTAGAGGGAAGTGGTATTAAAGAGAGGTTTTTTGTATAAACACCTGGAGAGCAAAGAAAGGAACCAGTGGGGAGTAGAGGGGGCTGAATGGTTGATGGCTGTCCTCCAGCCTGGACTAGGGACTAGAAGCAAGATTGGCTGTTAGAACGAGTATTTTTGGGCAGCCCGGATGGCTCAGCAGTTTAGTGCCACCTTAAGCTCAGGGCCTGATCCTGGAGACCTGGGATGGAGTCCCACATTGGGCTCCCTGCATGGAGCCTGCTTCTCCCTCTGCCTATGTCTCTGCCTCTCTCTCTCTCTGTGTCTCTCATGAATAAATAAAAAAAAATTTAAAAAGAACAAATATTTTCAGAAGCCAGGGGCCTCACTATGCCCAGGTAATAAAGTGTAACATGGAGTGAAGAGGGGCAAGGGCTAATAGACCAGATACTTAACCTGAACTGGCCGTAACATTTATAAAAATTGGAGGGGTCAGAAAAAGAGTTCATTTGGGGATCCACATACCATATATGTATATTTTTGAAATGTCTAGATCAGCATGTTTTATTAAATGGTTTATCTCCTTCTACGACAAGTGTATGTATGTTCATAATGACCTGAAAGGATTTAGAATTCTCAGACTTTTCTATGTCCTGCTCCGATGGCGTAGGAAGAGCTGCCCCCTCACCCCGTGTCCTAGACCAGCCCTGTTCCCTGTTTCAGGCACAAAACCCCCTCCCCCTTAGGCCTGGGAGTGCACACCCCCCCCCCCCCCCCACAGTGCAGCCAGCCCTGCCGAGGACAGCACCAAGAGGAGCACGCAGGCCCTGGCCAGGGGCTTGGGACTATTCTGGGACGCCACGTACCAGGAGCACAGGCTAGCAGGGGCACACCCCTCCTTCCCCTGGGCTGGAATCCTGGTCCTGTAGGGAGGGGGTGGCTGGAAGAGGACCAAAGCGGGGCCTCTGTAGCATGGAGCTCAGGACGCGGGTCCCTCTTGCTTGGGTCTGAAAACACTAGTATAGTACAACGAGCACAGCATCAACACACACCAACCAGAACCAGTTTGAAGGCCCTCAAATCGCACTGTATGGAAAACTCTCTGTTGACCTGGCCTGGTTTAGGTGATGATAACCAGGTGTCTGTGCCTCTGTGTCACCACATGGGTGGAGCCTTAAGGAGCACATAATACATTGTAAAACATCAACACTAGTGATAAAGAAAAAGAAGGATCGTCAAAGTGTTTGGTTTACTTCACTTTAAGAGGCCTGAGTGTGGAGTATCTACTAACTGAAAAACTCAGTGCCTAAGGTTTGGGGGGAAAAAAGATCACACGTTTTACAGTCCCAATCATTCAGAAGTTCACCGTCCTGGGGGGTGAGGGAAGAGGGGAGGAGGGATCCACACACATGTATAAATAATGCACAAATCCTCAAACAGGCATGTTCATAGCGAGACTATTCACCACAGCCAGATGGCGGAGACAAAGTAAATGTCTACGAACAGAAGGATAAACAAATTGTGGTGCATACACACACTAAGATATTATTCAGTCATAAAAAGGAATGAAGTACCGATACCTGCTACAACATGGATGCATCTCAAAAACATGATGCCAAGTGAAAGAAGCCAGACTCAAAAGTTCACATTTGTATGATTTCACTTCTATGAAATGTCCAGAATAGGGAAACTTTTTTTTTTTTAAAAGATTTTACTTACTTGACAGTGAGAGAGAGCATGAGAGAGCACAAGCAGGGGGAGCAGCAGTGGGAGAGGGAGAAGCAGGCTCCCTGCTAAGTTGTGAGCCTGATGCAGGGCTCGATCCTAGGACCAATCCTAGGACCCCGGATCATGACCTGAGCTGAAGGCAGAGGCTTAACCTACTGAGCCATCCAGATTCCCTTCGAATAGGGAAATTCATAGAGTTGGAAAACAAACTGCTGGTTTCCAGGGGCTGGAAGAGGGGGAAATGGGGAGTGGCTGCTTAATGGGTACAGAGTTTGGGGCTGATGAAAACGTTTTGGAATTAAAGAGGTGGTGGTTGCACAACATTGTGATGTCAGTGAATCGCTCACTCTTAAATGGTTGTTTTTTTTTAGAAGATTTTATTTATTTATTCATGAGAGACTCAGAGAGAGAGGCAGAGACATGGCAGAGGGAGAAGCAGGCTCCCTGTGGGGAGCCCAATGCGGGGACTCGATCCCAGGATTGGGGATCACGACCTGAGCTGAAGGCAGCCTCTCAACCACTGAGCCACCCAGGTGCCCTTAAGTGGTTGGTTTTAAGTGAATTTCACATCAATTCAACAATAATGCTAATGTGAGTGAGCATCTGAAATGTGCTAGCACAGAGTATGAGAGAAGACAGTGCCAGGGGGACCCCCAGGGGAGCCTTAACTAAATGCAGAAATGAGACCCTCTCTTCTCAAGCCCCTTCCCCTCTGGCCCTTCCTCTTCTCTGATCCACTGCTCAGGTACAACTGTACCTTCTTTCCCCCTTAGAGTCTAGAAATTAAGCCCATTCTCTCTCTTTCCTCTATTTTTTTTCATTTTTTTATCAGGAAATATTTCAGATCTACACAGAATTAGAATACCCTATCAACATCTACGTACCCACCACTCAGCTTAAGAAATGTAACATTACAAATATAGTTGAGCCACTGTGGAGTCTTCTCCAAGAGGATTCCCCTCCCTTCGCTTCCCCAAGAAGTAACCACCATCCTAAAGGAGTTATTTACCTTTTCCACGCATACTGTCACACATGCTACATGTGTAAGCGTCTCTCCTATGCGTGCTTTTTACTCCAGACATCTGTATCCACAATCAACACATGGTGATCATGTGGCACCAGCTTTTCCCCTTGTGCAGCTTTCTGCTGATCTGAGCCCCTTCTGTGTCTCAGCCCTTGGGCCTCTCCCCACCCCCACCCCAGCCCAGGCTTTGCCATCCTCTTCACTTTACCTGCGACCCCCAAGCTAGTAAATCGAGGCTGGTTCTACCATTGGTGAGTCTTGGCTTCTTTCCCTGTGGCTCTTAACCAGTGCTTCTGAGACCCTTAGCTGCATCTGAATCCCCTGAAGGGCTGGTTAAAACACAGTGCTGGGCCTCCCCTCTGAGTTTCTGATTCAGTAAGTCTTGGGTAGAGCCTAAGAATTCCTGGGTGCTGCTGCTGCTGCTGCTGCTGTGGGAACTGAACT